>NC_066582.1:387493449-388108780 GCF_024323335.1 Lathyrus oleraceus | reverse complement strand
GGCCTTTGAGGTGTGTCAAACACCGTTGAAATACCAAGTGAAGATTCCTAAAATGATTGTTACCGACCATGATCCGACACCGGAGGTAAAATGGATGCGCTTCTCGGACATGGGTCATCTAATAGCATATGCGTATGATAGAGCATTGTAATACCCCAAAATTTACCCTTCATTTTTCCTGGAAGCATACGCTTTACACCTCATGCATGCACTCTGTCATACCCCGATTTTGACCCTGAAATTTTTTCCCCATCAATCACTCGTTTGCATTCTTTCTTCATTCACCTTCATATCCTTCATTCATGTTAATGTTTACTATTTCATATTTTTTTTTACGTTTTTCACATTCCAAATTTTCATTCATATTTCTTCATTACATTGGAAATTTTTTTCATTCATATTCGAGAATTTCCACATACTCATTCATATTTCGATTCATTCATCCATTCAATCATAATCATCCATTTACATGGCATGTGGTGGATAAGGTATTGCATCACCTAAATATCAGGAAGGTTCCAATATCCTTTTATTTTATGGTCTGTGGGGGGCTTAGCTGAATTTATTCATCAGTGTTACCTTTTACCAGACAGTTCTCAGCAATTTACTAAAGAGGTGCAAACTGCAGTAAATAGTCGCAGAAAACTAAGAGGTACAGTTGGTAATGAAATGGTTGCTCTGCAAGACATTGAACCTTCTGTCCATAAAAAGAAGTTGAGATTAAATGGCTTATCAATTGAAAAGAAGCCACAATTTATAAATTGTGACTCGATAGGAAAGCGGCAAAAGCCAAATTCTCCTGTTGGGGGCACTTTTAAGAACCAATTGAAACATCTTTCCGGCAAGATAACAGATGGATGTAAAATTCGAGATGGTGCTGAAGAAAGCCATGGGAATGATCAAGTGCTAACCTCTGACATTAATGTCAAATTCTCTTATAAAGATGAAATAGTTGGTCTGAAAAAGAGAACTTCATTTGATGAAACTATGTTTAACACATCTTTAGATGCACTGGCATACTTCATTTGTAAAGGAACGGTCCTCTGGAACTGATGAAGAAAGTTAAAGTTTTGAGGCAAACATAAATTATGGTCACATTGCCCTTGATATAGACAAAGACAGAAGAGAGGAGTTTTGCCCAATAACCGAAAGCAAACAGTTTTCTAGTACTCTGGAACAAGTCACGAGACCAGATTTCTTGAAGCCATGTATCAATCAAGAAAAATCCAATCAGTTAGAACAGAAGTCTGAATTATTAACGAAGATGGCAGTTTATGACAATAATAATTCACAACTTTTTGATGGAGGCAACACAACTACAGTTCATTTTTCGCCAAATGCTGGTATTTCTAAACCTCTTCCGGCAGCTCAAGAAAGGAAAATGTGTGGTAAAAATACACAAGTGCGTGAATCTGGAGTTTTCAGTTTTGGTGGAAAGTTCATTGACTATTCGGAGGATCATACATTTCAGGTTGATGCTGTGAATAAAAATGCAAGTACAGAGACATTCCTGGAGTTTTCATCGTCTTATTCTTCTCCATATGACAAAGTTAATGAAAGGCCAGAATCTCCATCGCCTTCATCTTCTTACTATGGAGATAATGTGTTTCCTGCAGATATGACTGATAAGTCATACCCTTTTACAAGCTGGGGACAAGGATGCATAAGAAATAGTTGTTTGGATCCCAACTTTTTCGGTTTACCCACTCAATTCTCATGGCGAGCTGATCAATTTCAGTTCGAGTGGAAATTTAATGACGAACCAGCTGGAGACATCTAGTCCATTAGGAGGTTCTTTAAGTGACTTGTCTAGTAATAATGTTCTCTGTCGAAGTAGCCAGGAAATTTAAGCATTAATGAAAGGCATGTTGTTCAGAAGACATCACAAAAAAGATGGTTTAAGTTCAGTGCCTCATTATCCACCTAGGTTAGCTGTGACCGAGTTATGCAGTCATAGAGAAGATATCCATCCACCTAATTCTGAAATACTTTCCAGTCACCATGTGCAGCCACTACATTCAGAGTTTCTTAAACATAACTCGTATGTTGAACAGAACCTTATGCTCTGCAGAAACCTATCACGTTGTATGTCCAGACATTGATCCCCTTACTTCTGCTGCTACTGTACATGTGGAGCGATACTTGCTCATCTTCGGAGACGGTTGTACTGAACATGTCTATGCTGGCTTGGTCAGCAGTAACATTTGTTCAAGGGTGTGTTCCTGTTGCTAGTGAGGGTTTGAGTTTGGTTGTAAGTTCGAATGATGGAGAAGATGTACTTGTATCTTTTGGAGGATACAATGGACGTTACAACAATGAAGTATATATTCTTAAACCAAGCCACAAATCCACCTTGCAATCCAAAATAAATGAAAATTCCATACCAGACAGTGGTTCTACTGTACCAAATGCTACAAATGCTACTCGAGATTCGGAGCCTGAACTTGGAGCAGACTAGGACCTTGGTGGTATAGCTTGAGGCTGGATCGAGATTCTTTAAATGTATAGAGGCCACAATGCCAACGCTTGTCCAGTTGATGGCGTCATTTTCTGCTACCGATGTTGAAAATACAATTCTCTTGTTGATGAGATGTAAGCAATTTCAAATTGACGGCTCAGAAGAATGTCTCTGAAAGATGTTGCCCCTGGCATTTTCTCATGACAAATCCATCTTTGAAGCAGTGGATAATGCTTTCAGTACAATATACATGAGGAAAAATTACAAACCAGTGGAAACTTACCTCATCCTTGACATAATGGAAAGTTTGATTATTATTCGGTTCTTGGACTGAAACCAACTGCAGATGACGCGGATGTCAAGAGGAAGTACAAGAAGTTGGCAGTATTGCATCATCCAGATAAGAACAAATGTGTTGGAGCTGATGGGGCGTTTAAGTTTGTTTCCGAGGCGTGGACTTGTCTCGACAATGCTATGCGTAGTTCTTATGATCTCAAGAGAAATTTTTCTTCTATTGTTCAGGCTACAGGTTATAACTGTTCCAATATGTCGCCGACGTCTTGTAGTAAACTCGACACCTTTTGGCTAATCTGTACCGCTTGTAAGGTTCAGTATGAGTATATGTGCAAGTATGTGAATAAAAAAAACTCTCTTGTAAGAATTGCCGCGGTGTTTTATTGCGGTTGAAACTGATGAAGCCATTGCTGTTGCTGCCGCACCACCTCCTAGCTCCAATGACAGTGATGTTAATATGCAAGATGCTAAGGCAACCGCTGATACCACTAGAGCTGTAAATGGCATGCCTGAGACAAGAGACAAGCCTGTGCAAATGGATACTGATGCCAAGGTTGAGGCTCAAGAATTTTATTGAGCGATCCATGTCCTCAAGAAGTCCTAGATCATTCTATTCAAAATATAGATTTTTTACTCACTGCCCAACCAGGTTAGGGGCATCGCTTTACAAGGGAAAAAGGGCTTTTTCAGAGACTGAATTTTGTGTTGCAAATAATGCTAGTGATGATGAAAATAAGGTTTCAACAGTTTCTAAGAGGAAAAAGTCACTGCTAGTAACCCAAATTTAACTCAATTTCAAACTGAATTTATTGATTCAATGGCAGCTACTACATCTAGTGCAGAAATTCCTATCGGTTTCACTGATAGTCGTGAACATAAGGAAGACGATGTTGCATTGTCAAGCATGGGTATGGATATTCAGTATAATGCTCAGTCAATGCCTTATCCAGGGAGATAATGCAAATTCACAGGATGCCGAAAACAGTTACCATTACAGAGATGATGTGCAAAGGTCTCCAAGGGTTGTTATGTTATCGAATAATTTCAATATGAAGAATGATTCACTTGCTCAAGAGAACCTAATGTCCTGTCCTGTCGCTGGGGATGGATTTACCATCGGTAATTCAAATAATGAATTGATTGAGGATTTGCCCAATGCTCTATCTGATATATATTCTCATGGGATGACATCTGAATTACCGGATAGAATAATTACTGAATTTACAACAATCGACGACACTGAGCCGGTTGACGAGGTCATTAAAAATCAGGGCCAAGTTAGTGAATTTGCACCAAATCATGGACATATTGGTGATTTTGTGCCAGCGGAAATGAGTCGAGAAGATCCTCAAGGGGATAGTCAAGTTGTGGTATCTCAGTCTAATGCAGGGGCTAGTACTTTGGCAGCCTTTAATCAAATTCCATCATTAAGAAGTCCACCAATTTTTGTTGGCCAAGTATTCAAAACCTGAATGCATCCGCCCACAAGGAAAAATGCGGATGGTGCTTTTCTTGCAAGGTTGCAAATGATGACAGAGATTGCATATACCTTGTTGTCAGTGGATTGCAGACTGATATATTCAAAATCAACTTTCAGGCTGCTTGGATTATAACTGTCATAGTGATAGTCGCTTTTCTTGCAAAGATCATTGCTGTTATTTAGCCAGGTTACAATTGGGACCAGTTCAGAGTCTCAAGGAGGGCAACAACAATGTCAAGGAAGCCAACCACAGATGCCATATGCATTTAAGAGTTTTAATTTGTCTCAAAAGGAAATAAAACTCTAAATGAACTTGTGAGGGACTCGTGGCTTAATTTGACCCAAAATGGTGATGTTAGACTTGGTGTAAAATCATTCCTTGATCTCCGCAGCTGGTTTCGAAGTAATGATGTTTCATCCTGTCAAGTTTGCAATGAAGCTGGAATTAAGGCAGAGTTGTGCAAAAATGGAAATTTGTACTGTACGAATTCATCAATACTGCCTGAAGCAACTTTTCTCCCAGATAAAGGCTGCAAAAGTTTGCCCAAGTTGTGGCACTTCATGGCCATTTACAATGCCCAAAGCAGAATATGTACAGACTGAAGATGATAATGGGCCTAGGCAAAGCCAACAACCTACTGGTTCTAAAGGAAAGAAGCGAAGAGCCAATATGATTGTTGAGGATGACGGAGTTGGATGCAGCAATCAGAACGAGCTAAATGAACATAGAGAAAGCCAACATGACAATGAACGGGCGCGAAGAAGGACTAGACTACGGAGAACTCATGAAGCAGTCACATCATTTCTCCATGGGGAGGTCTGCCGGTTTCAGCTTGGGAGGATCTTATTCATCACATCGTACTCAACATCAACAACATCATATTCATTCTGCCAGTAACAGTGGTGTCTCTTTTCATCTGTGAACAATCAAGATCTTCATCTGCATGGGTCAGACGTTTTTCCGTCTCCAAACTCTACTTATCATTCACAGACCAGCGGACCTCCTGGCATTGGATTAAGGCCACTAAATTCTCCAAATAATGTTTCTGGTACGAAGGTTTCATAAAGCCTACTATTCTCCAAATCATTTTTTCTGTACTCGGTTCATATGACCAGCTCATCCAGCAGTATCAACAGCACCAGAATCAGTCCCAATTTCGCCTTCAGCAAATGTCAGTTGTAAATCAGACCTTTAGGAATCACGACCACATAAGGCTGATATTGAAATGAAGTCATTGGAAGTTATATGAATGCTCAACATACTTCTGCATTTGGTGCAGTTACACCTCCAAGTGCGAGGTAGATAATGCCCTTCGAAAGTCTTAACTTGCATCCCTCGGAGGCCCCGAGAGTTTCGTTGTCTTTGATCAAACGGATTTTCCACCATAGCAGCAGAGACAAACTCGTTAAAAACTCAACACGGCACGATATCCCTATGCAATAACAATGCAACAACAACACACAAAAATCAGTCAAATTCCAAAACAAAAAAAAAAGAGAAAACACATATTCAAGTGAGTTACAGTGGTGAATTTGTTTCTTACCAACAGTGAAGTTTTCAAAATGGAGAGAATTGAGGGAGGGACCACCAGGCTGGGGTGAGGACAAAAAAACTTCCAAGCAACTTTCGTACGAGCAGGCTCCACCACTCTGAAGGGATACAGCAAAGAGAGCAGAGGAGACGAGAGATATATAAGCGAGGTCACTGTTCATAAGAAGGGAGAGCCGAAAAACCCTAGAGGGAAAAGAAGACTGCTCACACAAAGAAAACCCTACCGTTGAACCAGCCCTTTCATTTTCGTTTTGAACCAGCTACCGTGAAACTTCGCCACCGTTATCACCATCTGCCAGTTGAATCCCCACGCCATACTCTTTGTGCCGCATTAACCCTTGAAGGTCGAAGCTACACGAGTCAGTGAACAAGCCAACTCACGGCAACGCGGTTTTTAAGCAGCTCACCAACGTTTGTGACTCCTTCCGTCGACTTAGTTGGTAACGAATGGTTTCCTATTTTCTGTTTGTTTCATGTCTGCTGTTAATGCTGTTAATGCTTCCAGTTTGTTAACTTGTTTTTCTTTTAACCAATACAACGCATGTTTTGAATATATGTATTAATGAATACAAGTTAACATCAACAAGTCAGTTTGGTTGAGTTGGTAGGGGTGTCATTTGGCAAGCCCTAGGGTACGGTTTGATACTTTGTACCCCATTTCTTACATTCTATTTTTATTTTTCTTTTTATTTGTTTCATTTTTATTTTTATTTTTTTACTCCTTTTTATTTTATTTTATTATTCTCATTTTCTAGACACATGTTTGATTTTAAATGTTTGTCTTTGTCTTTGATTTATTGTTTAAACATCGATTTTTAATTTATGGATTTGATATTTTTCTTGTTATTTATCCGTGATTATTTTTATCGATATAGTGATAGTATTTCGCCGCGTTTCGATTAATCGCATATGACATTTCAATTATTGTCAACATGCGCAAACCGACTTTGAGCACATTATTTAGGTTTTTGTGTGTCCCTCAATTTCCATCCGTGCAAATCCCGGTTTTACTTTTTTTCGATTTAATTTTTAAAGTGTTTTGTAAATATAACTTGTTGTGTGATTCATTCATTTTTTTTCACATGGCTTACTCTTGGGCTTTCTTACAGTGAGCTGGTTCTCTTGCACTTACACTCATACTTGGCATCATTTGTTGTTTGGGCCCGATTTAATTATTTCATATTTTGAATCCCCATTTGACAAAATGTACCCCACTTCCCCGATGTGTAATAATCTTGTACCGTTTCATTTCTTTATTTCTTTGACTATTTAGTTAGATACTAACACAAGAATGAAATCAACCATTTCCGAAAAATACAAAAATATGACTCAATCCAACGTCGAGTATTTTCTCAATAAACAAACCAATCCATTTCTCCCTCCCATTCTATTCCATTTCTTTCAAACTTTCATCAAACGCTTGATTTAACGTCAAGCCATTTTTTTCTAATAAAAACTCAAAAAATAGTAATTCATAGTTAAGACCTTTTCAATAAAGATGGAAGTGGAACGTGGTGTATACCACGTACTCCTGAGACTACGATTCGAGATGTATATCTCGCCAATCCTAGCTCTCGCCATCATCCAAATTTATCCTTTTTGTTTTCTCTCAAACACTCATCCAAATTTCTCTTAAACGTCCATCAATACTTGATCTAGTGTCAAGTCATTTTCACAACAAAACTCAAGATACCTAATTCTTATTTAACACTTTTTAATAAAGATGGAAATGGAACATGGTGTATACCGTGCACTCCTGAGATTAAGATTCGAGACGTATGTCTCGCCTATCTTGGCTCTCGCCATCATTTAAAATTGTCAATGCGGTTTCTTCAAACCCTTTCTCAATCAAATTCAAAACACTTAATCTTTTTTAAACACTTTTTTTCAAATAAGATGGAAATGGAACGTGGTGTATACCGCGCACTCCTGAGACTAAGATTCGAGATGTATATCTCGCTCATCCAAGTTCTCGCCATTACTCAAAACACCTCAAACCAATCAATTTCTTTTTCTCGCCGCCGTGCGATTAACCCTTCAAACCTTTTCTCAAATGAAAGGTACTTTGTTTCAAAACAATGCAAGGCAATGTTTTTCCACCTGTTTTGGGTAGTCCAACAATGTTTTCGTCGATTTGACACAAAGTAGCTTTCGCTAAAATCGACCAACAAACAAACATTTTTCTACCCAGAACTACGTAAGCCTTGATTTCTCTGTTGAGATACGTAGGAGCAGGATTTGTAAATCTTGTCAGGCCCACTAATAAAAAACTTAGGTTTAGTCCTTCGTTCAAAAATCCAAAAACATTCTCCTTTCTTTCATTCTTTCTTTCCCACCTAATAATTTGAAAAGCCTAAAATTTCAACTAACACTAACGCACACAACTAACCTAATGGTTCCCGTTGAGTACAACGGACGTGAGGGGTGCTAATACCTTCCCCTTGCGTAATCGACTCCCGAACCCTGATATTGGTTGCGATGACCATATCTTATCCTTTCTTTTGTCTTGGGTTTTATCGATATTTCCCCTTTCCTTTTTAGGAATAAATAAAGTTCGGTGGCGACTCTGTTCAGTCCATCATTGCGAGCGTGCGATCGCGCTTCGCTAGGTCGTATCCCATCATTTTTAATATGAGGTACGACAGATGGCAACTCTGCTGGGGAGTAATCGATCCCTAAGTGAGTCAAGCCTAGTTAGGACGTTTGTGTGCCTTTGTTTGTTTAATTTTGTGGCTTTTCCCTTATTTGTTGCATTTTAATATCTTTATTGTTATATTGATATTTGTTGTATATTGGTTCCACCGTGTTAGGTACTTGGATTTTGATTGCAAACCATGTGGGAAAGACTCTACACCCGAGTCTAGAGTGAAAAAAACATAAGATAGGACAATGGTTGAGTAGTACGGACTCCCGAGGTGGATACTTCGTAAGATTCGGTACGAGAACCTCACTTAGAGTAGATTCTTTTGCAAATATTGTCGCCCGAGGTGTATACCTCGTAAGTTTTGATGTTTCAAAGAGGTCCATGACTCTAAGAACCTTTTAGAACATTGAACCTTTGGCCAACTAGAAATGATGGTTGCGTAGTGTGGATTCCCGAGGTGGATACTTCGTAAGAATCGATACGAGAACCTCGCTCAGAATAGATTCCCTAGATGGAGTTGATGACCGGAAAGTATTTTCCGTAAGCGTCAAACAGTCTTTTGAATCCATGACTCTGAGTACCCTGTCTAGAACCGAGTCGATGGTTGCGTAGTGCGGACTCCCGAGGTGAATACTTCGTAAGAGTCGGTACGAGAACCTCACCCAGAATAGATTCCCTTGATGGAGTTGACGACCGGAAAGTATTTCCCGTAAGCGTCAAACATTCTTGTGAATCAATGAATCTGGGGATCCTTTGTAACAAAGCCCTAGATCATACCCGGTGAGAACCCCGTTTTGGAAAAGCAATCAAATTTATCCATACCTCGGACCTTTGAACCTATCCAAAAAAAACAAAAAAAAAAACATTGCATCCATCCATTCATTGCATACGCATAAAAAGCAAAACTCTTAGTTGTTTCGCATTATTTCAAGAATCCAAGACTTGTTAGCAAGATGAATCCTGAGAGAAGAGGCACTTTTCTGTTCAAATACAAGAACGTGGACCTTACCAGCTTGCAGAAGTTGAGTTCCAAAATAACACCACTCAAACTCAACAGCTTTGTACAAAACTATGGAAGAATTCTGGACATCCTAAATGAGAAGATGGACATGATGACTGCAGTAACTATTGCTCAGTTATATGATCCACCTCTACGTTGTTTCACGTTTTCTGACTTCCAGTTGGCTCCTACCTTGGAGGAGGTTGAGAGGATCATAGGCCGGAATTTGAAGGATCATAATCCTTTTCCTAAGCTTGATGAAGATATTCCTCCCAAGAAAATAGCTTCAGCTTTGGGTCTGAAAGTTTCGGAAGTCATGGACAATTGGGATGTGAAAGGACCTTTCAGTGGTTTTTCTAGAAAGTTCTTGGAAGATCAGGCTAAGAAGATGGAAAAAGAAGGGAATTGGGAATCCTTCTATGCTGTGTTAGCCGTGTTGGTATATGGGATAGTCCTCTTCCCAAATATTGACCATTTTGTGGACCACCTGGCGGTGAGAATTTTCCTCTCTGGTAACCCTGTACCGTTCCTCTTGTCAGATCTCTACTACACTCTCCATGATCGTCATGAGAAGAAGGGAGGAATCGTCTTATGATGTGCACAGTTGTTGCATGCTTGGTTTAGATCCCATATGCCCGAAGAAGGTCCTTTTGTCTCGAAGGAACTCAAGCCCTTCCAGAAGTTAGCTTCCCTCACCTCCAGTCATGTTAAGTGGTATATCAGGGATTGGGAAACCGAGAATGTGATTGTCAGCATTAGAGACTTCCCCAATGTGCCGTTGATAGGAACCAAGGGTTGCATCAACTATAACCCTATGTTATCTCTAAGGCAGCATGGGTACCCTATGAATGGCCCTCCAAAAGCTGAAGCTCTAGAGCCTTTCATCTTACATGGTGTTGAAGCGGATCATCCCATGGTGAAAAAGATCAAGAGGTCTTGGCAAGCAGTTATCAGGAAAGGTAAGGAGTTGGGTAAGAGAAATGTCATTGCCCAAGAGCCTTACACTTGTTGGGTTAGAGAGAGGGTTCAGATGATTAAACTCCCTTATCCATTTGATCCTTCTATATATCCATTGGTTCCGGAGCCAGAACCCATATTACCTGAAGATGTAGAGAAGCTCAATGCCCGTATCAAGGAGTTGGAGTTGGAAAATGCTGATTTGAGAATCAAGCTTGGCCGAGTCTCGATAGAGAATGGGAACTTGAAAGACGATCAACAAAAGAAGGACAAAGAGCTTGAAGTCTCCAACAAAAGAGCTAGGGAGTCTGAAGCAAGGAGGGAGAAGTTTGGACAAGCGCTCTATAACACTAAATCGGTGTTCAAATCAAAGGAAGAGGAGTTGGATAGAGCTTTACTCCGGATTCAAAAACTCAACAAGACTCTGGAACTGACCCTTGAGATGAAAAGAGAAGCACGGTTGATTTCTGAGATTCGTACTCGTGAACTGGAGAATACCATTCAGAAATACAAGGATACTCTGGAATGCGAGAAGCTGAAGACTGAAGAGTCAGAAAGAGTTTGCACACGGTTGAAACATCATTTTGATCGAGCCGACGCTAGAATCCAAGCACTTGAAGGTGGGGATCAGGATGCTGCCTATATGGTGTCGCTAGGTGAGTGCAGATATTGGAGAAACCTCTATAGGGACATAGAGGTGACCAAGGCTGAAGACGTGCGTATTATCCAAGATCTCCAAGGGCTTTACACTGAGTGGAAGGGCAAATTTCTGAAGCTGTCTGGATTTGCGAGTTCCATCATGCGAGAGCTACCTGAGAAGCTGCAAGAAGCTGATTGGTGCATGTGTCCAGAGAACACCCTGCATCAAGTCTTTAATTTCATTAAGTTTTGTAAGCCAATGCTAGAAGGGCTGACTACCGACCTTGCTACGGTTCGGAAAGCCCATAAGCCATGAGCACGTTGTTTGTATTTGAACTTGGATATGAGATTAATGAAAAATCGCTTTTGAGATTCATTTTTATTGTGTTTCATTTCCTTATTACTTTAAATATTTGCGAACAAGTATTGTGGTATTTCTGAAATGAATGGTTGAAACTAACCAAGAGTTTTGCAAACAAATGCATTCATACATTTTCAACAAAAAAAAAGAGTCTCACTCCGCCCTTTCTTCCACCAGTTTCACGCTGAGTTTTCAACACCAGTATAATACTCGCGCCAGAGCAAGACAGAGAATGGCTGAACAAGAACAAGAGAGCGCCCGAGTTAGAGCCGAACTAGACGAAATCAAAGGAGGCATGTCCCAGATGCGAGAGATGCTGCAAGCTTTAACCTTCAGGTTTGAGGTTCCACAAGCGACCGTTATTTCAGAGACCACGGGCCCAGCAGTGGAAGTCCCACCTCAGAGGACGTTACCCTCAACCCTTCCTCCATATGGGCTACCATATGGTTTCGTCCCCCGAGCGGAGGTGGTGCACGAAATGGGGCAATCTGTCCAACAAGCTGTGCCATTACCAGTTTACACCGACGCACGTCCAGTCATCCATACTGTGGTTCCACCAGCCGCCTATGCTAGGCATGTTCCTCATTATGAAGATCAAAACCACATGTATCAGACTGTTGACTCAACTGTTGATGGTGACGAAGTAAGGTTTGAGGACTTCAGGGAGGTAAAGGAGAACATGCAGCTCCTTGAGAAGAAGTTCCGAGATCTAGAAGGAGACCACGTCTTTGGATCGGCTGCCAAAGAAATGTGTCTGGTGTCCGAGTTGGTGATTCCAGCCAAATTCAAAACTCCAGACTTCGACAAATACAAGGGGCATACTTGTCCAAAAAGCCATCTCATCATGTATTACCGCAAAATGGCTGCGCATGTGGAGGACGACAAGCTGATGATCCACTGCTTTCAGGATAGCTTGAGTGGGGCTCCTTCCAAGTGGTATTTGAGTCTGGATCAGAACAGGATCAGGTGTTTCCAAGACCTGTCAGATGCGTTCATAAAACATTACAAATACAATATGGACATGGCGCCTGACAGAAGACAGTTGCAAAGCATGTTCCAGCATGATAAGGAGTCCTTTAAAGAATACGCTCAAATATGGAGGGAACTGGCTTCTCAGGTTGAACCACCTCTTGCTGAGAAGGAATTGGCTGAACTGTTTATTGACACTATCCAACCCCAGTTCTACGAGAAGATGGTTGGAAGTGCTTCTTTGGGATTCTCCGAGCTGGTTGCTATAGGAGCTCGCGTGGAATATGGTGTAAGGAACGGAAAACTGGCGGTTGTAGCTGGAACTTCAAGTGCTAATCCAAAGAAGTTCTCTGGAGGGTTTCCTAGAAAGAAGGAAGGGGAAACGAATGTTGTGACTAATGGTCAAGGAAGAGCTCCTCCAAGAAGGAGACCACAATAATATCCACCTCAGCAGTATGTTCAACAACCAATTCCCTATCAACAACCCATGTATCCCGTCCAGTATGCTCCGCAACCATACGTGGCTGCTGTGACGCCTGCATTCAATCAACAGCCTGCTCAGGCTTATCAAGCGCCTCCAGTTTATCGACCAACTACAGTTCAACAACGTGCTGCGGCTCCTCCAGCTTATTAGCAAGCACCAGCAGCTCCTGTTTATCAACAGCCGAGAGCTCAAGCGCCAAGGCAAAATGCTCAAAACCAAAACAGAAGGCAAGGGGAGAGGGCGAGCTTCAATCCAATCCCAATGTCATACACTGAGCTTTATCCCTCCTTGTTGCAAAAGGGTTTGGTGGTTCCTAGACCTATGGGACCTCCACCTGACCGTCTTCCTCCATGGTACAACCCTAATGCACACTGTCCTTTCCATGAAGGTGCCCCCGGGCATGACCTAGAGGGTTGCTACGCTCTGATGCATAGGGTCCGTGAGTTGATTGAGAGCAAGGTCTTGTCTTTTAAGGACATGGGACCGAATGTGAAGAACAATCCTCTTCCTCCCCATGGAGATCCTACGGTGAACGCCATTGAAGATGCATCTATTGTTGTTATGGTTGAGAAGGTGGAGGATGTTAAGACTCCTTTGGCAGCATTCCATGCCCGATTGGTGGAAGTTGACCTGGTTAGTGTTGATCATGACAACTGTGAAGAGTGTGCCACACACCCAAAGGGATGTCAGGTGGTACGAGACAACATTCAAAATTTGATGGATAAGGGAGTGCTTCAAATATCCAGGGCTGTGAAGAACGAAGATGTGTTGGTAATTGAACCTTGTTTCAATTTACCTGCACCAGTTGAAATCCCTTATTATAGTGGTGGAGTGGTTCCAGTGAATAGTAAGTTGTCGCCTGTCGAAATATGTATGCCCACGCCTTTTCCCTACGAGACCACCAAGCTTGTGCCTTGGAAATATGAGATTACTGTTGTGGATAAGGTTGTTGAAGGAAGTTCAAACGCTGAAGTGACAAAAGTTGTAGGTGAAGACGTCACAAATATTGCAGGAATGAGCAGAATGACCCGTAGTGGTCGAGTTTATACGCCCGAATTCAATGTGACTCCTCAAGGGCCGGCCAAGGAATCAACAGTTGTAGCTCCCACTAAAGAACCTGAAGTGGTCCAATCCGAAGATGCTGTTGAATTCTTGAAGTTAATCAAGAAAAGTGACTACAAGGTTGTGGACCAGTTGCATCAAACACCGTCTAAAATCTCTATTCTGTCTCTGCTATTGAACTCCCAAGCCCATAGGGAGGCTTTGTTGAAGGTGCTTGCTCAAGCTCATGTAACACAAAGCATAACAGTTGACCAATTTGATGGAGTAGTTGCAAACATCACAGCTTGTAATACTTTGAGCTTTAGTGGAGAGGAGTTACCCGAGGATGGACAAAATCACAATCGTGCTCTCCATATCTCGGTAAAATGCAAAGATGATGCTTTGGCAAGAGTGTTGGTTGATACCGGATCTTCTCTGAATGTTATGCCAAACAGAACACTCGCCAAATTATCTTATCAAGGACCAGCTATGAAGCCTAGTGCCTTGGTAGTGAAAGCTTTTGATGGTTCCAGGAGAACCGTGATTGGAGAGGTGGAATTGCCCATATTGATTGGCCCTCACATATTCCCGATTAATTTCCAAGTCATGGATATTAATCCAGCATATAGTTGCTTATTGGGACGTCCCTGGATTCATGCTGCAAGGGCAGTTACCTCCACCTTACATCAGAAAATGAAGTTTGTAGTGGACAATCCATTAATCATCATTTCTGGAGAGGAGGACTTTGTGGTCAGTCACCTTTCATCCTTCAGATACATTGAGGCTGATGAGGACGCTTTGGAAACTTCTTTCCAAGCTCTTGAAATAGCCAATGCCACTTTTGTGGAAATGAAGGACCCTGTTGGGAAAGCTTGTTCATCTTTCGCGTCTTTGAAAAGCGCAAAGTCTAGTATTGAAGGAGGAAACCCTGAAGGTTAGGGTCAGTGATAACATGAAATAGTATCACATTCTAGGACTCAATTTAATTAAATTATATTATTATTTACTTCAATTTATTTCATTTTATTCGATATTACGCGGTATTTTCTTTCTATTTATCTCAGGTAGTTTATTTGAAGCACAAGTAAAAAAGGAAGAAAAGGAGGTGCAAATAGGGATGAAAAGAAGCAAATATCAAAAGCCAAAGCCCAGCCCAAAAGCACAGGCGATGTGCCTGTGACGAACGTCACACAATGTGTGACGAACGTCACACATGCTGTGACGAGCGTCACGCTTTACACACTTGTGTTACGAGCGTCACACATGGTGTGACGGACGTCACACCATTCTTTAATATATTTTTGGCACAAGGAACGCAACAGACCACGTTGAAGCCTACTATCACGCTTGACTGTTTGCAACGTGAAGGCTATGTACACGGAAAACCCTTGGAAGCGGTTACAAAAAGTACCAATATAAATAGTAGCTTTTGGAAAAGCTCTCGGTTCTTCGTGCAATTTTTCTTCCTCCAGCCGTGCAAGCATACCATTATTTTTCTTTACTGTTTTTGCTTTTAATTGCAGTTTTATTTTTATTTTCTTTTCCAGTTAAGCTTCCAGCAATTAAATAATTTTTTGCACAATAGTTTCTACACCGGAAACTATTGTGTACCTTTCAGCGGATCTAACCTTACGTTAGAATCTAGTTTTTTATTCCTTCGCTTTTATTTTTCTGTTTGATTGAAGAATTCAAGAACAAATCCAACCGGCCTGTGGTGGAGTGTTCAAGACTGCTATTTAATTTCTCAGGTTCTTTAATTATTGTTTGAATTTATATATGCCCTATTTTATTGTTGAATTATATTATTTGCTTGAGATGAATTTGTTTATGCATGATAATTATTTAGATCTGTTTAGCATGTCTGGCCAATTTATTTAGGTATCGGTATGTAGAGTAAGCGGAATGAAGGAATCAAAACCAAGTTGGTTTAATTAAGTTTAAAATTTAAATCACTCTTTTCACGGTCTCAATTTACAGGTTTAATAACAAGGTTTTTGTAGGAAAGTAAAAGACATAAAGAAGTTAAAAGCAATAGAACGAGAGTTTGAGCTTTTGACTGGACAGTGTTAATTGGACATTAATTCTAGATCAGGGCGAGAGCAATTTTTAGAGTTAATTAAATTCTAATCTTTTTCAAAAAGTATTTTTAAAGGTTGAATGTGAGGACGAGAGTTAAGCATTTGAATTTAATTATATAACCTAAGTCAACAGAGCGAGAGTTTGAGATAAGGGTGTTTAAACGATTAGTGTTTTCTTAAAAAGAGTTTCTACGGATTCTATTGTTTTCAAAAAGTGGTTTTTGACTTAACTAATAAGTGACAGCTACGTTAATATAAAATCATAGTTTATTCAACAGAGCGAGAGTTTGAGATAAGACTTTTAATCAATAGTGTCAAATGAAAAGATTTATTTTAAAACCAAGAAACCAACGAAGAATTGATTCCCTAATTACGACGAACTACATACCGATATCCGTTTAGTTGATATTTAATCTAGATTTTTAGTTTAGTTTTAACTTTTCCCCGAACAATCAAAGTATTACCCGCCTTAGCTTTACGAAGTAACCTTAGAAAACGGTATATCGATTCATAAGTCCCTGTGGGATCGATATCTTTTAAAACTACGCGATAGAACTGTGCACTTGCAGTTTGTACCCCAAATTCGACTCATAAAGTCGCGATCAGTCAGCTTATCGATATTCGTGAGAAGCATGATCGCTTTGGTCTGGGATATGTGCCTTCCGCTGCGAAAGGAGCCCGAGTCCCTGCAAAGGACAACACCCGAAGCATCCAGGAAGTATTCCTTAGCACAGGATTCATCCATGGAGATCAAGTCAATGCCATTGAAGACAGCACCGAAAGTGAAGATGAGCCATGTTTGGTTTACCGGTGTGAGACAGCTTTGAACAACTGGAAGGCGGTTGAGATCCCCGAAATTTTTCCTTTGTCAAAGTAGTAATTGTTGTCTTTTTCCTTTCAAATCCTTAGCTCTGCCCAAGGCTAATGGATCATGTTGTAGGGCCCTTTTTCATTTTCAAATAATCATTATCAATGAATGAAAGGCATTTTGTTAAATTCTTAAAATTCATTTATTTTGCTTTCTCTTAAGAAAATGGCAATCTTTTCAAAAACAAAAAAAAACTTTTCAATTATGCATCTTTTGTTTTTACTTTGTCTAAAAGAAATCAATCATTCAAACATGCAGAATAAATGATAACCCCGTTGAATCCAATGACTTTACTACCTCTCGTAACTTTGACTCCCCTATCTACCAAGCGGAAGAGGAGGGTGAAGAAGATTGTTACATCCCCGACGAACTGGCAAGGCTTCTCGAGCACGAGTCCAAAGCCCTTCAACCACATGAAGAACCGGTGGAAACAATCAACCTCGGCACAGAGGAAGAGAAGAAAGAAGTCAAAATCGGCACCACACTTGAAGCAAGCGTCAAAGAGAGATTGGTTAAGCTGTTACAAGAAAATGTGGATGTATTTGCGTGGTCATACCAGGATATGCCAGGTCTAGACACCAACATCGTTGAGCACAAGCTCCCGCTTCAGCCAGACTGCCCGCCAGTAAAACAGAAACTCCGAAGAACAAGACCAGATATGGCTCTGAAGATTCGTGAAGAAGTCAAATGACAATTTGACGTTGGTTTTCTCGCAGTGGTGAAGTACCCACAATGGTTAGCTAACATTGTACCTGTGCCCAAAAAGGATGGAAAGGTGAGGATGTGTGTTCACTATAGAGATCTGAACAAAGCTAGTCCAAAGAACGATTTCCCCCTACCACACATTGATACTCTAGTAGATAACACTGCAAGATTTGATGTCTTCTCCTTTATGGACGGTTTTTCGGGATACAATCAAATCAAGATGGCTCCAGATGACATGGAGAAGACCACTTTTATTACCCCTTGGGGCACTTTTTGCTACAAGGTAACGCCTTTCGGTCTCAAAAACGCTGGGGCAACTTACCAAAGAGCTATGGTCAGTCTTTTCCATGATATGATGCACAAGGAGATAGAGGTCTATGTTGACGATATGATCGCTAAATCTCAGAATGAAGAAGATCATATGAGCCATCTGAAGAAGCTGTTTGAACGCCTCAGAAAGTTTAGATTACGGTTAAACCCTGCAAAATGCACATTTGGTGTCCGTTCAGGGAAGTTGCTTGGTTTCATCGTTAGTCAACGAGGAATTGAGGTAGACCCTGACAAGGTCCGAGCTATACAAGAAATGCCTGCTCCACGCACCGAGCGAGAAGTCAGAGGTTTCCTTGGACGTTTGAATTACATCTCAAGGTTTATCTCACACATGACGGCCACGTGTGAGCCTATCTTCAAATTGCTTCGAAAAGATCAAGTTGTTGAATGGAATTCTAACTGTCAAAATGCTTTTGAGAAGATTCGTCAATACTTACAAGAGCCTCCTATTTTGATTCCACCTGTTCCAGGAAAATCATTAATCATGTATATGATTGTGCTTGAAGGATCAATGGGATGCGTGTTGGGGCAACACGACGAAACTGGTCGGAAAGAACATGCTATTTACTATCTGAGTAAAAAGTTTACCGATTGTGGAAGTCGATATTCGCTTTTGGAGAAAACTTGTTGCGCGCTAGCATGGGCCGCTCGTCGTTTGAGGCAGTACATGATTTGCCATACTACTTTGTTGATCTCAAAAATGGATCCAATAAAGTATATCTTTGAGAAACCTGCCTTGACTAGAAGACTTGCCCGTTGGCAGATGCTTTTGTCAGAGTACGACATCCAGTATGTAACCCAGAAGGCAATCAAGGGAAGTGTGTTAACAGAGTATCTTGCTCATCAACCAATTGAAGACTATCAGCCATTGAAGTTTGATTTCCCCGATGAGGATATAATGGTGATAAAAGATTGTGAGACCCCCGACCCAGATGAAGGACCAGAACCAGGATCTCGATGGAAGCTCGCGTTCGATGGTTCTTCCAATTACAGTGGTCATGGTGTGGGAGCCGTTTTGATGAATCCAAATGGTGGCTTTACCCCTTTTACAGCAAGGTTATGCTTTGATTGTACGAATAATGTCGCAGAGTATGAAGCTTGTATCCTTGGTCTTGAAGCTGCAATTGATCTCCGAATCAAGATCCTTGAGGTGTATGGAGATTCAGCCTTGGTGATCTATCAAGTCAAAGGAGAATGGGAAACTCGTGATGCGAAGCTGATCCCGTATCGCGCTCATGTTGTGAAGATGATAGAATACTTTGATGATATCACTTTCCATCACATCCCAAGGGTAGAAAATCAAGTGGCTGACGCTTTGGCAACATTAGCATCAATGTACCAAGTCAGATTCCATAATGAAGCTCCACTTATTCGAATCGAACGAAGAGATGAGCCTGCCTACTATCAATTGATTGAAGAAGAAACTGATGGTAAACCATGGTTTCATGACATCAAGCGATATATTTTAAGTCAAGAGTATCCAGAAGATGCTACATTGTTGGATAAGAAAACTCTGAGGAGGTTATCGTCCAAATTCTTTTTGAGCAATGGTGTGCTTTACAAGAGAAACCATGACATGGTTCTGCTCAGATGCGTGGATAGACACGAAGCAGACATGTTAATCAAGGAGATTCATGAAGGATCCTTTGGAACCCATGCTAATGGGCATGCCATGGCCAAGAAGATTTTGAGAGCTGGCTATTACTGGTTGACCATGGAGTCTGATTGTTTCAGCTATGCAAGAAAATGTCATAAATGCCAAATTTATGCTGATAAGGTGCACGTACCGCCAACACTGTTGAATGTTTTGACATCACCTTGGCCTTTCTCAATGTGGGGCATCGACATGATTGGTGTTATAGAGCCCAAAGCTTCCAATGGTCACCGCTTCATCCTGGTTGCCATCGATTACTTTACTAAGTGGGTAGAGGCTGCTTCCTACACCAATGTGACGAGACATGTGGTTGCTCGCTTTATCAAGAAGGAGATTATCTGCCGCTATGGAATCCCAAGCAAGATCATCACCGACAACGGTTCAAACTTGAATAACAAGACAATGACAGAATTATGTGAGAGTTTCAAGATTGACCACCATAATTCCTCTCCATACCGTCCAAAGATGAATGGTGTTGTTGAAGCTGCCAACAAAAATATCAAGAAGATCCTGCAAAAGATAGTGAAAACTTATAAGGATTGGCACGAGATGCTACCCTTTGCTTTGAATGGATACCGGACCTCAGTACGCACTTCAACAGGGGCAACCCCATTCTCCTTAGTGTATGGGATGGACGCAGTTCTCCCAGTCGAAGTGGAGATACCTTCAATGAGAATATTGATGGAGGCCAAGCTAGACGAAGTTGAATGGATCCAGAACAACTATGATCAACTTAACCTTATTGATGAGAAGCGTATGACCGCTCTGTGCCATGGAAAATTGTACCAGCAACGAATCAAGAAGGCGTTTGACAAAAAGGTCCATCCTCGAGAGTTCAAGGAAGGAGATCTCGTGCTCAAGAAGATCTTGCCAGTACACAAAGATTCACGTGGGAAGTGGACTCCCAACTATGAAGGCCCATACGTTGTAAAGAGAGCATACTCTGGAGGTGCTCTATTTCTCACAACTATGGATGGCGAAGAGCTCATTCACCCTGTGAACTCTGATGCAGTCAAAAGATATTATGCCTAACAAATCCCGGTGGACTGAAAACCCGAAAGGGCGGTCCAGGCAAAAGATAGGGATAAAAAAAATGGTAGCTCGCTAAGTTGAAAACCTGAAAGGGCGACTTAGGCAAAAAGGAGCGTCCCGGTGGATTGAAAACCCGAAAGGGCGATCCAGACAAAAATTAGGGACAAAAAGGCATAGACTGCGTCGGTTCGTCACTGATCAACACAGAAGAGCTAAAAATGGAAGATCAATCTAGTTACTCCCTTCAGAAGCGAGGTCTCGTGGAGTCATTGTTATTAGGGATAGTAGTAGTCATTGTGATTCAATGTAAACCTTTCCCTATTGCCATTTTCAAATTTGTAACATTCCATGGAGCTACGCCATTTGCATGCTACTATTCTTGAATAAATACAAGTTTGCCTATCAAATTCTATCACTTGCCGTTTTCTCTGATTTTCTTTGTTATGCAAAATGTCATTTATTTGTTAATAATGAAATTTTGAACTCAAAAAGAATTTTTCAACATATTGAGAAACACAATTTTGCTTTGACATGTGGAAATATTAAAAGGAAATCTGTCGTCTTTCCCCGTAAGTCTCAAGTTACAATACTCCCCTTGGATGATCAATATCTATCTCCAGATAGCACAAATTTATCATTCTCTGGAAGGATTATTGGGCCAGTTGTAACTTTTCAGCTTGATAAATCCTCCTTTGATGCATTTACTCACTCCTTTGGTTGAGTTATTGGTGTTGAAGATTCAGTACCTCCATAAAGCTTTCCCTGATGTGCAGTCTGTATATTGTCAGCATTTGCATTTCATATATCATGCATAAAAGAAAATTCAAACCATGCATAACCGAAATATACTTCAGGCTCATTTTGCATTGACCCAGGTCTTGTTGTTGATCTTATATCTTTTAACCTCTAATTCCAATTTGAATTTGGTGCCCTTAAACCATCATCTGGTTTTCGCAGTCATTCTCAAGTCCAATTGTTGTTGGCAGAAATCTGTTAAAAGCTGGTTGTAATCCATTTGCTTACAGTCAAAGTCCAATTGTTGTTGGCATCTATCCGTTAAAGTTTGGTTGTGATCCATTACTTACGGTCAAAAGTCCAATTGTTGTTGGCACGTACAGAGAGTTTAATTATCCTGTCTTTCCTGATGGTTCCGTGAAAGTCATGTGTGACTCATCATCTTGAGGAATTTCCAGAAGCTTGGAGGTTTTTCGTGTTAGAAAACTCCAATGATGTTCCTTTGTATGTTTTCCAATATTCTCAGGTCATGTATGAACCTATTGGTAAAACTCCCTTTGATTTTTTTCCCAAGTGATGTCAGGTCATGTATGAACCTATTGATGAAACTTTCTTTGTATGTTTTCCAATATTCTCAGGTCATGTATGAACCTATTGGTAAAACTCCCTTGGATTTTTCCCAAGCGATGTCAGGTCATGTATGAACCTGTTAATCGAAATTCTTTGAATAGTCAAGTGTTGCCAGGTCATGTATGAACCTGTTGTGAAAATTCTTTGGATGTTCCAGCATTGTCAGGTCATGTATGAACCCATTGCTGTTGAGCTTTTATTCAAATATTCCCAGGTCATGTCTGAACCTGTTTTTGAAGAATCTTTCCAATGTTGTCAAGTCATGTATGAACTTGTTGTTGAAAATTCTTTGAATGTTCCAGCATTGTCAGGTCATGTATGAACCCTTTGCTGTTGAGCCTTTATTCCAGTTTTACCAGTTCATGTATGAACCTGTTGCTGAACTTTTTCTTTCCAATGTTGTCAAGTCATGTATGAACTTGTTGTGGAAATTTTCTCAAAATGTTCCATCATTGTTAGGTCATGTATGAACCCGTTGTTGTTGAGCCTTTATTCCAGTTTTACCAGGTCATGTATGAACCTGTTGTTGAGCTTTTTGTTCCAATATTGTCAAGTCATGTATGAACTTGTTGTGGAAATTTTCTCAAAATGTTCAAGTTTGTTATCAGGTCATGTATGAACCTGGTGATATACTCTTTTTGAATCCTTCTGAGTTTTTTAGGTCATGTCTGAACCTATTATCAGAACTTCTTGATACTACCCAGCATTGTCAGGTCATGTATGAACCCGTTACTGTTGAGCCTTTATTCCAGTTTTACCAGGTCATGTATGAACCTGTGACTGAACCTTTTATTCCAGTGTCGGAAAGTCATGTATGAACTTGTTGTGGAAATTTTCTTAAAATGTTCAAGTTTGTCATCAGGTCATGTATGAACTTGTTGATACACTCTTTTTTATTTTTCTGTTTGTTGTCAAGTCATGTTTGAACTTGCTGTCAGAAATTCTTGATATTCCCCAACATTGTCAGGTCATGTATGAACCTGTTGTTGAGCTTTTATTCCAGTATTACCAGGTCATGTATGAACCTGTTTTGGAAGAATCTTTTTCTTTGACTATTCCAGTGTCGTCAAGTCATGTATGAACTTGTCATGGAAATTTTCTCAAGGTATTCAGGTTTGTCATCAGGTCATGTATGAACCTGTCGATATAATCTTTTTGAATTTTTCTGAGTTTGTTAGGTCATGTTTGGACCTGCTGCCAGAACGTTTTGGTATCCCCCAGCATTGTCAGGTCATGTATGAACCCGTTGTTGTTGAGCATTTATTCCAGTATTACCAGGTCATGTCTGAACCTATTTTGAAGAATCTTTTTCTTTGATTATTCCAGTATTGTCAGGTCATGTATGAACCTGTTGCTGAACCTTTTGTTCCAACGTTGTCAGGTCATGTATGAACCTGTCGTAGAAATTTTTCTTATTCGGTTTTAGTAAGTCATGTGTGAACTTACTGCCGAAATCTCTTGTATTCTAAATGTTGTTTATCAATTTTCACTTCGATTACTCGCCAGTGTGTGTCTGATTCTCCAGCAGGACTGTTTCCCCAGCAAGTTGTTTCTTACCATTTGTCTGTCTTCCTATGGACCATCAGCATTCCCCACAGTTTTGGTCTGTCTAAGTAGCATCTCCTGTTAAGGGTCCACCATATCCCTAGCAGATAAAAAAAATCATAAAAAAGAAGAGAATCCTGCATCCATGCATATCATATCATATCATATCATATCATATCATATCATATCATATCATATCATATCACATCATGTCATAGGGATTCAGGATCAAAATCCGGGTCTTCTTAGTATTTAACCATCTCCCACTATGATCATATGAAGAGTGTCCTGCTTCATATTCTCTAGTTGAAGATACTTAAATAGGGGCAACTGTCATACCCTGATTTTGGCCCTGAAATTTTCTTCCCATCAATCACTCGTTTGCATTTTTTCTTCACTCACCTTCATATCCTTCATTCATGTTCATATTTACTATTTCATATTTTTTTTACATTTTTCACATTCCAAATTTACATTCATATTTTCTTCATTCACATTGAAAAAAAATTCCATTAATATTGAAGGAATTCTACATAATCATTCATATTTCAATTACGTCATTCATTCATTTACATGCATGATCTTAAAGTATCTCACATGAGTACTTGGAAGTTCTAAGGCAAAGAACAACTATGTTTTGCTACAAGGACACCAACTTTTCATTCACATCCAATGTTATATTACAAGTCATGAGTTTTTTTTAAGCTTACAAATTTACATATTGGACATTGGGACCATATTAAAAATCACTCCAAAACTACCAAAAAAACTAATTCCACCATTGTATTTTGTTGTGAAAGACTATGATCACAGTTTGGAATCGAAACATACAAATCAGCTATGCCCCATTAGCAACTGTGACTCAAATTCTTTTTTAAAAAAAAATGAGCTGCTCATCTTGTGTTATAAGAAGTGATATCTAGATGCTGGAAAGGAGATGATGGCTTCAATTTCTCCTCACTGAGAAATTTTGCAACGCCTGTTTAATTCATCCAGAAACAAAAAGAATGAAGAGAACGTGTATTTTTTGGATTGTTGCATCAGTCTTTGCCCTCACTGAACCTCCTCCAAATATCGCCCTCTGTATCTCAAGCCACACCAGTTCTGCGGTAATTAGACAACAGTGTAACAGCAGGCTTGGTTTTAGATGGCACCAAACTGTCTTTAACTCCTTCCAAATACATGCAATCAGCTTCTGAGTGACTCCAACAAGGACTGCCGGTCTTCCGCAAAGTTCTGTTGGAATGCTTCCAGCTCCATCACCTGCAGCCTGCGCCAAAACCATGACCTACACTTATTCCAATACAATGAAACCAAAGTCAAAATGAGGTGCAATATAAACCAAAGAAACATGAATTGTCAAGCACACCAAGTCAGAAATGCATAGGTGAACCAATACCAGATGAATTCATGTGTACATGAGCAATATGATATTCATGACGTAGATGCTATAATGCATAAGCCAAAACGCATGAACAATGCACATAAGTTCAGACCTGCAGGAATTGCATGAAACACTCCAAGGCATCCAACATGTTGCATCACCAAGACAACCATGCCAATGAATGTGCACTTGCAGCATAGCAGGACATAACAACCGTCAACATTCATCAAGCGACATTCCATGCCCAAGTGAAACAATTGGAGTAGACCTTCAAAACATATGATACATACTACATCAGAATCACAAACCATTTCACATATTGACCTCCTACAATAAGGCTATCATCATGGTTGTTACGTTCATCAAGAATGCTATCATCATATAAGGCAAAAATAAAACGAAGTCATGAGTTGAACAAGTTGGGTTCACATGTGTGCAACACAGGTTTATCACCAATCCAAGCCAAACCAAGCATGCCATCATATTCCATTCACGAGCCAAAGCAAGGCTGAGTTACAAGTACCATGAATCAAACAACAACAACAACAACATCATTATCATCTTCAAATCAAGCTCGAGCAAACCATGAAAATTTCCAAGCCAAGGCCACGTGAAAAGAACCGTGTTTGAGCTCCTCATGTTTTCATTTTTTACTGCAGTAACAAAAAAAACACATAATAATTAGTCAAAGCTGTAAAATTCCAGAAAATACCTGAATTGGCATTAAGACAAGAAATGAAGAAGAAAGCACGAGTTCAGAATATCATTTTCAAGTTTAGCATCAAACAGGGCAATTCGATTCTGAGTACATCCAAAGTAGTTTGCGGAGATACTTTTCTGGAACACCAAAGACACCAATTGAAACCCTAATCTACAGAACATAAATAGGAGAGAGCGAATCAGTGTGAAGGGACGGAAAAACCTAGGAGTCGACCACCAAAAGAAAAAACCCTAATCTAAAAATAACGGATATGATAAACCCCAAAGGAACGAACCTGGTTGCAATCGACGACGGAGAACTTTGAAACCTAACGAAGAGAGCCCATTGCAAGCTCGCTGCCACCGCCGAATCACCGCCCAAGGTGAGCTTTCGCATTGGATTTTTCCTTTTAAATCTCTTTTTCTTCCGCCTTTGGGTGGGAGATATCGATTGAGAGAGAGAAGTAAGGTTGAGAGAGCAATTTCAGAAGCGAGGTTGAGAGAACAATTTTGATGTTGAGAGATTGAAAGAGGCGAGTGAGGAGGATGAGAGTTTCTTTCTCGTTACTGTTTCCTTCTACCTTTTTTTATTTTTTTTTATTTTTACAAAACATGCTTTAAACCAAAATTTAATCAACGGTTTTTAGTCTTCCTCTGTTTTATTAAAAAGGTGTACATTAATGTTTATTTTGATTCCCAATCCTTTTCTCTTTTTTTAATTTTTGGTTTCTCCACCATTTATTTGGTAGTCCAACGGATTTCTTTTTTATTAGTTTTCATTTTAATTCAAATTTTTAATCTATCTTGGTTTATATATCCAAGTTGTTGTTGTAAATAATAACTAGTCATGAATGGCCTAGTGGAGAGAGGGTAGTTTCTAGGTCTTTAGTGGAGTGGGTTCAATACCCACATACGTAGCATTTTATTTCTTTTAGCATTTTTTTATGTTTATGTTTTAGTATAATTTCTCCCGTACTTATAGTTTCATCATCATTTAATAACACATATTTGTTTTCTTTTAATTTCATCATCCATTCAAAACCATTTTAAACTTTAAAATCACACTTTTCTCGATTCAATATCGAGCCCATTTCCACACTCTTGTAAGTCGATTGCTTTTAAGCATCGCCATCAACCTCACATAGCTTACTCTTGGGCTTTCTTACAATGAGCCGGTTCTCTTGCACTTACACTCATACTTGGCATCATTTGTTGTTTGGGCCCGATTTAATTATTTCATATTTTGAATCCCCATTTGACAAAATGTACCCCACTCCCCCGATGTGTAATAATCTTGTACCGTTTCATTTCTTTATTTGTTTGACTATTTAGTTAGATACTAACACAAGAATAAAATCAACCATTTCCGAAAAATACAAAAATATGACTCGATCCAACGTCGAGTATTTTCTCAATAAACAAACCAATCCATTTCTCCCTCCCATTCTATTCCATTTCGTTGAAACTTTCATCAAACGCTTGATTCAACGTCAAGCCATTTTTTTCTAATAAAAACTCAAAAAATAGTAATTCATAGTTAAGACCTTTTCAATAAAGATGGAAGTGGAACGTGGTGTATACCACGCACTCCTGAGACTAGGATTCGAGATGTATATCTCGCCAATCCTAGCTCTCGCCATCATCCAAATTTATCCACTTTGTTTTCTCTCAAACACTCATCCAAATTTCTCTTAAACGTCCATCAATACTTGATCTAGTGTCAAGTCATTTTCACAACAAAACTCAAGATACCTAATTCTTATTTAACACTTTTTCAATAAAGATGGAAATGGAACATGGTGTATACCGTGCACTCCTGAGATTAAGATTCGAGACGTATGTCTCGCCTATCTAGGCTCTCGCCATCATTTAAAATTGTCAATGCGGTTTCTTCAAACCCTTTCTCAATCAAATTCAAAACACTTAATCTTTATTAAACACTTTTTTTCAAATAAGATGGAAATGGAACGTGGTGTATACCGCGCACTCCTGAGACTAGGATTCGAGATGTATATCTCGCTCATCCAAGTTCTCGCCATTACTCAAAACACCTCAAACCAATCAATTTCTTTTTCTCGCCGCCGTGCGATTAACCCTCAAACCTTTTCTCAAATGAAAGGTACTTTGTTTCAGAACAATGCAAGGCAATGTTTTTCCACCTGTTTTGGGTAGTCCAACAATGTTTTTGTCGATTTGACACAAAGTAGCTTTCGCTAAAATCGACCAACAAACAAATATTTTTCTACCCAGAACTACGTAAGCCTTGATTTCTCTGTTGAGATACGTAGGAGCAGGATTTGTAAATCTTGTCAGGCCCACTAATAAAAAACTTAGGTTTAGTCCTTCGTTCAAAAATCCAAAAACATTCTCTTCTCATCCTTTCTTTCTTTCCCACCTAATAATTCGAAAAGCCTAAAAATTCAACTAACACTAACGCACACAACTAACTTAATGGTTCCCGTTGAGTACAACGGACGTGAGGGGTGCTAATACCTTCCCCTTGCGTAATCGACTCCCGAACCCTGATATTGGTTGCGATGACCATATCTTATCCTTTCTTTTGTCTTAGGTTTTATCGATATTTCCCCTTTCCTTTTTAGGAATAAATAAAGTTCGGTGGCGACTCTGTTCAATCCATCATTGCGAGCGTGCGATCGCGCTTCGCTAGGTCGTATCCCATCATTTTTAATATGAGGTACGACACTACTATCATTCGAGTGATAACTTAACAAGGGTAATAAGCTCAAAAGATGATTACCAACTACCAACCAATTGGTAAGTTAACAAAGGCAACCAATCAAAGGTAAGAGAAATTATTACCTACTATCAGCCGAATGATAGCTTAACAAAGGTAATACGCTCAAATAGAATGATTATCAACTACTAACTGAGTGATAACTTAACAAAGGTAACCAATAAAAGGTAAGAGGAACTATTACATACTATTAGCCGAGTGATAACTTAACAAAGATAATAAGCTCAAATAAAATGATTACCAACTACCAACTAAGTGATAACTTAATAAAGGTAACCAATCAAACATAAGAGGAACTATTACCTACTATCAGCCGAGTGATAGCTAAATAAAGGTAACCAATCAAAGGTAAGAGGAACTATTACCTACTATCAACTTAGTGATAGCTTAACAAACGTAATAGGCTAAAATGACCAAAGTTTAACTCAGGAATGAACTGGAGAGAAGCGGTCAAAGAGGACTCAACCCAATGAGGAAATAAACTCAATTGGGGATAAATTTCATCCAGATAATGAAATGGAAAGGAAAATTGAAACAAAATCTTCCACGAGGATCAAGCTCCATGGGTAAATAGAAAGGATAAACTCTTTTTACTTAAGGTTAACACTTTATTGGAGAGATGACGCACACACTCTATAGGGAGTGAAAACACCAGAAAGTAGGGAGGCACCAAGAGAATACAAATATGTGAAAACAAACATCATGATGTTATGCATATATGTATGAATATGCTGACAAAACAGGCACATAAGAAGTTAGACTGATAACACAGTACAACTGGATACTCGACTAATCTCAACAAGATGGAGATGCTAGGGGAGACCTTGCTCTGGATTCTACCATTCCTGCAATCTTATGTTGGGGAAACAGTTATTCTTGAATACATGTAACAAAAGGGAAATCATATATGGGGAAGTCACTGATTTCCATTCTTCAGGACCTTACCATCCTTGAGATTGCTAATAACATTCCTTTTTCGTATTTACAAGTCGAGGAACAATATATATTTTTGCAAATTTCTAAAACATGATTTTTTAGATATTTTTTTGTTTAAAAAATTATCATAAAAAATAAATGAAATTTCGTGAACTGAAACAAAATAAGAATAGCAAACATATGGGCAAAAGGCTCAAATTTAATCGATAGATTGGTAGTCTGCAAATGACACGACTCCATGGATCATTACAAAGTTGAAAAAAATGGTAAATACACGGAAAGGTCTACATTGAAATAAAATGACCACTATTCTCCCTAACGACTTTGAATTCTGTTATGTTCTGAACTTCGGCCGAGGACATTTTGTTCCTCGATGTTCATCACCCATGGTTAGTAGAGACATTTTGTTGAATGTGTTTGAGTATCTGTTGCTGACAAAGTAGGTAAGTTGAGTATTGGAGACAATGTAGATAGGTTGAATGTGCTTGATGGAAATGCTTATACACATTTTTATACCATACCCTATGGCACATACCTTGCTTTTTGGAAATCCATCCTCATACCTATTTAACTGCATGTTAATACGTGATCAATTCTCATCACCATAATACACTAAACTTACATTGCATCTTACAAAAATGGCTTCATCACCATAATATATGACCAATGTCCATACAGATGGTGAAATATTTGAGTGCGAGTTATCCGATTTTAGTTTTTGTAACACAGAAGTTACTCGGTTATCAATAAATAGAAAATCAAAATTTTCACATTTGAAACAAAGAATAGAAAAGAAATTGCAGTGTAGTCAGGTGAGACAATTCATCTACAAAAATCTGGTGTTTTTTGCAGACAACCAAGTTAAGTTTTATCAGTTGAAGATTCGAGATGATGACGATCTTCATAATATGTTTCTCAGTCATGAACAATCAGGGTTCATTGATATTGAGTTATATATATATATATATATATATATATATATATATATATATATATGTATATATATATATATATATATATATATATATATGTATATATATATATATATATATATATATATATATATATGTATATATATAGATATATATATATATATATATATATATATATATATATATATATATATAGATATATATATATATATATATATATATATATATATATATATATATATATATATATATATATATATATATATATATATATATATATATATATATATATATATATATATATATGTATATATATATATATATATATATATATATATATATATATATATATATATATATATATATATATATATATATATATATATATATATATATATATATATATATATATATATATATATAGATGTATATTTATATAGATGTGTATTTAATATCTATCTATCTATCTATCTATCTATCTATCTATATATATATATATATATATATATATATATATATATATATATATATATATATATATAGATGTATATTAATATACATCTATATGTGTATACATCTATATGTATATATATATATATATATATATATATATATATATATATATATATATATATATATATATATATATATATATATATCTATATATATATATATATATATATATATATATATATTAAAACAACAAAATCAATTGTCTCAATTCGTTGATCTGTCATAAGTGTTTTGTGAAATTGATGACGACGAACAAGCTGAAGTCGAGATAGGTCATGGCTTAGATAGTTTTGCAGCATAACCTAATCCTGATTCTGTGGCATATTTCCTGTTGCAGGATTTTTGCCATGATCTTATTTCAAGGATTATTTAAAGAAAGAGACAAATTTTCGCACTAAAGAAGACTGTGTCAGAGCCATTAAAAAGTATCACATGGTGTCGCACCTCAAAAAAATGGGGATATGACTACAAAGCGAAGCGCGATCACACGCTCGCAATAATGGACTGAACAGAGTCACCACCGAACTTTATTTATTCCTCAAAAGGAAAGGGGAAATATCGATAAAACCCCCAAAAGAAAGGATAAGATATGGTCATCGCAACCAATATCAGGGTTCGGGAGTCGATTACACAAGGGGAAGATATTAGCACCCCTCACGTCCGTTGTACTAAACGGGAACCATTAGGTTAGTTGTGTGCGTTAGTGTTAGTTGAAATATTAGGCTTTTCGAATTATTAGGTGGGAAAGAAAGAAAGGATGAGAAGAGAATGTTTTTGGATTTTTGACGAGGGACTAAACCTAAGTTTTTTATTAGTGGGCCTGACAAGATTTAAAAATTCTGCTCCTACGTATCTCAAAAGATGAATCAAGGCTTACGTAGTTCTGGGTAGAAAAATGTTTGTTTGTTGGTCGATTTTAGCGAAAGCTACTTTGTGTCAAATCGACGAAAACATTGTTGGACTACCCAAAACAGGTGGAGAAACATTGCCTTGCATTGTTTTGAAACAAAGTACCTTTCGTTTGTGAAAAGGTTTAAGAGATCAATCGCACGGCGGCGAGGAAAGAAATTGATTGATTTGATGTGTTTTGAATAATGGCGAGAACTTGGATGAGCATGATATACATCTCGAATCCTAGTCTCAGGAGTGCACGGTATACACCATGTTCCATTTCCATCTTTATTGAAAAAGTATTACGGTAGGAATTAGGTATTTTGAAGTTTGAAAGATGAGTACTTGTGACTTACAAACTCTTACAACTTGGGTCTAATACTCGAGACTACGTTTGGACATTCCACCCAGGCAGTCTGTTTCTTTTCAATATTGCTAAGAAAATGATTCGAATATTTACGAATGTTTAGGAGGGAAGACGAATATTTATGGCTTACAAGCTCTTACAACTTGAGCCTAATATTCGGGATTACGACTAGATATTCCATCCAGGTAATCTTTTTCTTCCAACTTTATTAAGAAAAAGATTTGAATATTTGGAGTGTTAAAGAGAAGACGAATATTTATGGCTTGCAAGCTCTTACAGCTTGAGCCTAATATTTGGGATTACGACTGGACATTCCATCCAGGTAATCTTTTTCTTCCAACTTTAATAAGAAAATGGTTTAGATATTCATAACTACTTTGGAGAGAAGACGAATATTTATGGCTTACAAGCTCTTACAGCTTGAGCCTAATATTCGGGATTATGACTGGACATTTCATCCAGGTAATCTTTTTCTTCACGTTTTATTTAGAAAATGATTTGAATATTAGAGTGTGGAAGGGAAGACGAACATTTATGGCTTGCAAGCTCTTACAGCTTGAGCCTAATATTCGGGATTATAACTGGATATTCCCTCCAGGATAATCTTTTTCTTCACGTTTTATTTAGAAAACGATTTGAATATTAAATTAAAACAATTAAAGTTCCGAGGTTTGAAATTATTGAAAGTTAAGTTGATGTTGCTTAAGAGCTCAATGTAAGAAGGCCCAAGAGTAATCCATGTGAGGTTGATGGCGATGCTTAAAAGCAATCGACTTACAAGGGTATGGAAATGGGCTCGACATTGAATCGAGAATTAGGTGATTTATATTCTTAAAACGGTTTTGAATGGATGATGAAATTAAAGGATACCAAACTTGTGTTATTAAGTGATAATGAAACTACGAGTGTAGGAGAAATCATAATAAAACATAAACACGAAAAAAGAAAAAAAATGAATGCTAAAGAAACAAAATGCTATATATGGGTATTGAACCCACTACCTCGAGGAAGGCAAGATAAACCTTCCTCCACTTGGCCATGGACGACCAGTTGTTATTGTAACAGCCCCTCAAATACATAAACAAATAAATAAATAAATGACCAAATTAAAGAAATATTAAATGAACTCTGCATACCCCTAAGGCCCATCAGGGCCCGGTAAGCCAAAAAGAAATGGAGGTGGTCGCCCCACAAAGCCCAAAAGGGGCCGGGTCCAAACCGGGTTATCCGGATCCACAAGCTCGATCCAGTTAACCCTCCACCTCAAACTTCCTCTCCTCACTCTGATACCTTCACACAAAACATCTTCATCAAAGAAGGAAAACACTTCTCCTCACCCTAACCAAAACTCAACCTCACAAAGAACAATGATTCAAAGTTATGAAAGAAAAAGGAAGATATACACACATTTACGAGACCGAAAACGAGATGAAGAAAGAGCGAGAAATCTACCGTCGGTATGCCTTGGAAGTGAATAGACAAGTATGCGGTTCTCTCTCTTCTTCCTCTTTCGGAATCGACGCCTTAGCTACTTTGCTTGAGCTTCCAAGAATCACCCGAATCGATTTCGTTGCCTCTCCTAAGGTTCGTCGCCTCCTGGATTTTTATGGATTCGCCGTTTTTCTCTTAACCCCCAAGTCTCTAGGGTTTCGTGAATAGTAACCCCTTTTATATATGACCTCTCTGCTATGTTTCCTGTGGTGTAGTGGAGCGCTGTCTGTACGGAGGATGCTGGAGGTTTTTGTCTTCACTCAAGCTGGTGGTCCCTCTCGTCTGCTTTTCTGCACCGTTGGTAGTGACCAGGAGCTAAGGCACCTGTCCATGTAGTGGAGCGTGAGTTCTAAAATTGTCTGCTCAAGCTTGGTGGTCCCCCCTCAACTTTCATCCTATCTTTTTACCACAGGTAAATCACTGCTGTGAAACCACTTGAGTATACGTTTTTGAATTAATGGTACATTGGTTGTGTTAATTTCATCAGTTGCTGATACTTGCAGAACATACGTCACGCCGGGTGGAATTTCAGCTGAGGTTTGCAAGCGACATGATTTGTTCGTGGATTAAATTGGTGTCGGCGAGATATCGCATAACTATCTTGACACGGTTCTGGTGTGGCTTCGTCGAGAGCAAGGACACCTGGAAGCTCTTTGCCTTCCAATAACTCCAAACTTGCACCACCACCAGTGGATATGTGGCTCATGACTTTAGCGACTCCTACTTCCTCCACAGCAGCGACGGAATCTCCTCCTCCAATAATAGTTGTCACCCCTTTTTCACTGAGGTCTGCCAACTTCTTTGCAATAGCCCCTGTCCTAGTAGCAAACTTGTCAAACTCGAACACTCCCATTGGTCCATTCCACATGATGGTTTTGGTGGTGTCCAATGCTTCGGTGAATGTTTTAATAGAATCGGAACCAATATCCAATCCCATCCGACCATCGGGAATGGCAGATGCTGGCACAATCTAGCTGTTCGCATCAGGGGCGAATTTGTCTGCAGTCACGACATCAACGGTAACAAGAGCGACACCCCATTTGCCTTGGCTTAAGTAGTGTTGTAGCAAGATCCAACTTATCTTCCTCTACAAGGGATGAACCAACTGAAAGACCTTGTGCCTTGTGAAATATGAAGATCATCCCTCCACCGAGAAGAAGCATGTCAACTTTTTCTAGAAGCGACTCAATCACACCAATTTTAGATGAGACTTTGGAACCACCCACAATTGCAGCAAATGGCCTTTGAAGGATTTCTATCTAAAGCTACTCTGCATACATATTGAAAAGTTGCTCTGCCATCAAAAGCATTTGAAGGATCGCTATCTATATCAGTTAACTTTCGAAGGAAAAAGCTATTGAAAAAGTAAAACCTCTTCTGCTCATCAGGTTAGTACTGGTCTGAACTTCGACTCGCTTTAATGGGCCGAATACGCATATGGTCGGATCAAAATCTTCATGGCTTATATCTTATATCGCAAACTTGCTTTTTATGAGTTTAAAACTTGAGTCCCTTTACTGATTTCAGGTGTTTGGAAGAAGTTAAAGACAGTTTGGTGCCAAGACTAAAACCAGGCCTGTTGTTACACCGCTGTCCAATTACCGCAGAATTGGTGCGGCTTGAGACATAGTGAGCAATATTCGAAGGAGGTTCTACGTCGTGATGGGTAAACTATTTGGCAACTGTGACAATACTGATATGGCTGTCTTCAGGCCTTCAACACATTCCATTTCTGTGAATCCAAGTGAGCTCATATACAAGCTCTCCAACTACTGAGACGTAATGTTGATTGCTGGTTGTCTATCTCAGAATGATCCTTTTGTACTGCATCAGACATCATTTTTGTTTGTCCTGGTTGATCCAGATTCTCAACTGAAATTCCAGTCTTGTCAACTTGTAATTCGTCTTGACTAGTACCATCCAAGTGTAATGGATCTTTCGATTCTTCATCCTTCCCAACAGAAATCTCATTATCATTTTGAGCCTCACTGACATCCTCATTTTGGCCTTGTGGAAACTCACCGCTTTCAAATGATTCTTCAGCAACTGGATGATTGAATTCAGGGATTGTAGCAGGATGTTCTTCGCATAACAAACATAGTGTCCTGAATATGCAGCATTCATGCTATCCAAATGGACAACCGCTGCATAAAGATTGTATAATGGAGATTTGTCTTTTAATCCACTAATATATGGAGCCATATTCGAGACTTCAAGAAATTGAACAGACTTATTCAACTTCTCAAGGTTACCGGACTTAAATTGCTTTAATGCAATCGAACGAATATTCGACGCCTCCAATATCGGTAGCTTCTTCTTGGCTTTCTCATATGATTTACATCTGCCACAATTGTACTTATTATCCTTATCCAGGATTTCAGGCGTTGTAAACTGTCCAAGAGCCTCCTCCAAAGTTTCAATATTCCCGCCAATCTCAACAGTAAGATCCATCATTCTCTCATACATCTCAGACTTCCCCAGGCACCTTAAGCACTTTATCTTAGATCGTAGATAACCTCCAAAAGTTTATCCAATGAGAGTTGTTTCTTCTGTCAAAGGACTCGAAACACTGGCTTCCTTGAGGCAAATAGATTGCATTGTATCAAATGCACCCCTCAAAAACTCATGTGTGTCTTCCTCTCGCCCATGTCCAAGATGACTTCCAATCTTGTGTATCTTAGATAATATTCCAATTGGAGAAAGTGGAGAATTCCCTTCTTTTGCCTTCTGAATTAGATATTCAAACTCACAGATAAAACAACATCCTTTCTTCTGGCATCGTTTCGAATGGAACCCTTGCAAAAGATACGATGTTAGAGGCCGAGTATAAGCCAAGCACTAGAGAACTGTATTAGCATAACAGCCGTTCCCACAGTTTGTAAGGCCAAAGGGAAATAGTTTCACCTTGTCGTAACAATAAAGTTCCACGAAAAGTTCATATGGACAGCCCAACTCATTTTCAACAGATATTAGATTGGATCTTGACCCTTTTGAGATTCTAAACTGCTGGACAACTTTCTGCATTGATGATTTCAAACCATTACGAACATTTTGTGGAGGATTAGGAGCAGCACTGACTTTTGAAGGCAATGAATGATAATTGTCAATTTTTGTAGACATGGAATGTGAAACTGAATCTCCTTTAGTAGTTGAGAATAGTCTATCACGAGAATTAGATGATGATCTCCGTGCTTCTTTGTACCTGGACAAATGAGATTCTTCCACATCATCCGCTAGAACATCTATATTTGAATTACTCAAGGAAGGCACAGTCTTGCACTTAGAGGTATCAGCTATTGATTTTTCAACTGATGCAACTTTTCTTCTGTGTTCACGGCCACTCAAATTTGACGCCAAATCATGAGATGTGTCAGATTTAGTTCTTGGAACTTTTGATTTAAATTCAACCTCATCAGAAGTGTTACTAGACTTTTTCTTGCTTCTTTTACTTGAACTAGAATTCCTAACTTAAATATTGACAGGACTTTTCGATTCCCAGCGAGATGAGGGGGGCAACACGGTTTTATTTTCATCACTGTCTTCAATCTGGTCTATCACATGCAACATTGTAGCAATAAACAACACGGAAGCAACACAACAAATCCTGAATCTAAAAGTACATATAGAAGAAGATTCTCACAGCATCTGCCAATGCAGATCTTAGAACACTTCCAGCAGGAATTTCCCGAATATTTTCCAAAATCCAGAACTCACCAAGCCAATAAAGTTCCACATATTTTGATATGGATTCAATGCAGATATTGGAATTATTCTTGGAAGAGCATCGTTTCTCACCATAGGACCTTTATTGGCATATGGAGTTGTCTGTCGTGTGTGAGGCTTGGACTTTCAAATGCAACTGAGCAGATACTCTGATTCATACCTTTTTTTAGCTAGACTTTGTTTCGGATCCATTATTATAATTATTTTGCTGACTAGAGTATTTTGCTAAATAAATGACTCCATTCTTTTGTCTTGTTAAAGTATGCGTATTCATCAGTTTCTTCTTTGAAAGCCTAAAATATTCTTAAACATTTGTCCAGCGCTTTTAGTTCTTCCACATTTTGCATACATGGCAATCCGAGCATTGCTAACAAATCAATCGTTTATATAGCCACTTTTCAGGATGAATTCATGGAGTCACTTGCCTACTTGCAAAGCAGCAAGATTAACACATGCATTGTAGTAAGAGAATTCCAGGAAACAACATTCCTCTCCACCATCTTCTCGAAAAACCGCATTGCCAAACTCATTTTCCCATTCCTTCTTTGCATCACCCACAATCATCGCATTCCAACAAGCGGTGTCTAACTTATCAGGAACCAACTCAAGCAACTTTCTAGCCTTTTCAGGCTTCCCTTGATGTGTATAGCAAGTAATCATCGAAACCCATTAACAAATTGTCTTTTTCAGACATTACATCAAACAAACTTATTGGCTTGTTCAACCGTGTTGTTGTGAAGATACCCAACAATCATGGTGTTCCATGAAATAATGTTTCTGTGAGACATTTTATCAAACAACTATTGTGCCTCAATAACTCTGCCATTTTTTTGCAAACACGGTTATCATGGAATTATATGTGGCGTGGCTTTTGTTAATGACATTTGAGAATACCCTTCTGGCTTCTTCAACTTTTCCTTGTTTTTTCTAAATGAAAGGTCTCTCAATAAAATGTGAAGAATTTAAATGGTCATGAAGAGAAATGCAAATGACTGATTGATGGGAAAAAAATTTCAGGGCCAAAATCGGGGTATGACACATGGGATTATCAGCTGATTATAAGATTGATCGAACTAACGCAATGAGGTATAAGATCTATTATCGTAATGAGCTTTGACTATTCTGGTTGTTAGCATCTTACCAGAAGAGGAGTGATTCTTGGGAGATTGATTATACGGGTCCAGTTCGCACTTGCTTAATCATCAACCCGATACAGGACCATCGTAAACTCAGCTCTTAGTTAACATGAGATAAAAATTTGTCTATCATTAGCGACGATATGCGTTAAAAGCGAGTACAATAATCTCGCATATCGTTACACAATACAATTATACTCCATCATATAGGAAGTCATGGATAGCTAGGACTAAGGCAGTTGAAAAAGTGTTCGGTAATTGAAAAGAGTCATAAAAAGAGCTTCCAAAATACTTGGTGGCACTTAAGCATTATGCTCCAGGGGCTATTGTCAATTTGGAAACGTTGCTAGCATATACCCCAAACGGGAATTGTGTTAGTGGTAATGGCATATTCCACCAACTCTTATGGGCGTATGAACCATGCATCAAAGGTTTTGATGGTACATGGTTGTATGGGAAATATAAAGGAATGCTACTCATGGAAGTGGCACAAGATGGAAAACAATAATATTTTTCCAATCCCTTTTGCACTAGTTGAAGGGGAGACTGTTGGGGGATTGAGTTTTTTCCTAAAAGTCTCTGATTGCATGTTTCTCCTCATCCTAACTTATGTTTGATCTTAGACAAACAACCATCAATTGTGAGTGCCTATAAAAACATTGACATCGCTCAAAGATTCATGCGGGAGATCAAAGACAAAACGATGCGGAAAAAGGTTGTCAACGCAAGGTATGCATTAATAGAACCATCCTTCAAACACTACCACGAAGGCATCAGATTTTCAAATGCAGATACGGTCGACAACATTCCATTGAAGAAGTGGGCTAGGGCATACGACAACAATTAACAATGGGGCCACATGACAACAAATATCATGGAATCAATGAACTTTGTCTTCAAAGGCATCTGAAACATATCAATAACTGTTTTAGTGCGAGAAACTTATTTTAGGCTATGGCCGATGTTTGAGATCGGGTGTTCCAAATGGAGTTCAGTGTTACGATCTAGGCAGTTGTTCAGTGATGCTTAAATGAATTTCATTGAAGAGGAAGGTACCAAAGCTAACACATATGTGGTCATAGTGTTTGACCGTAATAAATGTTGGTACAGTGTTGCTTAGTCAATGGATCATAATAAAGGCATGCCGAGGGGACACTATCGAGTGGAACTGGATAGAGGTTGGTGTGATTGCAGAAATAGCCAAGCCTTTCATATGCCCTTCTCCCATGTTATAGTCGCATGTTCAAATGTTCGACAAGATCCTTCAAACTTACTATCTGCCATTCACAAAGTCATAAACTTATGCAATGTTTATAAAATTAGCTTTTCAGTGGTTGCAAAAGAAGATTGTTGACCTGCATATCAAGGGGACATACTCTGGCACGATGAAATAATACGAAGGAAGAAAAAGGACCACCTAAACAGCACCCATATTCAAATCGAAATGGATACGACGAACAAAATGGTGAGATTATGTAGTTCATGATGCCAGCCCAATCATAATCGTACAAACTGATTCAATGTTGAACCAAGCACAACAATATAATTTTAATTGTAACCCTTTTGCTTTATATTAAAAATAACATTCATTTCATAAATATCATAAGATACAGTAACAATAACTTGAAAACAACAATTAAACAATAATTTTAAAATCAATTAAACAATAATTAAACAAAAACACAAACAACTACGACAATAAAATAATATCACAAACAAATACAACAAATAAACAACATAACTATGTGATTACAACCATCAAAATAATTTTGTGAGAAGTATACATCATTATGTGAACATCTATGTCAGTTTTAACAATCACCCAGAAACGAACTTCTCCATTTTGGTTGAACGTGATATCAAACCTTTGAATTCTTATGATCTTTTCACCCTCTACAATTTCTCCATCTAACCAACGGTTCAAGGTCTTGTTAAGATGTTCCAACGTATCTACATTCCAAAATCAGATCTTCATCGGAGGTTGCACTGCTTAAAAAATTAAATCGGTATTTCTCTTGTGAATATAAATAGACATATATGAAGATATTTTAAATAAAAATGGAAGGAGAATGAATCAAAATGGAAGGAGAATGAAGAAAATGGAAGGAGATAGTAAAAAGGTGTGTGAAAAATTATGGGAGGGTGATGTTGTATTTATAGACATGCAAAGGAGTATGGGCATGAACAATGTCCAGATGTATTGGTGCATCCACTGAGTGGACTATTCATGCGCCATTGCATGTGGCGCATTGAACATGCATGTGCCACTCTAGTGGCGCGCGCCTATGTTCAACAGATTCATTGCATGCGCCAATGCAAATGACGTATTGGTTAATTTTTTTTTAAAAAGTGATTATATTGGTAAATATTTTGAAATTGTGGTTATTTTGGTATTATTTCTAAAAAACATGATTATTTAAAAAAATCATAAATATAAAATATATTAATAAATGATTTTTTAATAATTAATAAGAAATAAAATCAATATTTTTTAATTTTTGGTGTAGACCTTTATAGAAACAATGGAGTTAATTAATAGTTATTAATAGTATTAATAATTAACAATAGTAGAAATTGATAATAATGAACCAACTATTTTGATTCATCAGTGGAGGATTTTACAAGGACAATGAGGTTAATGTGGGGCTAATGAAGTTAGTGGGCTATGATTATTTACGGATTTCTATAAATAATTATTTATGAAATAAAAAATATTAAAAAAAATTAAAAATAATTAAGGGGTTAACTATGTTAGCTAACTTATGCAAGAAAAATTAATAGAGTTACTGTGTTAGCTATTCACCGATTACTATATTCAATGTTAAAAGTATTTTTATTTGGAATCAATGTTGGCTTTATATTTCTTATGCTTAGTCCTCATACTATCTATCTCCAATTCACCCATTCAATTTTGGTTCTTCAATTTAGTTTCATTAGTTTTTTTTTTGGGGTATAAATATTTAAAATCAAATTGAAGTAAGTATCCCCCGATACTTAAAGCTAGCTTGGAGGCTTTGGCAGCAGTTCTATATGCACTTTCCCGATATGACAATGCCAACACCAGACCTACTATACTGAATTCTAAAGATTCACACTTTGTTGAATCTGAACACCCAGCAAATCTATATGCACTTATTTATTTATTTGAGGATGCTGCAAAAATGAACACAAAAATATAAAGTAATGTGTCCTTGATTGAGGATGATCATATGAATTCAAAATAATGTGTTATTGATTGCCTCTTGATTAAATTGCTCAAAGTTTGAAGTTACTTATTGAAAAAGGCATGAAAATAAACACATGAACCTTTGATTTTTCTTGAGAAGTAAGTAACAAAACTTTGAGATGCTCTTGAATGGAAAGTTCTATCTTACACAATAAACTTAAGGAAAATAAAATATATTTTTGCTATTTTGATTAGTTGTTAGATAAGCAATAAATCATATAAACACAAAGGTGAAACACCAATAAATAGGTGCTTGGTGATCTCTGCAATAAGCAAACCTAGAGATGGAAGGAGGGAATGATCAAATTGTGACCTTGTTTGTGGGTACTGATGCAAATGGTATGTGGAATCTTATGTTAGAATTAAATCAATTCAATATGAACGCACAACATATTATGACATATATTTTATGTGGAATCAAAATAGTCATAGAAGCATGTATAAAATTATATGATCGATATATTGATTATAGAATACATGGATCATTGAGAAAATTGTTTATAGATAGTGTGATGACCAATTAGGATTCTCATTATTCTCAAATGGGTCATCCTGACATCCACTAATATTTGAGCCCATATCCATTATTTAATTAATTAAATAATTTCTAAATGAAATCTAATCAGAAAGATGTTTGGAAGACTTTCAGGAGACGGCTCCTCCATCCAAGAGAAAGATGTAACCAGATGTGGAACGTCTGCTATTCGGGCATCCTGCAAAATCTGAGTCAGAATACCAAATGATCTCCAAGTTATCTGACTTTCGATTAGTGAGCACGGAGTCTCTAGTTCTCTTCAGGGAGCGCATTACACGCTTTACTACTATCCAGTGTTGCATACCAGAGTTGCTTAAATATATGCCAAAAACTCCTACGATGAATGCTAAGTCAGGACGGGTGCAAACTTGAACATACATAAGACTTCCCGCAGCTGAAGAATATGGAACCTTATACAACTCTTCCTTTTCAAGATCCGTAGTGGGGCGCTGTTTGATACAAAACTTGTCTCCTTTAGCAACATGTGTGTTTCCTGGTTTACTATCTTTCGCGGAGAATCTATCCAAAACTATATCAATATAGCTCCTTATGACAATCCTAAAATACCTCGAGAACGGTGTCTAAGTATTTGAATTCCTAAGACAAAGGAGGCGTACCCAAGATCTTTCATCTCAAATTTATTTGTGAGGAACCTCTTGGTTTCGTGCAATGAGCCTATATTGTTGTTTTCCAAAAGGATATCATCTACATATAATACCAAGAAAACAAATTTACTCCCACTGAACTTTTGGTATACACAATTATCAACTGGATTAGTCTCAAAATTAAATAAGGATGTTACTTGATGAAATTTGTTATACCATTAATGAGAAGCCTGTTTAAGGCCATAGATGGATTTCTTGAGTTTGGAAACCATATACTTTGGGTTTCCTGATACAAAGTTTTCTGGTTGCACCATATATATTGTCTCTTCAATATTTCCATTTAAAAATGTGATCTTTACATCCATCTGATGCAACTCTAAATCAAAATGAGCTACCGATGCCATCATGATCATAAGAGAGTCTTTCGAAGAAACTTGAGAAAAAGTCTATTTATAATCAATTCCTTCCTTTTGAGTAAAGCCTTTTACGACAAAATGAGCTTTATATCTCTCAATGTTACCCTTTGAATCCCTTTTGATTTTAAGTATCCATTTGCAACCAATGGGTTTCTTTCCTTAAGGTAATTTAACGAGATCCCAAACATCATTGTCAGCCATCGACTTCATCTCATCCTTCATAGCATCAACCCACTTAAGATAGTTTGGACTCCGCATAGCTTGACTAAAGTTGATAGGATCTTCCTCAGTCAAACAAATGCCATCCTCACGTTCCTGAAGAAATACAACATAATCATATGAAATTTCACTCTCTCTCTCTGGTGGATCTTCTTAATGGTGGCTCTTGAGGTTGTTGAGTTTGAAATATAGGTGGTGCTTGGGGAAGAAACTCAGTATTCTCTTGTTCTTGAGGGATGTTAGGAATAACATCATTGTTTATTTTAGGATCTATTTCTGGAACAAAGATAGGTACAAAGACTTGATCATTGTGAGAAATAGTTTCTTCATCAAAGACAACACTCATTATGCTTCCTTCCCCTCCAAACTCTACATCCTCAAGGAATCTTGCATTTCCCATTTCAAAAATTGTTCTAGAGATGGGATTGTAAAACTTGTACCCGTAAGAGCGTTCGACGTATCCAATAAAATAACAGATAATTATCTTTGCATCCAACTTACCTTCATGAGGCCTATAAGGCTTCGTTTCAGTTGGACATCCCCAAATGTGTAAGTGTCTAATGCTAGGATTTTTACCAATCCAGAGCTCATAAAGGGTTTTAGCTACTACTTTACTAGGTACTCTATTAAGGATATAAACTATAATATTTAATTCTTCTCCCCAAAATGACTCTGGAAGTGAAGAATGACTAATCATACTCCTTACCATGTCCTTAAGAGTCTGGTTTCGCCGTTCTGAAACTCCGTTCATGTTGGATTTTCCCAGCATTGTGTATTGCGGAACAATTCCACACTCATTGAGGAAAAGCGTAAAGGGCCCTGAACATTTTCCCTTGATCCATCACATCGACCATAGTATTCATCACCACAATTGGATTTGACAACTTTTATTTTCTTTCCAAGACTTTAAGTTCATCCAACTCAGCATAGGGATAAAGTTAATATGAGCAACAAAATTTGGAGCGGTAACAGTGGCAACTGGATCCATTGAAAAGAATAATAAACATACAACAACATTAGTAGGCATGCTAAATAACCATATAGACATGCACAATATTCTTTATATGTAACTTTAATAAGACCTAGACAAAATACCAAAAAACACCATCAATTCTCAATTTTTGATTGCAAGAATTAACTGTAAGCGATACTCTCATGTAATAATCAAACATTAGTAATAAGTCTTGTCAGATAATGGATTCATCTGACATCAATCATTAGCCACATAGATAATCTTGATAACTACTACATATTTACCATCACAGATATGCAAATTTTCGGGCAAACAGTATCTTCCTTTTGGCCGACCATGATAGCTCACATGAGAAATTCCACACTATATATTTTGTAATTCTAATTGAATCAAATTCGAATAACAGAGGTTACTTTTGCAACTTGTTGTTCCAACTAATCTGATAACATGAAATAATATCACATTTTTGGACTCAATTTAATTAAATTATATTATTATTTGTTTCAATTTATTTTATATCAATCGATATTACTTGGTATTTTCCTTCTATTCATCTCAGGTAACATTATTTGAAGCATACGTGAAAAAGAAAGAAAAGGAGGTGCAAAAAGATGATGAGAAGCAATTCCACTAAAGCCCAGCCCACAATCTACAAGGGAGAAGCGCTGAGAGGCTGTGACGAGCGCCACACATGGTGTGACGAGCGTCACGCCCTGCTACTTTGTGTTACGAGCGTAACACATGGTGTGACGAGCGTCACACCCCACTCCTATATTTTTGGCTTTTGACGCGTAACAGAGGCACGTTGAGCCTATTCTTCCGCTTGACTCGTTGAAACGTGAAGGTTACTTACTGAAGGAAATTGTGGGAAACGGTTACAAAAGGGATTGATATAAATAGAACCAGAAATCAAACCCTGGAGCTCTCCTGCTTTTTTTTTCTTTCTACCGTGCAAGCATTTACATTTACAATACTAATTTTCTACAGCTTTCTATTTTATTAGCAACTTTTATTTCCTTTTCTTTTCCAGTCAAGCTTTCAAGCATTCAATTAATTTTTCACACAATAGTTTCTACACCGGAAACTATTGTGTAACTTTTACTGGATCTAACCTTACGTTAGGTCAGAGTATTTTATTTCTTCGTTTTTATTTTTTCTGCCCGATTGAAGATTGCAAGAACAAATCCAACCGGTCTGTGGTGAGTGTTCAAGCATCGAAGCTAGGAATATTCAAGATTTCTATTAATTTTACAGGTTCTTTAATTTTATTGTTTTAATTTATATATGCTCCGCTCTGCTATTTATTTATATTGTCTGTCTGATATGGTTGTATGTAAGCATAATTATTGTTTAGGCTTGTTTAGCATGTCTGGCTAAATAAACTTAGATATCGGTATGTAAAGTAAGCGGAATAAAGGAATCAAAACTAAGTTGGTTTAATTTTGTTTAAAAATATAATCACTCTTTTTATGGTCTCAATTTACAGAATTAATATCAAAGTTTTTGTACGAGAGTAAAAGACATAAAGAAGCTAAAATCAATAGAACGACAGTTTGAGCTTTTAACTGGACAGTGTAAATTGGACATTAATTTTAAATCAGGGCGAAAGCAATTTTTAGAGTTAATTAAATTCTAATCATTTTCAAAAAGTATTTTTAAAGGTTAAATGTGAGGACGAGAGTTAAGCATTTAAGTTTAATTATATAATCTAAGTCAACAGAGCGAAAGTTTGAGACAAGGGTGTTTAAATGGTTAGTGTTTTCTTAAAACGAGTTTTTACAGATTTTATTGTTTTCAAAAAGTGATTTTGGACTTAACTAATTAGTGACAACGCACGTTAATATAAAGTCATAGTTTATTCAACAGAGCGAGAGTTTGAGAAAAGACTTTTAATCAATAGTGTCTACTGAAAAGATTTATTTTAAAACTAAGAAACTAACGAAGATTTGATTCCCTAATTACGACGAACTACATACCGATATCCGCTTATTTGATATTTAATCTAGATCTTATTGTAGTTATACTTTCCTCCCCCCTAATTATCAAAGTATCATCCGCCTTAGCTTTACGAAGTAACCTTAGAAAAACGTTATATCGATTCATAAGTCCCTGTGGGATCGATATCTTTTAAAAGTACGCGATAAGACTGTGCACTTACAGTTAGTACCCCAATAGACTCATAAAGTCGCGATCAAGTTTTTGGCGCCGTTGCCGGGGACTTTTATTTAGTCGATATCGTAACTCTTCTGTTACGCTGTAGAGCCTAAGGAAATTTTTATTTTTCCTTTTGTCTTTCGTTGATTTGTATGCCACACACTCGCTCACAAGGCGAACCATACTACTTACGAATCAACGACGTTGAACGATATCTCTGAGTCTTACGAAGAATTCGAGAGTATCGTGCTGCAAACAATCTTCCACCAATCAAAGTTCCCGATCTCAAAAATCTTCTTCCTTCGCCGATACCCGAGATGGCAGAACCAGCTCGTGCTCTTCGAGATTACGCCGCTCCATCGCAAGATGAGCCGCATTCGAGTATTGCTCCTCCCGCAATCGAAGCAAACAATTTCGAACTTAAACCTTCGCTGTTACAAGCAGTACAACAAAATCAATTCTCTGGAAATCCTACCGAGGATCCAAACCTTCATTTATCCGTATTTGTCCAATACGCCGATACTGTTAAAGCCAATGGTGTCACTTCAGAGGCAATTTGACTTCGTCTTTTTCCGTTCTCGTTAAGAGATAAAGCTAGACGATGGCTTCAGTCTCTTCCTTCCAACTCAGTCACCACATGGAACGAGTTGAAGAAAGTCTTTCTTTCCCGATATTTTCCTCCAAGCAAAACAGCTATGTTGAGAGCCCAAATAAATGGATTTAAACAGAAAGATAACGAGTCTCTTTTCGAAGCATGGGAAAGATACAAAGACATGATGAGACTTTGTCCACACCATGGTCTAGAGGACTGGTTAGTAATCCATACCTTCTATAATGGTCTCTTGTACAACACAAGGTTAACAATCGACGCCGCCGCAGGTGGTGCGCTTATGGATAAACCTTATGCCGATGCTTATCAACTTATTGAAAGCATGGCCCAAAACCATTATCAGTGGGAAAGCGACCGAACAATGGTAGAAAAACCTCAAACGAAAAGTGGCATGTACGAGATAAGTAGCTTTGATCATGTTAATGCAAAAGTAGATGCTCTTGCCCAGAAAATTGAAAATCTAAATGTATCACCTCCAGCCACCGTGGTTGCCGTAACTCAAAATTGCGAAGTCTGTGGAATCCAAGGCCACACTCCTACAGATTGTAAACTCCTAACAGGAATCCAAGCAGAGCAAGTGAACTATGCTCAAGGAAATCCCTACTCGCATACCTATAACTCAAACTGGAAGAACCATCCTAATTTTTCATATAAGAGTAATACTGCTTTATACGCACCAGGACAAGCTCCTAGTCAAGCCCCAGCTATACCTCCCGGATATCAAAAGCTGACCCCATCTACACCTAACAATAATGTTCCTAGGAAATCCAACTTGGAAATCATGATGGAGAACTTCATAGCTTCTCAACAGCAAACCAATAAAGATTTCTTAAACCAGAATGTACACACTAGCGAACAGATTAAACAACTAGCAAGTAAAGTAGATGCCCTGGCTACCCATAATAAAATGCTGGAAACGCAAATATCACAAGTAGCTCAACAACAAGCGCCTACTGCTGCCCCTACTGGTACATTTCATGGACAGCCCCAACCTAACCCGAAAAGCCACGCTCATGCAATTATATTAAGAAGTGGAACAGAGGTAGAAGGACCATCTGATCCAAGGATTGAAAACCAAAACTCTAAAAAGTCAACTGAGGAAGAGAATAAACCTAAGGAAAAGGATGAGAGTAATAAGGAAACCGTAGAAAAGAAAGAACCTTATGTACCCCCACCGCCTTATAAACCACCTATCCCTTATCCTCAAAGGCTTATTAAGACCAAAGATGTGGGCCAATTTAAAAAATTCGTTGACCTACTGAAACAATTAAACGTCACCATTCCTTTTACAGAAGCTATTACACAAATGCCCTCATATGCTAAGTTCTTAAAAGAAATTCTTTCTAACAAAAGGAAACTTGAAGATAGCGAAACCGTTACACTCACTACTGAGTGCAGCGCTATAATCCAGAATATGCCTCCTAAACTTAAAGATCCTGGTAGTTTCTCTATACCCTGTCACATAGGAAAATTCGTCATAGACAAAGCCCTATGCGATTTAGGAGCCGGTATCAGTGTTATGCCTTTATCCATATGCAAGAAACTGGAAATAGGAGAATTAAGACCAACTAAAATGTTTGTGCAATTAGCAGATCGTTCCGTTAGATATCCTGTAGGAATTCTTGAAAACGTTCTCGTGCGCATAGGTCAATTCTACATTCCCACCGATTTTATAATTATGGACATAAGAGGAGATGAAGTTACCCCCGTTATATTGGGAAGACCATTCTTAGCAACAGTCGGTGCTATCATAGACGTAAAACGAGGACGACTCACTTTCGAAGTAGGAGAAGAGAAAATTGAGTTCATTCTTTCCCAATTTTTGAAAGCACCTGCAATAGATGACACATGTTACATCATGGATATCATCGATGAATGCATAAAAGAAACAAAATTAGAAAATGACAAATTGCCTGACTATCGTGTAGAAGACAGACTGAACCATTGTTTAGCAATAACACCGGATCCTACGCAATGTCTTAAGAAACCAAACCTCGACCTGAAAACACTTCCCAAAAATCTGAGATATGAATTCCTAGACTCGGAACTTGAACGACCAGTGATAGTAAATGCAGACCTAGGAAAACTCGAAACCGAAAAACTCCTACATATCTTAAGAAAATATCCAACCGCACTAGGATACAAAATCACCGATCTTAAAGGGATAAGCCCTTCTATTTGTATGCACCGCATCATGCTAGAAGAAGACTGTAAAACTTCTAGGGAACATCAGAGGAGACTAAACCCGATCCTGAGCGAGGTAGTGAAGAAGGAAGTAACGAAGTTATTAGAGGCAGGTATCATATATCTTATATCTGATAGCAAATGGGTTAGCCCTGTACACGTAGTACCGAAGAAAGGAGGTATAACCGTTATCGAAAATGAAAAAGGAGAAACTATAACCAAACGAATCGAATCGGGATGGAGAATGTGCATTGATTATAGGAAACTAAACAAAGCAACCCGAAAAGATCATTTTCCTTTACCATTCATAGACCAGATGTTAGAACGATTAGCAAAACATTCTCATTTCTGCTATCTGGACGGCTACTCAGGCTTCTTTCAAATACCAATACATCCTGATGACCAAGAAAAGACAACGTTCACATGTCCTTTTGGTACCTTCGCTTACGGACGAATGCCGTTTGGCTTGTGCAATGCTCCTGCAACCTTTCAAAGGTGCATGATGACAATATTCGCTGATTTTCTCGAAAACATCATGGAAGTCTTTATGGATGACTTTTCCGTATGCGGGCAAAGTTTCGAAGAATGTCTTGAAAACCTAGAAAGAGTTCTAGAACGATGTGTAAAAGTAAACCTAGTACTTAATTGGGAAAAATGTCACTTTATGGTACAAGAAGGAATTGTTTTAGGACACATCATATCAAATAGAGGAATTGAAGTAGACAAAGCCAAAATAGAAGTAATCGAAAACCTTCAACCTCCGAAAACTGTGAGAGAAGTACGAAGCTTCCTAGGACATGCCAGTTTTTACCGACGATTTATTAAAGATTTCTCTAAAATAACTAAACCTTTAACCGGACTATTAATGAAAGATGTTGAATTCATATTCGATAGTAAATGCTTAGAAGCGTTTCAAACACTTAAACAGGCATTGATCTCCGCGCCCATAATGCAGACTCCGGATTGGAATGAACCATTCGAAATAATGTGTGACGCAAGTGACTACGCCGTAGGCGCTGTTTTAGGACAACGAAAGGATAAAAAACTTCACGTCATATATTATGCAAGTAGAACTCTAGATGAAGCACAAATGAATTACGCCACGACCGAGAAAGAACTTTTAGCAGTAGTGTTTGCACTAGATAAATTTCGTTCTTACTTGGTCGGAGCTAAAATAATCATTTACACTGACCACGCTGCCATTAAGTACCTCTTAACAAAAAAGGACGTTAAACCTAGACTCCTAAGGTGGACCTTGTTTTTACAAGAATTTGATTTGGAAATCAAAGATAAAAAAGGAACTGAAAACGTAGTAGCAGATCACCTTTCTAGACTTGAAAATTTGGAACCGGAAAGAACTTCGATAAATGATGACTTCTCGTACGATAAACTTATAGCTAATTTAGGAGAAAATAGAGATGATGAACGGATAGAGACCACCTTGGCTGTATGCGTTACACCATGGTACGTCGATTTTGTCAATTATTTAGCCGCCAGAATAGTTCTACTTAATTTATCCTACCAGCAAAAGAAACGATTCTTCCATGACTTGAAACATTATTACTGGGACGACCCTTTACTTTTCAAAGGAGGCCCCGATGGTATTTTCCGTCGGTGTATACCTGAAGAAGAGATAGAAAATATAATCTGACATTGTCACTCCGCTCCTTATGGTGGACACGCAAGTACATCCAAGACCTGCTCTAAAATCCTACAAGCCGGTATTTATTGGCCAAACATATGGAGGGATGTGCATGCTGCTGTCAAGAAATGTGATAGATGTCAACGCACAGGAAACATATCTAGACGTGATGAAATGCCACAAAAGGGCATTTTGGAAGTAGAGTTTTTCGACGTGTGGGGAATAGATTTCATGGGACCTTTTCCACCTTCTTTCGGTAACAAGTACATACTCGTAGCGGTTGGCTACGTATCAAAATGGATTGAAGCTATAGCTTCTCCAACAAACGACACACGAGTAGTAACTAAACTCTTTAAGAATATAATTTTCACAAGATTTGGTGTCCCAAGAATAGTCGTCAATGATGGTGGATCGCATTTCATATCTAAGATACTCGAAAAACTATTATTTAAGTATGGTGTAAGACATCGAGTAGCGACACCTTACCATCCTCAAACCAGTGGACAAGTGGAAGTGTCTAACAGAGAAATCAAACAGATATTAGAAAAAACAGTCGCCACCTCAAGGAAAGACTGGTCATCAAAATTACCCGAGACTTTATGGGCATATCGAACCGCCTACAAAACTCCCATAGGAACAACCCCATTTAAGCTTATTTATGGTAAATCTTGCCACCTCCCAGTAGAGTTAGAACATAAGGCCTATTGGGCTATTAAAAATATAAATTTAAACTATAAGGCCGCCGGTGAAAAGCGAATCCTTGATATAAACGAATTAGAGGAACTTAGACTAGACGCATACGAAAATGCCAGAATCTACAAGGAAAGAACGAAAAAATGGCATGATAAGCGCATATCAAGGAAAACTTTCAAACAAGGCGACGTAGTCCTTTTGTTCAACTCTAGGCTTAAGTTATTCCCAGGAAAACTACGCTCTAGATGGTCAGGCGCTTCCCAAGTTACTAATGTTTTCCCTAGTGGAGCTGTGGAAATTAAAGAAAAATCTATGGAAGCATTTATCGTAAACGGGCAGCGTCTGAAACATTATCACTGTGATGAAAATAATGAAGACTCGCAAGCCCTGCACTTAGACGTATTGTCTCCTAAATCTATGGATTAACATTTACTAGTTTTATGTCGAGCTTGCGACATTAAACAAAGCGCTTCGTGGGAGACAATCCACAATTTTCTATTTTAGTTTCTATTGTTATACTATCTTTTCTTTGACTTTTCTTTTTGATTTTATTTAGTATTCATTCTTCATTTATTTTTTAACTTTTCTTCTTTTCTTCTTTCGGCATCTGGCCAAACCCTGACTAAATTCTTGTTTTTCTTTTCTTTAGTTAACACTAACCTGATGGGACAAATTGATCGTATGGGTATCAAATTCAGAGGGAAAGCTCAGAAACAAAAATTCGAAGAGCTAGCAGAGAGAGAGATGCACCCAAGTTTCTATGCTGATGATTGGGCAATGACTGCCCTTGGACTAAGAGAGAGTGTCATGTATATGCTGAGTCAAATAGGGTGGGAAACCACACCTATTCGAAGATAATTTGTTACTTACCGGAGGCTAACTCTAGAATTCCTTAGCTCCCTGATCTACTTACCCAGCCATGGAAAAGGAATAAGCAGAGGTTTCATCCAGTTCAGGATGTTCAATATGGAGTATCAATTTAACATTCAAGACTTTACTAACCTTTTAGGGTTCCCTACCTCCTTTGATACATTCACCATGAGCCAAGAAGACCTTTTTGAATATACAGAGCTTGAACATTTTTAGGGAAGTTTGACGGGTAATGACGACCCTGAGGAACATGAGTTTCTTTCTGGAAACATTCATAACCCAGCATTTCGTTATTTCCACAAGATCCTAACACATACTCTTTTTGGGAAGAAATCAAACAATACCACGGTATCACGTGATGAACTCTTCATAATATTTTGTGCTTCCCAAAACCGTCTAGTGAATGGTGCCACCTATATGTTGGCGAGTTTTAACCGCCTTATTCAAGCTGACCGTGCACCGATCCTAATAGGAGGACTAATAACCATGATTGCTAATGCTATTGGATTGCGCCAACCCATGCTTGACTTGAGCCCTTTTTGTGGCATTGCGCCTATGAGTATACATTTCCTCTTCAACACTATGTTTATAGGAAACCTTGGGCCTGAAGAGTTTGAGCTAATAATTAACAACCAAGTTCTTTGCCTATTCACCTTGCCTAGTCCGATGACTAGTGTTCATAACCGAAACAATTGGCTCTACAAATTGAATGGAATACCCTCCCCTGTTAGATCTATCGAATCCATCCAAGACTATGAGATTTGTGACGACCCAATTCCTTATGCTGAGTCTGACCCACAGACACCCATTGGATACCATGATGTTACCTCTCCACCTCATCCGATCCTGACCGCAGAGTCGGCTATACCTGATCTTAGACATCATATGCCCGGAACTGATTATAACACCGCCATTCAAGCCTTGATGTCAGAACAAGAAGCCATCAGAAGAGAGTTAACTAATATGGGACATGAATTTCTGGGATACATGAGTAGTATGACTAATCAATTTCATGAGTTGCTACACCGTGTAAATTCCTTCGCTCCTCCGGCCAGAGATCCCGCAAGTGGCTAGAAGTTTTTAGTTAATTAGTTTTAGTTTTAGGTTATTTATAGTTTTGTTTCACATTACTTTTAATCTCAGTATTTGTTTTTCTTTCGCATGTTTGCTTTTATCTTCCAATGTTACATTATGTTTATTTTATGAAGCTATTGCATTATTGGTTTATTTTATTTTATTTTGATTTGTGCAATATCTACAATTATCAATAATTCTCTTTACTGTATGCTACTTACATAGCCTATTAGAGAAAAATATATTTATGCACTATGGTGTGTAGTAGAATAGCATGCATGGTATTTCTAAAATATAACAATAGCAAAATAAAATAAACATAAGCAAAACAAAATAAACAATAAAATAAAGTAGTAAAAACAATTATGAATCACTACGTAAGTGACCGTTGCAAGATGACTGTGTGACGAGCGTCACACAAGCCATCACGGTCATCACGCAAGTGCATGTGACGACCGTAACACCTTCTGTCACGAACGTGACAGCTCCAGACTAGGTGAACGTTGGTGACCATTGGGGACACGACCGTTACACCTCTCAACTTTTTATTTTCCCCATTCACCCACACATTTACTCACATTTATTTTTTTCTCACCCACTCCTCTTCCAACTTCCAAAACTTTTCCTATAAATACCTACCATACATTTCTCCCTAAACCACATCATTCAAACATAACCACTCTACACAAATACATTCTCATCCCCTTTCATTCTTTCAACCCACCTAGTAATATGGCAGAAAACCAACAATTCGGAAATATCATCTTCCGATCCGAAGATGATAATTATCAACGAGAGAAATTCGAACGATTCCAACAACGAGGTGTCATCTCTACCAGGTATCCTGATTTAAATTGTTTACAAGAATTAGGATTACTTCAAGGAGTGCAATGGATGCTTCGGCTTGCTGATTTAACCTTTCTTTGCACACACAATCAACCTACCTATCCATCACTCACCTTAGAATTTTTAAGTTCTTATTCCTACACCACCCCAATCGGTGACGACGTGTACTTAACCGGTACCGCTACTTTCCGCATGTTCAACACCGAGTACTCCCTATCCCAGAACCAATTGAGTGTCATGCTACACTTCCCTATAGAAGGCCAAGTCCACCTAAGAATCCCTCCGAACTCACAGTGGCACATAAACGCCTTCGGCCTCTTTAGAAAAATATCCGGTGTGGAAACCAACAACTGGGATGTACTACTTGCTTCGCATATACATAATCCAACCATCCGGTACTTTATCCGCATCCTGCAAAACACCATTTTTGGTCGACCCAACAACAGCAAAGTCAACGCAAAGGAATTATTCTTCCTCCACTGCATCTTCGAAATGGATACAAAGGTAAACGTTGCCTCCTTCTTATTTCACCATATCCGCACCCTATGTGCTAGAGGCCGCCAACCTTTTGTGATTGGTGGATTAATCACCACCATAGCACTTGGTTTGAATCTAGGGGACCGACTTCAAAATTTACAATCTCTACCACCCCTATTTATGGATATAAGCTATTGTCGCTCCAGCCGCTTAATCAAAAATAGGGTAGGCGGAAGGTATTACCTTATGGTGAATAACCAAGAAGTCCCAAGCGTTGTTCTTCCCAACATTGCCCTTACAGGTGTCACCAATCCCAACCGCTTCATCTACGATCTGACTGCTCTCGAATCTACCGAGCCTACACAAGCAAACCCGCCCCAGGACGAGTTTGAGGAAATGGAACAAGGTGATCAAGGTCCCGAACAACAATCAGCCCCACTCAACCCTTCTGATAATGCCACTGGTCCATCCTCACGACGCCGTCGAAGAAGAAGGCCAGCAACCAATGATGACATCATGGATGCTATTGATGTTATGCAGGCGCAGAATCTCGAAGTGATGCAAATGATGCGCCAGATGCAACAACAACAGGAAGCGAGGAATGTAATAACCGACCAGCGGTTCACTAACTTGCTCAGCAGGTTTGATGACTTGGAAGTACGTCAAAGATCACCGGGTCCAAGAACAAGAGGCGGAAGGCAGCATTAACTTTGGCTTCCCTTTTCTTTTTTTCTAGTTCTTTTGTTTTCTTTGAAACATTGGGGACAATGTTTCATTTAAGTGTGGGGGGGAAAAACGTTGTTTCGGTTATGATTATTTCTCTTTCAACATTCATCTTTCAAGTATGTATCTCCCTTTCCATTGTTATTTCCCTTTCTTATATAAAAAAAAATTATATAATATATATTTATTATAAGTTGAGTCCCTAGTGTGAAATTTTTTTATTATCTATTCCCCTCAATTTTCTTGAGCCATAACAAAAATTTAACACAATCAATGAGTATAAAGGTTGCTGATTTTATCAAACTTGAGTAAAATTAAGACAAAAATTATTACCGCCCCAACACTCTAAAAACCTCAACATGTTAGATCAGGCTAAGTACCTATTATACCAATCCCTTGAATTTTTAGTTTTATAGTAACCCCGAGTAGTTTATACGAGAAGTCGGCACCATCTTAATAGTAAGCTACGTGGAGAGCCGATGAATATAAGTGAATGATTCCCAAGACAATTTATTAGAAAAAAAAATCAGGTAATGCACTAATTAAGTTAGGTGATCCTTACCCGATCATTTAATCCCAAGGTTGCAAACCCTACAAAAACATTGTATGAACGATCCATTATGAGTTGGTTCAGCGGTGTCTGGTGCTGAACTTGGTAGGGCAGACTACGGTCCGATCCCCCGCAATTTGTAATGGACTAAATAACGAATTTATCCAACTTATGTACCAGAACTTCAAGCTAAAAAGGGAATCAGAATCGCTAACTGGTTACTCCACTATGTGCGCGAAAAGATAAATGGCTTAATGTGATTTCGCTAGAATAAAAACGGGTGAAATAAGAGTAAAAGAACTAGGATAGCTATAATAGCGTGACTCGATTTGGTTTGTATAAGGTGGGGTTGTCTAAGGTTGTAACGGTAGTTGTTGATGTTAAGATTAAGCTCAGGTTATTTCTAAACGAGATTTACTTGCAACCTATTACGACTTGATGTGTGTTTGGAAATTTCATCTGGCTAATATTTTAAACTGATTTCTACATTGTATCTTGCTTGAGGACAAGCAAAGGTCTAAGTACGGGGAAGTTTGATAACATGAAATAATATCACATTTTTGGACTCGATTTAATTAAATTATATTATTATTTATTTCGATTTATTTTATCAATCGATATTACTTGGTATTGTCCTTCTATTCATCTCAGGTAACGTTATTTGAAGCATACGTGAAAAAGAAAGAAAAGGAGGTGCAAAAAGATGATGAGAAGCAATTCCACTAAAGCCCAGCCTACAATCTACAAGGGAGAAGCGCTGAGAGGCTGTGACGAGCGCCACACATGGTGTGACGAGCGTCACGCCCTGCTACTTTGTGTTACGAGCGTAACACATGGTGTGACGAGCGTCACACCCCACTCCTATATTTTTGGCTTTTGACGCGTAACAGAGGCACATTGAGCCTATTCTTCCGCTTGACTCGTTGAAACGTGAAGGTTACTTACTGAAGGAAATTGTGGGAAACGGTTACAAAAGGGATTGATATAAATAGAACCAGAAATCAAACCCTGGGGCTCTCCTGCTTTCTTTTTTCTTTCTGCCGTGCAAGCATTTACATTTACAATACTAATTTTCTACAGCTTTCTATTTTATTAGCAACTTTTATTTCCTTTTCTTTTCCAGTCAAGCTTTCAAGCATTCAATTAATTTTTCACACAATAGTTTCTACACCGGAAACTATTGTGTAACTTTTACTGGATCTAACCTTACATTAGGTCAGAGTATTTTATTCCTTCGTTTTTATTTTTTCTGCCTGATTGAAGATTGCAAGAACAAATCCAACCGGTCTGTGGTGGAGTGTTCAAGCATCGAAGCTAGGAATATTCAAGATTTCTATTAATTTTACAGGTTCTTTAATTTTATTGCTTTAATTTATATATGCTCCGCTCTGCTATTTATTATACTGTCTGTCTGATATGGTTGTATGTAAGCATAATTATTGTTTAGGCTTGTTTAGCATGTCTGGCTAAATAAACTTAGATATCGGTATGTAAAGTAAGCGGAATAAAGGAATCAAAACTAAGTTGGTTTAATTTTGTTTAAAAATATAATCACTCTTTTTATGGTCTCAATTTACAGAATTAATATCAAAGTTTTTGTACGAGAGTAAAAGACATAAAGAAGCTAAAATCAATAGAACGACAGTTTGAGCTTTTAACTGGACCGTGTAAATTGGACATTAATTTTAAATCAGGGCGAAAGCAATTTTTAGAGTTAATTAAATTCTAATCATTTTCAAAAAGTATTTTTAAAGGTTAAATGTGAGGAAGAGAGTTAAGCATTTAAGTTTAATTATATAATCTAAGTCAACAGAGCGAAAGTTTGAGACAAGGGTGTTTAAATTGTTAGTGTTTTCTTAAAATAAGTTTCTACAGATTTTATTGTTTTCAAAAAGTGATTTTGAATTTAACTAATTAGTGACAGCGCACGTTAATATAAAGTCATAGTTTATTCAACAGAGCGAGAGTTTGAGAAAAGACTTTTAATCAATAGTGTCTACTGAAAAGATTTATTTTAAAACTAAGAAACTAATGAAGATTTGATTCCCTAATTACGACGAACTACATACCGATATCCGCTTATTTGATATTTAATCTAGATCTTATTTTAGTTATACTTTCCTCCCCCCTAATTATCAAAGTATCGTCCTCCTTAGCTTTACGAAGTAACCTTAGAAAAACGGTATATCGATTCATAAGTCCCTATGGGATGGATATCTTTTAAAAGTACGCGATAAGACTGTGCACTTGCAGTTAGTACCCCAATAGACTCATAAAGTCGCGATCATAATCCAATCAAAGTCACTAGACATTTTTAATCTAATAAATTAAATGAAAAGGTCTTTAAAATTCACATAAACATTACCTGCAAATGTAATGTTAAAAAATTGAATGTTTATCTAATTGTGTTTGTATCATGTATATACCAATATACTAATGCGATTGTACTAGAAGGGTGTTAAAAAATTTAAATTAAATTAACACTCATAGAAATAAATTTCTTAATAAAATAAAATTAACATTTAAATTTTCTCACAGTTAATGTAATAAAGTTGGATCCATAAAATAATTTAAAAATTTGATATAGTTAAGCATCAAATAATTAAACAAAAAAATGAAGTATTTACTTAAAAAGTGTAAATTTGATACTGTTATAAAACCCTTGAAATATATGAACATAAAATAAAATTGTTTATTGTTATGGCAATAGTTTCTACACGTGGCACAAAATCCAAATCCAAATTCAACACACAAATAGCATCACACGGCAGTGTTACAGTGATAGTGCAGGACGAAAAAAATTGCATAATCATATTATATATTTGTGCAATGTTACAGAAATATTACAATGCATAATCAAAGAATCAAATTACATATATGCTACGATACTTTTACGATATTTGCATTAGAACAACTTTATGGGAGTTCGATACTATTTATATTTTAATTGGATTAATTTCATTCAGAAAATTATAATTCCAACAATTTTAATTCAGGCTTAAATAACCATTTAACAGGCTCTGGTACCATTTGTTAGAATTAAATCAATTCAATATACATGCACAACATATTATGACATATATTTTATGTGGAATCAAAATAGTCATAGAAGCATGTATAAAATTATAAGATCGATAAATTGATTATAAAACATCTGGATCCATTGAGAAAATTGTCTTTGGCGGTAATCCAAAAAAAAAACCCAGAAGTTGATGACTTTTGTAGTTCTTCCTCAACTGGTACTCCTTATGCGTTGAATTCTCTTTAGACGGAGAGAAGAAATAATTTACTTGTGTAGGATAGATTGAGAACCATAGCCTATATATAGTGTGATGGACAATTAGGGTACACGTTATTCACAAATGGGTCATTCTGACATCCACTCATATTTGAGCTCATATCCAATTAGTTAATTAATTAAATAATTTCTAAATAAAATCTAATCATCGTTTTAACTCTATTTGATCACTTAATTATTTAAGGCACTTAATTGATAAAATAGCTAATGTAATATATATATATATATATATATATATTATATATATATATATATATATATATATATATATATATATATAATCATTGGGATATTAAAATAATACATATAAAAATATTCCAACATCTTAGGGTTAAAAATTAGGGTATGCAACACACACATCTGAATATACCACCTCAAGGTGTTTATTGGTTCTACAACCGGCATCCTTTATAAATTTACCCTTATGTTTCTTCTCTTGCACACATTCTTCAAAAATTGCAGCCGGTGTGTTGATCGAAGGCAACCCCGTTACCATTCCGCTGTTTTGCAAGTCTTTGATATCTCTAAAATTGAGATGCCCAAAACGATAGTTCCATGTCCACTTGCCGTTGTAGCAAGAAATATATGCTCCAAAACCTTCAGCTTAGCCTTAAAGGTTCTATTGGCAGACATAGGCACTTTAAGGACCAAATCTCCTTTTGCATCAATAATGTGCATCCCATTGTTTTCCATGTGAATCTTGTAAACCTTCTCAAAAAATTAGCCAATACTTAGGAGGTTACATTTGATTTCTAGAATGTACAATACATCTTTGATCAAGAAATATCCACCATCCATTCTCGTGATCAAAACATCATTGATCCCATCGGCCGCTAGAGTGATGTCATTTGCAAACTTTACTTTGCTCTTCATGGCACGATTGATTTTAAGAAACTGATCATTCCTCCTCATCATATGACTAGAAAAACCAAGGTTTACTTACCATTTCTCACTGCACTGAACTCCTTTTATTCTTATCATGGCGTTTTCTTCTTCATGTAACCGGTTAACGATATCATGTAACCGGTTACAACTCAATTTCGCAGCATTCCTTGCATTGCAGTTGTTACTATCATGCAGATTTCCGTTGTTGCAATTTGCTTGTGTGATCATGACCAAGAGTGTATTCTCTTCATCAAACACTTGTCTTACAACCTTGGCTTCATTCCCTTGAGGTTCCTTCTTGTTCATATTGCACTCTCTTGCAAAATGACCAAACTTTTGACACTTAAAGCACTACTCAAGGAATTCAAATTAGTACACAAACACATTTTAAAAATAATTCATGAAATATACTTCTCATTATTTTATTTATGAGAAATTTATTTCAAGAAATAATTTTTGCATTTGTGAAACATAGACAAAAAAAACATATTTATGAATAGTAAACCATCTCGGACTCCAATCTGTGTTACTCAGACTATATATTAACAAAAATATTATTGCTAAAATAAAAATATTGACAAAAATTATTGAGAAATATGACAAATGTACTCTAAAATATTATTTATGGTAATTTTTCATATCTGAGAGTGATTTGTAAAGGATTTCAGACGTTAATTTAATATCTAACATTAATCTATGCATATTGTCAACATCATGTAAATTATATTATTCTCAAGTGCAATTAAAAGATGTATTTTATCAACGATCTTTAAACTATTTGATGAAATGTGAAATGTGAAATGTCATGTCGAGTATGGGATATTCAATGATCTAACAATAGAAAAACACAATGATTTTAATATATTTATCTGTGATTAGACCATAACTACTATATTATTTATTAGGAGAGATTTTTATAATTATGTTGCAGAACATTTGAAATCACTATAAAGACAATATATTACATAAAGTACATCAGAGATTGACCATAGAGTGACACATTGAACAATTCACAAACCCAAACCCATAGTTCTAACTAATTTAGAACTAGTTTTATTTAGCATATATGGATGACATTGTTTAAACACAAGATATGATATTTTCACATCATATTTATTCACATAGACCACCTTACAACAATACCAAACAGACAAATATGTAAATCTGCTAAATGACACAAGGATGGTCATCAGTCTCACTCACATCTGGTACCCAAGCAATAACCTTGTTTCCAATAAAATGGCAAGCAGAGACAGTTCCTGGATTAACATTGAGAATATCATACAACACATCAGAATTCATACCTCTCATGTCACGGTGGCAAATAGTTAGTGCTTTCGCTTTAGTTCCATCAGAGGCCACCAATGGGACCATGTAAGTTGTTGTTGCATTGATCACGTGACAATAAAATACATCATTTTTAAAATTCAATTTATGGCACATCACTGTTTTGTCTCCAATTTTCTTTACTTCCTCCACTACATATTTGTCCTGATTTTGAGCAAAGGAACTTGACATCACTTTGATATTCTTTCCAAGTTTTGAAATGGCAAAATCCATCATTGATTCTAGTGACGAGACACAATGTTTATCTTCCCCCATTGATGATGGGGATCCACAATAGTTGTCAATAATGTGAGCCTCTTTTTCATCTGATGTTTTATACCACCACACACTGATTCCAAAAGGTTGATTTTGTTTTTCAGTTTCTTTTTTATCACACACATTAAATTCAAAAGGATGATTTGTTCTATCAATTTCTTTTTTATACCACACACATATTCCAAAAGGTAGGGTTGTTCTATCGGTTTCTATTTCGGTTGCATTGTCGCTCCTTATGGTTGATTCAAAAGGTTGATTTTCTTTTTCAGGTGTTTGTCCAAGCCATTTGCGAGTCCTAAAAGTCTGGCTTTCTTTTTAATAGGTACATGTGTTGATGACTTTAATGGTTGGATATCTGAATGTTTCTGGATACCTAAGTTCATTGTGTTCCCAGGATATAGGTCATGTTCAAAAAAGATAGTCCTATATTTATTCTGTTCTTGACTTTTCATAGGCATATTGGTTCCTCTATCTGCAATATCAAATATTTTACCAAATACATATATCAGATATAGTTGTCATATATATTAGTATTAACCAACTAATATAAAATTGTATTACAAATTACATGTCAATGTAAAATATATAATTAATAAAAGATTCAGATACGCAAATATTCATGTAAATATTAAGAATATATTGTTTTTATTCATTGTAGTAATAAATATATTGTTTTTATTCATTGCAAATATACATCTTTTTACTTTTCTTCCTTTTGGTTTTGTAATAGATAGAATATTTGATTTGAATCCTTTAAAATGATATTACAAAAATTGATTTTAATATGATCAAAATTTTAACAAATAATAAATACTAAAAATAATAAATAATATACTTATAATGACTAAAAATATATATTAGATGAACTAAAACAATATTGTGATATACTTGTAAAAAATAAAATCTTTACAAATTCTCTAAGTCGAAAATGATCACAATAGACGATAAAAGTCTCTTTTAAAGAATTAATAATAATATATTTCTAAAGTGTGAAGATCATTGATTTTTAAGACACCTATAATGCACTGTTGACCCATAAAAAATTGTATATTCATGATTTTTTTGAAAGGCAAATAATTAACTTTCTCATTTTTATTTAATTTTGGATTTGACCAAAATTTATATTTTGAACCATCAATTATTATTATTTTTTATATTTGATATCAAAGTAGCACAGAATAATTTTTTTTATCAATAATGTAAATCTCTTTTCTAAAACTATCATTCAATTGTTTAAGTAAAAAAATGGTGATCTAGTTTTCTTAATTTAATTTAGAGATGTAATAAAGATGAACTGTAATTTAAAGACAATCTTATAAAAAAAAAGTATAAGAGTTTACATATGGAGAGAAGTAATATAAGCCCTTAAAACACATGTTAAATACTCAATATTGAAATATATGGTCTAAAAATATTTTATAATACAAAAGTTAAATTTGGAATTCTTTAACTTATGGTGATAAGGCACAAATTAGCAAGATATTATTTACTAACCTGACAACAACAAATCTGAAATTGCCTTGGGTATATGAGTGTTCGGCCAAACAGATTTCCAATATTCTTCTCCTGATTTAGATCCATTTGTTTTCAAGAGAACGCACTGCAAATATATTTTAATTAGAATGTCAATGTCATAGAACACTTGTAAAAAAAATTTAAATTAAATAAATGATATTTAAAACTAAATTCCTCAACAACAATTATTTTATTGTATACAATAGTGATATCAATTATTAATTAATTAATTAAAATGGCAAATACTAAGTCATTTTTCCTTTAAAAATTATTCGCTTAATAAAATATTAATATGTAATTTAAATGATGTTGTACTATATATAAACTAAATACATCAATTAAATTATTTAATGAATTTAAAAAATAAAAGTTGCTTATAAAAAAAAGATGTAGTGAGCACTTCTAACTAGTTATGAGTAATTAGTCATTTAAGTGGAATCAAATTTGTTGTTTCCAAATCCATTAGATGTTTAAAGTGTTTCATGATTATTACTACAATAAAAAGAAATCATAGTATTCATTACAAATACTTTATTGAAACAATAAAAAATTTCAAATCACATAAAATTTTGATAGAAAATTGAGACAACTAATTATAAGTGATCAAACAAAGCAGAAAATAGCTTACCAAAAAGAGAGCTAAAACATATAGCTTTTTAAACTCCATTTAAACTTTGAAGTGGTAGAAACTTGGTGAATGTGTGAGTTTAAAAGTCCTACTGCTGTGCATATATATAGTAAATTCAATCCACATCCTCAATTGATAAGACAATTTTTTAAATTTACAATAAATAAATATTGAAGTGCATTAACTTATCCTTGAATAACTAAATTCACAATAAATATTGAAATGCACTCAGTTATCCTTGAATAACTAAATTCAAAATAAATATTGAAGTGTATTAAATTATCCTTTGAATAACTAAATTCATAATAAATATTGGAGAGCATTAAATTATAGTTAAAGTTTTATAATTTATAGAGTTCATGTGGATTACATTTATAAATTATAGCTAAAATTTTATTAAAAATTAAAACCAGAAAGTAAGTATAATAAAAGAAATAAAGAATGTCAATCTTACGATATAACTTATCAAATTTACATAAAATGGAAGAAATTTATGATGGGCAATATCTTTACTGAAAAATGTATTTTGTGATTTCTCAACAAACGAACTTAAAATAAACATAATCAACAAGTAATATAGAACAATAAATATTAAAAGTAGAAGAATAAATATAAAATTTACTCAAAATATTGTTTTTTTGTGTTTGGTCGGTGTCTCTGTCTAAAAAAACATTACTAAGACTTAGTAAAGTAAATGAAGAATAAATGTAAGATATATTAATAAATCATTTTTCATTAATTAATAAGAACAAAATCACCTATTTTAATTTTTGGTGTAGTCTTTTACAAAAACAATGGAGTTAATTAATAGTTAATAATAGTATTAATAATTAATAATAGGAGAAATTAATAATAATGAACCAACTAATTTGATTCATCAGTGGAGGGATTTTATAAGGGCAATGAAGTTAATGTGGGGTTAATGAAGTTAGTGGGCTATGATTTTTCACGGATTCTGTAAATAAGAAAATTTTATCTCGTACCCCTACAATTGTACCCACACCCCTACAAATAATTTTTTTTGGACTAAAATACCCTCATTTAAATAGGGTACATTTTTCAGAAATGGAAGTTTTTTCCATTTGCGCTTGAAGACTTCTGGAACACACATTTTTGGATTTTTTGGCATTGTAAATCGGAACACTAATAGTAAGTCTTCCGGTTCACATATTGTATACCGGAACACTTATCTAAAGTCTTCCGATTCGCTGCATTTTGGGGGCATTGAACCGGAAGTCTTTTAGAAAGTCTTTCGGTTTGGTTGGCTGTATACCGGAACTCTTTCTTAAAGACTTTCAGTTTGGATGAACTAAATCGGAACTCTTTTAAGAAGTGTTCCGGTAGTCAACCTTGTTTTTTTCCCCACCGGAACTCTTCTTTGAAGTGTTCCGGTGCATTTTTTTTTAATTTTTAATTTTTAATTTTTTTAATTTTTAATAATTTTGTTATAATATTTTTTTAAAGTGGTTCGAAGACGAGTTGCAGATGGTAGGATTCCAGACCGCACTTTAGGCCGGGGCGCATCTTCATCTGCAGCAGAGCCGGTTGGATATCCAGGAGGGTCGTACGATACGTCTCTTTTGGTGAAGTACGAGCGTCATGTTGCTCGCCATTTATGGTTTGATGAGGTAAATAAACGGGCTGACACATGTCGACGTCATATGACGTCCATTTGAGGATCATAGAGCATGGCGTCAGTTTGATGAGTTATGTCTCTACAGGGGGTGTTTGAAGTGGGATGACACAGTTGTTCCATACTTGCCTGATAGATGTTTACGTCAGTTCAGGTACAGGCAGTATGTTCCATCCCCACCTCTTGATTGTATGATGGCGACTGATATTGATGTTGATTGGATTGGTTATCATCAGAGCGTTATCGCTGTGATCCGTCCAACTACCATGGCCACCAGTTCATCTGATGTAGAAGATGGTTATCTGGAGTGGTATTATTGTGTTTCGCATCCACGGTTGGTCCCTCCCCATCGTGACGATCCAAGAGAGGTACCAGTTCCTATTTATGACGCTGGACCATCTGATCCTGATTGGGCTCGTGTATCTACATTGATTCATCGTTATCTGAGACAGGTTAATACCGAAGAGGAAGATCCACAGTTTGCTGATTTATTTGATGCTTTGCATATTTCTCGTTCACATTGATTTATGTATTAATTTTTAGAACTGAATATAATAGACATAATATAAAATTCATGTTTTAATTACATATTCATGTTTTGACTACATATTCATGCTAATATAGACGTAAGTAATTGCCAATGTTGTAGACGTCCTGCAAATCCTAACATCCAAGACATTGCTGTATGAGAACGAAACTTCTTCCAATCTAATGTGACCGGTGGCAACGGAAACCCCTCTTTCATGTTAACCTGATAAAGTGAAATAATTAAAATATTAAGTCATATAAAATATTAAGTGAAATAATTAAAATATTAAATCATATAAAATAACTTGTCATACAAAATACGTACCTGAACCCAATGCTCTTGGTTAACAAAACCAATGCAATAAATAGAGACATTTGGTGAATGTGAACTTGTCATAGGAAAGAAAGTCATGCACGGGTTGCCTAAATAGACAAGTACAACATTATAGCGATTCACTATCAAGTAACCCATATCTGGTAGAGTCAACCATTTTTCAGATGGCTATGAACCAAAGGATTCTATCATTAAAGATTCTCTCACTTCTGACAACCGATTAGAAAATAACTTGTCATACAAAGTTGACCTATCCTTGTCTATTAATTCCAACCCCAACTCTCTGCGAACCATTGGCCAACCATCCTCACCATATCCATGCAATGATGCAATGACTCTAATCCACAATTACCATCTGATTCAACATTAACTACATCTTCAATGTATAACCTAATATGATTAGGAAATTGAAGAGTGAATTGTGGTTGCTTCTTTGATAATTTTGACTTCTTCGAAGTCTGTGATGGTTGAGATTGCCTTTGTGAAGATTGAGATGCCTTATCAACATACTCATGATACGAAGGGTCCCTATAAACATCATATTCTGCTGGTTTTTTCCCTTTCTTCTTCACTCCTCCTTTGGTTTTTAGTTTCTCGGGTGGTGGACACAATGGAGTCATTGTTGGGTATGCTAGTTCATATACCCTACTCTTTAATGCCCTTTTCCCAATAACATCTAATGACCTAAATCGTTTCCACAATTCATCCATTGCATAAGTCATATCCACCTCTGATCCATCATCTGCACCTACCTCTAACTCAACTTCCATAGTTAGTTTCCTCCAATGAACATGAACAACATCTATGGGTATCGGTATACCACCTAGTGCGTATCTACCTAACTCACAAGCACAAGGTAACCCATAAGATGTTCTAAGAGTACAACCACATATTTTCCTGTTAGTTCCAACATAATCAACTCTCAATAACTCTTCAGCAATACGTCTCAAAGCAGCCCGAGATACAGAACCACGCAAATAACCATAAAAGGGACTTATGTGCGCGTGCTCAACTTCGTAAAAACTCTTTTGAAAAGAAGCTCTAATGTTTCCCAGTTGTAACCTCAAGTTGTTATTCATAGCTTCCCAACATTTGACCATGTCACCTATACTATTTCCTAACATCTGCTTTAACTTCCAATGAGCAGATTCAACCCTAAAAATATTGAAAATAACACATAAAAAATACATAGAAAAAATATCACATATAAAAATAACACATAAAAAATTATAACACATACCGATTAGTCGTTGTGTTACCCAAATATAGCACTCGACTAATTCATGCTCCAACAAATCTATGTCTATGTGAAGTCAACCATGTGTCTTTCACATAATTAATAAATCCACTATAATCAACACATGCTTGCTCAAGTTGATGCAACCGTTGATCATATTCAACCTTATCACTAGCCCAAACAACTTCCATCCATAATGTGTCTATCGTCTTTTGCAGGTCATTCACCACATATTGTTTGCATTTGACACCAACGTTTTTGTTAATGTGAAATCTACGTAGAAAATTAATCGACCTGGGAAACACAATTTCAATTGCTTTCCTCAAAGCAAGATCTTTATCTGTCAAAATCACTTGTGGACACAAGTCTTTCTTCACAAACAACTCTTTTAGTTTCTCCAATACCCAGCAAAAAATCTCTGTCTGCTCAGACTCCATATACGCAAATGCAATAGCAAAAGCCAACTCGGTTGATGTCATGCCAACAATTTCAAACAAAGGTTGTCTATATTTGTTTGTCTTGTAGGTGCTATCCATAACTAACACAATCGGAAAAATATTCAACAACTTAACTGAATTAGGATGGGCCCAAAATATCTCTCTCACAACTTTCGAGTCATCCTTTTTTCTACTCCAATACATATAGCATGCATCCTCAATAAGCTTAAACAAATGTTGTATCTTACTTCTAGGACATCTTATCTCTTTTTGTATCACACTCTTATGCTTGTATACTTGCGTAATCCGAGTGACATTCTCAGGATCTCAGTCTTGCAAGGAAAGCAATATGTGTCTAGGTGGTACATGTCTCTTTGTTAAATCAGCGACATGTTGCTTCTCATCTATGGTCAACCTATCAATAAAGGAATGACCTTCTAATCTATCAGGTAAACCATGATGATGTAACCCATATTTTACATCAATCTTCCAACCAGACCCATCTTTCTTCGGAGTCGACCTGATTTTAAATGGGCATCTACATTTCTTGGACGTACTTTGGGTTCCACTATCAGTACTCTTGTGTTTCCCACCTTTATCACAACCAAATATTAATTTGTTACTTCTCCCTATCTTCCCTGTTTCAGTATCTGAACGACTGATAATAACAGTTACTTTATTATCGATTTCAACCTCTTTAATCCATCTGATCACCTCTTCTCGTGTACCAAATCTTTCAGTCGTTATAAACGCATCAGAAGTATCTACACATATTTTGGGAAGATTTTCCATTCCTGCACAATAATTTTTTTTTTTTTTAAAAAATAAAAAAAAAAAAGCAAACCGGAAGTCTTCAAAAAAGAGTTCCGGAATACATAATACACAAACCGGAAGACTTCTTCGAAGAGTTCCGGTATGTGTCACTTTGTTTACCGGAACTCTTTCAAGAAGTGTTCCGGAACGGGTAGAGACCACATTGGCTGTATGCGTTACACCATGGTACGCCGATTTTGTCAATTATTTAGCCGCCAGAATAGTTCTACTTAATTTATCCTACCAGCAAAAGAAACGATTCTTCCATGACTTGAAACATTATTACTGGGACGACCCTTTACTTTTCAAAGGAGGCCCCAATGGTATTTTCCGTCGGTGTATACCTGAAGAAGAGATAGAAAATATAATCCGACATTGTCACTCCGCTCCTTATGGTGGACACGCAAGTACATCCAAGACCTGCTCTAAAATCCTACAAGCCGGTATTTATTGGCCAAACATATGGAGGGATGTGCATGCTGCAGTCAAGAAATGTGATAGATGTCAACGCACAGGAAACATATCTAGACGTGATGAAATGCCACAAAAGGGCATTTTGGAAGTAGAGTTTTTCGACGTGTGGGGAATAGATTTCATGGGACCTTTTCCACCTTCTTTCGGTAACAAGTACATACTCGTAGCGGTTGGCTACGTATCAAAATGGATTGAAGCTATAGCTTCTCCAACAAACGACACACGAGTAGTAACTAAACTCTTTAAGAATATAATTTTCCCAAGATTTGGTGTCCCAAGAATAGTCGTCAATGATGGTGGATCGCATTTCATATCTAAGATACTCGAAAAACTATTATTTAAGTATGGTGTAAGACATCGAGTAGCGACACCTTACCATCCTCAAACCAGTGGACAAGTGGAAGTGTCTAACAGAGAAATCAAACAGATATTAGAAAAAACAGACGCCACCTCAAGGAAAGACTGGTCATCAAAATTACCCGAGGCTTTATGGGCATATCGAACCGCCTACAAAACTCCCATAGGAACAACCCCATTTAAGCTTATTTATGGTAAATCTTGCCACCTCCCAGTAGAGTTAGAACATAAGGCCTATTGGGCTATTAAAAATATAAATTTAAACTATAAGGCCGCCGGTGAAAAGCGAATCCTTGATATAAACGAATTAGAGGAACTTAGACTAGACGCATACGAAAATACCAGAATCTACAAGGAAAGAACGAAAAAATGGCATGATAAGCGCATATCAAGGAAAACTTTCAAACAAGGCGACGTAGTCCTTTTGTACAACTCAGGCTTAAGTTATTCCCAGGAAAACTACGCTCTAGATGGTCAGGCCCTTCCCAAGTTACTAATGTTTTCCCTAGTGGAGCTGTGGAAATTAAAGAAAAATCTATGGAAGCATTTATCGTAAACGGGCAGCGTCTGAAACATTATCACTGTGATGAAAACAATGAAGACTCGCAAGCCCTGCACTTAGACGTATTGTCTCCTAAATCTATAGATTAACATTTACTAGTTTTATGTCGAGCTTGCGACATTAAATAAAGCGCTTCGTGGGAGACAACCCACAATTTTCTATTTTAGTTTCTATTGTTATACTATCTTTTCTTTGACTTTTCTTTTTGATTTTATTTAGTATTCATTCTTCATTTATTTTTTAACTTTTCTTCTTTTGTTCTTTCGGCATCTGGCCAAACCCTGACTAAATTCTTGTTTTTCTTTTCTTTAGTTAACATTAACCTGATGGGACAAATTGATCGTATGGGTATCAAATTCAGAGGGAAAGCTCAGAAACAAAAATTCGAAGAGCTAGCAGAGAGAGAGATGCACCCAAGTTTCTATGCTGATGATTGGGCAATGACTGCCCTTGGACTAAGAGAGAGTGTCATGTATATGCTGAGTCAAATAGGGTGGGAAACCACACCTATTCGAAGATAATTTGTTACTTACCGGAGGCTAACTCTAGAATTCCTTAGCTCCCTGATCTACTTACCCAGCCATGGAAAAGGAATAAGCAGAGGTTTCATCCAGTTCAGGATGTTCAATATGGAGTATCAATTTAACATTCAAGACTTTACTAACCTTTTAGGGTTCCCTACCTCCTTTGATACATTCACCATGAGCCAAGAAGACCTTTTTGAATATAGAGAGCTTGAACATTTTTAGGGAAGTTTGACGGGTAATGACGACCCTGAGGAACATGAGTTTCTTTCTGGAAACATTCATAACCCAGCATTTCGTTATTTCCACAAGATCCTAACACATACTCTTTTTGGGAAGAAATCAAACAATACCACGGTATCACGTGATGAACTCTTCATAATATTTTGTGCTTCCCAAAACCGTCCAGTGAATGGTGCCACCTATATGTTGGCGAGTTTTAACCGCCTTATTCAAGCTGACCGTGCACCGATCCTAATAGGAGGACTGATAACCATGATTGCTAATGCTATTGGATTGCGCCAACCCGTGCTTGACTTGAGCCCTTTTTGTGGCATTGCGCCTATGAGTATACCTTTCCTCTTCAACACTATGTTTATAGGAAACCTTGGGCCTGAAGAGTTTGAGCTAATAATCAACAACCAAGTTCTTTGCCTATTCACCTTGCCTAGTCCGATGACTAGTGTTCATAACCGAAACAATTGGCTCTACAAATTGAATGGAATACCCTCCCCTGTTAGATCTATCGAATCCATCCAAGACTATGAGATTTGTGACGACCCAATTCCTTATGCTGAGTGTGACCCACAGACACCCACTGGATACCATGATGTTACCTCTCCACCTCATCCGATCCTGACCGCAGAGTCGGCTATACCTGATCTTAGACATCATATGCCCGAAACTGATTATAACACCGCCATTCAAGCCTTGATGTCAGAACAAGAAGTCATCAGAAGAGAGTTAACTAATATGGGACATGAATTTCTGGGATACATGAGTAGTATGACTAATCAATTTCATGAGTTGCTACACCGTGTAAATTCCTTCGCTCCTCCGGCCAAAGATCCCGCAAGTGGCTAGAAGTTTTTAGTTAATTAGTTTTAGTTTTAGGTTATTTATAGTTTTGTTTCACATTACTTTTAATCTCAGTATTTGTTTTTCTTTCGCATGTTTGCTTTTATCTTCCAATGTTACATTATGTTTATTTTATGAAGCTATTGCATTATTGGTTTATTTTATTTTATTTGATTTGTGCAATATCTACAATTATCAATAATTCTCTTTACTGTATGCTACTTACATAGCCTATTAGAGAAAAATATATTTATGCACTATGGTGTGTAGTAGAATAGCATGCATGGTATTTCTAAAATATAACAATAGCAAAATAAAATAAACATAAGCAAAACAAAATAAACAATAAAATAAAGTAGTAAAAACAATTATGAATCACTACGTAAGTGACCGTTGCAAGATGACTGTGTGACGAGCGTCACACAAGCCATCACGGTCATCACGCAAGTGCATGTGACGACCGTAACACCTTCCGTCACGAACGTGACAGCTCCAGACTAGGTGAACGTTGGTGACCGTTGGGGACACGACCGTTACACCTCTCAACTTTTTATTTTCCCCATTCACCCACACATTTACTTACATTTTTTTTTCTCACCCACTCCTCTTCCAACTTCCAAAACTTTTCCTATAAATACCTACCATACATTTCTCCCTAAACCACATCATTCAAACATAACCACTCTACACAAATACATTCTCATCCCCTTTCCTTCTTTCAACCCACCTAGTAATATGGCAGAAAACCAACAATTCGGAAATATCATCTTTCGATCCGAAGATGATAATTATCAACGAGAGCAATTCGAACGATTCCAACAACGAGGGGTCATCTCTACCAGGTATCCTGATTTAAATTGTTTACAAGAATTAGGATTACTTCAAGGAGTGCAATGGATGCTTCGGCTTGCTGATTTAACCTTTCTTTGCACACACAATCAACCTACCTATCCATCACTCACCTTAGAATTTTTAAGTTCTTATTCCTACACCACCCCAACCGGTGACGACGAGTACTTAACCGGTACCGCTACTTTCCGCATGTTCAACACCGAGTACTCCCTATCCCAGAACCAATTGAATGCCATGCTACACTTCCCTATAGAAGGCCAAGTCCACCCAAGAATCCCTCCGAACTCACAGTGGCACATAAACGCCTTCGGCCTCTTTAGAAAAATATCCGGTGTGGAAACCAACAACTGGGATGTACTACTTGCTTCGCATATACATAATCCAACCATCCGGTACTTTATCCGCATCCTGCAAAACACCATTTTTGGTCGACCCAACAACAGCAAAGTCAACGCAAAGGAATTATTCTTCCTCCACTGCATCTTCGAAATGGATACAAAGGTAAACGTTGCCTCCTTCTTATTTCACCATATCCGCACCCTATGTGCTAGAGGCCGCCAACCTTTTGTGATTGGTGGATTAATCACCACCATAGCACTTGGTTTGAATCTAGGGGACCGACTTCAAAATTTACAATCTCTACCACCCCTATTTATGGATATAAGCTATTGTCGCTCCAGCCGCTTAATCAAAAATAGGGTAGGTGGAAGGTATTACCTTATGGTGAATAACCAAGAAGTCCCAAGCGTTATTCTGCCCAACATTTCCCTTACAGATGTCACCAATCCCAACCGCTTCATCTACGATCTGACTGCTCTCGAATCTACCGAGCCTACACAAGCAGACCCGCCCCAGGACGAGTTTGAGGAAATGGAACAAGGTGATCAAGGTCCCGAACAACAATCAGCCCCACTCAACCCTTCTGATAATGCCACTGGTCCATCCTCACGACGCCGTCGAAGAAGAAGGCCAACAACCAATGATGACATCATGGATGCTATTGATGTTATGCAGGCGCAGAATCTCGAAGTGATGCAAATGATGCGCCAGATGCAACAACAACAGAAAGCGAGGAATGTAATAACCGACCAGCGGTTCACTAACTTGCTCAGCAGGTTTGATGACTTGGAAGTACGTCAAAGATCACCGGGTCCAAGAACAAGAGGCGGAAGGCAGCATTAACTTTGGCTTCCCTTTTCTTTTTTTCTAGTTCTTTTGTTTTCTTTGAAACATTGGGGACAATGTTTCATTTAAGTGTGTGTGTGTGGGGGGGGGGGGGGGGGGGAAACGTTGTTTCAGTTATGATTATTTCTCTTTCAACATTCATCTTTCAAGTATGTATCTCCCTTTCCATTGTTATTTCCCTTTCTTATATAAAAAAAAAATTATATAATATATATTTATTATAAGTTGAGTCCCTAGTGTGAAATTTTTTTATTATCTATTCCCCTCAATTTTCTTGAGCCATAACAAAAATTTAACACAATCAATGAGTATAAAGGTTGCTGATTTTATCAAACTTGAGTAAAATTAAGACGAAAATTATTACCGCCCCAACACTCTAAAAACCTCAACATGTTAGATCAGGCTAAGTACCTATTATACCAATCCCTTGAATTTTTAGTTTTATAGTAACCCCGAGTAGTTTATACGAGAAGTCGGCACCATCTTAATAGCAAGCTACGTGGAGAGCCGATGAATATAAGTGAATGATTCCCAAGACAATTTATTAAAAAAAAAATCAGCTAATGCACTAATTAAGTTAGGTGATCCTTACCCGATCATTTAATCCAAAGGTTGCAAACCCTATAAAAACATTGTATGAACGATCCATTATGAGTTGGTTCAGCGGTGTCTGGTGCTGAACTTGGTAGGGCAGACTACGGTCCGATCCCCCGCAATTTGCAATGGACTAAATAACGAAGTTATCCAACTTATGTACCAGAACTTCAAGCTAAAAAGGGAATCAGAATCGCTAACCGGTTACTCCACTATGTGCGCGAAAAGATAAATGGCTTAATGTGATTTCGCTAGAATAAAAACGGGTGAAATAAGAGTAAAAGAACTAGGATAGCTATAATAGCGTGACTCGATTTGGTTTGCATAAGGTGGGGTTGTCTGAGGTTGTAACGGTAGTTGTTAATGTTAAGATTAAGCTCAGGTTATTTCTAAACGAGATTTACTTGCAACCTATTACGACTTGATGTGTGTTTGGAAATTTCATCTGGCTAATATTTTAAACTGATTTCTACATTGTATCTTGCTTGAGGACAAGCAAAGGTCTAAGTACGAGGGAGTTTGATAACATGAAATAATATCACATTTTTGGACTCGATTTAATTAAATTATATTATTATTTATTTCGATTTATTTTATCAATCGATATTACTTGGTATTGTCCTTCTATTCATCTCAGGTAACGTTATTTGAAGCATACGTGAAAAAGAAAGAAAAGGAGGTGCAAAAAGATGATGAGAAGCAATTCCACTAAAGCTCAACCCACAATCTACAAGGGAGAAGCGCTGAGAGGTTGTGACGAGCGCCACACATGGTGTGACGAGCGTCACGCCCTGCTACTTTGTGTTACGAGCGTAACACATGGTGTGACGAGCGTCACACCCCACTCCTATATTTTTGGCTTTTGACGCGTAACAGAGGCACGTTGAGCCTATTCTTCCGCTTGACTCGTTGAAACGTGAAGGTTACTTACTGAAGGAAACTGTGGGAAACGGTTACAAAAGGGATTGATATAAATAGAACCAGAAATCAAACCCTGGGGCTCTCCTACTTTTTTTTTCTTTCTGCCGTGCAAGCATTTACATTTACAATACTAATTTTCTACAGCTTTCTATTTTATTAGCAACTTTTATTTCCTTTTCTTTTCCAGTCAAGCTTTCAAGCATTCAATTAATTTTTCACACAATAGTTTCTACACCGGAAACTATTGTGTAACTTTTACTGGATCTAACCTTACATTAGGTCAGAGTATTTTATTCCTTCGTTTTTATTTTTTCTGCCTGATTGAAGATTGCAAGAACAAATCCAACCGGTCTGTGGTGGAGTGTTCAAGCATCGAAGCTAGGAATATTCAAGATTTCTATTAATTTTACAGGTTCTTTAATTTTATTGCTTTAATTTATATATGCTCCGCTCTGCTATTTATTTATACTGTCTGTCTGATATGGTTGTATGTAAGCATAATTATTGTTTAGGCTTGTTTAGCATGTCTGGCTAAATAAACTTAGATATCGGTATGTAAAGTAAGCGGAATAAAGGAATCAAAACTAAGTTGGTTTAATTTTGTTTAAAAATATAATCACTCTTTTTATGGTCTCAATTTACAGAATTAATATCAAAGTTTTTGTACGAGAGTAAAAGACATAAAGAAGCTAAAATCAATAGAACGACAGTTTGAGCTTTTAACTGGACCGTGTAAATTGGACATTAATTTTAAATCAGGGCGAAAGCAATTTTTAGAGTTAATTAAATTCTAATCATTTTCAAAAAGTATTTTTAAAGGTTAAATGTGAGGAAGAGAGTTAAGCATTTAAGTTTAATTATATAATCTAAGTCAACAGAGCTAAAGTTTGAGACAAGGGTGTTTAAATTGTTAGTGTTTTCTTAAAATAAGTTTCTACAGATTTTATTGTTTTCAAAAAGTGATTTTGGATTTAACTAATAAGTGACAGCGCACGTTAATATAAAGTCATAGTTTATTCAACAGAGCGAGAGTTTGAGAAAAGACTTTTAATCAATAGTGTCTACTGAAAAGATTTATTTTAAAACTAAGAAACTAATGAAGATTTGATTCCCTAATTACGACGAACTACATACCGATATCCGCTTATTTGATATTTAATCTAGATCTTATTTTAGTTATACTTTCCTCCCCCCTAACTATCAAAGTATCGTCCTCCTTAGCTTTACGAAGTAACCTTAGAAAAACGGTATATCGATTCATAAGTCCCTGTGGGATGGATATCTTTTAAAAGTACGCGATAAGACTGTGCACTTGCAGTTAGTACCCCAATAGACTCATAAAGTCGCGATCATAATCCAATCAAAGTCACTAGACATTTTTAATCTAATAAATTAAATGAAAAGGTCTTTAAAATTCACATAAACATTACCTGCAAATGTAATGTTAAAAAATTGAATGTTTATCTAATTGTGTTTATATCATGTATATACCAATATACTAATGCGATTGTACTAGAAGGGTGTTAAAAAATTTAAATTAAATTAACACTCATAGAAATAAATTTCTTAATAAAATAAAATTAACATTTAAATTTTCTCACAGTTAATGTAATAAAGTTGGATCCATAAAATAATTTAAAAATTTGATATAGTTAAGCATCAAATAATTAAACAAAAAAATGAAGTATTTACTTAAAAAGTGTAAATTTGATACTGTTATAAAACCCTTGAAATATATGAACATAAAATAAAATTGTTTATTGTTATGGCAATAGTTTCTACACGTGGCACAAAATCCAAATCCAAATTCAACACACAAATAGCATCACACGGCAGTGTTACAGTGATAGTGCAGGACGAAAAAAATTGCATAATCATATTATATATTTGTGCAATGTTACAGAAATATTACAATGCATAATCAAAGAATCAAATTACATATATGCTACGATACTTTTACGATATTTGCATTAGAACAACTTTATGGGAGTTCGATACTATTTATATTTTAATTGGATTAATTTCATTCAGAAAATTATAATTCCAACAATTTTAATTCAGGCTTAAATAACCATTTAACAGGCTCTGGTACCATTTGTTAGAATTAAATCAATTCAATATACATGCACAACATATTATGACATATATTTTATGTGGAATCAAAATAGTCATAGAAGTATGTATAAAATTATAAGATCGATAAATTGATTATAAAACATCTGGATCCATTGAGAAAATTGTCTTTGGCGGTAATCCAAAAAAAAAACCCAGAAGTTGATGGCTTTTGTAGTTCTTCCTCAACTGGTACTCCTTATGCGTTGAATTCTCTTTAGACAGAGAGAAGAAATAATTTACTTGTGTAGGATAGATTGAGAACCATAGCCTATATATAGTGTGATGGACAATTAGGGTACACGTTATTCACAAATGGGTCATTCTGACATCCACTCATATTTGAGCTCATATCCAATTAGTTAATTAATTAAATAATTTCTAAATAAAATCTAATCATCGTTTTAACTCTATTTGATCACTTAATTATTTAAGGCACTTAATTGATAAAATAGCTAATGTAATTTATATATATATATATATATATATATATATATATATATATATATATATATATATATATATATATATAATCATTGGGATATTAAAATAATACATATAAAAATATTCCAACATCTTAGGGTTAAAAATTAGGGTATGCAACACACACATCTGAATATACCACCTCAAGGTGATTATTGGTTCTACAACCGGCATCCTTTATAAATTTACCCTTATGTTTCTTCTCTTGCACACATTCTTCAAAAATTGCAGCCGGTGTGTTGATCGAAGGCAACCCCGTTACCATTCCGCTGTTTTGCAAGTCTTTGATATCTCTAAAATTGAGATGCCCAAAACGATAGTTCCATGTCCACTTGCCGTTGTAGCAAGAAATATATGCTCCAAAACCTTCAGCTTAGCCTTAAAGGTTCTATTGGCAGACATAGGCACTTTAAGGACCAAATCTCCTTTTGCATCAATAATGTGCATCCCATTGTTTTCCATGTGAATCTTGTAACCCTTCTCAAAAAATTAGCCAATACTTAGGAGGTTACATTTGATTTCTAGAATGTACAATACATCTTTGATCAAGAAATATCCACCATCCATTCTCGTGATCAAAACATCATTGATCCCATCGGCCGCTAGAGTGATGTCATTTGCAAACTTTACTTTGCTCTTCATGGCACGATTGATTTTAAGAAACTGATCATTCCTCCTCATCATATGACTAGAAAAACCAAGGTTTACTTACCATTTCTCACTGCACTGAACTCCTTTTATTCTTATCATGGCGTTTTCTTCTTCATGTAACCGGTTAACGATATCATGTAACCGGTTACAACTCAATTTCGCAGCATTCCTTGCATTGCAGTTGTTACTATCATGCAGATTTCCGTTGTTGCAATTTGCTTGTGTGATCATGACCAAGAGTGTATTCTCTTCATCAAACACTTGTCTTACAACCTTGGCTTCATTCCCTTGAGGTTCCTTCTTGTTCATATTGCACTCTCTTGCAAAATGACCAAACTTTTGACACTTAAAGCACTACTCAAGGAATTCAAATTAGTACACAAACACATTTTAAAAATAATTCATGAAATATACTTCTCATTATTTTATTTATGAGAAATTTATTTCAAGAAATAATTTTTGCATTTGTGAAACATAGACAAAAAAAACATATTTATGAATAGTAAACCATCTCGGACTCCAATCTGTGTTACTCAGACTATATATTAACAAAAATATTATTGCTAAAATAAAAATATTGACAAAAATTATTGAGAAATATGACAAATGTACTCTAAAATATTATTTATGGTAATTTTTCATATCTGAGAGTGATTTGTAAAGGATTTCAGACGTTAATTTAATATCTAACATTAATCTATGCATATTGTCAACATCATGTAAATTATATTATTCTCAAGTGCAATTAAAAGATGTATTTTATCAACGATCTTTAAACTATTTGATGAAATGTGAAATGTCATGTCGAAAATCAAGTTTGGTTGAATACATGAAAGTTATTGCTTTGAACCTCCGGGTGAGTATGGGATATTCAATGATCTAACAATAGAAAAACACAATGATTTTAATATATTTATCTGTGATTAGACCATAACTACTATATTATTTATTAGGAGAGATTTTTATAATTATGTTGCAGAACATTTGAAATCACTATAAAGACAATATATTACATAAAGTACATCAGAGATTGACCATAGAGTGACACATTGAACAATTCACAAACCCAAACCCATAGTTCTAACTAATTTAGAACTAGTTTTATTTAGCATATATGGATGACATTGTTTAAACACAAGATATGATATTTTCACATCATATTTATTCACATAGACCACCTTACAACAATACCAAACAGACAAATATGTAAATCTGCTAAATGACACAAGGATGGTCATCAGTCTCACTCACATCTGGTACCCAAGCAATAACCTTGTTTCCAATAAAATGGCAAGCAGAGACAGTTCCTGGATTAACATTGAGAATATCATACAACACATCAGAATTCATACCTCTCATGTCACGGTGGCAAATAGTTAGTGCTTTCGCTTTAGTTCCATCAGAGGCCACCAATGGGACCATGTAAGTTGTTGTTGCATTGATCACGTGACAATAAAATACATCATTTTTAAAATTCAATTTATGGCACATCACTGCTTTGTCTCCAATTTTCTTTACTTCCTCCACTACATATTTGTCCTGATTTTGAGCAAAGGAACTTGACATCACTTTGATATTCTTTCCAAGTTTTGAAATGGCAAAATCCATCATTGATTCTAGTGACGAGACACAATGTTTATCTTCCCCCATTGATGATGGGGATCCACAATAGTTGTCAATAATGTGAGCCTCTTTTTCATCTGATGTTTTATACCACCACACACTGATTCCAAAAGGTTGATTTTGTTTTTCAGTTTCTTTTTTATCACACACATTAAATTCAAAAGGATGATTTGTTCTATCAATTTCTTTTTTATACCACACACATATTCCAAAAGGTAGGGTTGTTCTATCGGTTTCTATTTCGGTTGCATTGTCGCTCCTTATGGTTGATTCAAAAGGTTGATTTTCTTTTTCAGGTGTTTGTCCAAGCCATTTGCGAGTCCTAAAAGTCTGGCTTTCTTTTTTAATAGGTACATGTGTTGATGACTTTAATGGTTGGATATCTGAATGTTTCTGGATACCTAAGTTCATTGTGTTCCCAGGATATAGGTCATGTTCAAAAAAGATAGTCCTATATTTATTCTGTTCTTGACTTTTCATAGGCATATTGGTTCCTCTATCTGCAATATCAAATATTTTACCAAATACATATATCAGATATAGTTGTCATATATATTAGTATTAACCAACTAATATAAAATTGTATTACAAATTACATGTCAATGTAAAATATATAATTAATGAAAGATTCAGATACGCAAATATTCATGTAAATATTAAGAATATATTGTTTTTTATTCATTGTAGTAATAAATATATTGTTTTTATTCATTGCAAATATACATCTTTTTACTTTTCTTCCTTTTGGTTTTGTAATAGATAGAATATTTGATTTGAATCCTTTAAAATGATATTACAAAAATTGATTTTAATATGATCAAAATTTTAACAAATAATAAATACTAAAAATAATAAATAATATACTTATAATGACTAAAAATATATATTAGATGAACTAAAACAATATTGTGATATACTTGTAAAAAATAAAATCTTTACAAATTCTCTAAGTCGAAAATGATCACAATAGACGATAAAAGTCTCTTTTAAAAGAATTAATAATAATATATTTCTAAAGTGTGAAGATCATTGATTTTTAAGACACCTATAATGCACTGTTGACCCATAAAAAATTGTATATTCATGATTTTTTTGAAAGGCAAATAATTAACTTTCTCATTTTTATTTAATTTTGGATTTGACCAAAATTTATATTTTGAACCATCAATTATTATTATTTTTTTATATTTGATATCAAAGTAGCACAGAATAATTTTTTTTATCAATAATGTAAATCTCTTTTCTAAAACTATCATTCAATTGTTTAAGTAAAAAAATGGTGATCTAGTTTTCTTAATTTAATTTAGAGATGTAATAAAGATGAACTGTAATTTAAAGACAATCTTATAAAAAAAAAGTATAAGAGTTTACATATGGAGAGAAGTAATATAAGCCCTTAAAACACATGTTAAATACTCAATATTGAAATATATGGTCTAAAAATATTTTATAATACAAAAGTTAAATTTGGAATTCTTTAACTTATGGTGATAAGGCACAAATTAGCAAGATATTATTTACTAACCTGACAACAACAAATCTGAAATTGCCTTGGGTATATGAGTGTTCGGCCAAACAGATTTCCAATATTCTTCTCCTGATTTAGATCCATTTGTTTTCAAGAGAACGCACTGCAAATATATTTTAATTAGAATGTCAATGTCATAGAACACTTGTAAAAAAAATTTAAATTAAATAAATGATATTTAAAACTAAATTCCTCAACAACAATTATTTTATTGTATACAATAGTGATATCAATTATTAATTAATTAATTAAAATGGCAAATACTAAGTCATTTTTCCTTTAAAAATTATTCGCTTAATAAAATATTAATATGTAATTTAAATGATGTTGTACTATATATAAACTAAATACATCAATTAAATTATTTAATGAATTTAAAAAATAAAAGTTGCTTATAAAAAAAAGATGTAGTGAGCACTTCTAACTAGTTATGAGTAATTAGTCATTTAAGTGGAATCAAATTTGTTGTTTCCAAATCCATTAGATGTTTAAAGTGTTTCATGATTATTACTACAATAAAAAGAAATCATAGTATTCATTACAAATACTTTATTGAAACAATAAAAAATTTCAAATCACATAAAATTTTGATAGAAAATTGAGACAACTAATTATAAGTGATCAAACAAAGCAGAAAATAGCTTACCAAAAAGAGAGCTAAAACATATAGCTTTTTAAACTCCATTTAAACTTTGAAGTGGTAGAAACTTGGTGAATGTGTGAGTTTAAAAGTCCTACTGCTGTGCATATATATAGTAAATTCAATCCACATCCTCAATTGATAAGACAATTTTTTAAATTTACAATAAATAAATATTGAAGTGCATTAACTTATCCTTGAATAACTAAATTCACAATAAATATTGAAATGCACTCAGTTATCCTTGAATAACTAAATTCAAAATAAATATTGAAGTGTATTAAATTATCCTTTGAATAACTAAATTCATAATAAATATTGGAGAGCATTAAATTATAGTTAAAGTTTTATAATTTATAGAGTTCATGTGGATTACATTTATAAATTATAGCTAAAATTTTATTAAAAATTAAAACCAGAAAGTAAGTATAATAAAAGAAATAAAGAATGTCAATCTTACGATATAACTTATCAAATTTACATAAAATGGAAGAAATTTATGATGGGCAATATCTTTACTGAAAAATGTATTTTGTGATTTCTCAACAAACGAACTTAAAATAAACATAATCAACAAGTAATATAGAACAATAAATATTAAAAGTAGAAGAATAAATATAAAATTTACTCAAAATATTGTTTTTTTGTGTTTGGTCGGTGTCTCTGTCTAAAAAAACATTACTAAGACTTAGTAAAGTAAATGAAGAATAAATGTAAGATATATTAATAAATCATTTTTCATTAATTAATAAGAACAAAATCACCTATTTTAATTTTTGGTGTAGTCTTTTACAAAAACAATGGAGTTAATTAATAGTTAATAATAGTATTAATAATTAATAATAGGAGAAATTAATAATAATGAACCAACTAATTTGATTCATCAGTGGAGGGATTTTATAAGGGCAATGAAGTTAATGTGGGGTTAATGAAGTTAGTGGGCTATGATTTTTCACGGATTCTGTAAATAAGAAAATTTTATCTCGTACCCCTACAATTGTACCCACACCCCTACAAATAATTTTTTTTGGACTAAAATACCCTCATTTAAATAGGGTATATTTTTCAGAAATGGAAGTTTTTTCCATTTGTGCTTGAAGACTTCTGGAACACACATTTTTGGATTTTTTGGCATTGTAAATCGGAACACTAATAGTAAGTCTTCCGGTTCACATATTGTATACCGGAACACTTATCTAAAGTCTTCCGATTCGCTGCATTTTGGGGGCATTGAACCGGAAGTCTTTTAGAAAGTCTTTCGGTTTGGTTGGCTGTATACCGGAACTCTTTCTTAAAGACTTCCAGTTTGGATGAACTAAATCGGAACTCTTTTAAGAAGTGTTCCGGTAGTCAACCTTGTTTTTTTCCCCACCGGAACTCTTCTTTTAAGTGATCCGGTGCGTTTTTTTTATTTTAAATTTTAAATTTTAAATTTTTTTAATTTTTAATAATTTTGGTATAATATTTTTTTTATAGTGGTTCGAAGACGAGGTGCAGATGGTAGGATTCCAGACCGCACTTTAGGCCGGGGCGCATCTTCATCTGCAGCAGAGCTGGCTGGATATCCAGGAGGGTCGTACGATACGTCTCTTTTGGTGAAGTACGAGCGTCATGTTGCTCGCCATTTATGGTTTGGTGAAGTAAATAAACGGGCTGACACATGTCGACGTCATATGACGTCCATTTGAGGATCATAGAGCATGGCGTCAGTTTGATGAGTTATGTCTCTATAGGGGGTGTTTGAAGTGGGATGACACAGTTGTTCCATACTTGCCTGATAGATGTTTACGTCAGTTCAGGTACAGGCAGTATGTTCCATCCCCACCTCTTGATTGTATGATGGCGACTGATATTGATGTTGATTGGATTGGTTATCATCAGAGCGTTATCGCTGTGATCCGTCCAACTACCATGGCCACCACTCCATCTGATGTAGAAGATGGTTATCTGGAGTGGTATTATTGTGTTTCGCATCCACGGTTGGTCCCTCCCTATCGTGACGATCCAAGAGAGGTACCAGTTCCTATTTATGACGCTGGACCATCTGATCCTGATTGGGCTCGTGTATCTACATTGATTCATCGTTATCTGAGACAGGTTAATACCGAAGAGGAAGATCCACAGTTTGCTGATTTATTTGAAGCTTTGCATATTTCTCGTTCACATTGATTTATGTATTAATTTTTAGAACTGAATATAGTAGACATAATATAAAATTCATGTTTTAATTACATATTCATGTTTTGACTACATATTCATGCTAATATAGACGTAAGTAATTGCCAATGTTGTAGACGTCCTGCAAATCCTAACATCCAAGACATTGCTGTATGAGAACGAAACTTCTTCCAATCTAATGTGACCGGTGACAACGGAAACCCCTCTTTCATGTTAACCTGATAAAGTGAAATAATTAAAATATTAAGTCATATAAAATATTAAGTGAAATAATTAAAATATTAAATCATATAAAATAACTTGTCATACAAAATACGTACCTGAACCCAATGCTCTTGGTTAACAAAACCAATGCAATAAATAGAGACATTTGGTGAATGTGAACTTGTCATAGGAAAGAAAGTCATGCACGGGTTGCCTAAACAGACAAGTACAACATTATAGCGATTCACTATCAAGTAACCCATATCTGGTAGAGTCAACCATTTTTCAGATGGCTGTGAACCAAAGGATTCTATCATTAAAGATTCTCTCACTTCTGACAACCGATTAGAAAATAACTTGTCATACAAAGTTGACCTATCCTTGTCTATTAAATCCAACCCCAACTCTCTGCGAACCATTGGCCAACCATCCTCACCATATCCATGCAATGATGCAATGACTCTAATCCACAATTACCATCTGATTCAACATTAACTACATCTTCAATGTATGACCTAATACGATTAGGAAATTGAAGAGTGAATTGTGGTTGCTTCTTTGATAATTTTAACTTCTTCGAAGTCTGTGATGGTTGAGATTGCCTTTGTGAAGATTGAGATGCCTTATCAACATACTCATGATACGAAGGGTCCCTATAAACATCATATTCTGCTGGTTTTTTCCCTTTCTTCTTCACTCCTCCTTTGGTTTTTAGTTTCTCGGGTGGTGGACACAATGGAGTCATTGTTGGGTATGCTAGTTCATATACCCTACTCTTTAATGCCCTTTTCCCAATAACATATAATGACCTAAATCGTTTCCACAATTCATCCATTGCATAAGTCATATCCACCTCTGATCCATCATCTGCACCTACCTCTAACTCAACTTCCATAGTTAGTTTCCTCCAATGAACATGAACAACATCTATGGGTATCGGTATACCACCTAGTGCGTATCTATCTAACTCACAAGCACAAGGTAACCCATAAGATGTTCTAAGAGTACAACCACATATTTGCCTGTTAGTTCCAACATAATCAACTCTCAATAACTCTTCAGCAATACGTCTCAAAGCAGCTCGAGATACAGAACCACGCAAATAACCATAAAAGGGACTTATGTGCGCGTGCTCAACTTCGTAAAAACTCTTTTGAAAAGAAGCTCTAATGTTTCCCAGTTGTAACCTCAAGTTGTTATTCATAGCTTCCCAACATTTGACCATGTCACCTATACTATTTCCTAACATCTGCTTTAACTTCCAATGAGCAGATTCAACCCTAAAAATATTGAAAATAACACATAAAAAATACATAGAAAAAATATCACATATAAAAATAACACATAAAAAATTATAACACATACCGATTAGTCGTTGTGTTACCCAAATATAGCACTCGACTAATTCATGCTCCAACAAATCTATGTCTATGTGAAGTCAACCATGTGTCTTTCACATAATTAATAAATCCACTATAATCAACACATGCTTGCTCAAGTTGATGCAACCGTTGATCATATTCAACCTTATCACTAGCCCAAACAACTTCCATCCATAATGTGTCTATCGTCTTTTGCAGGTCATTCACCACATATTGTTTGCATTTGACACCAACGTTTTTGTTAATGTGAAATCTACGTAGCAAATTAATCGACCTGGGAAACACAATTTCAATTGCTTTCCTCAAAGCAAGATCTTTATCTGTCAAAATCACTTGTGGACACAAGTCTTTCTTCACAAACAACTCTTTTAGTTTCTCCAATACCCAGCAAAAATTCTCTGTCTGCTCAGACTCCATATACGCAAATGCAACAGCAAAAGCCAACTCGGTTGATGTCATGCCAACAATTTCAAACAAAGGTTGTCTATATTTGTTTGTCTTGTAGGTGCTATCCATAACTAACACAATCGGAAAAATATTCAACAACTTAACTGAATTAGGATGGGCCCAAAATATCTCTCTCACAACTTCCGAGTCATCCTTTTTTCTACTCCAATACACATAGCATGCATCCTCAATAAGCTTAAACAAATGTTGTATCTTACTTCTAGGACCTCTTATCTCTTTTTGTATCACACTCTTATGCTTGTATACTTGCGTAATCCGAGTGACATTCTCAGGATCTCAGTCTTGCAAGGAAAGCAATATGTGTCTAGGTGGTACATGTCTCTTTGTTAAATCAGCGACATGTTGCTTCTCATCTGTGGTCAACCTATCAATAAAGGAATGACCTTCTAATCTATCAGGTAAACCATGATTATGTAACCCATATTTTACATCAATCTTCCAACCAGACCCATCTTTCGCCGGAGTCGACCTGATTTTAAATGGGCATCTACATTTCTTGGACGTACTTTGGGTTCCACTATCAGTACTCTTGTGTTTCCCACCTTTATCACAACCAAATATTAATTTGTTACTTCTCCCTATCTTCCCTGTTTCAGTATTTGAACGACTGATAATAACAGTTACTTTATTATCGATTTCAACCTCTTTAATCCATCTGATCACCTCTTCTCGTGTACCAAATCTTTCAGTCGTTATAAACGCATCAGAAGTATCTACACATATTTGGGGAAGATTTTCCATTCCTCCACAATAATTTTTTTAAAAAAAAAAAAAAGCAAACTAGAAGTCTTCAAAAAAGAGTTCCGGAATACATAATACACAAACCGAAAGACTTCTTCAAAGAGTTCCGGTATGTGTCACTTTGTTTACCGGAACTCTTTCAAGAAGTGTTCCGGAACATGTCTTTTTTATTAAAGAACCAGAACTCTTTCTTGAAGACTTCCGGTTCACTACTTGGTGTGTTCCAGATGTCTTTTGTGAAGTCTTTCGGTTTGGAAAAAATACATACCAGAAGTCTTTTTCCAGGAGTTCCGGTGCAGAGATGGAACGTGTAATTTTTGAAAGTTTTAACTGAATGGTAAAAATGAAATAGTAAATTGGTTAAAACCAGTTAAGGATAAAATTGGTATTTTTGAAGAATTGTAGGGATATAAGACTAAACGTAGGGGTACGAAGTAAAATTTTCTATAAATAATTATTTATGAAATTAAAAATATTAAAAAAACATAATTAATAGGGTAATTATGTTACCTAACTTATGGAATAAAAATGAGTAATTCTAACTTGTGTTCTTGGGGCACAAGTTAAGAAATCCACAAATAAAAAAAATTTATTGAAAAAAACAATAGAATCATTAATTATGAATTTGTATTAAATTCACCGCCCAAATTCCAATATTTTTTTATTTTATTTATCTCTTAACTTGTGCCTTTGGGGCACAAGTTAACATTATCCAATAAAAATTAATAGAGTTATTGTCTTAGTTATTCCCGAATTATTATATTTAATGTTAAAAGTATTTTTATTTGGAATGAATGTTACGATAGAGGCACATATAGTGCAATAGGGGCTGCTGCCCCCACTTATTTTTTTAAATTAATTATACTAACAATTTTTATATTATTTAAATAATAAAATTTTAATAACTTAAATTTTATTTTAAATATAATTTAAGATATTTCTCCTACTAAATTAATATATTTTTTTAGAATAATTACAAATATTTTGTATTTATTGATATATTTATTTTTTGATAATATAAATCAACAAGTTTTTAAAAAATAATGATGTATTTATTTTTAAAATTAATTTTTGTCTGTGTACAAAAATAAAGAGCAATAATTTTTTTTAATAATGATTAAAGATAGTGCATTAAAATTATAAAATAGTTTTACATTATTCTTCAATAAAAATTCATTAATATGCTATGTTAAACATAATTTTAAAATATAAGTGTAATCAGGCATGGCAACGGGACGAGTCGGAGATGAATTTTACCTCCCCAAACCCAAATCCAAATCCTTAAACAATCCCTGTTTTCTGCCCCAAACTCAAACGATATTGGAGAATTAAAGCTCAAACCCGTCCCAAACAGGTTCGGATATCCACGCCCCACCACCATTCATTATTGAAGTCAATTTTTTTAATACAAATTTTTATTTTTTTCTAAAATAAAATTCCATTACAAATAATAAAATAAAACAGTCTAAAAAAATTTCATACATACATTTGAAATATTTTAAATAATAAATTAAAATTAAATTATCAAAACATTGACCACATATTTAATATTTTAAATTATCAAAAATAAATAATAATGTACAAAATGAATAAACGGGGCGGGTTCGGGATGGATACTTGTGTCCCCATTACCGGATCCGTCTCATACTTTGTAATCGGGAAAAATCCAAAGTCAAACCCAAACCCAATCAAAGCGGGTTTTCCCCGTCAACTTCGGCATGAGTTCGGATGAGTATCCACAAATACGAGTTATGTTATCATACCTAAATATAATTTAACGGAATATAAGTTGTTGATTAATTGACAGTGTAAAATTAAGATGTATATATATATTTTTTTCTGTTTCAACAATAACAATAACTTTGTGAAAAATCAAATATTTAATAATATAAAAAAAATTAAATAAAAATTGTTGGCTTTATATTTCTTATGCTTATTTCTCATACTATCTATCTCCAATTCATCCAATCAATTTTGGTTCTTCAATTTAGTTTCATATAGTGGTTTCATGATGGCATTGTGGTTTCTACTTTTTATGAAATAATAAGATAGAAGTGATTAAATGCTAAGTTATTTTGACCGGTCTAACAGGGATGGTCCTATAGAGGTGGATAAGCAAGTTGGACCAAAATTAAGTGATATTTAGAGGTGGATATATTGGATCTTAACCTTTTTTGTAATGATGATGCAGTCTAATCTTGAACTCATAAAAAGGAACCAATTCTATGATTTTTATGCTTTTCCAATCTTTTTTTTTTCTCTCTGTTTCATTGTATGGTTGTGTTTAGTGAAACAATGCTATGTTTTCTTCTCCTCATATTAAAACAATGGGTTGGAAACCAATGAGATTTGTAACATATGAGAGACGCATCTAGGAGCTTAGCATTGGTTTGTTTGGTGTAGGCATCCTTATCATATTGTTCACGTAGAGTAAAACTTTTAAATATGTAGTTTTATACTTCACTTCTTATTTTGGAAAATTCTTCGTAACACTATATATGTAATTTTACTTTTAACAAAACCAAGTCTTATAATTTTACTTTTATGACGAAGGATATCATTTAATATATGTTATTGGTATTTGATTCATAGGTTCATTTATAATGAATGAGTTGAATGACTTATTGATATATTTTTTATAAATACACTTCTGATAGTGCTTTGTTAAAAGTTATATTACTGACTAGACCTATAATAGTGTTGAATTGGAAAAAAAGGTTACAATAGCACTTTATGAAAAACGCTATTAGTGACTGTTTTTAATAACGCTATCATAGGTAACCAACCTACAATAGTGTGAGATTTAATAGTGCTTTTATGCGCTATTAAAAGAAAAAAATGCTATTAAAAACCCTTTTTGGCATAGTGTCGTCAGATTTTTTGACGTGGTTAATGATAGAAGTTCTTACAACTAAACTTGATAATATTTTTATAAAATCAAAAGTTCTTTGTGAATCTAGAAAGATTCCAAAGAGGACATCTAGTAGGTCAAGCTTCGAAGCACTTTCATAGGAGATAGAAGAAATCTTCATTCAAGAGCTCTGAGTTGAACAATGAAGATAGTATGGGAGAGAAGGTGAGGTATCAAGATGGTTTGTCGGTGAGGAAGGGTTTCGGAGACACTATGTCATATGCTAATGTCACAGAAAATACCAATCCTTATAGGTCGCCAGACAAGCTCTTGGAGTTCAATATTGAAAATGAAGATGTTCTAAATAGATTCAAGAGAGCTTAGGTTAGTGTAGTGTAAAATCCAATATTGATTTATAATATTCAAAGACTTTGGTGTCAAAGTGACGCCTTTGGGTTCAAATCTCTTCCTTCTTGAAGATAGAGAGTCAGATGAGGTAGAAGCATTGGTGAATATGTGAGGCGATTGGCATTACCAATGGTTCAAAGAGGTTGCAAAATTGGATCCTTCTATGGTGGGCTCTAAAAGAGTTACATGGGATCGCATTTGAAAAGATCAGTTAGTTTTTTTTCCCTAGTATTTAGGGCCAGATATGCTACGTAGGAATAAGGTCCTACTTTATAGGTTAGTTGGTTTACATTGAATAAGTCTTTTAGTTTATGTTAGTAGTGGCTATTTTTTAGCTTTGGTTGTTTATGTAACAGACTATTGGCTATATAACAACCTAATATCTATTGAATAATACGCAAGGTTTTTTCTCATACCTAACATATGGTATTAGAGAGAGCTGTAGCGGGGTATTCATTACCATTAGAGAAATTGACTAAATCCAAGGTAAACCATACAAGTCGAGTCGCCACCGCACTTCTATTTATCCAAAGGAATGGTTAGAAAGCGAACAAAAACCTAAAAGTTTTATCGAATCAAAAACTAGTAAAAATATCAGAGATCTGGGTAAGGGGGTTGGTTATGCAATGGGAAGGTTTTAAGCACCCAAAACATCCTAGGTACTCCTAGGGAGCCCTTTTCATATTTGTTGTAAGGTTGGTATTTTGTGAAAAATTATTTGTGCAAACAATGATTGAAGAGATGAGAAGAGAATATACAAGTTTATTTACATTTTGTGTTTGGATGGATAAACCCATTGCCTACGTACCATCTTAAAAAAAAGATTAGGATCAAAACCTCGTAGTTCGGGGTAAAAATATCAAAATGAGTTGGTGGATTGATTGGCCCAAAATCCTTAAGGTCTTTTGTTATCCAAGGGAGAAAACTCAACCTAAAAACTACAAATCCACCATGTGAGGATAACTTCAACATGCTAGTGAGGGGTTAACCCTATAATAAGCATGGAAGACTCATTGTCCACCACTAAGGATATAGGTGAGTATTACATCTACCACAAGTATAACTCAAACCTAATAGCTAAAGGTTATGAAAAGTTTGATTAAGGAAGTTTCCATTGAAACCACAAAAGACATTTGAATGGGTTATATTTACCAATGAGAGGTATTTACAAAATATGGTCAAAGTGGATTAAAGATTCAATTCAAAATAAGTATTAAGAAGAGAAAGTTTGAAAATCAAAAGCATAAGGCTTAGGTTTCTAATGTTTGAAAATAAGTGTTAAATGTTTGCACAAAAAGTTTTGGCTTGGGTTAGAGTGGAGAGAGAAAGAAGAATGGCTAAAGTCCTAAGCATGCAAGAGATAAGGAATAAGAAGTAAAACCACAAATGGAGTTCCTCTCTTGAGATAATATTGATGATCCAAGTAGCTCCCATCCTTTGGAATAAGCAATCACATAAGCATAAACTCAAGCAATCAACAATCAAATGAATTCTTGGAAAGCTCCTCAAGGTATTTTGGATCCATCCCTCTTAGAAGCTCATGGTAATGGTTCCTCAATTTGAATCAAGTTGGAATCCCTAGCACAAGAACACACACATTAAAAGGTTCTAGCAAACAAAAATGAATGGACAAGAAGAGTTTATAAATTGGTCCTTTCATGGTCATCTTTCAACATTAAGCATTCTAAAGGCCCAATGCCTAGTTGCTCTTTGACTTTTATAGCACTCTAAAGACCCAATGCCTAGTTGCTCTTTGACTCCAAATTTGCATAGGGGAAGTCCTAAAGTCTAAGTCCATTTGTCCATTTCTTTGTATTGTGGTTAACAACAATAAAATAAAACACAAGCACAAATGATATATACACAATTATGTGCTCAAGTGAGCAAAAGGAAAATTACATTAACATAAACATGTGCTCAAGTGAGCAAAGGAAAAAGCAAATGAATAATATGTACAAGAATAGTAAATTGCATAAAAGTAAAGTGCAAAAGTAAATGTTAATGGTTAATAGTTAGTAGTTAGTGTGCCATAAGGCAAATTTAGCGCTATGTTAAGCAATCGTAATTGGACTTATGTAGAAGTCACAACTATCTGAGGCCAGTCAATAATAATGTAGGCAACAACACAAGTTAGAAGTATTGATTAGTGAACCAAGTTCCAACAACTTGCCATGCCAAAAAAAAGAAGAGAAATGATCTTGTATTGGTTTAAGTCTTTTGTATGATTTAGCAAGCAGTCTATCCTTAATACAAAGCCATTCACTAGATCATTTGATCAAGATGAATTAGATTTGGATTGAGGAAGATTAAACCTTCATAATCAATACTAACTTATCAACCTTTAACTCATTGATCAAAAGAAAAGAAGAAAAGAAGGAGGAGGAGATGAAGATGGATAATGGAAAATGAAAAGAAATAAGAGCATTAAATGAAATAGAATGTACCAATCAACAAGTGTTGACCAATGACATAGAGGATCATGGTCAAACAATCAAAAACAGAAGTGAGATGAAGATTGGAAGTAAAGAAATGAGCAAAATATTTTAGGCATTTTTAATATTCAAAATAAACTTGAATTAAAATATTAAAGAAAGGTCAAACTTCAAAATCACTTCAAATCAACTTTGAAAAGTCCAAGTGATTTATCCCAAGTCCAACAAGGTCAAACAAAGTTTGACAAGAAATTTCAGCATTTTTAAAGATCAGAAACTATTTTTAATCAATTAAAGATGAATAAAAATAACCTAATTGAACTAAAATCTCAAATCAATTAAAAAATTGATGAGAATATTTTTCATAGATACATCATCATTCAAATAGGTTGAGAAAATATTTTTGTATTTTTTGAATATCAAAAACAATTTAAAATGAATTAAAAATAACCAGAAAAGAGAAAAATCACAAAAAATATCAAATGATGAAATAAAAAATATTGAAAATCATTTTTAGAAACTAGAATTAAAAAGAGAAATAATGCAATTGGTCCCATATTTTTTGGATTAAAAATGAGAGAGTTATGAATTTTTGAAGTTAAATGAAATAAAAGAAATAAAATGGAAATTAAGAAAATCAGAAAAAAGGAGAGGCGTCTGATCAAGCCTCATTAATTGACGTGACTGATCAAACGCTCCACATGTGCGCGCTCATGGTGATCTAGAGTCAAAGACGAAACACAATGCATTATTGAAAGTCATAAGAATGAAAGGCTATGATTAGATCTGGGAAATGCATCCAATGGTCCAGATTTGATCTGGCAAAGAGACGGTGGCCAGCGCCACCGTCTTCTCTGGTGAGCTCTGGCGAGGGCAAAAAAACACAGAGGTTCAAATGCTCACCAAAATGGACGATCTAGGCATCAATCGAAAGGGGAAGTGATGTACATCACTCCTATACCACTCACTTCCACTCTAGATTCCTATTAAGAGAGAAATCAGAGATGGAAGCTTGATGGTGTTCATCATGAACTTGCTTGATTTTGAAAATTAAGCATACAACAATGATGTCTCTATAGAGAGGACTTCAGACAACACAATCTCAAGGCCAACATATCAAAGAATAAGGAGTTTCGAAGAAAAAACCAGTTGATGAACACCTTTGAATTGTGAAGCTTTGAGTCACTTTTCTTGCTTCCTTCTGCCAAACAGAACTTCAATGTACTAGATGATGAAGGTTTAGGAACTTTAGATATGAAGATTCAACCAAATTCAATTGAATTTCAGATCTGAAATTTTGAAGAAATATGAACTTAGTTCCTTTGGTATGGGTGGGAATTGATTTCTGCAGAGCTTTAGGCGCCTTTAGGTTAGTTCATGATGAAGCATAGCACATGTATTTATAGCTGGAATTGGCTGAACAAGTGAGTTTTCTCGTGTGCATGGCAAGTGGATTTTCCTTGCATGGGCTTGTGTGATCATGTGGAAGGCCCAAACTCAATTGTATTTGCATGCTGATGACCAAACAACTTGAAATGGACGTGTAGTTTGCAAGGCAATGGCTTGTGTATGAAGTTTCAACATGAATTCCATAATTGTGCCTAAAACTTCAACTCTTCGAAAATGCCAATTAGAAAATCCAAACATGAGCATGTGGGTAATGGTTGGAAAGGTCTTGACATAAGGAACAAATGTTATGTTGAGAAAAAACTCATTTGAAGTGTGGAAATTTATGAAAACAGGCCATGAAGTTCATAGTGTAAAACATGCCTTTGAGAATTTTGTCAAATTGAACCAACTTCAAGCCCTTCTGTTTTGATGATGAAAGCTTCAAATGGGAAAACCTCCAACATAAAAGTTGTAGATCGTTTCAAGAAAATCAAGATGGACTTAAATTTTGAATCATTTGGATTTTTGATGAAGAAGTTATGGGCACTTGAATTTGGACTTTTTTGCCTTTCAATGCATTTGGTCCAAAGTGACCTATAATGGTTTGCATTATCACATGTATTTATTTTGATATTTTGAAACTTTGTTAAACATAACATTTGAAGTAGACACAATAATCTTTCCAATTAATTTTATCCCACATCAAAATCATAAAAAATGAATGAGTTATGTTCTTGGGAAGTTAACCCAAAATTAGGGTTTCAATCAAAATGACCTATAATGTCTTGGAATAGGAGATGACCTTCCAAGCTTCAAATAAATTTTTTATGAACATGAAAGTTGTTCATATTGTACTTAAGAACATTGTTTCTTTTGGGATCATCTCCATTTGACCAACACATAAAAAGTTAGGTCTCAATGCATTTCAAAATAATCAGATGAATTGACTGATCAACTTCTCAAATCCACAACTCATATCTTGATGAATTGATGATTGAGGACACTCAAATAAGCTCAAATATGCATTAAATTATGAATTATAGAACTTCCCTTGATTTTATTTGACCATGGGCTGAGGTTGCTTCATGAGCAAGGCACACTTGGTACACATATGAATTAGGGCTCTTTGGGACACAAACTTCAAACCCTTTGACTTGCTTTGATCAAAATGATGAATTGAGATGCTAGGGAGGCATATTTAATGGATGAGAGCTTTGGGAACCATTGCCATGCTTGCCTTCATCTTCTCTTGGCCATATCTTTGCACCCATGATCTCCTAGAAGCTTTGGACCTTGTGATTGCTCAAGCTACAAACAAAAGATGTTAGTGACATATTTTTGTGCTTTTGGTTGGCAAATGAAAAATGAGAAAAGCAATGATATACAATTCAAGTATGCTTAGTGATCTCAAACCACTCACAAGAAGTCCCATCTAAAGGTAAAAGGAACCAAGATGCTTATGATCCTTGAGGCTTTGCAAATGCAATGTTATGATGCCATGAGGGATCTTAGGGTCAAAATTGGGGTCTTACAGATGCCCCTATTTAAGGTCATTCTAGCCGGAGAAGTGAAGGTTAAAATCTTCGTCTCAACGAGGTAGAATGGGCTTAAATAATAACAAAGAGACGAATTTTGGTCCCTAAGAGACCTCATGATGCAGATGTATGTATGCAAATGGTAACACTCTGTGGAGATATGCGTCCATAAAGAAAGAAAACAGGAATAACTGAAAATCCACTGGAGTAACATGCTCACAAGTGGGACATAGACTCTAGGGATTCTACTGGGGAGTAAAGGGATAAAAATGCGTGAGCAGGTCACGACTTGAAACTTGCTGAGAGACACGAAGGAAATCCATGAAATAAATCAATGGAATAACTCGAGCTGACTCAAAGATGCATGTTTGGGGAATATGCCAATACAGCAAAAAATTTACCTGTAACAGATACTTCAGATGAAAATCCGAACTCAGGCTGGGAGAATTCACTAAGGGACTTCACTGGGGAAACACCCAAACAAAATTCCTCTGGGGAAGCAACGGGATGAGGTATTACCGGTTACTGGGTAATAAGCTCAAAGAGACATCTGATCCGAACACCGGTGTAAGGGTGAGGGAACAACATGCTCTGGGAGAATGAATATCTAAGACCGATATAAAGGTGAGAGATATCAAACATCCGAAAATCATCTGAGGAAGACCTAAAAAGGTAAACTTCAGCTCAGGAGAATCTGACTCCGCAAGGGGACAAAAAGTCATAATAGGGAGCAGGGAGGAAGGAACACCAGGGATACTAGTTACTGGGCATATAATAGGCGACCAACCAAAGCGTGAATTGGGGAATATTCCCAAGACACTCATCATCCAAAAGGAGGGCTGAACAAGCAAACTCGATTATAGGATGGAAATTCGAATCCAATAAAAAGGGATACGAATCTTACTCGACTGGGGAAGAGCAACGGACTTCGACCAGAGAGTGCATGAGATATATTATCTATTACCGTCAGAACGTAGATAATATACTCGCATGGAAGATTATCCACAACCAGTTACTGGGTTAATAAAGGATAAATCGACCGAAGAGAGAGGACATCGAGATACCGAATACTAGGCACATAATGATGACCAATCCAGGGGAGAAACAATCATTATCAACAAAGGGTAAATGAGAGATGACTCGCTGGGGATAAATTGCTTTATCAGAGCAATTATCCAAGAGATATGTCACCGGTTATTGAGAGATACGCTCAAAAGGGAAAGGGGTGAAGGAATATCAATACCGAATATTGGATAAAGATAACCGTCAAGGAGGGGATTACATCTACCGGATACTGGGTAGAAAACCACGGAAAAGTAAGCGTCATCGATTAGGATGAACAAAAGGTTAACTCTGCAAGGGGATGAAATAGGGTTTACAACTACCGGTATTAGGGTAGAAGACCACAGACTCCACCGGGGAAAAGATGGATAATTACTGGCTACTGAGCAACTTATTCATCTATACCATAGGGGAGTGCAGGAAACGGTCATAAGAGGTCAGTCTAGGATCAAACTAGATAGGCACTGTGAAACAAGGCTTGTCCCTATGAGGATATAACTCAATGGGGAATTCCATCCCAATATATGTGTTGGGAGGAAACAGAAACAACCATCCTCCACGAGGACATATCTCGGTGGGGAATATGGGGAAAGGATAAACACTTTTTGCTTATGGGGATGACTCTATACGAGGAGATCAGACACCGACATCTGCTTGGGGAAATGTATTACCAACTAGCAGGAGATAACAAGCAAAGATATATGTCAAAGAATGCAACATGAATACTAGAATGTTATCGCTATCCATATATGCATGGTTTATGTATGATGAATGCTGACAAACAGACATTTCTAACACAAACAAGTCCAACGATTAAGTACACAAACATCCGGTACTACATCTCAAGAGAGAAAGCCAGGACCACAAAGATCTCTGCGGGGGGAATGAGCATCATTCATTCCAACTGGCGGCAAAATCGTTGCACAGATGAACTCCGACGTAGAAGCAACTCTACCGGGAAAGTTATCAAAAGGGAGGATGGATCTCTGAAAAGGGACAGCCATAAACCAAAAGCTTCCAAAGATCACCAAATACTGTCCTGCCAATGAGATCATATCTGCTGAGGAGGGAGAGATGAATAATCTTACCCAACACTCTGCTTGAGAGAAAGAACCACAAGAGGCTCGGAGGAAGAGGTCATGAGCATGCCGGGCATATGAACAAACGCCTTACCCTGTTGAGAATCTTACCATCCTTGGGAGAGCACTGCAGGCATTCCCAGTATCCCTATGTCATTGTGAATGTTCACTTTGTTTAAAAACAAATTATGAAAAATTTGATTATTTAAAACAATGATATTTTTTCAATTAAAACATGCAAAACATTTGTTGAATAGAAACAAATAAGAGTGCAAATAATTGGATAAAGGCTCAAATTTATTTGACGGAATGGTAGTCTGCAAAGGGCAAGACTCCATAGATCTTTACAAATTTGAAATTGGTGATATATATTGGAAAAGGGCTACATTGAACATAATGACCATTTCTCCACCAATTCTGAATCCGATGTATTTGAAGCTTTGGTTGATGATGAATGAGTGAGAATCTCTGACGGATGACAGTTGTAGAACAAAGTCTTGTCAGGATGCAGTTACTTGCCGAATCCCTGTTTTTTGCCTAGATTGCCCCAGGGTGAGATACTCAACCTAGCGGGATACATATATTCATATTTTTTATGTCTCTAATTTTTTCCTAGATCGCCCTTTCGGGTTTTCATTCCACCGAGACTCTCATTTTTGCCTAAGTCGCCCTTTCGGGTTTTCAACTTAGCGAGCTATTCTGTTTTTATTTTTAGGCGAAGTATTTCTTGACTGCATCTGAATTCACAAGACGAGTGAAATCCTCCCCATCCATAGTTGTAAGTATCAATGCACCGCCTGAAAAGGCTCTCTTAACAACATATGGACCTTCATAGTTTGGAGTCCACTTGCCCCTGGAATCGAGCGCGAAAGACAAGACTTTCTTGAGCACAAGGTCACCTTCTCGGAACACACGAGGCTTGACCTTCTTATCAAAGGCTTTCTTCATCCTTTACTGATATAACTGACCATGGCACATGGCAGTCAATCTCTTCTCTTCTATCAAATTCAACTGGTCATAACGACTCTGAACCCATTCAACATCAGTTAACTTGGCTTCCATCAAGACTCTCATTGACGGGATCTCCACCTCTACTGGGAGCACAGCCTTCATGCCATAAACAAGAGAAAAAGGGGTTGCCCCTATTGAAGTGCGCACAGATGTACGATATCCATGTAGAGCAAATCGCAGTATCCCATGTCAATCTTTATACGTGACAACCATCTTCTGTATAATTTTCTTGATATTCTTATTGGCAGCTTCAACAGTGCCATTCATCTTGGGTCTGTAAGGAGAAGAATTATGATGTGCAATCTTGAACTCGCTACACAGCTCTTTCATCATCTTGTTGTTCAAGTTAGATCCATTATCAGTAATGATCTTATCTGGCACACCATATCGGCATATGAGTTGATTCTTGATGAACTTCACAACTACCTGCCTGGTCACATTTGCATATGACGCTGCTTCAACCCATTTAGTGAAGTAATCGATTGCTACGAGAATGAATCTGTGACCATTAGACGCTTTCGGCTCTATCATGCCAATCATGTCGATTCCCCACATGGAGAAAGGCCATGGCGATGAAATCACATTCAGAAGTGTCGGAGGAATATGAATCTTATCCGCATAAATTTGACACTTATGGCATTTCTTCACATATTTGTAGTAGTCAAACTCCATTGTCAGCCAATAGTAGCCTGCTCTCAAATCTTTCTAGCCATGGCATGTCCATTGGAATAAGTACCAAATGAACCCTCATGGACCTTAGTCATTAACAGGTCTGCTTCGTGTCTATCCACGCATCTGAGCAGCACCATATCAAAATTCCTCTTGTAAAGCACATCACCATTGAGGTAGAAACTGCCTGACAATCTCCTTAAAGTCTTCCTATCTTTCACAGATGCCCTAGGCGGGTAAATCTGGATCTGAAGGAAACACTTGATATCATAGTACCACGGCTTATCATCTTCCACTTCTTCAATTGCAAATACATGAGCTGGTCTGTCCAAGTGCATCACAGTGATATTGGGAATTTCATTCCAAAGTCTTACCACAATCATTGAAGCAAGTGTAGCAAGAGCATCTGCCATCCGATTTTCATCTCGAGGAATATGATGGAAGTCAACCTCAGTAAAGAACGTTGAAATCCTCCTCGCATAATATCTATATGGGATGAGGCCAAGCCGATTCATTTCCCATTCACCCTTAATCTGATTAACAACGATGGCCGAATCACCATAAACATCAAGATGCTTGATCCTAAGATCAATGCACTCCTCCAATCCCATAATACAGGCTTCATACGCAACCATATTATTTGTACATTTGAAAGTTAGCCTTGCTGTAAAAGGAAAATGTGTGCCCTGAGGAGTAATGATCACTACCCCAATACCATTTCCATATTGATTTACAGCGCCATCAAATACCATACTCCATCTGGAACCAGGTTCTGGCCCTTCATCGAGCGTAGGCTCATCACAATCTTTCATTTTCAAATACATAATCTCCTCATCTGGGAAGTCATACTGAACTGACTGATAATCCTCAATTGGTTGATGTGCCAAGTGGTCAGCCAAGATACTACCTTTAATAGCTTTCTGTGCTCGATACTCAATATCATATTCAGATAACAACATCTGCCAACGGGAAATTCTCCCAGTTAAAGCAGGCTTCTCAAAGATATACTTGATTGGATCCATTTTGGATATCAACCAAGTCGTATGATTCAACATATACTAGCGTAAGCGCTTAGCAGCCCAAGCTAAAGCACAACATGTCTTCTCAAGCATTGAGTATCGAGACTCACAATCAGTAAACTTCTTACTCAAGTAATAGATAACATACTCTTTCTTTCCTGATTCGTCCTGCTGACCAAGGACACAACCCATTGAGTCTTCAAGAACAGTCAGATACATAATCAATGGTCTCCCTTCAACAGGCGGAGACAGAATCGGAGGTTCAGACAAATATTCTTTAATACGGTCAAAAGCTTTTTGGCAATCCTCGGTCCAGTCATGAGACTGATCTTTCTGGAGGAGCTTTAATATTGGCGCACATGTGGCAGTCATGTGGGATATAAATCTGGAAATATAATTCAAACGGCCAAGAAAACCTCGGACTTGCTTCTCAGTTTTGGGCGCAGACATCTCTTGTATTGCTTTGACCTTTGCAGGATCAACCTCAATACCTCTCTCGCTGACAATGAAGCCCAATAACCTGCCGGAACGGACTCCAAATGTACACTTGTTGGGATTCAGACTAAGCTTGTACTTCCTCAAACGCTGAAAAAGCTTCAACAGGTGCTCTACATGCTCAAATTCCGTTCTTGACTTCGCAATCATATCATCAACATATACCTCGATCTCCTTATGCATCATATCATGAAACAGGGTAGTCATAGCTCATTGATACGTGGCTCCGGCGTTCTTCAAACCGAAGGGCATCACTCGATAACAAAATGTTCCCCAAGGTGTGATGAATGTTGTCTTCTCCATATCCTCGGGTGCCATTTTAATCTGATTATATCCGGAAAATCCGTCTATAAATGAAAAGACATTGAATTTAGCTGTATTATCCACCAACATATCAATATGTGGTAGAGGGAAATCATCTTTCGGACTCGCTTTATTCAAGTCTCTATAGTCCACACACATACAGACTTTTCCATCTTTCTTAGGCACGGGCACAATATTGGCCACCCATTGAGGATATGTAGAAGTCACCAGAAACCCCGCATCAATTTGCTTCTAAACTTCCTCCTTGATTTTCATTGCCACATCGGGATGAGCTCTTCTGAGCTTTTGCTTCACAAGCACGCACTCAGGCTTCAAAGGTAGGAAATGTTGCACAATATCAGTATCTAGACCAGGCATGTCTTCATATGACCAGGCAAAGACATCAACATATTCTCGTAGCAACTCAATCAACCCCTTCTTAACAGATTCTTCCAGGAGTGCCCCAATCTTCACTTCTCGCACATAATCTTCAGACCCCAAGTTGATTGTTTCCAAATTCTTAAGATGCGGCTGAATGATCTTCTCTTCATGCTCAAGTAGATGGGTAATCTCGTCAGGAATCTCTTCAACATCATCTTCTTCCGCCTCAAATACAGGGAATTCAAAGTTGGGAGATGATGTTGGATCATTATGTTCAATGGGTTTGATCAACCTGCATAATATTTTTGGATATAAAGAGCTTTTAGAATTCAAGCAAGGCAAATCATTATGCAGATGAAAAGATTGATTTTATTTTATCTTAAAGGGTTTTATGTGATCACCAATTTCATGCAAAAAGCGAAAAGGGAAAATAATTGGACAAACAAACATTTAACATGAATTTATTGAATAAAAATGTTATTGTATTTATGCGCCAATAATGTCATCACTTCTCCTTTTGGCATGGGAGAAGGGTTTTTAAACACAATGAACATTACTTTGACTTATGGATAACTGTTGGAATATCCACAACGACCCAATTATTGCAGACCCCTCCAGGGATGATGAAATTGCCGGAATCCTCTTCGTCCTCTTCCAAAATGGCATCAGCCTCTTCGTCTTGGCCAAGGTGGATGAATCCTCCACTCTTGAACAAACCTTGCTTGTTAAAGACCCCAGGAGAATAGCCTATGCCATCCCGGGACTTGTTGTCTTCTAGCTTGATCATTTGCCCCAATGCAGCCGTTGCACCATGCTCAATGGCCAACTTTGCATCTTTGTAGGAAGCAAACGAAGGAGTTCTCTTCTCAACAGGTTCAGCAATAGATAAAGCTTGGAAGGGAGTTCCAACTTCATCCTCAGCATCTATATATGAGAAAGAAGACAAATGGCTAACCAGGAGATCCTTTTCTCCCCTACCACCAGCAGCTTCTTATTCTTTACAAACTTCAGTTTCTGGTGTAGGGTGGATGTCACGACGCCAACCTCGTGAATCCATGGTCTGCCTAGGAGACAGCTATACGATGGGTGAATATCCATAACCTGGAAGGTTATCTGGAAATCACTTGGTCCGATTTTGACCGGGAGATCGACCTCACCAATCACAGTTTTGTGAGACCCATCGAAAGCCTTCACAACTACCCCACTCTGCCTCATGGGAGGCCCCTGATATGATAACTTCGCGAGAGTGGTCTTCGACAATACATTCAACGATGACCTAGTGTCTACCAACATATTAGACATGGCATCATCCTTGCAGCTCATAGATATATGTAATGCCAAGTTGTGGTCTTTTCCCTCCTCGGGGAGATCAGCGTCACAAAAACTCAAATTGTTACAAGCGGTGATGTTTGCGACAATGCTATCAAATTGCTCTATCGTGACGTCGTGATCCACATACGCCACATCCAACACCTTCTGCAGAGCTTCTCGGTGTGGTTCTGAATTTAATAGTAGTGATAACACTGATATTTTGGATGGCGTTTGTAGAAGCTGGTCTACAACATTGTACTCGCTCCTTTTGATGAGCCTCAGCATCTCATCACAATCTTCTCTTGTATTGCCACTCGGGCCAGCAGAAACAGGAGTTTTCAACATAGAGGAGGGCTTAGCAACAAGTGCCGGATTCGGAGTGCTCGCAGCATTTCCAATCGGGCGTTCAACAAAACCAGTATCAACACTTCCTCGGGAATCAACTTGAGGCTAAAACGGAGCTGAAAATACACGACCGCTACGGGTCAAACCGCTGACGTTTGCAATGTTAACAACAGACGAAGAAGGCAGGGACACCTCTTTCCCATTTTCCACTGCTACAACATTGTAGCGATAAGGGACTGCTTTCTCGGAGGAGTACGGTATAGGTCCGGTTGGCTTGATGACGAGAGTAGGAGAAACCTTTTTCTTGCTGCCATCATACTTGGTGACAACAGGCTCAGGTATCCGGAATACCGGAGAAATTACGTTGACTTCGGGAGCATCTTCGTCAACATTTATGTTCTGAAGGATCTCAATGACTCCTTCGTCCAACATCTCTTGAACATCCTTGCGCCCCTGGCGACAACCTCTCTGATTAACAGAACAGACTCGACATCTATCATGGTCATGCTTATAATGACTATAATCACACAGCAAGCGATGCATCTCAACCAGCGATTGCCGGATATGACTGACGTATTTAACGACAATTTCGAGAAGGTTGGCGATTGTGAATCGGCGAAGCAAGCATGGGAAATCTTGGAGAAAGCATATGTCGGTGCCGTAAAAGCGAAGGTTGTAAGGTTACAAACTTACAAGCGACAATTCGAGTTAACACAAATGGAAGATAAAGAAACGATCAACGACTACATTACGTGCATTACCCGGTTAGTTAATCAAATCAAATCTTGTGGGGAAACGATTCTTGAGCAGAATGTTGTATCGAAAGCATTGCGTTCGTTAACGCCGCGTTTCGACAACATAGTTGTGGCCATTGAAGAACCAAAGGATCTAACAACTTTGAGCAAGGATGAATTGCAAAGTTAGTTAGAGGCACATGAACAAAGGATGGATGAGAGAGGCGCCGACAAAGCCAAAGCGGAGATTGCTTTGCAAGCGCGTTTCAATGAGAAGAATAAGAGGTCGAAAGGAAAATTTGCGGCGAGAGGTAAATCAAATTTTCAGAATTTTGGTTCAAATGATTCGCAAAATTTAAAGCATTCGACGAGTGAAAAGGGTGAAAGTAGCTCCAAGGATAGTGGTCATAACAATGGTTTCAAGAAGCGTGATGTGAGTAAGGTGCAATGCTACAAGTGCAGAAAGTTTGGACACTTTGCAAATTCGTGTCGTGGTAAATCGAATGAGAATCACAATAATGAAGCCAAGGTTGCTAGGGAAGAGGTAGATGATGAGGACACACTTCTAGTAATGATCACGGAGGGGAGTTATGGCATTACAGATGTTCCGAGTAGCAGCTACTGTAGTAACAATTTGCAGGACAACAGCTGTACCGTTCCGGAAAATAGCGAGAAAATGCATTCGGATCGAAATGCATTGGTTACCGTTCGTGATGGAGTCCAAGGGAGAGATGAGTGGTACTTGAATTTCGGTTGTTCAACACATATGACGGGTCGAAAAGTTTGGTTTGTGCAAATCAATCAAGCGGCAAAAAGTAAAGTCAAATTTGCCGACGACACCAATTTAAGTGCCGAAGGGGTAGGAGATGTTTTGATCGAAAAAAGGAATGGTGGACATTCGAGGATCAAAGATTTCTTGTATATACCAGGAATTAAGTGTAATCTTTTAAGTATTGGCCAATTACTTGAAAGAGGATACACAATTCGGTTGGAGGACAAGATTTTACGCGTTTTGGATTCAAACAGTGTGTTGATTCTAAAAGCGCCGATGGCTGCTAACAAAACTTTTAAGGTTGAGTTAAAGGTTAACGAGCATCGTTGTCTAGCTACCTCCGCAAGTAGAGATGGTAACGGGGCTGCCACACATTAGTATTCCAACTGAATTGTGTGAGGAATGTGTGAAGGCTAAACAACACAAGAATGTGTTTAGCAAAGATGCGGGTCGAAGAACCAAAGGCTTACTTGAGGTGGTATGTTCCGACGTTTGCGGACCGATGCAAGTAGAGACTTATGGTGGCAATCGATATTTTGTTACGTTCATTAACGATTTTAGTAGGAAGCTTTGGACATATCTTATCAAGAGAAAATATGAGGTATTTTGAGTTTTCAAGAATTTCAAATCCATGGTGGATTGCCAAAGCGGTCGGAAGCTCAAAATTCTCAAAACGGATGGTGGAGGTGAGTATGCCTCTAGTGAGTTTGGGAAGTTTTGTGATCTTGAGGGAATTGTACGTGCGGTGGTGCCTCCGTATACGCCTTAACAAAACAGGGATGCCGAGAGGAAAAATCGTACAATAATGAACATGGTGCGTAGTATGCTTTGTGAGAAGAATTTGCCTAAAGAATTGTGGGGTGAGGCCGTGTCTACAACCACCTACTTGTTGAATAGGTGTCCCACTAAGAAGCTGGAGAAACTCACACCGGAAGAGGCTTGGAGTGGCTTCAAACCAAATTTGAATCATTTGCGCGTTTTTGGATCGATTGCATATCATCATGTACCAGACCAACTTCGGAAGAAATTGGATGGTAAGGGTGAAAAGCTGATATTTGTAGGATATCACTCTACTGGAGGGTAGAAGTTGTTCGATGGAAGAAACAGGAAGGTCGTCATAACCCGGGATGTGACTTTTGATGAAGTAAAAAATGCAGAAAATGTTGCAGTAACCGGTTACCCAAATAGCAGTAACCGATTACTCACAGAAAATGCAGCAGTAACCGATTACCCTACTGGGAGTAACTGGTTACACAGAGAAGATTTGCAGCAGCAACAGTTTTTTGAATTCTCTGATCCTGAGGCTAATGACACAGCTGTACCAGCACCTACAGTAGCGCAAAATGATGTTGTTAATGATGGTAGGCCTGTGAGGCAAAGAGCCTTGCCTCATAGACTCCGAGATTACGAAAGATTCCAAGATAACGAAGTGAATAACGATGGTGACTTTGTTCATTTCGCGATTATGGCCGAATCCGAACCGGTAAATGAGGAAGAAGCCTTAAGTGATCCTAATTGGATATGTGCAATGAAAGAGGAGTTGGAATCTATTGAGAAAAACGGTACTTGGGAGTTGGTCGATTTACCACTTGGAAAGAAACCGACAGGTGTGCGATGAGTCTATAAGGTTAAAGCAAATCCCAAATGTGAAGTAATCAAGCACAAAGCTCGATTAGTGGCGAATGGGTTCTTGCAACGAGAAGGTATAGACTATGAGGAGGTATTCGCACATGTGGCTAGATTAGAGACTATTCGTTTGGTTGTTGGTATTGCGCATAACAACAATTTGATGGTTTACCAAATGGATGTCAAACCTGCGTTTTTGAATGGTCCTCTTGTTGAGGAAGTCTATGTGGGGCAGCCACCCGGTTTCATGATAAAAGATCAAGAGATGAAGTATTACAAGCTACACGAGGCGTTGTATGGTTTGAAACAAGCTCCAAGAGCTTGGAACAAACGTATTGACGACTTTCTTATTGACATTGGTTTCAAACGATGTGTATCCGAGCATGGAGTTTATGTGAGATCGGATACGAATGGTGGTGTGATTATACTTTGCTTGTATGTTGATGATATCTTGATTACGGGCATCCATAACAAGAGTGTTTCAAGGTTCAAAAGTGAGCTCATGAGAGAGTTTGAGATGATGGACCTGGTGTCATGAATTACTTCCTTGTCATAGAGTTTCACAAGTCAAAAGTAGGGTTGCTTATGCACCAAAGGAGGTATGCTCTAGATATTTTGAAAAAGTGTGATATGGAGCATTGTAATGCATGTATTACACCTTGTGAGGCTAGAGTGCATCTGTCCAAAAGTGATGAGGAGGATGATATCGATCCAACGCTTTACCGGAGCTTGATTGGATCGTTATGGTATTTGTGCAATACGCGACCAGATTTGGCTTTTAGTGTCGGTATTGCAAGTAGATTCATGGAGAGACCGAAGGTGTCTCACTTGGCGGAGGTCAAGAGGATCCTTAGATATGTGAAAGGTACTCTTGGTTGCGGAATTCTCTTTCCCGCATCGGACATGGGGCGTAACTGCAATTTACTTGGCTACACCGATTCCAATTGGTGCAGAGATAAAGATGACCGAAAATCGACGACGGAGTACATCTTTATGTTTGGTAGTACACCAATCTCTTGGTGTTCGAAAAAGGAACGGGTTGTAGCACTCTCTTTGTGAGGCCGAGTACATTGCGGCGTCGTTAGGTGAGCTATGTGGCTTATGAATCTATTGAAGGAATTGGGATGTGGTGATGATGCTGCCACCACACTGTTTGTAGACAATGTTTCCGTAATAAATCTTGCGAAAAACCCGATTGCACACGGAAGGATCAAACATATTGAGACGCGTTTCATTATTTGAGAGAATTGGTTGGTGATGGAAAGCTTAGATTGAGCTATTGCCGAAGCGAAGACCAAGTCGCGGATTTGTTGACAAAGGGTGTGACAAATGATGTGTTCAAGAGGCTAAAGAAGTGCTTGAGCATGGTGGACTTGGAGAAACTAAAGTGAGGTGGTGTGTTAATTGAAAATTAAAATTCTGTTTTTTTCCCTCCCAAAATTAACAGATTTTATTTTCTTTAGAGTCACTTTAGTTGTAGCTTTTATTCCCAATGTATAAATACATTTGTATTATTCCAATTAAAGGTTAATGCAAAAATACATACTCATCCAAATATTACTCTATTCTCTCTATTTTTCTCTCTCAACTTCATCTTCCCCAATCTTCTTTTCTTCCACCATTGTTGAACCTTCAATTTTCATTTTTATGTTTTATGTTCCAACAATTTGGTGGATGAAAATGGCTACTTTCCTCACCTTACCAAAAATTAATGCTTTTGCTTACTTATAATTATAACTTTTAATCATTAATTATTTTCTTATTTCCGCCTTACAATTTTTTTCAAAATTGTTTTATTACTGAGTAGCAAAAAAGTATTCAATAGTGTAAGATTTCTTTTTTAGAGCAATATCTTTGTGGATTTTTGTAAGAGACACGTCATATATTCACCTAAAACTTTAAGGTGATAGGTGAGTGGATTCTCTTAATTATAAATACTCAAGTCTTCAAATTTCCAACCAATGTGAGACTATTATCCACACACTCCCATTCAAATGTGAGTTCACAATGTTCTCACTCAAGTGGAAGTTCTTCGAACGTTTCTTATTCACCACCCTGATACCATTGACACTCTTCAATGGAACGTTTCTTACTAACTACCCTTGTGCCGTCGTTGACTTTCGATACAAGTAAGTCGGTCCATTTCTCGAACGAGACTCTGATACCATTTGTTGGAGGAGTTTTTAAGTAGGGAGCATTAAATATTGTGAGACTTCTTCTTTTAAAAGCATCATTTTTGTAATAGGTGATAGGTGGGTGAATTCTCTTACGTGTAAATATGGGACTATTATCCACGTTACTCACCCTTAATACATTCTCAACAAGTATTTGAAGTTTTCTTTAAAATAAGAATATTTGGTTCACTTCCCACAGCAACATAGTTAGATTTAAATCCCAAAACTCCTTCCTATACTTGAAACTTTATAAATTATTATATTATACATTCTATGGCTTGTGGAACTGATATACTTGAATCATAATTAACTATTGAGCATATAAGCTTATTCCTAATAGTAGTTCATATGATTAACACTATCTTTTTTTTATAAGTAACTTTGTATTAAACAGCAAAGGGGGTGATAACCTAATACAAAAACAAAGAACAAAGGAGGACAAAACTCCAAAAGCAAACCACCCTACACAGACTACACATCCACCAACAACAAAGAATTTGAAATGCCCAAGGCCTCAACTCTATCGAGCAAGCCAACATTATCGTTTTTAAAGCTCATGTGTGTATAATATAGCAATATCTTCTAGAATATAGCTACTAGCTAGTGTTTATGTTTCTTAAAATGTATAAAGTTGAGAAATTTTGAATCATTGTGTCTCCATGCTTCACCATCTTCCTTTAGAGTGTCTCTTATTAGTATAAAACTACTGCGCTTGTATTTTTTATAGTGATTTTTTTCCAAACATAAGAAAAATTATGTTCTTCTAAATCATGCAGACCCTAATAGTCAACGAGATTTAAATAAGATTGGCTGTATTAATTTATGATTTTGATTTTACTTCATCATTTTAAAATCATTTAAGATTGGATGTTATGTTAAGGTCCATTATATTTATTTTGAATGATGAGCTCAAGGTTATATCACTGCAACTACTCCCTCATCCTCATTCCTCACATCATAAGATATGTAAGCAAGCACACACACTTTCCTTCCTTTCAATCATTAAGCATGTAATCATGAGTGTTTTCATTAATAATTTAGTATGCTGGTTTTATTTAACACAGCAGACAAGAACAGTTCCAGAATGTTAGATCTTAAAGAAACAAATGAAAGATATATATCTACTTTTCTCTAGATATTAAGTAAATCTCAAGAAAGCCCTGCAATAGTTATTGACATTGTTGGAGAAATTGTTGACTGTTTCTATTATTTCTAGGTATATTAAAAATGAAAGGAGGTTCAATAATGTGTTCAAGAACCTAATTTTATTTTGATTGTATTATCTAAGTTTCAAGAAACAATTCTACTACTGATACAGTGTGTGTGGTGTGTGTGGGAAGAATCAAGGTTGTGAAATGGTGCACTCATCTCATATTCTTTTAGAATGAAATTAGGATTTGTGATAAGATCAATTTATTTTGGATTTTTTGAGCAAAACTTGATTCCATGGTATCCTATGTGTCCCTAAGTATCTATGAGTAGAAGATTGACAATCAATTTCATTCATAAGAGGTTCAATTGCTCAAATGATCAATGATTCAATTAGGAAAAAATCAATTGAATAGATTAAAAAGTCAACTTTTGATTTCTTTCAAAATTATATTCCACAAGTCAAATAGGGTCCATGGTTGAGATTTGATCAAGAAAAGTCAAGAGATCCATAAAAAATCAAGAACTATGAAAAGTTGCCTAAATTAGGAAATTAGGGTTTTAGAAACTTGCTATTTTTTTACAAGTGTGGTGTTAATGAGCAGCTACCTTCATAGCCTAATTTCACTATGATCAAGACCCAAAATCAAATTGACCTTAACATGAAATTTGTTCTCCTTTCTCCAAATTTTAAGGAGGTACCAAGACTGAAGCATTTGGATCATCATGGCTCAAGATATGGTCATTGGAAGTTTGGCATTTGAAATTCATTCAATTGTCCTAACACGTAAAAAATTCTAAGTGTCCCAAGCCAGGATATCCAGGTTTATTCATGACAATTTTAAGGGATGCTAGAGACTCCATCTCAATGTCTTCAACATGGAAATTATAGTGTCAAGTTCCTCTTTCCATTGGTTCCAAGAACACCTCATTTGGTGAGCCACAACTCAAGATACCATCCTCTAAAGTTATGACCTTAAATTGTTGATTTGGTTTTATACTTAGTGAAAATTTTGCTAAGTATTTGATCATTTCAAGAAACCCACTTTATGCCCACTTTTCATAAAGTTGCAAACTTCATTTTGATCTGACCTCAACATAAGAGTTATAAACCACTCTCCCCTCTCCACTTTTGCTTTAAATATTTTCCCATTTGGTAGTTTAAAGAACAAGTTATGTACATGACAAGTCAGGACCTTAATGATCACTAAATGACCTATAATTGGCTTTTTGATATGCAGTTTCAAGCAGCCATTTCCGCCGCCATTTTTGAAGAGGTTCAAGGCTTTGTTTCAAATTTTCTCCAACATCAAACCTTTTCCTCTCTTTCCCCTCTTTCCAAAAATCCCCAATTCATTCCACTTGGCTAGGAAACCATAGAGTTATAATGCTTTAAACATGACTAATGCTTAATCTCCATTATCATATTTGTCATTGACTTGATGCATGGTGTTATCTTTTGCTTACAACATGGTTATTTCGCACGATCCTCACACGTCTCTCCTTGCCTTGTATGGACCAATATCACACAATTTTTTTGCATGAACATCATGTCTAACCTTGACCAAATATGGAAATGTTTTTTTGTTGTCCCCTCTTCTCTCTCCACTGCCTCCAAGTCCCACAAATTCTGAGGCATTTCATTCCACCTCAAGCTCCCTAAAATGACACAAAGCACATAGGTTTGACATCCAAAACACAACCTTGCATATCACTCCTCAATCTTTGAAAACTACCAATCTTGCCCTCTAATGGTTCTTTCACCTTGCAAAATATCACACCTCATTACAAGCATAATATATAAGAAGTCCTTAACCTAATTTCAAGGAGAAGGAGGTCACTGAAGAGAGAGAATTTGAATCTGCAACATTGAAGCTTGATGATTTTTCTTCATTTAGGAGCTTGACTTCACCATTCATTCTGCTTCATCTTTTCCTCCAGAAGAACACCAAGCTTTAGTGAAGGGGTTTCTGAAGCTCCATCTAGTTCAAGAGGCAGTGGATCTTCTCCACTAGGTAAATCTTTTCTCACCTCACCTCCTTCATTTTTGATGTGCAAATGCCATGAATAATTTGAATATGTTGTTTGAAGTTGGTTTATCATGTTGGTTTTATTTGTTTACTTGGATGTGAGATGATTGAGTTTGCTGAAATTTCTTGAAACAACGTGTTTTTCTTGACTTGCGTGCCACTTTTCTCCATGTTTAATCCACCGTTTTAAGATTTACTGAACATGATGTTGTTATACTCCATGAGACTTGCATGTTTGATTTTAATTTTATTCATTTTTATAAACTATGGATGAAGTTGTGTACGTGAGAAGTTGTTGTTCGTGCATGCATGGGATTATGGTTCATGCGCGTATCTCATTTTTGAGCCAAGGTTGAAATGAGTGTTGGCAGCGTGTGATTGGCTAGGCCGTGTTTTTGTCCTTTTGTGACTTGAGTGGAACATGACCGGTTGAGGTCATGTTCACATACTTTTTGTTCATTATATTTTTTTATTTCAAGTGTCATGTTTTTTAATTAGACTTTTGAGTGGTTTGGACCGTGGGCTTTGGAATTTCGTTTTCTTCACCCCCCTGGCTTTTGGCCCATGTGCATATTTCAACTAAATTCAGTTCATTGCTCTTTTTACTCATAAGCCCCCCTTTCCATTTTCACTTATTTAATTCATTTTGTCCCTTTTAATTTAATGAAATTACTTCCCTTATTCCAAAAATTCCTAATTTATTCATGATTCATATTTTGATAATTACTTCATTTTTTATATTTTTAGTTTTTATTATTGAATTATTTTAATATTTGTTTTTAATTTTTAATTTTAATTATGTTTAATTAACCTAGTTTCATTTGATAGATTTTAATTTTGATCTTCCCATTGGAATTTTGTCCCAATATTTTGTAAACATATTAGCCCATGTATAAAGGTCATTTGAGTTTCCCTTTGTTGTTTTGCTTATTAATTTTGAATAATGTTTGAATCTATTTTTGAAGGTTGCTTTGCATATTTACTTGTTTGTGTTTAGCCTGTTTGAACATATTTTATACTTGATTTTGGGTATATCTTTGGGAAACTTTGATTTTCTGACCTCATCTTACTATGCCTAATTTTTCATAATTTTCGTATGCTCTTAACCATTTTCTTGATTTATTCAAAGCATGTTTGTTTTCTTTGGATACACTGTGTATTTAGTTGATTATTTTGGGATGCACTTGTGCAACCATTGGTGATCTCTTCCTCATTCTTTCTTGACTCCATCATTATCATTTAAGAGCCCTAATTTCTCTTATGAGCATCATTTTAGATGCCTCCAATTAATGCTTCTTTGCTTGACTATCTTGAGTACTCCTTGTTTGTTTTTGAGACTATAATGGGATTTTGTTTTGTGCATTCCAACTTGAGTACTATGAGCCCATTAAGATTTACTTCCTCTTGTCTACATTTATGATTTCCTTGGTCTTGATACCATCCCACTAGGCTCTTATGATTCTTTGGATGGTATTCCGTTATCATTTCATCATGATGACATATTAAGAGCTACACTCTTCATTTATTGATTTTATTTTGAATTTAGGGGGTGGTTAAGCTCTTAGGAGTTTGGGATCCATTTATGTATGTTTTGATATGATTCTCAATTCATTTATTCATGTCTCAACTTCATTTTGAATTTCCAATTTACTTTGGTTCAGACAAAGGATTCCTTGATTGGATGATGCCCACTTTTTTACTATTTATGCATGAACTTTGAGTTTATTTGCTTGTTGATACCTTTTGGTGTTTAGTGTTTGTATTTGTTGTTTTTAACAGGACTTTGCTATTGTCCAATGACTTATAAAAACCCTTCTATTGATATTTTTTTTCCTTTTTTGAATATGGATAAAGGATTCCTTTTTAAAGATGATATCTATACATGTTTGTCAAAGTCACTTGACTTTGATATTTGTTTGTCCTGTTTTTCTTGAACTTTCATTTTAATTTAACTTATTGCACGATGTAAGACCCTAATTTTGACCCTAAGATCCCTCATGCTATCTCATCATATGCATTGGCTTTGGAATCACACCTTGGCATCCTCCTTACCCTTCATTCATTGGGTTTGCATTGGGAGAGATCAACAATCACATTTGATTGTACCATACTTTTTTTTTTCATTATTTACTAACCAAAATACCAAAAATATGTCAATGTATAGTTTTTTGTTTTTGTAGGTAGTGTGTGAGTTCACCCATGCTCTATCAAGCTCATATCTAGAGTTTAAGACCCTCAATGCAAGGAGACTAATCAAGAGATGGTTCACATTTATTCTAGGAATCATATATGGATCTCCATGGTCTTCACATATCATTTTGATCAAGAATTCACCAAGAGTTTAGAGCTTGTTTGCCTTGGAAGCCCTAATTCATCTAGGTATCTTGTGTGACTTCCTCAGCAAGTTTCCTCATCATTTGATCAAATATTTCAAGGGATACTTCACATTAAATTATCTTATGCCTATATGATCCTCCATGAGTCCCAAAAATCAAGATAATGTCAAGCTAGCAAGTTGGTTCATGGTGGTTGACCAGACAAAGTCAACTAGTCAAAACTGGGGTTCCCTAGACCCTATCTCCTACAATTTTTGTCATATGAAAATGATTCTAAGATAAAAGTTACTTATAATGACATTCCAAACAACTTTTATGTTTAAGTCTAGAGATATTTTTTCTTGGAAATTCATTTTTTATGGTGAAAGATTATATGTCATTCTATCTGATTCCTAGTTAGGAGGTCAACTTCCAAGGACAATAACTTGCTCAATTTTTATAAGATGAAATCCACTAAAATTCCATTATAAAATTCAATATGTCCTTTTCAACTTTTATGTTTGGAAGAAGTTCAAATTCAACTTTAAAATGCATGTGCCAAGAGGAAACATTATAGGTCATTTTGGGCCACTACCATTGAACAAGTGATTTTCCTCAACTTCTAAAATGCATAGCGCCTTCATGCCAAATCCAAATAAGGTCAAATTTGTGACCAAATTTAAGAGGTTTGAAAGAGATACAACTTTGATGAAGGAAGATTTTCAATTTGAAGTCAATAACAAAAGTTATTCAAGGTGGAAGAAGTGAAGATTTGACTTGGTACTTAGAAAACTTTCATTTATGTTTGATTTTCCAAACTTCCACGTCAAAATTCATCATTATCCAAGCTTCAAATGGAAAGTGTTCAACATAAAAGTTGTTCCCCTTTATAAAAAGTCCAAGACCACCGCATTTGGATTAATATTTAAGGACTTGCGCATGGCTGCAATGCATGGTACCATTTGGAAGATTCTCATGATCAATTTTCATTGCACATTGCATGGCTTCTTGGATTGCTTTCAGCATCACATGTGCACGATTTTGGACCTATTCCAATCATTCTTTGAGCCTTGTACACGCTCATGCAAGCTTGCATGATGCAATTTCTATTTTTGGATTTCAAAAGAAAATGTATGGAAAGCATTTAAATTGGTTATAAATACAAGTGATATGAGCTCAGAACTTAATCAATACCTTACCCAAGCTTTGCCAAGACAACTCAAACCCCTCACTCCATAGAATTGCTTGAAGATTTCTTTGAAATCGAGTTTGAATTTCGCCTTCTGTTTTGAAATTCAAACTCCAAGAATTCATTTCCCTTTCCATCTCAATTGATCACTACAAGCAAAAGGAAGAGGAATCAAGAAAATCGAGATCAAGATCAAGCAAATTTAAAGCAACTCGAAAGTGAAAATTTAGAAACTTCATCTCTTCGATTCTCTCTCAATTCTTCATTATTCTTTGTGATTTTTGGTTTACTAAAGTCCTACCAATGTAGGCAACAAGATTAAGTTGCTTTGAGGTCAAATCAAAGCAAATCAGATCATGAACCTCAAATTTCAAATCCATGTATCTTTAAATATACTTGGAATTGGAAGAAATGGAGGTCAGATTCGTGATCCTTAGCATTTTCTCTTAAAATTAGTATACTCATTTTTCATTTTTCATGAAGTTTTGGTTGGACCAGTCTGGTGGTCCTCACCGGAGAAGATGACCTGAGCTAGGGCTCCGGTGGTGTGTTGGCATGACCTGAACCATCTGATCTTGGTCCAACATTTAATCCTGGCCTTTGTTTTGTTTGACTCATGTTACCACGCGTTTGACTCAGGTGTTTGGTGCACTATAGCGCGTGGCCATCGGATCTGCCACCTCAATTAATGAGGGAGATCCGATGGCCCTTGTTTTTTTGAATTTCTTTTTATTTTCTGATTTTTCATTTAATCCCTTTATTTTGTTTAATTCATATTAAATTCATTTTTAATCCAAAAAATATGGGACTTTCAGCAAAAATCTTTAAATATTTTTCTCTTTCATACTCTGAATCAGGAATTATGAAAAGTTGCCTAAAATAGGAAATTAGGGTTTTAGAAACTTCCTATTTTTGGCAAGTTTGGTGTTAATAAGCAGCTACCTTCATGGACTAATTTCACTATGATCAAGACTCCAAATCAAATTGACCTTAACAGTAACTTTGTTCTCCTTTCTCCAATATTTAATGAGGTACCAATAATTAAGCATTTGGATCATCATGGCTCAAGATATGGTCATTGGAAATTTGGCATTTCAAATTCATTCAATTGTCCCAACACTTAGAAAATTTCTAAGTGTCCGAAGTCAGGATTTCCAAGTATGTTCATGACAGTTTTAAGGGATGTTAGAGACTCCATCTCAAGATGTCTTCAACATGTAAATTATAGTGTCAAGTCTCCTCTTTCCATTGGTTCCAAGAACACCTTATTTGGTGAGCCACAACTCAAGATACCATCCTCTAAAGTCGTGACCTTAAATTGTTGATTTGATTTAATACTTAGTGAAAATTTTGCTAAGTATTTGATCATTTCAAGCAACCCACTTCATGTCCACTTTTCATAAAGTTGCAAGTGTAACAACCCAATTTTAGTAATTATTTCTTATATTATTATTACTATATTTTATTTTATTTATTTGGAGTGTTAATTAATTAATTGGTTGTTAGGTAGTATAATAATCGATTATATTAAATAATTTGGTGTGTTAATTAATTACTTAGTTGATATGAGATATAATGAATAATTGAATTAATTAACTTGGTGTGTATGTGGTGTTAGTTTAATTTAATTGAACTAATTAGAGATATTTAAATATTAGGTCTTATTGGGCCTAATAATTAAACTAGAGGTATCACTCTTTAAGCCCAAATATAGTACTAGTATTTTAGAGGTGGGGAGAGTGAGAATTAGGATTCATTTGATTATTTGACAACAATAGAGAAAGAGAAGAGGAAACGTAAGGAGAAGAGGGGAAGAACAAGAGAGGAACTAGGGTTCCAGAAAATTGAAGAGGTAAGGGGGAGAATCCTTATTATTATGGGTTAGTATAATTGGGGCAATGGGTAGAAATATGTTTAGGTTGAAATCCCTAAATTGCATGGTTTTGGAATTGTTAGGTCTTGATGAATATTCTCGATATGTGGTGATTTGATTGTGTTAAAACTGTAAATTAACGTTATATACTTAGAGTATTGTATGAGTCATAATTTTCTGAACGTTTGGCTTTTTACGGAATCGAAATCGGAAGTCCGAAAGTCCTCCAACGATGAAAAACGCAGAAAATTCTGCATTCTGTTTTTGTGTTAACCGGTTGCCCACCGAGCGTTAACCGGTTACTTGCTTAAAAATCTGTGATTCTGTTTTTGTGTTAACCGGTTACCCACCGAACGTTAATCGGTTACTTGCTTGAAAATTTGCGCAGGAAATTAATTCTGTTTTATGTTAACCGGTTACCCACCGAGCGTTAACCGATTACTTGCTGTGAAAAATGAAAATTTGAGATTTTAAAAGTTGTATTCAATTTGGGATGAAATCTAACTGTGCGTATTTGATGATTAGCCTATATTTTTGAATGATATATTGTTATGAATGTGTATATGTACCATTGATGGATAATTCATAGAGTTGAGTTATGGTGATATGTGGAATGTTAAGATGGTAGAGATGATCTTAATTGCATATGTGTTGGTATTTGTACATTCATTCATGGCATGGTCGGCTTCATGGTGGAAGCGGTGAAACTGTGGGTTCACATGGTAGCATACGTTGATCCTTAATTGGAAATAGGCATAGTAGTAGACGTTGATCCTTGAATGGAAATAGACGTAGCATACGTTGATCCTTAATTGGAAATAGGCGTAGTAGATGTAGCATACGTTGATCCTTAATTGGAAATAGGCGTAGTGGACGTTGATCGTTGAATGGAAATAGACGTAGCATACGTTGATCCTTAATTGGAAATAGGCGTAGTAGACGTTGATCCTTGAATGGAAATAGACGTAGCATACATTGATCCTTAATTGGAAATAGGCGTAGTAGTGGCTTTGATCTTGTCCGGATCGGAAGCGTGGCTTGGATTCTAGATATTGAATCGGAAAGCGGTGAAACGTTGGGTTCACATTGAGGTACCGCATGCATAGAGTCACATGTCTTGCATTGAGTCACATTAGAGTTATGTGATGATTGAGTGTATGCATTGTTGTGATTGTGATGTGTGTATGAGATATGGTAATTGAATTTGGTGATGTTTGAGTATATAACTTGGCAAAATATGTGATTATGTGATAATTGTAGTTATCTGTATTTTTGAGAATATAGTATTGGATATTAATATTGTACTCCTTGAGTTTTGATGGATATTTGAAACATGTGAAATAAATGTTGACGAATATTATTTACATGGTTATACGAAGTGTGATGAATTCCTTTAATTGTTGATTTAATCATTGTGCCTTATTATACTTCTTCATAATGATTTGAATTCTCACCCTTTCTGGTTGAATGTTACCTTTACATGGGTATCGTGCAGATACTCCAGAGTAGTATTGCTGAATTAAGTGGACGGTAGCTCGCTCGAGATTAGCCGGAGAGTTTCTGTATTTTAGACTAGGTAATGAGTCAATGCTCTGGTCATGTAACACTGGGTAGATTAGTAGCATTGAACTCATATCTTATTTGGATATGCATTATGTTATTACTTGATTTATTTTATCTTGAGGTGATTATTGAGAGATGATCATGGTATGGGACATGGATCATGTTATGAAATACATGAGTATTCATTATTTTCCGCTGCGAACGCATATGCTTGAATATTCATGATAAGTGAGATGTGTTATTTTAAATGACCAGGTGTATTATATATTGATGATGAATGATGTTGGTTTTTGAAAGCTTTTAGTTTTTGAAAACGTCGATGTGACGCCCTTTTGTTTATATGCGTGCTTATTTACTCTGATTATATGTTAAATATTTTGGGGTAGAAAAATGGGTGTTACATTAGTGGTATCAGAGCAGGTCGGTCCGTCCGGCCAGGTTGTTTAATTATGTTTGTTCCCTAGTATGCGACATGTGTGTGAGAACACTGTCAATGCTTGTTTTATTTTCCATTGGCAGGTTGGGAATGAAATAAGTGGGGGAGAAGCGTCTGCTTATCTTGTATGTTCCAATTGACTACGGCTCCTATTTTGATTTTACCGGATCCGTTAGAAACTTTCGTTGTGTATTGTGATGCTTCTTTGTTGGGTTTGGGAGGTGTTCTGATGCAAAAAGGGCAAGTGGTAGCTTATGCTTCAAGGCAACTTAAAGTTCATGAGAGGAATTATCCGACGCATGATTTAGAGTCATTACTTGTTTGGGTCGCGATTTGATGTGTTTAGTGATCACAAGAGTTTGAAGTACTTGTTCGATCAGAAAGAATTGAATATGAGGTGTCGCATCCGCGAAAAACAACCGGCGGGACTCAAATAAAAAACAACACAGAGCCGCCACTGCGCGTTATTTATCCCAAGATAGGGAAAGGAAACGCTCAGAGAAACCTGGAAAGGAAATGGTCTCGCGACCAAAGAGAAAAGTAAGGGAGTCGGTTACGCAAGGGGAAGGTATTAGCACCCCTCACGTCCGTCGTACTCGACGGGATCCACGTTCTAAAAGAAAGAATAGGTTGCTAAAATAAACAGACAAACATCATACACACACGCTAAGACAACACAGGTGGGGTTAAGGGGAAGAGAGCTCGATAGGACGCCGCATCCTATGCCTACGTATCTCGTCTGGAACGAGAATCAGAGTTGCCGTAGTTCGGCTCACGCACGCCAAACAAGACACGCACCCAAACAGGCCAACATGGAGCCTGAATGCCAATCATTGGGCTTACATCAGCATCCGAACCAAAACACACGCACACTGGAACCCAGATGCCACTTGATGGGCTTACACCGGCTTCCAAGAACACAACAAGCACAATCAAACATAATCAAACACACATAAAAAAGAAAAAAAGTGCCCGGAGAGACCTCGCACGGTCTCCTGCCTACATACCTCGTCTGGAGCGAGGATCAGGGCGATGTAGTTCCCCCTCAAGGGAAAGAAAGAACATGCAAACTAGTAGGGAGTCGGGAACTCGAGCCTACAAGTCATCAAGCAAGCCAGAAGAGACGCTGAGACGTCAGAAGAAACGGCACACACAGACTAACAGGGAGTCGGGAACTCGAGCCTGATAGCTGCCAAACAAAACACACGCAAAAAAGAAAAGGGTGCCCGGAGAGACCTTGCACGGTCTCATGCCTACATACCTCGTCTGGAACGAGGATCAGGGCGATGTAGTTCCCCTGAAAGGGAAATAAAATCTAGCCAGAAACTGAGGGAAGACACACTACCAGGGAGCTGTACTCGAGCCTAGTGTTGTCATGCATCATTACCCTATGTTCAGGTTTCTACCTACTTGCACAACTGCAAGCTAATCCTATCCAGGAAAGAAGCAAGCATACAAGCATACAAGCAAACAGAGCAAACAAATATTCACAAAGCACACACTATAACCAATCAAGTGAGGCTCAAACAATGGGTTTGACTGCCGAAGCAAGTCATCTGTACATGGGTAGTATTCGCTCTTAACCTTGCCATTACGGGGCTAAGGTGAAGCAGATGAAAGGAGAGTGAAGATTAGACTTCACAGCTCTTATCCCTGACCAGGGAGAGCTTCAGACAAAGGAGCGTGGGTCCAGAATGGAGGGACCCTTCTACGCTCAAAGACTCTGACTCGATTGTGCAACAACACAAGATCTTGGGTTTGTGTCCCAATGCATCAACACACAGCCGTGTGAGCAGAGGGACGACTCACAGAATAATGGGGGATAGATTGCATATCCCTTGGCTTCCACCAATTGCCTTAATCAAGGACTTTACCTGCTTAGGCACAATATTAAACAATCACAAACATCGCCTCTTAAGGAGGACTTCAGACATTTGCCCGACCAAGTAACAGGCCGGGTCTCCCAGACTACATGAAGAATAGAAGTCCTACCTCAAGTGGTTTTAAAAACCAAGCAGCAGCAAGCAAGTTCTTAAAGAACTGTAAGCGACTAAATGTACCTGAAATCAATCAAGTATCATCAGTACTCAGACAAACCAATAGTAAACAGCAAATGGTTAATCAGTTAATCTGTACAAGCAACACAAGTTAATGCACACAAGTGCAAGCTATAAGCCCAAGCTCAATCATCACAACCTACAAAACAAAGTCAAGTTAGTTTATAAACATCAACCAAACTCAATTCAAATTGCCTTGAAGCAATCTCCTTAAGCATTGTGCATTTCATCCTGAAAATCCACACCAAATGTGAGAAACTAGACCACTAGGCCAAGCCTAGGGTCCAAAAAGGGAGAAACAATTCTGAACAGCAAGTAATATTCAACCCAAAATCAAATTAAAACCATTCAAAAGCAAATGCAATTGGTCCCATGCTCATACCATTCACCAATATCATTTTATGCACATTTTAACATCAATCATGCAATTTGCAACTTCACATGACCAAACAGAACTATCTCACTCAAAAGCATACCAAAACAATTCCAAAAATCCTCAAATAACTCACACCTAAACAGGACATATTCAAGGTATGGCATGTCAATTTTCAGCTCAATTGGACAAAAGAAACTAGGTCAATCAAAATCAAGAAATCCAGACACAATTATTCAAGCCAATTCATAGTTCCAACACATGCATTCACTTCAAAAATTCACAAAACAGTAACAACATATTAGAAATGAATGGGACCAAACCTAGGATGTCCTACAATGTGTCTACAATCAGCACACCAAATTTCACATTCATCCAAAACCATATGAGAATTTCACAAGCAAAATGCCAACATGTATCACACAATGTGGCCAAATGAGCATACAGTGAAGAAAATTATCAATCAATTAGAAAATGCCATAGAAAAATCCAGAACAATTCACATGTTATCTCAACACATCAATGATCATCCATGCAAAATTTCAACTCAATCAAACAATCCTAGGCCATGCAAATAAATTCATGAAGTTGACCTAGCTAGGTGTGACACAAATTGTCACACCTTACTTCAAAAAATTATATCTAATCAACCAAGTATCCAAAATTCACAAACTCTACATGAAAATCACCATCAACATGTCCAGAATAAGCACAAAAAATTTCAATCATTTCTTTACATGTATGAGCATTTCATGATGAATTTGGCAAAACATACAAAATAGGCACACAAGTCAAAGATCAATAGGCCGGGTCAACATTTCTCCATGCACAACTTATGTTATCATACCTATAAAAAACTAGACAAAATTTGGGATCTATCAAAAAAAGTCTCACTATTTTTGGATTTAAATTGAATTTTTTATGATTTTTTGAAGTTTAAAATGAATTATTGAATAATTATTGAATGTGAAAATGAATTAAATTAAATTACAGTGGCAATTTTGTAATTCCCCTAACCACAGCCAAAACGCATGCGTTTTACTAATTCAGTGTCTCGCTTCCATTCGCCAGATTTGGCGGCAAACAACGATTTGAAAATAGCCAGGCGCTGAATGGATTGAAACGTGTTTTTTTTCCAGAATTTGTGTCTCCTTCACCGCGTGTTCATGAGCTTCCAACGGCAGATTCGGTTACGCTCAATCCTCACCAAAACTCACAAATGATATACCAATGGAAAGGTCTAAGCATGTAGATGACGAATATGTGATTGATTTATCCTAACTCTCACTATATCTCACGGATCGAGCAATTAAAGTTTTGCATTCAAATCTTAAAATCAACATAACTCAACATATAGTTCACCAAATCAAAAACTAACTATATCATGATCATCTACGTGGAATACACTTCAACATATGGAAATTTAAAGAATAGTGAAACTCGAAATCTGACCTTGTGTTAATGGCAGAGGTTGTTCTTGAGGCTTTTCGCTCCAATTGCCAAAAACAGATGAAGATGAAGCTTTAGGAAGGTGATTGGAGAAGTTAAATTAGCTCAAACACGATCCAAATGCAAGAATGATGAAAACTCCATTGATGAGCATAAGCATGACAGTTGGAGAGGATGATCTATGGAAGAGGAAGCAAAAAGAATTTCGTGAATTGGTGAAGAAATGAGGAAGTTCCAATGAATTTTGTTCTTGAAGCTTCTTGATGAATTTTGCAATTTGGAGGGAAAAGTTGTTATGAATTCTTGTGATTTGTGATTCTGTTTTGCAATTCAGTTATGATTAAGTTTAAATACTCTCCCTTAATCCACTCTTTAATCACCAATTAACCAAAAATGCATTGGATTAGCTTAATGTGAATTTTCAAAGCAAGGGCAAAAATGCCATTTCACAATAGGCCATGTGACAGCTGTATGACAGCTCACACATTCTCCAATTATCAGTTGTGATGTGTTGGCATTGGTTTCACATCCATTGGCATTGTATTTTCCAATTTCACTATGCTATGCCAAATTTTGCATTTAAAGTGCAAGTTCAAAAATGACTTAACCAAATATTGTACTTTGCAAGCTTATGACAGTTGAAAACACTTCTATTTGGCATATGTGAGGTGTTGCAAAAATCCCCATACCAAAATTCCCATTATTTCTCAACTTGGACCATTTTGCCCTTGGATTTTTAACTGTACACTTGAAAATTGACTTTTTGCATTGACCATTTTTGATGAATTCCAATTATGCACCATGAAAGTACATGTCAAATGGAGTTTGCACATAAAAAGATCATTCAATTTGGACACTCCATGTGGAAGTTATGCCCCTCTGATTATGGGTCATTTTTGAAATTGAATGGACCATAACTTGCCAACCATACATGGGAAATTCAAGTTCTTGGACTTTTTGGAAAGGTGAGACCAAGATCTACAACTTTTATTACAAGTCACTTTCTATTTTTGGCAATTTCTTGTCTGACTTGATTTTCTCCATTCTTGAGCCTTGAAATGTCAAATAACACTTGTTCCAACATGAATGAAGTGTATCTAACTCTCTCCCACCTCCAAATCCATAAAATCAAGCACAGTTGACCACAGTTGACTTTTTCAACTGATAGATGAATCTGGCAATGCACTGATCAATCTGAGCCCCAATTCTCTGATGAAATGGCTCAAGGATGAAACCCTAGCCTCCATAAACTCCATAAAACCACATGATGATCCCCATATCCATTATAGATCCCATCTCCTGATCATGCCCTGATTGGCCTAATGCAACTGATTAAGGTTGACCAATGGTCAAAACCCTGATCTCAAGGTATCTGATCAATCTTCTGAATCCTCTGGATGATATCAAGACCATGATGATGATGATGTATCCTTTCAAACAAGATGTAGACCAACCCCTTTGAGAAATCAAAAAACCCTAATTTATAGCCCAATCCTCAGATGGCTAATGATCAGTCAATAAAACCCTAGGCTTGCATCTCCACCTCTTATCTGCTGACCAAGACTTAGGAGGATAACTTGCACAATGTAACCACATGATATGCAATATGCAATGCCCAATGACCTAAAAATGATATGCAATATGTTATGCTAGTCCCAAGAGAGGAGGGCAAATTTTGAGGTGTTACAGCTGCCCCTATTCAATCCACTGTGAACCTGTCGATATGAATAGCCTCGGCTTTCAGATGATCAGGATGAAGAGTGATTGAATACCAAGAACAGACGAACAATTTGCACTCTGATGGGAAAATAATTAACAACGCCTGTCAGAATCGGCAAAGAAACACAATCTCGAAGAAGAATCCGTCTGGAACGGAGAAAGTCGGCCTGATCACCGAAACAGAAACATCGACCTGGATACCAAAATAAATGGTAACACAGGGATAACCATGGCCTGAATACCACATCCGCTGGGGATTTTTATTCTCTCTTCTTTTTATGCTTTTCTTGAACCCCGAAATTTTTCTGCGCAAATGATCCTCGATCCTTGCATTCGAACCCCGCTCTCCTGTTTCCTTGTGATAATCCCGCTGGCAACGTCGGAAATAACACCAAACACCACTCTCATGGCGACATGTCAGAGGGTACACCTTCAACCAGACACGGACTGATGACTGGGAAGAAACTCGACGTTTACTGGACATCGAACGATGATGTTTTCCAGGACACCAAAGAAAACTCGACCAAACATTAAACAATGACTGGGAGAAAACTCGATGTTTACTGGACATCGGACAATGATGTTGACAGGACATCAAACAATGATGTTTACAGGCATCAAACAATGATGTTTACAGGCATCAAACAATGATGTTTACAGGCATCAAACAATGATGTTTACAGGCATCAAACAATGATGTTTACAGGCATCAAACAATGATGTTTACAGGCATCAAACAATGATGTTTACAGGCATCAAACAATGATGTTTACAGGCATCAAACAATGATGTTTACAGGCATCAAACAATGATGTTTACAGGACGTCGAACAAGGATGTTGACAGGACATCGAACAATGATGTTTACAGGCATCAAACAATGATGTTTACAGGCATCAAACAATGATGTTTACAGGCATCAAACAATGGTGTTTACAGGCATCAAACAAGGATCGACCAGACATTAAACAATGACTGGGAAATAACTCGACGTTTACTGGACATCGAATGATGATGTTTACTGACACCAAAGAAAGCTCGACCAGACACTTAACAATGACTGGGAAATACTGCTGCTCCAAAATCCCGCTGCTGAACTCCTCGGAGTATCGTCTTCACTGTCCGGCAAAACCAATCCTCAAGCGGTAACCACGGCTTGAATCGCGCTGATCGCGTAACGTCCTCTGATTTTATTTCCATCTCTGTCCGACGGAAACATTTCCTCCAATATCGCACTACTGGGGAACATTGCTGATCTGACGTCATGATGCTAAACTCCACAGAGTAACATCTTCGCTTTCTGGCACAACCACCTCTCAAACGGTAACCACGGCTTGAGACTAGCTCTATGCTTGCAACAATGATGCATGATCTTTTTCTGCGTAATGCTCCATAATTATGGAAATGCTACGCGATTTATTATTTTTTCTATGCAATATGCTATGCTTTTTTACATGATGAATGCATAAAAAACATCCCCCTCAAGGGACTCTTCTGAGGAGCTCGAGACACTCTGCTGATGAACTTGTCAATACTCCGATTCCACCCTGCTGGGGAATAGGGTTGCTGCTGGGAAAAGGTAACCCTTGCTGGGGAAGAACCTCCTTTGCACCCAATCCGCTCGGGAAACTGCTGGGGATAAGAACCACCAACACTCCGTGGGGATACAACAATCTTTGACTTGCTGGGGATATCAATCCCGACTCTGCTTCGAGAAACCCTCACAGATACCTGACGACCTTATTGGGGAAATGCTCACAGGTACTCTGCTGGGAAACAGCACCCTCCAGGCCTGGCAACTGGGGAAGCATCGATCTAAAACATGCTGGGGATAACCATCCTAACCCTGCTAGGGAAACGAATGCTACTCCGCCAGGGACAACCCATGCAACCCATAGGTAGAATCAACTCAGCGGGGGATGAAAATATCAGTCCGCTACGGAAACTCGTCCAATCCACTGGTAGGATGAACACTGCTGGAGATATATTTCATTGAAACCCGCTCCACTCGGGGATAGCAACCTTCTGACCTGGCTGCTGAGGAAATACCGTTTTACACCTGCCGGGGATAACCATCTTGACTCGGCTAGGGAATCCACAGACCTCGGATCTGCTAGAGTTGGTCCTCTACTTCTGCTTGGGGACCTCGCTGGGGAAATGAGAAAAGTTGGTACAGAACACCCGTCGACTCGTCGAACCATGGTATCCACCTCCCAATCTCGTATCAGCTTTCCACTTTTGAGAATTCCCAGACTCGTCTGGACCTTTTCTGCTCCATCATCTTGTATTCCCAATCGCTTCGCGCTCGACGAGAAACGTACTCCTGGGATTTATACAGACTTTCAAATTTCCGACTTTGAAGAGTCTTCTTGATTAATTCCAAAGGTCGTCGTACGTCTCGACGTCTTCTCATCGCTTCTCTACCCATTCATCCGTCCCTGATTGGACTCCGCGGGGAATTACATACCTTCAAGTCTTCCGACTTTAAAGAGTCTTCTTGATATCATTCAAGGATCGTCGTACGTCTCGACGTCTTCTCGTCATCCCTTCATATTCTTTCGTCCCTGACTGGACTCCATGGGATTTCTCTTGTCAACAGCTTCCGCATCACAACCTGCAAGTGAGTGAAGAATATCTAACAGTTCCTGCAAAACAGATCGTTAGATAAAACCGTGCCCCAGGCGTGTCAAGATTTCAACACTTGGGTCACTCAACCTTCCGAATAAGATTTCAAGCTTTCAATCTTATAAACATGCATTGGAAGGGACCTGTATGTCTTAAAATGCAAGATTCTTTATCAAAAATATCTGGATGTTTTTGCAATCAAAGCGGTAATGAAAACAAAAAACAAAATTATTTGACTGAATATGCATTTTATTGATTGAAAAGGTGTGGCTCAAATTGAGCAATACAAAGGAAGCAATTCCTGAAAAGAGGTAATTGCACAAAAAGGAAAAATCTATCCTAATGGCAATGTGAAACCCGTGATCTCATCGAGTTCCAACTCGGTTACACCCCATATGTCCTCAGACTCTCCTTGCTTTCTGCCTTCTGAACAAGACGATTCCAACCGATCCCTACCGGGTATTATCCATGATGCTTTAACCAAAGCGCAAACGATCATGCTGGACGCAGTTGTTCGTTTCAATCCCTCTTTTGCCTGGACCGCCCTCTTGGGTTTTCAGTCCACCGGGATACCCCTTTTTGCCCAAGTCGCCTTTTCAGGTTTTCGACTTGCCGGGTGTACAGTTTTTTCATCTTTATCCCTAACTTTTGCCCGAACCTTTCTTTCTGCTTTTTTGGTTCGCCGGGATGCCCATTTTTGCCTGGACTATTTTATTCTTTTCGTCCAGCGGGTCTATTTATACGAAGTATTTTTTAACTGCGTCTGCATTCACAGGGGATGGAAAATCCTCACCATCCATGGTCGTTAGCAACAAGGCTCCGCCAGAGAAAACCTTCTTGACCACGAACGGACCTTCATAATTCGGTGTCCATTTGCTCCTTCGATCGTTTTGAGGAGGAAGGATCCTTTTCAGCACCATATCACCTACGTGATATACCCGAGGTCGTACCTTCTTGTCAAAAGCACACTTCATCCTTTGCTGGTATAATTGCCCATGACAAATGGCTGCCAGCCTCTTTTCTTCGATCAGGCTTAATTCTTCGTACCGGGTTCTTACCCATTCAGCCTCCTGCAACCTCACGTCCCTCAGGACTCTCACAGAGGGAATTTGGATCTCAACCGGTAGCACGGCTTCATTCCATACACCAACGAGAAAGGCGTTGCCCCAGTAGGCGCACCGAGGTTCGATACCCGGTATACAAGCTTCGTACTTGCCACATTGTCAGCGTATTCAAATGCTATCCGGGAAACGAAGGGAACATGGGATCCCTTTGGCGTAACCAAAGCACTAACTCGTCCACATTAACCCCATCAGACATCAAAACCCGTTCGGATTCGGGGTCAGGCCCCTCCTCCGGGATCGGTCACTCTCAATCTTTCGATTAGAGTACCTCGAGATGTCCTCATCAGGGAACTCAAACTTCATCGGTTGATAATCCTCAACGGGTTGCGGGGCGATGTAATCAGACAATACCCCTTGATTGCTCTCTGAGAGCACCACAAATCAGTCAACATTATTTTGCTCCTCACAACCCATCCGGTCGATGCTGGATTCTCACACCCATACTTGATCGGATCCATCTCGGAAATCCACAAAGTGTTATGAACCCGCATACACTGTCTTAGTCGGCGAGCAGCCTATGCCAAAGTACAGCAAGTTTTCTCGAACAGTGAATGTACTGTTTCACAGTCGGTAAACTTTTTGCTTAGGTAGATTGCATGCTCTTTTCAACAAGACTAGTCATGCTGCCCCAATACACCTCACAGACCCCTCGAAGGCTGTCAAGTACCAGATTAACAGTTTCTTCTTCCACAGGAGACATCGGAATCAGAGGTTCCTGCAACTTAATCTTTCATTCTTTCAATACCCTTTTGGCAATCATTATTTCACCTGACCGTTCGATTTTTTTTCTTGAATGGGTTCGCACGTGGCTGTTAGATGAGATGTGAACCATGACAGGTAGTTCAATCTTTCTAAGAAACCACGAACCTCTCTTTTTCTTTCTCGGTTCAGGCATTTCTCTTTTTCCCCCCCCCCCCTTTTTTTTTTTTTTTTTTTTTGCAGGATCAACCTCGATTCCTCTTTTCCACTTATGATGAACCCCAACATCTTACCGGACCGCACTCTGATAGTGCACTCATTCGAATTCAACCTCAGTTTGAATTGTCTCAACCGGTCAAACGACTTGCCCCGGTCTGCCAGATGCCCCTCTTCTGTTTGGGACTTTGCTATCATGTCATAGCATTTGATTTCATGATGAACCATATCATGAAACAAAGTCACCATGGCTCTCTGATACAGGCACTAGCGTTCTGCTTCTTTAGAGGACAGTCTCCTTTCCATGGTAGCTTGTGCACAACGACATCGGTATCCGACCCTGGCATATCCTGACACGACCAGGTGAAGGTACTCACATACTCCTTCAACAAGGCTAACATTCTGCTCTCGACTTGCCTTTGAAGCGGCCCTAATTTCACTTCCTTCCTGACCTCGACGGTGCTTGAAATAACAATCTCAATCCGCTCCGCATGCGGCTGAATCACCCTCTCCTCTTGTTTCAACAACCTGGCTAATTCTAGCAGATCATAATCTTCTTCGTCTTCTTCTTCAGCAAGATAGATTGGATTGTCGAAGTCATATGAGGTGTAACCAAATTGTTATCAACGAGATCCGGGGAATTATTTTTCGACTTTGGGACGAGACAAATCAAAAAAGAAAAATGAAAACAAACATTGCCATTTTTATTTATTTTTAAACTGCAAAAATAAATGAAAAACAGGGAACACCGCTTTTTGACTGAAAAACATCCATTTATTAATGATGCAGAAAATGCAAATTATGAACATGAGGTGGCCCTTACAATGAACCATTACGTGTCGGGCAACACGCATGGCTTTCATGTAGATAAAATCAAAACAGAAATCATTACTCTTCCGGATGAGTGACAGTGATGATCTTTTTAGGCCTTCCAGTTCTGGATTCCCATCCCTGGTGCGCACGGCTTTATCCAACCATCAAACTCGCAGTTACTGTCAGTCTCTCCACCTACCGCATAGGCGTAATCCGAATCTTCAGTAATTGCACTCACCATCGCCTGACCATGTGCCGGCATGGGATTAGCATTCACATTCGGAGATGGTGCAAAGTTGATAGCCTTGGAGTCTACCAGATCCTGGACAACATTCTTGAATGCTCTACAGCCCTCAATGTTATGCCCCGATGTTCCAGAATGAAATTCACACTGGGCATTCTCATCATAATTGGGTGGCCTCTGATCTGATCTCATCGGAACCATCGCCCTCGGCTGCACCAACCCAAGATCCATCAGCTTTTTAAACAGAACAGCATATGTCACGGGCGGCTTGTCAAAATGGCGATCAACCCCTTTACCTCTCACTTGATACCCGGCTCTCTGTTGAGGTGATTGACGTTGTTGTCGGACTGACTGATTACCAGCAGGGATGGTTATAGCAGCAGTGTGTTGGTAATAACGATCCCTACCATGTCCTCCCTAGGCATACACAGCACTTGATTCACCCTCATTCTTGCGCTGACCATTCCCGAATGGCTTCTTTGATCCGGATGACAAAGCATTACCTTGTATTTTCCCCATTCTTAGCCAACTTTCAATTCTTTCTCCGGCCACCACAATGTCAGCAAAGTTAGTGACGGGACAACCCACCATCCTTTCAGCAAAAACCCCCTGCAGGGTACCCATGAATAGATCAGACATCTCTCTGTCCAACAATGGAGGTTGCACTCTGGCAGCCAACTCCCTCCATCTCTGAGCATACTCTTTAAACCCTTCACTACTCTTCTGAGACATACCCTGCAGTTGGGTACGACTCGGAGCCATATCAGCATTGAACTGATACTGTTTAAAGAATGCATCTCCCAGATCCTGCCAGCTCTTGATGTCAGCAGATTTCAGCTTGGTATACCATTCCAGTGAGCCTCCAGACAGACTGTCTTGGAAGAAATACATCCACAGCTTCTGATCTGTTGTATATGCAGAGATCTTGCGGACGAAAGCTTGGAGGTGAGTTTCTGGACAGGAACTTCCATTGTACTTGTCAAATGCAGGCGCTTTGAACTTCTGTGGGATCACAATCCCCTCAACTAGCCCCATGTTTGACATGTTGACAAATCCCGGAGTAGCATGGCTTTCCAGAGCCCTTACCTTCTCTGCCAGTAACTGAATTTCTTTGCTTTGTGGTTGAACACCATATTGACCGAATGGTTCATTATGCATCGAGAACTGGTCAGCCTCTCGGTCCTCCTCCCTGTCATCATCAACCCCAAAGAAAGGTGGGAACAGACTATCCTTCAGATTATGCCCCAGACCGGGCCCACCACCAGTAGCAACACCAAATCCACCAGCATTGTTGTTTATCATACCCACAGTTGCTCTTTTTCCACCGTCTCTGGATCCACCCAGCCCCTGGTTGGAGACACCATCCAGGTTAACAACACTGTTAGCAGCTGAAGCTCGCTCGAGCTTCTCGACCTTATCAGCCAGAGCCTTCTGATCAACTGCAAAACCCTGCATGATGTTGATCAGCTCAGTTATTTTGTCCTTCAGCTCGAGGATATCAGAATTTGGGAGATCCATTAGTCTGGGAGTATTGCGTCTGGTGAAGTATCTGTGAGGACGGGTTGAGTGCAAGGGTACCGTTTTGCAAGCACGAGCAATGATTCCTGCAAAACAGCAAACAGGTTAATATGCATGAATGCAACGTCTATCCATATGAGGAAGCCTCTGTCCTTTGATTCTGGTTTCATCGAGACAGATAATATTTCACCAATAACATTTTGACATCCAGATGTCTCTCAACCAGATTCTCAATCCATAATACTCCCCATATGGCTAGACGTAGTTTAGGTGCAGATGAATGCAAAGTGAGAATGATGCAGATGAATGAATGCAATGCACTGCCATCCTCCAAGTCCTCTGATCATCTGTTGCACTGAATCACAGCCCTGATCTCTGAACCGATCACAACCATCTGAGGGAACAGGTAACCACAAATCCGACTCACGGGTTCCGAAATAAACGGAAGACAGATACATCATCATCATCACCAAACCACCTCTGAGCAGATACCCATAACCATCTGAATCGGCCTGGGGAATCCTGAAATAAACGGATCCCCACTGATAAAATCGGCCCGGGGAATCCTGAAATAAACGGATCCCCACTGATAAATACCACGAACAGCACTTCGGCGTCACGACAATAAATGGCCATAAATCCGACTTATAAATAGGACTCTGATCCACATAACGAAAAGTCACCATCTGAGTCACCAACAGAACATGCATCTGTAATAATCACCCCCCCCCCCCCTCACAGGTAAATTCTAATCAGGTCATCCTAAGGCGGATAACAGTCTCGACAATCGGGCGGAGATACTCAATGGGTTTGCCCTTTCGGGTGTGCCATTGTAGCTCTCCTGAGATCGTCTAAACCAAAGATCCGGGAAATGATCGGTCACCGGAGTCAATAGTTCAGATGAAGTAACTCAACCAAAGTGAAATATTCCACAATGGAAAGCACTATCAAATGAACCTCGTCCGGCTTGTGGTATGTCACGTTGCAACATCATACTGATATAGCAAATGAGGAACGTGAGACCACACTAGTCCTAGGTGTATACTCGGGCCTGGGTTTTAGCCCCACTCAGAACACCCACCCCAAACAGATGAACCACCTGCATAGAGGACGGCAACATGATAGTATGATGCATGCAAATATTTATGCAAATATATACACTGGTTAGAATAATAAATGCAATAAATAAAACACAAGCAACCTAAACTATCCTAGAACGCTAGGAAGGACTCGCTTAGGGAAGATGGACCAGCACAGGTCTACATCCGTAGTCCCCAGCAGAGTCGTCAGCTGTCGCATCCGCGAAAAACAACCGGCGGGACTCAAATAAAAAACAACACAGAGCCGCCACTGCGCGTTATTTATCCCAAGATAGGGAAAGGAAACGCTCAGAGAAACCTGGAAAGGAAATGGTCTCGCGACCAAAGAGAAAGGGTAAGGGAGTCGGTTACGCAAGGGGAAGGTATTAGCACCCCTCACGTCCGTCGTACTCGACGGGATCCACGTTCTAAAAGAAAGAATAGGTTGCTAAAATAAACAGACAAACATCATACACACACGCTAAGACAACACAGGTGGGGTTAAGGGGAAGAGAGCTCGATAGGACGTCGCATCCTATGCCTACGTATCTCGTCTGGAACAAGAATCAGAGCTGCCGTAGTTCGGCTCACGCACGCTAAACAAGACACGCACCCAAACAGGCCAACATGGAGCCTGAATGCCAATCATTGGGCTTACATCAGCATCCGAACCAAAACACACGCACACTGGAACCCAGATGCCACTTGATGGGCTTACACCGGCTTCCAAGCACACAACAAGCACAGTCAAACATAATCAAACACACACAAAAAAGAAAAAAAGTGCCCGGAGAGACCTCGCACGGTCTCCTGCCTACATACCTCGTCTGGAGCGAGGATCAGGGCGATGTAGTTCCCCCTCAAGGGAAAGAAAGAACATGCAAACTAGTAGGGAGTCGGGAACTCGAGCCTACAAGTCATCAAGCAAGCCAGAAGAGACGCTGAGACGTCAGAAGAAACGGCACACACAGACTAACAGGGAGTCGGGAACTCGAGCCTGATAGCTGCCAAACAAAACACACGCAAAAAAGAAAAGGGTGCCCGGAGAGACCTCGCACGGTCTCCTGCCTACATACCTCGTCTGGAACGAGGATCAGGGCGATGTAGTTCCCCTGAAAGGGAAATAAAATCTAGCCAGAAACCGAGGGAAGACACACTACCAGGGAGCTGTACTCGAGCCTAGTGTTGTCATGCATCATTACCCTATGTTCAGGTTTCTACCTACTTGCACAACTGCAAGCTAATCCTATCCAGGAAAGAAGCAAACATACAAGCATACAAGCAAACAGAGCAAACAAATATTCACAAAGCACACACTATAACCAATCAAGTGAGGCTCAAACAATGGGTTTGACTGCCGAAGCAAGTCATCTGTACATGGGTAGTATTCGCTCTTAACCTTGCCATTACGGGGCTAAGGTGAAGCAGATGAAAGGAGAGTGAAGATTAGACTTCACAGCTCTTATCCCTGACCAGGGAGAGCTTCAGACAAAGGAGCGTGGGTCCAGAATGGAGGGACCCTTCTACGCTCAAAGACTCTGACTCGATTGTGCAACAGCACAAGATCTTGGGTTTGTGTCCCAATGCATCAACACACAGCCGTGTGAGCAGAGGGACGACTCACAGAATAATGGGGGATAGATTGCATATCCCTTGGCCTCCACCAATTTCCTTAATCAAGGACTTTACCTGCTTAGGCACAATATTAAACAATCACAAACATCGCCTCTTAAGGAGGACTTCAGACATTTGCCCGGCCAAGTAACAGGCCGGGTCTCCCAGACTACATGAAGAATAGAAGTCCTACCTCAAGTGGTTTTAAAAACCAAGCAGCAGCAAGCAAGTTCTTAAAGAACTGTAAGCGACTAAATGTACCTGAAATCAATCAAGTATCATCAGTACTCAGACAAACCAATAGTAAACAGCAAATGGTTAATCAGTTAATCTATACAAGCAACACAAGTTAATGCACACAAGTGCAAGCTATAAGCCCAAGCTCAATCATCACAACCTACAAAACAAAGTCAAGTTAGTTTATAAACATCAACCAAACTCAATTCAAATTGCCTTGAAGCAATCTCCTTAAGCACTGTGCATTTCATCCTGAAAATCCACACCAAATGTGAGAAACTAGACCACTAGGCCAAGCCTAGGGTCCAAAAAGGGAGAAAAAATTCTGAACAGCAAGTAATATTCAACCCAAAATCAAATTAAAACCATTCAAAAGCAAATGCAATTGGTCCCATGCTCATACCATTCACCAATATCATTTTATGCACATTTTAACATCAATCATGCAATTTGCAACTTCACATGACCAAACAGAACTATCTCACTCAAAAGCATACCAAAACAATTCCAAAAATCCTCAAATAATTCACACCTAAACAGGACATATTCAAGGTATGGCATGTCAATTTTCAGCTCAATTGGACAAAAGAAACTAGGTCAATAAAAATCAAGAAATCCAGACACAATTATTCAAGCCAATTCATAGCTCCAACACATGCATTCACTTCAAAAATTCACAAAACAGTAACAACATATTAGAAATGAATGGGACCAAAATTAGGATGTCCTACAATGTGTCTACAATCAGCACACCAAATTTCACATTCATCCAAAACCATATGAGAATTTCACAAGCAAAATGCCAACATGTATCACACAATGTGGCCAAATGAGCATACAGTGAAGAAAATTATCAATCAATTTGAAAATGCCATAGAAAAATCCAGAACAATTCACATGTTATCTCAACACATCAATGATCATCCATGCAAAATTTCAACTCAATCAAACAATCCTAGGCCATGCAAATAAATTCATAAAGTTGACCTAGCTAGGTGTGACACAAATTGTCACACCTTACTTCAAAAAATTATATCTAATCAACCAAGTATCCAAAATTCACAAACTCTACATGAAAATCACCATCAACATGTCCAGAATAAGCACAAACAATTTCAATCATTTCTTTACATGTATGAGCATTTCATGATGAATTTGGCAAAACATACAAAATAGGCACACAAGTCAAAGATCATTAGGCCAGGTCAACATTTCTCCATGCACAACTTATGTTATCATACCTATAAAAAACTAGACAAAATTTGGGATCTATCAAAAAAAGTCTCACTATTTTTGGATTTAAATTGAATTTTTTATGATTTTTTGAAGTTTAAAATGAATTATTGAATAATTATTGAATGTGAAAATGAATTAAATTAAATTACAGTGGCAATTTTGTAATTCCCCTAACCACAGCCAAAACGCATGCGTTTTACTAATTCAGTGTCTCGCTTCCATTCGCCAGATTTGGCGGCAAACAATGATTTGAAAATAGCCAGGCGCTGAATGGATTGAAACGTGTTTTTTTTCCAGAATTTGTGTCTCCTTCTCCGCGTGTTCATGAGCTTCCAACGGCAGATTCGGTTACGCTCAATCCTCACCAAAACTCACAAATGATATACCAATGGAAAGGTCTAAGCATGTAGATGACGAATATGTGATTGATTTATCCTAACTCTCACTATATCTCACGGATCGAGCAATTAAAGTTTTGCATTCAAATCTTAAAATCAACATAACTCAACCTATAGTTCACCAAATCAAAAACTAACTATATCATGATCATCTACGTGGAATACACTTCAAAACGCATATGGAAATTTAAAGAATAGTGAAACTCGAAATCTGACCTTGTGTTAATGGCAGAGGTTGTTCTTGAGGCTTTTCGCTCCAATTGCCAAAAACAGATGAAGATGAAGCTTTAGGAAGGTGATTGGAGAAGTTAAATTAGCTCAAACACGATCCAAATGCAAGAATGATGAAAACTCCATTGATGAGCATAAGCATGACAGTTGCGATTTGGACACTTTCTTGCTTCAATTTGATGAAACAGTTGGAGAGGATGATCTATGGAAGAGGAAGCAAAAAGAATTTCGTGAATTGGTGAAGAAATGAGGAAGTTCCAATGAATTTTGTTCTTGAAGCTTCTTGATGAATTTTGCAATTTGGAGGGAAAAGTTGTTATGAATTCTTGTGATTTGTGATTCTGTTTTGCAATTCAGTTATGATTAAGTTTAAATACTCTCCCTTAATCCACTCTTTAATCACCAATTAACCAAAAATGCATTGGATTAGCTTAATGTGAATTTTCAAAGCAAGGGCAAAAATGCCATTTCACAATAGGCCATGTGACAGCTGTATGACAGCTCACACATTCTCCAATTATCAGTTGTGATGTGTTGGCATTGGTTTCACATCCATTGGCATTGTATTTTCCAATTTCACTATGCTATGTCAAATTTTGCATTTAAAGTGCAAGTTCAAAAATGACTTAACCAAATATTGTACTTTGCAAGCTTATGACAGTTGAAAACACTTCTATTTGGCATATGTGAGGTGTTGCAAAAATCCCCATACCAAAATTCCCATTATTTCTCAACTTGGACCATTTTGCCCTTGGATTTTTAACTGTACACTTGAAAATTGACTTTTTGCATTGACCATTTTTGATGAATTCCAATTATGCACCATGAAAGTACATGTCAAATGGAGTTTGCACATAAAAAGATCATTCAATTTGGACACTCCATGTGGAAGTTATGCCCCTCTGATTCTGGGTCATTTTTGAAATTGAATGGACCATAACTTGCCAACCATACATGGCTTAATTCAAGTTCTTGGACTTTTTGGAAAGGTGAGACCAAGACCTACAACTTTTATTACAAGTCACTTTCTATTTTTGGCAATTTCTTGTCTGACTTGATTTTCTCCATTCTTGAGCCTTGAAATGTCAAATAACACTTGTTCCAACATGAATGAAGTGTATCTAACTCTCTCCCACCTCCAAATCCATAAAATCAAGCACAGTTGACCACAGTTGACTTTTTCAACTGATAGATGAATCTGGCAATGCACTGATCAATCTGAGCCCCAATTCTCTAATGAAATGGCTCAAGGATGAAACCCTAGCCTCCATAAACTCCATAAAACCACATGATGATCCCCATATCCATTATAGATCCCATCTCCTGATCATGCCCTGATTGGCCTAATGCAACTGATTAAGGTTGACCAGTGGTCAAAACCCTGATCTCAAGGTATCTGATCAATCTTCTGAATCCTCTGGATGATATCAAGACCATGATGATGATGATGTATCCTTTCAAACAAGATGTAGACCAACCCCTTTGAGAAATCAAAAAACCCTAATTTATAGCCCAATCCTCAGATGGCTAATGATCAGTCAATAAAACCCTAGGCTTGCATCTCCACCTCTTATCTGCTGACCAAGACTTAGGAGGATAACTTGCACAATGTAACCACATGATATGCAATATGCAATGCCCAATGACCTAAAAATGATATGCAATATGTTATGCTAGTCCCAAGAGAGGAGGGCAAATTTTGAGGTGTTACATGAGGAAAAGGAGATGGTTGGGATTCTTGAAAGATTATGATTTTGGTTTGAATTATCATCCTGGAAAGGCGAATGTTGTAGCCGATGCATTGAGTAGGAAGTCATTGCACATGTCTATGTTGATGATTCGAGAGTTTGAATTGTTCGGGCAATTTAGAGATTGGGTTTGGTTTGTGAAGCGACGCCTTCGTGTGTTAAACTTGGTATGTTGAAGCTTACATGTGACATTATTGACGAGATTAGAGAAGGTCAGAAGTCAGATTTGAAATTAGTTGATGTTATGACATTGATTAATCAAGGAAAAGGTGGTGACTTTCGAATTGATGAGAATGGTATCATGAGGTGTCGTGATCGATTTTGTGTTCCGGATGTTGCGGATTTGAGAAAGAGGATTCTTGAGGAAGGGCATAGAAGTGGTCTGTGTATTCATCCTGATGCTACTAAAATGTATCAAGACTTGAGAAAGATATTTTGGGGGCAAGGTATGAAGAAGGATGTAGCGGAATTTGTGTATTCATGTTTGACTTGTCAAAAGTCAAAGATTGAACATCAAAAGCCGTCTGGTTTGATGCAACCGTTATCTATTCCCGAGTGGAAGTGGGATAGTATCTCTATGGATTTTGTTTCGGGCTTGCCGAGAACATTGAGTAATTGTGAGGCGATTTGGGTCGTTGTGGACAGGTTGACGAAATGTGCTCATTTTATTCCAATGAGGATGGATTATTCGATGGAGAGACTTGCTAAGTTGTACATCGAAAGGATTGTGTGTTTGTATGGTATTCCGTCGAGCATTGTTTCGGATAGAGATCTGAGGTTCACTTCGAGATTTTTGGAAGGTTTGCAAAGTGCTTTGGGTACGAAGTTGCGTTTGAGTTCGGCATATCATCCGCAAACTGATGGTCAAACGGAGAGGAATATTCAGTCACTTGAAGATCTTTTGAGGTCTTGTGTTTTGGAACAAGGAGGAAATTGGGATAGTTTCTTGCCTTTGATCGAGTTTACGTATAACAACAGTTTCCATTCGAGTATTGGAACGACACCTTTTGAGGCTCTTTATGGTAGAAGGTGTAGAATTCCTTTGTGTTGGTATGAATCGGGAGAGAGTGTTATGGTTGGACCCGAGTTGATTCAAGAGACTACGGATAAGACTAAGATAATTCAAGAGAAGATGAAGGCTTCTCAGAGTCGTCAAAAGAGTTATCATGATAAGAGGAGGAAAGCTCTTGAGTTTGAGAAAGATGAGCATGTGTTTCTTCGAGTTACGCCAATAACGGGTGTTGGTAGAGCTTTGAAGTCGCGTAAGTTGACGCCGCGTTTCATTGGTCCTTATCAGATTTCTGAGAAGATAGGTGAAGTGGCATATCAGATTGCATTACCACCATCACTTTCGAATCTTCATGATGTGTTCCATGTGTCTCAATTGAGGAGGTACATCGCGGATCCATCGCATGTTGTTCCATTAGATGATGTTCAAGTGAGGGATAATTTGACGGTTGATACATCACCTATGCGAATTGAAGATCGAGAACTGAAGAGGCTTCATGGTAAGGAGATTTCTTTGGTGAAAGTGATATGGGGCGGAGCCGCCAATAACAATATTACTTGGGAACTCGAGGATAAGATGAAGGAATCGTATCCGGAGTTGTTCGTTTGAGGTAAATTTTCGAGGCCGAAAATCTTTTAAGTGGGGGAGAGTTGTAACAACCCAATTTTAGTAATTATTTCTTATATTATTATTACTATATTTTATTTTATTTATTTGGAGTGTTAATTAATTAATTGGTTGTTAGGTAGTATAATAATTGATTATATTAATTAATTTGGTGTGTTAACTAATTATTTAGTTGATATGAGATATAATGAATAATTGAATTAGCTAACTTGGTGTGTATGTGGTGTTAGTTTAATTTAATTGAACTAATTAGAGATATTTAAATATTAGGTCTTATTGGGCCTAATAATTAAACTATAGGTATCACTCTTTAAACCCAAATATAATACTAGTATATAAGAGGTGGGGAGAGTGAGAATTAGGATTCATTTGATCATTTGACAACAATAGAGAAAGAGAAGAGGAAAAGTAAGGAGAAGAGGGGAAGAACAAGACAGGAGCTAGGGTTCTAGAAAATTGAAGAGGTAACGGGGAGAATCCTTATTATTATGGGTTAGTATAATTAGGGCAATGGGTAGAAATATGTTTAGGTTGAAATCCCTAAATTGCATGGTTTTGGAATTGTTAGGTCTTGATGAATATTCTCGATTTGTGGTGATTTGACATTGGTGTTGGACGGGGACTTGTTGTTGGGCGTATGATGCCGAAGCTAGTTGGTGTGTATCAATCAAATATCGTGGCTCAGACACAAATTGTTGCATTGTTACCGACCTAAACCATGTCATATATTGTTGAGTTGGTCTAGCACCATGTATGACTGGTCCGTTTAAGATGTGTTGTCGTCGATTCCTCCAATGACGACACATCTCTTTTGCGAAGTCTCTCCAGTCAGAATAATCCCATTGGGCATTGAATCTTTTTTTATGTCAATCTTCCAAACACGTTGGATGTTCTGGAATCTATTGCTGCATGCCGAACTGCAGTTTTAACCGGTCACTCGAGTGCATCTCCATAGTAGTGAACCGGATAATTGGTGTCTTTGTTGTCCAAACTGCAACGTCATTATGGTTAACCTGATGATCAAGACCCAGATATGGCCTCCAGCTAAACTGTACAACAATAGGACACAATTAGATGATAAATAATTTGATAAGTATGTTTAAATTAAAATAGAGTTGTGTAGGAGTATTACATCGTCTGGTCCAATGTGATCCAATAGATTGTGATAGACTACTATAACGTATTTCAGACACCTATTATAGTTCATCCCTCTAACTGACCACCTAGATCATAAACAATTGATAAATATTATGTACAGTTAATAGTAATATAAAGTCTAATTAATTATATGGTAAAGTTTTAAACTTACTTTGCTGCAAACAAGAATATGAATGGCTTCTCGTTTACCGGGGCGAGTGACGACATTCTTGACCAACCCCATGCTTGTAGCAAATACGCACATGAATAAAAAGTACAAGTATTTTTTTTTGTATTTTTACACATTGCACTATATAGATGGGTCAATACAGTTGAACCCTAACTATATGTGCTTACCTTAGTAATGTTGCGTAACAACGGTAAATACATAATATTTACCGCATTACCAGTACTTTCTGGAAATAAAAAATTACCAAATAAAATCATAATATAACACCGAGCTTTAATTATTTTTTCGTACTCGGTTGATTCTTCGGACAATATTATACTCGCATAATATTGTTTAAGATATTTTAAATTTATACCTTGCCCCTAGCTTGACCAGATGACTCTCCCTCAACTTGGTCGTCACACAAAGGGGCATCCAATAATTCATTGCAAATAGAGTTCTCTTGGTTAACTCTACTGTTCACGACCTTAACATATATATGTAGATCCAACAACATGTAGACGTCCTCAAGTGTGACGGTACACACACCGAAAGGAAGGTGAAATGTGTGGGTCTCGAATCTCCACCTCTCCAACAAAACAAGAATAAATTTGTAGTCAACCGAGTACGATAGTATGTTAAGGAGATTTCCAAAACCACATCCTTTAATATATGGGTCTATCAAATGATCGTGGGGTACATATTCATGTACATTGTAACAACCCAATTTTAGTATTTATTTCTTATAGTATTATTATTATATTTTATTTTATTTATTTAGAGTGTTAGTTAATTAATTGGTTGTTATGTAGTATAATAAGTGATTATATTAATTGGTTTGGTGTGTTAATTAATTATTTAGTTGATATGAGATATAATGAATAATTGAATTAATTAACTTGGTGTGTATATTGTGTTGGTTTAATTTATTTGAATTAAATAGAGATATTATAATACTAGGTATTATTGGGCCTAATAATTAAATTAGAGGTATCATTCTTTAAGCCCAAATATAATACAATAAATAAGAGGTATGAGAGTGAGAAGTAAGATTCATTTGATCATTTGACGGCAACAGAGAAAGAAAAGAGGAAAAGTAAGGAGAAGAGGGGAAGAACAAGAGAGAAGCTAAGGTTTCCGGAAAATTGAAGAGGTAAGGGGGAGAATCCTTATTATTATGGGTTAGTATGATTGGGTCAATGGGTAGAAATATGTTTAGGTTGAAATCCCTAATTTTTATGGTTTTGGAATTGTTAGGTTTTGATGAGTATTCTTGAATTGTGGTGATTTGATTGTGTTAAAACTGCAAATTAACGTTATATACTTAGAGTATTTTATGAGTTATAATTTTCTGAACGTTTGGCTTTTTACGGAATCGAAATCGGAGGTCTGAAAGTCCGCCAACGATGAAAAATGCAGAAAATTCTGCATTCTGTTTTATGTTAACCGGTCACCCTAGGAGCGTTAACCGGTTACTTGCTTAAAAATCTGCCCAGAAGTTGATTCTGTTTTGTGTTAACCGGTTACCCTCCGAGCGTTAACCGGTTACCACTGTTGAAAAATGAAAAATTGAGATTTTAAAAGTTGTATTCATTTTGAAATGCAATCTAATTGTGCGTAGTTGATAATTAGCCTATATTTGTGAATGATATATTATTATGAATGTGTATATGTACCATTGGTGGATAATTCATAGAGTTGAATTATGGTGATATGTGGAATGTTAAGATGGTAGAGATGATCTTAATTGCATATGTGTTGGTATTTGTACATTCATTCATGGCATGGTCGGCTTCATGGTGGAAGCGGTGAAACTGTGGGTTCACATGGTAATAGACGTTGATCCTTGAATGGAAATAGGCGTAGCAGACGTCGATCCTTAATTGGAAATAGACGTAGTGGCTTGGATTCTAGATATTGAATCGGAAAGCAGTGAAACTGTAGGTTCACATAGACGTTGATCCTTAATTGGAAATAGGCGTAACAAACGTTGATCCTTAATTAGAAATAGACGCAGTGGCTTTGATATTGTCCGGATCGGAAGCGTGGCTTGGATTCTAGATATTGAATCGGAAAGCGGTGAAACGTTGGGTTCACATTGCGGTACCACATGCATAGAGTCACATGTCTTGCATTGAGTCACATTAGAGTTATGTGATAATTGAATGTATGCATTGATGTGATTGTGAGGTGTGTATGAGATATGGTAATTGAATTTGGTGATGTTTGGATACATAACTTGGTAAAATATGTGATTATGTGATAATTGTAGTTATGTGTATATTTGGGAATATAGTATTGGATTTTAATATTGTACTCCTTGAGTTTTGATGGATGTCTGAAACATGTGAAATAAATGTTGGTTAGTATTATTTACATGGTTATACAAGGTGTGATGAATTCCTTTAATTGTTGATTTAATCATTGTGCTTTATTATACTTCTTCATAATGATTTGAATTCTCACCCTTCTGTTTGAATGTTGCTTTACATGGCATCGTGCAGATACTCAAGAGTAGTATTGCTAAAGTAAGTGGAAGGTAGCTCATTCGAGATTTAGCCGGAGAGCTTCCGTATTTTAGTTTGGAGACTAGGTAGTGAGTCAATGCTCTGGTCATGTAACACGGGGTAGATTAGTAGTATTAAACTCATATCTTATTTGGATATGTATTATGTTATTACTTGTGAACATGTTTAATTGCCATTGCTGTTTGAGAGGCCATAGTGCCAAATATTCTGGATATGATTTTATTTTATCTTGAGGAGATTATTGAGAGATGATCATGGTATGGGACATGGATCATTTTATGAAATGCATGAGTATTCATTATTTTCCGCTGCGAACGCATATTCTTGAATATTCATGATAATTGAAATGTGTTATTTTAAATGACCAGGTGTATTGTATATTGATGATGAATGATGTTGGTTTTTGAAAGCTTTTAGTTTTTGAAAACGTCGATTTGACGCCCTTTTGTTTATATGCGTGCTTATTTACTCTGATTTTATGTTAAGTATTTTGGGGTAGAAAAAGGGGTGTTACATTAGTGGTATCAGAGCAGGTCGGTCTGTCCAGCCAGGTTGTTTAATTAGGTTATTCCCTAGTATGCGACATGTGTGTGAGAACACTGTCGATGCTTGTTTTATTCTCCATTGCAGGTTGGGAATGAAATAAGTGGGGAAGAAGCGTCTGCTTCTCTTGGATGTTCCAATTGTATCGAGCTTGGACATTATGTTGTCGCATGCAAGAGTACAGTGTTGGCTAGTTAACCTGTTTTGAGAATGTTGTGCTTTTCCTGAACCCGAAGAGAGGTCGGATTCGAGGATGGTGTTGGTTAGAAGTTAATCGGGTGTATATCAACTGTTTTGAGAAGACGGTTATTTTTCCTGAGGTTTAGGTAGTTTGACATTGGTGTTGGACGGGGACTTGTTGTTGGGCGTATGATGTCGTAGCTAGTTGGTGTGGATCAATCAAATATCGTGGCTCAGACACAAATTGTTGCGTTGTTACCGACCTAAACCATGTTATATATTGTTGAGTTGGTCTAGCACCATGTATGACTGGTCCGTTTAAGATGTGTTGTCGTAGATTCCTCCAATGACGACACATCTCTTTTGCGAAGTCTCTCCAGTCGGAATAATCCAATTGGGCATTGAATATTTTTTTATGTCAATCTTCCAAACACGTTGGAGGTTCTGGAATCTATTGTTGCATGCCGAACTGCAGTTTTAACCGGTCACTCGAGTGCATCTCCATAGTAGTGAACCGGATAATTGGTGTCTTTGTTGTCCAAACTGCAACATCATTATGGTTAACCTGATGATCAAGACCCAGATATGGCCTCCAGCTAAACTGTACAACAATAGGACACAATTAGATGATAAATAATTTGATAAGTATGTTTAAATTAAAATAGAGTTGTGTAGGAGTATTACATCGTCTGGTCCAATGTGATCCAATAGATTGTGATAGACTACTATAACGTATTTCAGACACCTATTATAGTTCATCCCTCTAACTGACCACCTAGATCATAAACAATTGATAAATATTATGTACAGTTAATAGTAATATAAAGTCTAATTAACTATATGGTAAAGTTTTAAACTTACTTTGCTGCAAACAAGAATATGAATGACTTCTCGTTTACCGGGGCGAGTGACGACATTCTTGATCTACCCCATGCTTGTAGCAAATACGCACATGAATAAAAAGTACAAGTATTTTTTTTTTGCATTTTTACACATTGCACTATATAGATGGGTCAATACAGTTGAACCCCAACTATGTGTGCTTACCTTAGTAATGTTGCGTAACAACGGTAAATACATAATATTTACCGCATTACCAGTACTTTCTGGAAATAAAAAATTACCAAATAAAATCATAATATAACACCGAGCTTTAATTATTTTTTCGTACTCGGTTGATTCTTCGGACAATATTATACTCGCATAATATTGTTTAAGATATTTTAAATTTATACCTTGCCCCTAGCTTGACCAGATGACTCTCCCTCAACTTGGTCGTCACACAAAGGGGCATCCAATAATTCATTGCAAATAGAGTTCTCTTGGTTAACTCTACTGTTCACGGCCTTAACATATATATGTAGACCCAACAACATGTAGACGTCCTCAAGTGTGACGGTACACACACCGAAAGGAAGGTGAAATGTGTGGGTCTCGAGTCTCCACCTCTCTAACAAAACAAGAATAAATTTGTAGTCAACCGAGTACGATAGTATGTTAAGGAGATTTCCAAAACCACATCCTTTAATATATGGTTCTATCAAATGATCGTGGGGTACATATTCATGTACATTGTAATAACCCAATTTTAGTATTTATTTCTTATAGTATTATTATTATATTTTATTTTATTTATTTAGAGTGTTAATTAATTAATTGGTTGTTAGGTAGTATAATAATTGATTATATTAATTGGTTTGGTGTGTTAATTAATTATTTAGTTGATATGAGATATAATGAATAATTGAATTAATTAACTTGGTGTGTATATTGTGTTGGTTTAATTTATTTGAATTAAATAGAGATATTATAATACTTGGTATTATTGGGCCTAATAATTAAATTAGAGGTATCATTCTTTAAGCCCAAATATAATACTATGAATAAGAGGTATGAGAGTGAGAAGTAAGATTCATTTGATCATTTGGCGGCAACAGAGAAAGAAAAGAGGAAAAGTAAGGAGAAGAGGGGAAGAACAAGAGAGAAGCTAAGGTTTCCGAAAAATTGAAGAGGTAAGGGGGAGAATCCTTATTATTATGGGTTAGTATGATTCGGTCAATGGGTAGAAATATGTTTAGGTTGAAATCCCTAATTTTTATGGTTTTGGAATTGTTAGGTTTTGATGAGTATTCTTGAATTGTTGTGATTTGATTGTGTTAAAACTGCAAATTAACGTTATATACTTTGAGTATTGTATGAGTTATAATTTTCTGAACGTTTGGATTTTTACGGAATCGAAATCGGAGGTCCGAAAGTCCTCCAACAATGAAAAATGCAGAAAATTCTGCATTCTGTTTTATATTAACCGGTTACCCTAGGAGCGTTAACCGGTTACTTGCTCAAAAATCTGCCCAGAAGTTGATTCTGTTTTGTGTTAACCGGTTACCCTCCGAGCGTTAACCGGTTACCACTGTTGAAAAATGAAAAATTGAGATTTTAAAAGTTGTATTCGTTTTGAAATGCAATCTAATTGTGCGTAGTTGATAATTAGCCTATATTTGTGAATGATATATTGTTATGAATGTGTATATGTACCATTGGTGGATAATTCATAGAGTTGAATTATAGTGATATGTGGAATGTTAAGATGGTAGAGATGATCTTAATTGCATATGTGTTGGTATTTGTACATTCATTCATGGCATGGTCGGCTTCATGGTGGAAGCAGTGAAACTGTGGGTTCACATGGTAATAGACGTTGATCCTTGAATGGAAATAGGCGTAGCAGACGTTGATCCTTAATTGGAAATAGACGTAGTGACTTGGACTCTAGATATTGAATCGGAAAGCGGTGGAACTATGGGTTCACATAGACGTTGATCCTTAATTGGAAATAGGCGTAGCAGACGTTGATCCTTAATTGGAAATAGACGTAGTGTCTTTGATCTTATCCGGATCGGAAGCGTGGCTTGGATTCTAGATATTGAATCGGAAAGCGGTGAAATGTTGGGTTCACATTGCGGTACCACATGCATAGAGTCACATGTCTTGCATTGAGTCACATTAGAGTTATGTGATAATTGAATGTATGCATTGATGTGATTGTGAGGTGTGTATGAGATATGGTAATTGAATTTGGTGATGTTTGGATACATAACTTGGTAAAATATGTGATTATGTGATAATTGTAGTTATGTGTATATTTGGAAATATAGTATTTGATTTTAATATTGTACTCCTTGAGTTTTGATGGATGTCTGAAACATGTGAAATAAATGTTGGTTAGTATTATTTACATGGTTATAGAAGGTGTGATGAATTCCTTTAATTGTTGATTTAATCATTGTGCTTTATTATACTTCTTCATAATGATTTGAATTCTCACTCTTCTGTTTGAATGTTGCTTTACATGGCATCGTGCAGATACTCAAGAGTAGTATTGCTAAAGTAAGTGGAAGGTAGCTCATTCGAGATTTTGCCGAAGAGCTTCCGTATTTTAGTTTGGAGACTAGGTAGTGAGTCAATGCTTTGGTCATGTAACACGGGGTAGATTAGTAGTATTGAACTCATATCTTATTTGGATATGTATTATGTTATTACTTGTGAACATGTTTAATTGCCATTGTTGTTTGAGAGGCCATAGTGCCAAATATTCTGGATATAATTTTATTTTATCTTGAGGAGATTATTGAGAGATGATCATGGTATGGGACATGGATCATTTTATGAAATGCACGAGTATTCATTATTTTCCGCTGCGAACGCATATTCTTGAATATTCATGATAATTGAAATGTGTTATTTTAAATGACCAGGTGTATTGTATATTGATGATGAATGATGTTGGTTTTTGAAAGCTTTTAGTTTTTGAAAACGTCGATGTGACGCCTTTTTGTTTATATGCGTGCTTATTTACTCTGATTATATGTTAATTATTTTGGGGTAGAAAAAAGGGTGTTACATACATGGCATCGAAATCGCATTGGGTCCTAATAAATCATTAGTAAGAAATAAAATAAGAAGAAGTAATATATAATAAAAACATATATAAGAAAGATATACAAGATAAATATGAAATAAGTAAAAGGAGAGTAATAACATACAAATGTCGAGATATTTTTTATTGTTCCTCTGTGTTCATCACCCATAGTCAATAGAGACAAAATGCTGCAGAGGTTGAGTGTGGTAAAGATGGAGTGTTGCATAGATTGAATGTTAGTGTTGCAGATGATGAGATGTCGTGAGTTGATGCCTTGTTTCTAGATGAGGAAGTCTTTACTAGGTTGAATAGCTATGCATCATGTGATTGGATGCATGCATGGTATAATAGAGTAGACGCCATAGCCTTAAGCGCATGCTTGCTTTTATCACATGCAGGGTCACATGCGCCATGGCTAGTAGCGCATGCATGTGTTTTTTTCGATGCAATGAAGAGGCGCCAATAGCATGGGCGCATGGGTTGCTTTATGAGCCATTGGAATGGGTGTCTGCTTTGGACTATTAAGGCAGAGATTCTTATGAGATTCCTTGTGTGTAGGCGTACGTTTTGTGTGTGCAGATTCCTTGTGTACATGTGCATGCTTTTGTGTGTGCAGAGATTCTTCCAGGCACATGCATTGTATCATCTTGTCTCTGCATGGATTATTTTCATTTCATTGTCTTGTCTTTGCAGATGATATGATTCTTGGGAGATTGGATCCATGGGTCCAATTCACACATCCATGCTCACAGACCCAATGCAAGACCATTGGAAACATAGCTCTCAGTTAATATGCGATGAAATTTTGTCTGTCATTGGCGACAATCTGTGGTTAAAGGTGAGTATAATAATCTCGCATATTGTAGCATAATACCACTACACTCCATCATATAGGAAGGCTTGGATAGATAGGACAAAGGTTGTTGAAAAAGTGTATGGAAATTGAGAGAAGTCTTACAAACAACTTCCAAAATACATGTTGGCTCTTAAACAATATGCTCCAAGGACTATTGTTAAGTTGGAAATGTTGCCCGCATATACACCAGACGGGACGTGTGCTATTGGAAATGGAATATTCCATCGTCTCTTCTGGGCGTATCAACCATGCATCAAAGGTTTTTCTTTCTGTAAACTTGTTATACAAATTGATGGTACATGGTTGTACGGGAAATACAAAGGAACGTTACTGATGGTAGTGACACAAGATGACAACAACAATATTTTTCCAATCGCCTTTGCCCTTGTTGAAGGGGATATTGCTGAGGGATGCAGTTTTTTCCTAAGAAATCTACGATTGCATGTTGTACCTCAACCTAACTTATGTTTGATCTCCGACATACACCTTTCAATCATCAGTGCATATAATAACATTGATAATGGCTGGCAGGATCCTCCTTCGACGCATGTCTTTTGTATTAGACATATAGCTCATAATTTTATGCGGGAGATCAAATACAAAATGTTGCGGAAGAAGGTTGTCAATGCAGGTTACGCATTATCTGAACCTTATTTCAAACACTACCGCGAAGAAATAAGATTGTCAAATGCAGATGCAGTACGATGGATCGACAATATTCCATTGGAGAAATGGACTAGGGCATACGACAATAATCAATGTTGGGGCCATATGACAACAAATCTGGTGGAATCAATGAACTCTGTCTTCAAACGCATCCGAAACCTACCTATAACCGTTTTGATGCAGACAACATATTTCAGGCTAGGGGCGCTGTTTGAGACCAGACGTTCCAGATGGAGTTCAGTGTTGCAATCTGGGCAGTTGTTCAGTGATGCCTCAATGAAATTCATTAGACATAAAGCTGCCAAAGCACACACACACGTGGTCACGGTGATTGACCGTACTAAATGTTGGTATAGTGTTTCCGATTCCATGGATCACAATGAGGGCTTGCCGATGGGACAATACACAGTGGAACTAGATAGTGGTTGGTGCGATTGCGGAAAGTTCCAAGCCTTTCGCATGCCCTGCTCCCAAGTCATTGCGGCATGTTCAAAGGTTCGAAGGGATTCATCCTACTTATTATCTGACATTTACAAAGTCATAAGTCTATCAAATGTTTACAAAATTAGTTTTTCAGTAGTGACAAAAGAGGATTACTGGACAGAATATCAAGGGGACAAGGTTTAGCACAACGAAGTTATGTGAGAAAAGAAAAAGGGTCGCCAAAACAACCCTCGTATTTGAACCGAAATGGATACGGCGAACAAAATGGTTAGATTATGTAGTTCATTTTGTCAGTCAGGTCACAATCGTACTAACTGTCCTAGTGTTGGAACGAGCACAACAAGATAAATTCACATGTACCTCTTTTGCAATATATAAAAGCAAAATTTATTTCATATTATAAGTTTGTGAGGAAATACTATTACATAAACAACAACACAAACAACTACAACAATTAAAATACCATTACTATAACTAAGCGATTACAATCATCAAAACAATTTTGAACATATTATGCATCATCCTGCAAACGTCTCTGTCAGTCTTAATATCCACTCATTCACGCACTTCTCCATTTTGGTTGAACGTGGACTCAAGCCATTGAATCCTTCTAATCCTTTCACCATCAACAATTTTCCCTCCTGACAAACGGCTCAAAGTCCGATTAAGACTTTCGAACGAATCTATATTCCAAAGTAGAATCTTTATCGGAGATGCGACGGCGGAAAAGATTAAATCGACATTTCTCTTGTGAATGTGAAAAGACATGGTTAGAACTAAAAAACTTGAAGGAGATTGAAGTTGAATGAAAGAAAATGTGATTGTAGGGTAAAAGTAGTGTGAAAAATATGGTTGAAGGGCAACATATTTATAGAAGAAGTATGAAAATGCATGCACCAAAGCGTTAGGAACCACACATGTCAACACATGTAGACGCCAGAAGCATGGGCGCAAGCACATGCATGCGCCAACACCCTTTATGCCTTCATGCATTGCTTTTAAAGCATGCGTCAGTGGTACTGACGCCTCCTCTTGGTTTAAAATGGTTGAAACGTGGTAATTTCGAAAATTATTTTGAAATATAGATTATTTATAATTTTTTTAAAAAAATTATTTAAAAAAATAGCATTCAATCCTTAAATTTATTTACAATAAATATTGCTGAGTACTATATTATCTTTGAGTAATTGATCTATTAAATTCACAATAAATATTGGAGTGCATTGAGTTATCCTTGAATAACTAAATTGCATCAAGATATCTTTGAATAGCTAAATTCACAATAAATATTGGAGTCCTAGGTTTTATTATTTGGTTTTCACTATTAGTATTTGATCATCTGTACCTATTAATTGGGTTTGAGTTTTATCCTCCTCCCAATTGCAATGGAGAGTAATAGGTTTTCTTTAAATAACTAAATTCACAATAAACATTTGATGAGTACTAGATTTTTTTTGAATAACTAAATTCATAATAAATATTTTCAAAATGTAGTTTTCTTTGAATATTTTCTGATAAGCAACAGACTTTTATCGACTAAATTAACAATAGATATAAGTTAACCATAGATATAAGTTAAGCTGAGAATATTTTATATAACTAAACGTACAATGATGAATTAATAAGTTCTATAATTTTTATTTGTTATTATTGCAATTAAATATAATAAATATTTAAATATATTATAAAATCGAAAAATGTATACCTTTGAGCTTGAAATAGAAAAAAAATAGTTATGTCCAAGATTTAAACCCTAATGATAGGGTCATATATATATATATATATATATATATATATATATATATATATATATATATATATATATATATATATATATATATATATATATATATATATATATATATATATATATATATATATATATATATATATATAATATTAGAAAATATGTAATAGTTCATATATTAATTACATTCGTAGTTCATATGGATTACATTTATAAATTATAGTTAAAATTTTATTAAAAATTTAAATTTAAATAAAAAATAGAAAGTAAGAATAATAAAAGCAATGAAAATACATGAAATGAAAGAAATATATGACGAGCATCTTTACTGAAAAATGTATTTTGTGATTTCTCAACAAACCAACTTAAAATAAACATAATCAACAAATAATAAAGAACAAAAATAATTAAAAGTAGAAGAATATGTAAAATGAATATTAATTTTACTCAAAATATTGTATTTTGTGTTTTGTCAGTATATCTATCTAAAAAACATTACTGACCGTTAGTAAACGAGATGAAGAATAAATGTAAGATATTAATAATGATTTTTTATTAATTAATAAGAATAAAACCACCTATTTTAATTTTTGGTGTAGACTTTTACTGAAACAAACGAGTTAATTAATAATTAATAATAGTAGTAATAATTGATAATAGTAGAAATTAATAATAATGAACCAACTATTTTGATTCATTAGTGGAGGATTTTATATGGACAATGAGGTTAACGTGGGGCTAATGAAATTAGTGGGCTATGATTATTCACGAATTACTATAAATGATAATTTATGAAATTATAAATATTAAAAATATTAAAAATAATAAAAATAATTAATGGGGTAACTACGTAAGCTAACTTATGCAAGAAAAATTAATAGAGTTATTGTGTTAGGTATTCACGGATTACTATATTTAATGTTAAAAGTATTTTTATTTGGAATCAATCTTAGCTTTATATTTCTTATGCTTATTTATCATACGAATAACATGGCCTTGGAAGCCATAATAAAATCCCGATTGAAGGGTTAAGTCGGTAACGAAAGAGATTTTACTTTATTATACATTGTGAAAGCATGATAACAAAATCATGATTGGCACATGAAGTCCATAACTTATTAGATTTTGCTACTATAATACAATTATACAATAATATAACCAAAATATTTTACTAATTGCAAAACCATAATAAAATTACAATTGGCACATTGACTAATTAGTTTTTTTCCAATGAACCCTTTGAAGAGAAGACATGCATAGAAATTGAATAATAATTACTTAGAACAATCGATAAAGTAGAGTTCTAACTAACATATCTTTTAAAGGAAAACAAATAAAATCAAGTACGTCTAAATAGGAATATACACAAATCAATTATATGAAATTTCATATAGATTTTTAATTTCACAACCTAAATATAACTTAAAATTTAGGGTTCCAAAAGAATAACCTATGAAATGATAAAAATCAATGATGAACTTTTGTAATGATAATTTCTCATATTCATATACAATTAGTGATTAATTTCATTAAAATATATAGAGTTGGATGAAAAAAAATCAGAGAAGAAAATTAATAGAGAAAGAATAAATTAAGAAAAGATAAAATGGAAAAATAGAGCGCAAATTTGAAAATATCATGCGAATCTTGGATTGTCAGAACAATATCAAAGGAGAAGAGTGCAGGGGAGAACGAATGACAAGATGCAAATACAAACTCATTCCTAATCGATTTTGGTTATGATGGTTTAGAGGTTGTGAATGGAGTGACGACGGTTCCGAGTTCAACGGGTTGACGAAGTTACTATAGAGAAAAACAAAGAAGGTATACTTTATGAAGATTTATAGAAACAAATCAACTGATATCTAAGGTGTAATTGATTTTTAGATTTTCTATATTTTGGGTTCAATCCACTTTAATTTTAGGGTTTCTTAGTTTATGGAGGTTGACACCGATAGAAGGGAGAATGTTTATGAGTAGAAAGGAACGTGAAACAAGAGAAGGATGAATTTGACGAGGAAAGATGGAATTTTTTAACGGCGAGTGTGAGATTGAGAATGAGGATGAGAGTACCGGGATTTAGGGGGTGATTTTTAGTAAAATGATAAAAAAACTGTGATTTTTTTAATTTGGTAAAAAGAAAGGAAAACCCAATAGTAATGTTTATAAACCAAACGCTATAAAACTCATCTTTTTTTTTTAACACCCTACAATATCAATTTTGCAAAAACGCTATTATTTTTATCACCCTATATTATCGTCTGATAAAAAAAGCACTATTATAGGTCTATATGTGATATTTTTAATAGCACTTTACTAATAAGTGCTATTAATTTAATGCTATTATATGACATAATTGTAGTATTGACAGTAGAGACATATACCATATGACATCCTCAGATCTCATACCAATCTCCGATGTTCTTCGAAAATGTTCATCAAGTGTAATTTGTTAGTTTTTGATCTCACACTAGAGACACTTCTATTGAAAGCACTTAACCACAATGAAAAAAACAATATTCATAGATAAAAATAAATATCATGCAACATATATAAAAACCCTGTTTAATTCAAACAGTCTGCAGCAAACAACAAACAAAGTAAAAAATTCAGAGTATCTGATTGTGTCGATGTATGCGATACAGAGACGATGTCTCAAAACTCAAAGGCTAACAGTCTTTACACAACCAATAACTCAAAAGAGATAAAATTAGAAATTTGAAAATAAAATTTAAAATAAAGAGTCTTTACACATATTAGAATTGAAGCAAAGAAGAAAGCACTTGAACGTTGACGTCGAAGATGACTCTAACTAAAGCTTTTAAAGAGGACCTGAATTGAAGGACGGAGAGGTCACGATCTGCAAACTAAATTGAAGAAGAGGTGAATCAAACATAATTAAAAAAGTGACAACCTGAAGGTTCATGGTGAATCGAACATAATAGAAGAAGAATCCAACTAAAGGTTAAATGGTGAAGCAGGTTGAATAGAAAGTTGAAAAAGAGCAGACTTTCTGGTTGAATCGCATAAATAAGCTGGTGAAACAAATGATTTGTGCTCAACATTTTTTATTTATTTCTGTAGCGGGGTATTCGTTACCATTATAGATATTGACTAAATCCAAGGTAATCCATACAAGTCGAGTCGCCACCGCACTTCTATTTATCCAAAGGAATGGTTAGAAAGCGAACAAAAACCTAAAAGTTTTATCGAATCAAAAACTAGTAAAAAAGTCAGAGATCTGGGTAAGGGGGTTGGTTATGCAATGGGAAGGTGTTAGGCACCCAAAACATCCTAGGTACTCCTAGGGAGCCCTTTTCATATTTGTTGTAAGGTTGGTATTTTGTGAAAAATTGTTTGTGCAAACATGATTGAAGGGATGAGAAGAGAATATACAAGTTTATTTACATTTTTGTTTGGATGGATAAACCCATTGCCTACGTACCATCTTTAAAAAGATTAGGATCAAAACCTCGTAGTTGGGGGTAAAAATCTCAAAACGAGTTGGTGAATTGATTGGTCCAAAAGCCTTAAGGTCTTTTATTATCCAAGGGAGAAAACTCAACCTAAAACCACAAATCCACCATGTGAGGATAGCTTCAACATGCTAGTGAGGGGTTAACCCTATAATAAGCATGGAAGACTCATTGTCCATCACTAAGGATATAGGTGAGTATTACATCTACCTCAAGGATAACTCAAACCTAATAGCTAAAGGTTATAAAAAAATTGATTAAGAAGGTGGCCATTGAAACCACAAAAAGATATTTGGATGAGTTATATTTACCAATGAAAAGTATGTACAAAATGGTCGACAAAGTTGACTTAGAAGTTCAATTCAAAATAAGTGTTATGAAAAGAAAAGTTTGAAAATCAAAAGCATAAGGCTTAGGTTTCTAATGTTGGAAACAAATGTTAAATGTTTGCACAAAGGTTTTGGCTTGGGTTAGAATGTAGAGAAGAAGAAGAATGGCTAAAGTCCTAAGCATACAAGAGGTGAGGGATAAGAAACAAAACCACAAAGGGAGTTCCTCTCTTGAGATCATATGGATGATCCAAGTAGCTCCCATCCTTTGGAATAAGCAATCACACAAACATAAACTCAAGCAATCAACAATCAAATGAACTCTTGGAAGATCCCTCTCTCTTAGAAGCTCATGGCAATGGTTCCTCAATTTGGCTCAATGTTGGAAATCCTAGCACAAGAACACACACATCAAAAAGTTCTATAATGCAATCAAAGAATGGACAAGAGGGAGTTCAGAATATGGTCCTTTCAATGTTCATCTTCAAGCTTTAATCATTCTAAAGGCATGAGGCCTAGTTGCTCTTTGACATTTAAGCATTCTAAAGGCATGAGGCCTAGTTGCTCTTCAAACTCCATTAGCTTGGGTAAAGTCCTAAAATCTAAGTCCATTTTGTCCAATTCTTTACATTTGGTTCACAACAATCAAAACAAAACACAAGCACAATAGTATATACACAATTATGTGCTCAAGTGAGCAAAAAGCAAATTGCATTAACATAAAAATGTGGTCAAGTGAGCAAAGGGAAAAGCAAATGAATAATATGTACAATAATAATAAATTGCATAAATGTAAAGAGCAAGAATTAAATGTTAATGGTTAATAGTTAATGTTAGTAGTTAGTGTGCCATAAGGCAAATTTAGCGCTATGTTAAGCAATCGTAATAGGACTTATGTAGAAGTCACAACTATCTGAGGCCGGTCAATAATAATGTAGGCAACAATACAAGTTAGAAGTCTTGATTATTGAACCAAGTTCCAACAACTTGTCATGCCAAAAGAAAAAAGAGAATTGATCTTGTATTGGTTTAAGTCCTTTGCATGATTTAGGAAAACAACCTATCCCTAATGCAAAGCCATTCACTTGATCAATTGATCAAGATGAATTAGATTTGAATCAAGGAAGATTAAGTCTCCCTAATCAATGCTAACTTATCAACCTTTAACTCATTGATCAAAAAAGAAAGAAAAAAAAAGAAGGAGATGAATAAGATGGATAATGAAAAGAAATAAGTGCATTAAAATGAAATGGAATGTACCAATGACATTGAGGATCATGGTCAAACAACCAAAAACAGAAGTGAGATGAAGATTGGAAGTCAAGAAATGAATAAAAATATTTTTGGCATTTTTAATATTCAAAATAAAATTGAATTAAAATACTAAAGAAAGGTCAAACTTCAAAATCAATTCAAAGCAACTTTGAAAAGTCCAAGTGATTTATCCTAAGTTCAACAAAGTCAAACAAGGTTTGACAAAAAATTTCAGCAATTTTAAAAGTCAGAAACTATTTTAAATCAATTAAAAATGAATAAAAATGAATAAAAATAACCTAATTGAACTAAAATCTCAAATAAATCTCAAATCAATTAAAAAATTGATGAGAATATTTTTCATAGATCCATCATCATTCAAATAGGTTGAGAAAATATTTTTGTATTTTTTGAATATCAACAGCTATTTAAAATGAATTAAAAATAACCAGAAAAGAGAAAATTCACAAAAAATATCAAATGATAACATAAAAAATATTAAAAATCATTTTTACAAACTAGAATTTAAATGGAGAAGAATGCAATTGGTCCCATATTTTTTGGATTAAAAATGAAGAAGTTATGAATTTTTGAAAATAAAGGAAATAAAAGAAATAAAATCAGAAATTAAGAAAATAAAAAAAAACCACAGGCGTCTGATCAAGCCTCATTAATTGACGTGGCTGATCAGACGCTCCACATGCGCGCGCTCATGGTAGGCTTTAGTCAACTGAGACACATCCAGCATTATTAAAAGTAATCCAAACACATGGCTGAGATTATAACGTGGGAGATGCATCCAACGATCCAGATTGGATCTGGCAATGGGACGGTGGCCAGCGCCACCGTCTTCTCCGGTGAGACTCAAAAATTGAAGAGATGCAAATGTTCACCAAAATGGGCGATCTAGGTACCGTTCGAAAGAGGAAGTGATGTACATCACTCCTGTACCACTCACTTCCACTCTAGATTCCTATAAATGGAGAAATCAGAGATGGAAGCATGATGGTGTTCATCATGAACTTGCTTGATTTCAAAAATTAAACACACAACAATGATGCCTCTATAGAGAGGACTTCAGACAACACAATATCCAGTTCAATAGGTCAAGGAATAAGGAGTTTCGAAGAAAAAACCAGTTGAAGTAAACCTTTGAATGGTGAAGATCTGAACTCATTTCCTTGGTTCTTTTGGCAAAACAGAAGTTCAATGGATCATATGATGAAGGTCTAGGAACTTTAGATCTAAAGATTCAACCAAATTCAGTTGAATTTTAGATCTAAAAAATTGAAGAAAATGTGAACTAGTTCATTTAGGTATGGCTAGGTTTTAATTTCTGCAGCATTTCAGATTGATTCAGGGTCCTTTTGGAAGTGAGCAATGCCTTCTATTTATAAATGGAGCTGATGCAAAGCAAGGTGAATTTCGTGTGCATGAAATTGGGTGCCTCCATGCATGAGCCTGTACAGGCGCATGGAGGGCCCAAAAGCCAATGCAAATGGATGCTGAAATGATTTGGAGAAGGTTTGGACGTGTGGTTTTCACTCCCATTGCTTGCATATGAAGTTTCACCATGAAATGCATAATTGGTCATAAAACTTAACCTCTTCGAAAATGCCACTTGAAAAATTGAAACATAGGCATGTCGGTAATGGTTGGAAAGATCTTGACATAAGGAACAAATGTTATGTTGGGAAAAAACTCATTTGAAGTGTGGAAATTTGTGAAAACAGGCCATGAAGTTCATAGTACAAAATATGCCTTTGAAAATTTTGCCAAATTGGTTCAACTTCAAGCTCTTCTGTTTTGATGATGCAAGCCCCAAATGGAAAAAGCTCCAACATCAAAGTTGTAGATGTTTTCAAGAAAAGCAAAATGGACTAAAATTTGGCATCATTTGGAGTTTTTATGAAGGAGTTATGGGCACTTGAAGTTGGAATTTTTTGCCTTTCAATGCATTTGGTCCAAAGTGACCTATAATGTTTTGTATTATCATATGTATTTCTTTTGAGAGTTTGAAATTTTGTTCATCATAACATTTGAAGTAGACATCTTAAACTTTCCAATGCATTTGATCCCACCTCAAAATTATAAAAAATGAATGAGTTATGTTCTTGGGAAGTTGACCCAAAATTAGGGTTTCAGTCAAAATGACATATAATGTCTTGGAATGTGAGATGACCTTACACGCTTCAAATAAATTTTTTATGAACATGAAAGTTGTTCATATTGTTCTTAAGAACATTGTTTCTCTTGGGATCATCTCCATTTGACCAACACATAAAAAGTTAGGTCTCAGTGCATTTCAAAATAGTCAGATGAATTAACTGATCAACTTCTCAAGTCCACAACTCATATCTTGATGAATTGATGATTGAGGATACTCAAATAAGTTCAAATATGCATGAAATTATGAATTAAAGAACTTACCTTGATTGTTTTTGACCATGGGCCGAGGTTGCTTCATGAGCAAGGCACACTTGATACACAGATGAATTAGGGTTTCCTTGAGAAACAAACCTCAAATCCTTTGACTTGCTTTGATCAAAATGATGAATTGAGATGCTAGGGAGGAATATTTGATGGATGATAGCTTTGGGAACCATTACCATGCTTGCTTTCATCTTCTCTTGGACTTATCTTTGTACCAATGATCTCCTAGGAGCCTTGGGACCTTGTGATTGCTCAAGCTATAAACAAGAAATGTTAGTGACATATTTTTGTGCTTTTGGTTAGTAAACAAAAGAAGAAAAGCAATAATATACAATTCAAGCATGCTTGGTGATCTCAAACCACTCACAAGAGGTCCCACCCATAGGCAAGGGGAACCAAGATGCTTATGATCCTTAAGGCTTTGCAAATGCAATGTTATGATGCCATGAGGGATCTTAGGGTCAAAATTGGGGTCTTACAATTTCTAGGGTTCATTTTTTTAATTTTATGTTGCAATTTTCTTTATTTCATTTTTTAAATTTTTACTTTGTGATGCAATTTTTATTTTATATTTTTTATATTTTTAGAGGGTGATAAAAATGAATTCATGTTTTTTTTGTTCTTATAATATGTTTTTTTTTAATTTTTAATTTTCACACATAGAAAGTAGCATTATACCCACAATAACGAAGTTAATAGATTTTCCATAGATATAAACTTCTCTACCTACAACAACAAATATGGTTTTCACTAAAAACCTCTTAAGGTTGTAGTGTTTTTTTATTTTGTATAAGGACGGAAATATGTTCCGACTGTAAAATAGAATGCTTTCCTTTATATTCTTAAAGATTCCTAGTAAGTTTTTGAAGAAGATAATGAAGATCCGAAGAAGGTTTTTGTAGGATGGTGTGAAAGGCGTTTCCCGAACTGTTTAGATTAGGTGGATTGATGTTTGTAAGCCTAAAAAATTAGAAAGGCTAGGTGTTTGTGATCTTCTATGACTCATTAGTGACTACGGGAAATGTGGAAGACACAAGCATCATCATGGATTAGAAATCGTATCATGATAGATCCATGGGTAACTCTTGTGTTTTCTCAGTTTTGCACTAGAACCATATTTTGCACCTGAGCGAATAACGACTTCAGTAGCTATGACCTCCCTTTGACTTGTTCTTGTTCTTGTTTTTCTAAGACTGGTATTGCTTATGTAGGTCCAACCATATATAACTTGTTCCGGTAATTGACCACTTACTTGTTTTAGTATTCTTTCCTTTTAGAATTAGTATATGGGATTTTGGTATTTAGGTTGTATTTCTATTATTTTCTACTTCCTCCTAAGTTTGGGTACATCTTATGTCTATGCTTAAGTTTTTGTTTGTACTTTGGCTTTTTAAGCCTTCTTATTTATATATATTCTATTTGTCTTAAAAAACAATTATCATTTAGAAAATATGATATTATACAAACCAAAAGAGATTTTTTAATAATTTTAAAATTTATTCCTAGGTAGGATCATGCTTATTATCGAATCATACTTTTTTTACATATTTCTAGGATTGATATTAAAAATATTTTCAAGAATTCAAATTAGTAAACAAACACTTTTTAAAAATAATTCTTGAAATATAGTTCTCATTATTTTATTTATGGGAAATTTATTTCAAGAAATAATTTTTGCATTTGTGAAACAAGCACACAAAAAAACAAATTTATGTATAGTTAACAATCTCAGACACCAATATGAGTTACACAGACTATATATTACAAAAAATATTATTGCTAGAATAAAAATATTGACAAAAGTTATTGACAAATATGACGAATGTGCTCTAAAATATTATGTGGTAATATTTTATATCAGAGAGCAATTTGTAAAGGATTTCAGACGTTACTTTAATATCTAACATTAATCTATGCATATTGTCAATATTATGCAAATTACATTATTCTCAAGTGCAATTAGAACATGTATTTTATCAATGATCTTTAAAGTATTTGATGAAACGATAAATGTTATGACGAAAATCAAGTTTGTTGATTACATGGAAGTTGTTGCATTGAACTTTCGGGTGAGTATGGAATATTCAATGATCTAACAAAAGAAAAACACTCTGATTTTAATATACTTATCTGGTGATTAGGTCACAACTACCATATTCTTTATTAGGAGAATGTTTTATAATTATGTTGCAAGACATTTGAAATCAATATAAAGACAATATATTACATAAAGTACATCAGTGATTGATTATAGAGTGACACATTGCATAATTAACAAACCCGGACCCATAGTTCTAACTAATGTAGAACTATTTTTCTTTAGCATATATCTCACTTTACAACAACACCAAACATGAAATCTAGATAAAATTTAAATATTCTAAATGACACAAGGATGGTCATCAGACTCACTCACATCAGGTACGCAAGCAATAACCTTGTTCCTAATAAAATGGTAAACAGAGACAGTTATTGGCTTAACATTGAGAACATCATACAACACATTAGAACTCATACCTCTAGTGTCATGGTTGCAAATAGTTAGTGCTTTTGCTTTAATTCCATCAGAGGCCACTAATGGGACCATGTAAGTTGTTGTTGCTTTGATCACGTGACAATAAAATGCAACTTTTTTCAAGTTCATTCTATGGCACATCACTGCTTTGTCTCCAATTTTATTTACTTCCTCCATTACATATTTGTCTTGATTTTGAGTAAAGGAACTTGACATAACTTTGATATTCTTTCCAAGTTTTTAAATGGTAAAATCCATCATTGATTCTAATGATGAGGCACAAAGTTTATCCCGCACTGATGATGGGGATCCACAATAGTTGTAAAGAATGTGAGCCTCTTTTTCATCTAATGTTTGTGATACAAAATGTCCAGTTTCGTTTTTGGTGTGTTTTTGCTTTGGAAAGCAAATGTCGCGGATAGCAAGAGTCGCCACCGACTTTTCTTTTATCCAATAAGGAAAGGTGGAAAAGAACAGGAAAGACCTTAATTAGATTTTGGGTTCGGGAGGTACATTATACAAAGGGAAGGTGTTAGCACCCTTTGTATCCATGGTTATCCATGGGCTCTTAATTGCTTGACCACTTATGTTATTTTTCTTGTCTGAAAAAGTGTTTGTGAACTGCTTAGAAAATGTTTTGAAAAGAGAGTTTAACTTTGTAATGATTCTTGTACGAATGTATACAAAGTATTTATCTCGTTTAATTTTGAAAGCTGTTTAGAAAAATATAACTTGGCAATGATCCTAGTACGAATGTATGCCAAGTATTTATCTAATAGATATTTTGCAAATTGTGGTATGTGAAGAATATTTTAAGTTGTGAGTCAGCAATTAAGAGTTATACCTACCCAGGTCTTTATGGGTATTTCCTATCCTTATGAAGGTAAAACTATCCTTACTATTGAGAAGTAAGTAGTCTTGTCCTTTTGGAGTTAAGGGACATCGTAGGGTCATCGATTGGTCATTGAAGGAAACATTTGTAAGGATACCTTAGCATTCAAAGGGACGATCATCATTTAACCGTAGGCTACAGCGACGGGTCATCGAGGGACAAAATCATATTTTCGCCGGCAGCATCCGAGGGACTATGATTTATCTTATAGGGACATGATGATTTAATCGAAGGGTCTTTGCTAAGTGTATCCCCACATTCGCGGGACATGACCGTAATACCGTAATACCGTAAGGCAACAAAGAGAGGGCCAAGATCACTTATTCAAAGGCAATATTTTATAATCAATTAGGCAATTAGGGTGAATCTCCATATTATAATCAATTAGGTAATTATGATGAATCTCCATATTATAATCAATTAGGTAATTAGGATGAATCTCCCCAAGGGTATCCCACAAATAAAGTGGAATACCTAGCAAACTACCCTTTCCGGGAGTATGTGAACCCTTACAAAATTCAGCAAACAGGTCAGAATACCAAATCAGGGTGCAATCGAGAATTGCACCAAACAAAAGGGATCACAACAGTAATAGGGTCAGGTAAACAATGCATGGCTATGATAAAACATGTCAGATGAGCAAAAATCAGAACAGAAAAGTCAGCGACTGTCACGTTCGCTGCTGCCTCGCCTAGCGAGGGCTTAGCGAACACTCGCTACAGGTTCGCTTAGCGATGTGCTAGCGAACGGCTGCGGGTTTTGAATTTAAGAACAGTACGATTTCATCGAGCTCCAAACCCTATGGCATCCATTACAGAAATTACATGGTTAAACATTCAAGACATCCATGCATACTTAAATCCACATGCAAAAATTAAGATATTTTCATAAATTCAATCATAATGCCACATGTAAATTAAGAGCATAAAGCGGTAATGGTAGTGCAAACCTGTTTGCAATTGAATTGCAACGTTGAATTGGTAGATCACTCTTGGTGTCGGATTGAGTTGGGCGGAGGTAACCTTTGCGCAGATGAGTTGCCTTCAGGGTTTCCTTTAGGATTGCTCTGAATTCTCTTGGTTAGCCTCCAGGGTTTGCTCGGTTGCTTCTATTAGGGTTTCCTTGCTAGGGTTTCTCTCCGTCTCCTTCTGTCCTGACTGATCTGACTCCTCTCCTTTTTCTGAATGAGGTCTTGGTATTTATAATAGTTTTTTGTGACCTAATGGGCTCAGAATGAAGCCTAAAAATTCTGGTATTCGCAAGCTTCGCTAGGCGAATGATTTTGCTCGCCTAGCGAGCAACCCATTTTAAGCCATTTTCTGGATTTGACCACCTGTGTGCTGGGTCTTTGTTCCTTTAATATAAATGCCTTGAAAAATGAACTGGAGTGCCTTGAAAAATGTCTTGCAAGATTAACGGGCAAATTTTGGGGTATGACAGTGAGATTTTATGAGATTGAGAGAGAGGGTGAGAGTGTGAGATTTAGGTAGCGATTCTTGGTAAACAGATAAAAAATTGTGATTTTTTTAATTTGGTAGAAAGAAAGGGAAATCCAATAATAGCGTTTATAAAATGCTATTATCCTTATCATCCTATATTACCGTCTGACAAAAAAATGCTATTATAGGTCTATATGTGATATTTTTAATAGCACTTTACTAATAAGCGCTATTAATTTAGTTCTATTATATGACATAATTGTAGTAGTCATAGTAGAGACATATACCACCTAACATCCTCAGATCTCATACCAATCTTCGATGTTCTTCGAAAATGTTCATCAAGTGTAATTTTCAACTTTTTGGTCTCACACCAGAGACACTTCTATTGAAAGCATTTAACCACAGTAAAAAAAAACAATGTTCATAGATAAAAATAAATATCAGCAATATATATAGAAACCTTATTTAATTCAAACAATTTGCAGCAAGCAATAAACACTGTCAAAAGTTTATAGTACCTAATTGAGTCGATGCAGGCGATACGAACACGATGTCGCAAAACTCAAAGGCTAACAATCTTTATACAAACAAGAGTCCATAAGAGATAAAATTATAAATTTGAAAAGAAAAGTTAAAATAAAGAGTCTTTACACATACAAGAAATGAAGCAAAGAAGAAAGGACTTGAACGTTGATGTTGAAGAAGATGTAAATTGGTTGTAGGCGTCGAAGATGACTTTAACAAGCTTTTAAAGAGAACCTGAAATGAAGGATGAAGAGGTCACGATCTGCGAACTGAATTGAAGAAGAGGTGAATCAAACATAATCAAATAAGTGAAAAACTGAAGGTTCATGGTGAATCGAACATAATAGAATAATAATCCAACTAAAGGTTAAAGGGTGAAGCAGGTTGAATGGAAAGTTGAAAATCAGCAAACTTTAGGGTTGAATCGCATAAATAAGCGGGTGAAACAAATGATTTGCGCTCAACAATTTTTTTTTCATTTCTATGTTTTATTTTTTAATATTAAGATGCAATTTTCTTTATTTTAATTTTTAATTTTTATTTTCAGATGCAATTTTTAAATTTTAATTTTTATATTATTAGAGGGTGATAAAAATGAATTCATGTTTTTGTTGTTTTTTTTTTTTTTTAATTTTCACACATCGGAAGTAAATATATACCCACAATAATGAAGTTAATAGATTTTCCATAGATATAATCTTCTCTACCTACAACAGATATGTTGATGTAAGCCCTAGAGGTCAATACTTTTGGTACTTGTATCGAATTATTTATTAATAATAAAAGGCTTTTTCTTTATTACGTTTGTTTAATAAAGTCCCTAGAATAGCTAGTCTGTTTAATGTATCAAGTATGACTTAATCATGAGATCACATTAAACATAAGGACACTATTCTTAAAATATCCGTAGTCGAGCTTTATTATGAAGTGGGATGACATTAATGTAAGAACAAAAATTGTTCTACAACAGATTCCTTGATTTTGATGATAACAAAGGATGAAACCAAAAATGGCACCCTAACGAAAAGTTTCTAAGTGTGCAGGGTTCTAAAGAAAGAAGTAATAAATCTGATGATGTCATCAGATGCACAACAAGATCAGATACAAATTCTCAAGTATCAGAAGCATCTGAAGTGGAATCTCGTTCAAGAAAGTCTAGAAGCTCTGACTCTGGACAAAACTGCAAAGTATCAGAAGCATCTGAACATAAAGTAAAGTCTAGAACCTCTGACTCTGAACAACGCCCTCTGAAGAATCTTTTAGATCAACATCAGAAGCAAGATTCCAAGATTCCCCAGAAACACAAATACTCTGATTATGGATTTGCTAATCATGAAAGAGTAACGTTGAAGACAAGAAAAGATTTTCAAATGGATTTCCTAATTGAGAAAGAGACGTTAATCTCCGCTTCCAAGAGAAAAGATACTACTTGTGGTAAGTAGTCACTTCAAAAATGAAAAGTTAAACTGCAGAAGCTATTTAAGTGATGGAGTAAACTCAGTTTAATATCCACCAGTTCAACCACTACTTCAACTCATATATAAATAGAGCTGCAATCAACATTCAGTAACAAGAAATCAACTAGCCAAAACTATACTGAATTATTTCAAGCTCAAGAAAAATCATCTTTGTTTTTCAAAGAATTTCACTAAGCTTTTGCTTATCAAGTGAAAAATCTGTTCTTAAATTTGTAATACTTGCTTTCTTAGAAGCACTCTAGATTACATATCTTGTATCTAATTTTTTATTTGATTTCCTCAAGTGACTCTTTGTAGTCTGTAGACTTGAGAGGACTAAGAGATTTTCTTCTCTCTTAGGGGTTGTTTGTAATCTTTCAAGATTAGTGGATTAAGTCCTTGTTGAAGGCGAAATCACCTTGGCCGGGTGGACTGGAGTAGCTTTGTGTTATAAGCGAACCAGTATAAAATCATTGTGTGATTTTCATTTTGGAAAAGCGCTTATTTTTTCAAACAATTCAAACCCCCCCTTTCTTGTTTTTCTCACCTTCAATTGGTATCAGAGCTCCGGCTCTGTTATTGATTTTCTAATCAAACACTTAACCGTGTAGAGAGATCCAGTACGAGAAAAACAATGGCCCACTCAAATGAGAAAGATTCTTACAATGCCAAGCCTCCTGTTTTTGATGGAGAAAAGTTTGATTACTGGAAAGATAGAATCGAAAGTTTCTTTCTGGGTTATGATGCTGACCTCTGGGACATTGTCACAGATGGATACAAACCTCCAATCTTAAATGTAGCTGAAGTTCCCAGAAGCAAAATGTCAGAAGATCAGAAACGTGTTTTCAAAAATCACCACAAGGCCAGAACAATACTTCTAAATGCTATATCATACAATGAATATGAAAAGATCACCAACAGAGAGACTGCCAAAGATATACTTGACTCTCTGAAGATGACCCATGAAGGAAACTCCCAAGTCAAGGAGACGAAGGCTCTGGCGCTTATCCAGAAGTATGAAGCCTTCAAGATGGAAGATGATGAAGCTATAGAAGCTATGTTTTCCAGATTTCAAACTCTTATTGCAGGTCTTAAAGTGCTAGACAAAGGATACACGACTGCAGAATATGTTAAGAAGATAGTCAGAAGTCTGCCAAAGAAATGGAGACCAATGGTTACTGCTCTGAAGTTATCAAAGGATCTGAACAATATCAGCCTTGAAGAACTTGTTAGTTCTCTCAGAAGCCATGAGATAGAACTAGAGGAGGATGAGCCTCAGAAAAGGAACAAGTCAGTGGCGCTGAAGTCCAGACCTGAAAGACGGAAGTCAGACAGAACCAAAGCTCTCCAGGCAGAAACTGCAGATACTGACGACTCTGAACCTGAAGACTCTGATGATGAAGAAGAACTGTCCTTACTAACCAGAAGAGTTAAGCAACTCTGGAAAAGAAGGAACAACAACAACTTCAGAAGATCAAGACCCAGAGGGGATCGATCAGAGTCAACTTCAAAAGGTAAACCTAATAAAGATATTACCTGTTTTGAATGTAAAGAAACAGGTCATTACAGAAATGAATGCCCCAAGCTGAAGAAAGACAACCCTAGAAAAGAAAGCTTCAAGAAGAATACCTTCAGAACAAAGAAAGGATTAATGGCCACCTGGGACGATAGTGAATCAGGATCATCAGAATCTGACTCTGATGAACAAGCCAACGTAGCACTTATGGCTACCACATCCAGCAGCTCAGATGAAGAATCTGAAGAGGTATTTTCTGAACTTTCTAGATCTGACTTAGAATCATGTTTATCAGAAACTCTTACCTCTCTTCAGAAATTAAAACAAAAAGTTAAAAGCATTAAAGGCCTTCTTAAAGCAAAATCTGAAGAATGTAGTAAACTTGAGACAACAATTCTAGCACAAGAAGATACTATCAGATCTTTAACGTTAGAAAGAGATGGAGCTAAAACAAAAAGCTTAGAATTAGAAGAAGCGTTGTCTCAAGCACCACAAACTTCAAATGAAATTATTTATAAATATGAAGAAGCCTTTCAAAAATTTCTGAAGAATGGAATAGATAGGAGTATTATGGCATCCATGATTTATGGAGTAAGTCAGAATAATAAAAGGGGAATTGGGTATGATTCTGAGGAAGATAAAACCTCTACCAGTAACCAAATTAAATCGCCTTTTTCATATCATTACACACACACACAAGAACACAAATTTAAAAATGCTAGAAGACCCAAAGTTGTAAGAAACTCTGGGAAAACTAATCTGAAAGGACCCAAGAGATTCTGGGTACCGAAAGATAAGATCATCTATGTTGCAGATATCCTATGCAGCAAAGTTCAGACACCAATCATGGTACCTGGACTCTGGATGCTCGCGACATATGACGGGAAGAAAGTCTATGTTCCAAAGCCTGGAACTTAAAGACGCTGGATTTGTAGGTTTCGGAGGAGATCAGAAAGGAAGGATCAGAGGCTCCGGAACTATTGGTAATGGTACTCTTCCCTCTATATCTGATGTTCTTTATGTAGAAGGATTAATGCATAACTTGTTATCCATAAGTCAATTAAGTGATAACGGTTATGATGTAATCTTTAATCAAAAAACATGTAAAGCCATTAATCAGAACGATGGCTCTGTCCTTTTCACAGGCAAGAGGAAAAACAACATTTATAAAATAAATCTTTCTGATTTAAAAGATCAAAATGTTAAATGTTTAATGTCAGTTCACGAAGAGCAATGGGTATGGCATAGACGCTTAGGCCACATTAGCATGAGAAAACTTTCTCAGCTAACTAAACTTGAGTTAGTCAGAGGCTTACCTAAACTGAAGTTTTCTTCAGATGCTCTGTGTGAAGCTTGTCAGAAAGGAAAGTTTTCAAAAACATCTTTTAAAAAGAAAAATGTTGTTTCCACCTCTAAGCCTCTGGAGCTTCTTCACATTGACTTATTTGGTCCTGTGAAAACAGCATCAGTCAATGGAAAGAAGTATGGACTAGTAATCGTTGATGATTACAGCCGCTGGACATGGGTAAAATTCCTAAAGCACAAGAGTGAGTCTCACTCTGTATTCACCAGTTTCTGTTCTAAAGTGCAAAAAGAATTTGACTCTAAAATTGTTAGAGTCAGAAGTGATCATGGTGGAGAATTTGAAAATAAAGATTTTGAAGAATTATTTGATTCTAATGGAATATCCCATGATTTCTCCTGCCCTAGAACTCCACAACAAAATGGAGTTGTAGAGAGGAAGAATAGGACACTCCAAGAAATGGCCAGAACCATGATCAATGAAACAAATGTAGCAAAGCACTTTTGGGCAGAAGCTGTAAATACAGCGTGTTATATTCAGAATAGAATCTCTATTAGACCTATTCTGGAAAAGACTCCCTATGAACTGTGTAAGGGAAGAAAACCCAACATCTCATATTTTCATCCTTTTGGATGCATTTGTTTTATATTAAATACTAAAGAACATCTGAACAAGTTTGATTCCAAAGCACAAAAAGGTATTATGTTAGGATACTCAGAACGCTCTAAAGGCTATAGAGTATACAACACAGAAACCAAAATTGTGGAGGAATCAATTCATGTTAGATTTGATGATAAGCTTGACCCTGAAAAGTCAAAGCTAGTTGAAAAGTTTGCAGATTTAGAGATCACTCTGGTAGAATCTGAGAAAACTCCAGAAGCAACTGTCACTCCAGACTCTGAAGAAATTAAATCTCCAGAAATTCCAAGGAAAGTTAAAAGTCGCATTAACGTATCTGAAGATTTGATTTTGGGAAATAAAGATGAACCTGTTAGAACCAGATCTACCTTCAGAACTTCTGAAGATATTCCTCTGGGACTAGTGTCTCTGATTGAGCCTACGTCCTGTGATGAAGCTCTTCAAGATAATGATTGGGTGGCAGCTATGCAAGAAGAATTAGATCAATTCTCCAAGAATGATGTCTGGGATCTCGTTCCTAAACCCAGAGGCACTCATGTCATTGGAACCAGATGGGTTTTCAGAAACAAGCTGAACGAGAAAGGAGAAGTTGTCAGAAACAAAGCACGACTGGTAGCTCAAGGTTATAGTCAACAAGAAGGTATTGATTATAATGAAACTTTTGCTCCAGTCGCGAGGTTAGAATCTATTCGTCTTCTTGTATCTTTTGCTATTAATCATTCTATCAAATTATACCAAATGGATGTCAAGAGTGCATTTCTTAATGGTTATATTTCAGAAGAAGTGTATGTCAATCAACCTCCAGGCTTTGAAAACTTAAATTTTCCAGAACATGTTTTTAAACTTAAGAAATCCTTATATGGACTTAAACAAGCTCCCAGAGCTTGGTATGAACGCTTAAGCAATTTTCTTCTGGAACAAAATTTTATCAGAGGGAAAGTTGATTCTACACTCTTCTGTAAAAACCTTAATAATGATCTCATGATATGCCAAATTTATGTTGATGATATTATTTTTGGTTCTGCTAATATTTCTGTTTGCCAAGAATTTTCTAAGTTAATGCAGGCAGAATTTGAAATGAGTCTAATGCAAGAACTAAAGTTCTTTCTGGGAATTCAAATTAATCAAACTCCAGAAGTCACGTACGTCCATCAAAGTAAATACATTAAAGACGTTCTGAAGAAGTTTGACATGACTGAATGCAACTCTGCAAAGACTCCCATGCACCCAACTTGCATTCTGGAAAAGGAAGAGGTAAGCAACAAGGTTTGTCAGAAGCTCTATCGAGGTATGATAGACTCTCTTCTCTATCTGACTGCTACTCGTCCTGATATTCTCTTTAGCGTCTGTCTTTGTGCCAGATTCCAATCAGATCCTAGAGAATCTCATTTAACAGCTGTTAAGAGAATTCTTAAGTATCTGAAAGGAACTCCTAACCTGGGCCTGATGTATGAGAAAACATCAGAGTATAGACTTTCTGGTTATTGTGATGCAGATTATGCAGGAGATAGAATAGAACGAAAAAGCACATCTGGAAATTGCCAGCTTCTGGGAAACAATCTAATCTCCTGGGCTAGCAAAAGACAGTCAACTATTGCTTTATCAACCGCAGAAGCAGAATACATCTCAGCGTCACTGTGCACAACTCAGATGCTCTGGATGAAGCATCAGCTAGAAGATCTTCAGATATTTGAGAGTAACATTCCTATCTTTTATGATAATACTGCTGCTATTTGTTTAAGTAAGAATCCCATTTTGCATTCCAGAGCCAAACACATAGAAATAAAACATCATTTTATTAGAGACTATGTTCAGAAAGGGATAGTAACGCTGAAGTTCATTGATACAGAACATCAATGGGCAGATATCTTTACTAAGCCTCTAGCTGAAGATAGATTTCTTTTCATATTAGAAAATCTGAACATTAAAAATTGCCCTGAGTAAAATTTGGCTCTGAACATATAAAATGAGACTCTGATAAAAACAAATACACTTCTGCCTCTGACTCTGATACTTCTACGAGTTAAGAAGACATCTGAGTTAGAAATCTTCAGAAACCAATCTCTTGGTATTCCTGAAGATCAGATACATTAAACACGTGGAGCTCTGAGCGTCAAACCTTAGAACTTCTAGACAGCTGTCAAGAAATTCAAAAGGCAGACGTTTGAGTTTTCCTCGAGCAGTGTGCAAACTGTGGGATTAGACATTCATTTATTAGCTGTAATCATTTTTCCCCCAAACGTGCTATTTTGGTTTTTGTGCTAACGCTGGTATGAGTGTCGTTTTTCATGCGTTTTTACTTAGGTATATAAACACTTTTCTCACATTTCACACACTTATCACTCTCACTCACTCTAAAACCCTAAACCCTTCTCTGCAAGTTCTCTGCAAGTTCTTCACCTTCTTCATCAATCTTCTTCATGGATGCTCAACAACAAGAAGTTTTTAACTTCTCCCAACAGATGGAATCTACTTCTAATCCCCAAACCTCAAACACTCAAACACCCACTGTTACAGGCGTCACCATAACCCCTGTGTATCAAGAACCCCACATTCTTGACAGAGAACGCCACATAAACCTTTCAACTCCTTTTGAAGGTTTGGATGTTTTGTGTGAATCTTTGGTTGATTTTGACAACCTTAGAAGAAATGGCGTTGATCTTACTGGTGAACTGCGTCGTCAAGGATGGGAAAACTACTTCAACAGGCTTTATGGTCCAATCTACCCTCTTCTGGTCAAGGAATTCTGGAGACATGCTGATGCAGATGACCAATTCATTGTCTCATTCGTTCTGGGAGTGAAGATAGTTATCACAGAAGCATCCATTGCCTCCTTGCTGAACATGGAGAAAGCTGGAGGTAAAAGGATTTACAACATTCCTCCAAGGTCAAAGTGTAACACCCCAATTAAACTAAGCTAATTATTTAATTTAAATTAATATTTTATTTATTAATTTAATTAAATAATTGGAAGTTTGGATTATTATTATTTTATTATTATTTTGGAATAATAATTATTGGGATAATTATTTATTGGAATAATATATAAGTTGGAATTTAGAAAAATCCCATTTTTGGTAAAAAGGTTAATTTCACGTGAAAAGGGAAAAGAGGCAGAAAGGGCAAAAAGCAAAAGAACGAAGGTTGAAGGAAGGGAAAGCTTGGAGCTCAGAGACTGCCGGATTTACTCAGGTAAGGGGGGTTTATCATCGGTTAAAGGGTATTATATGATAATATGTACTGGGTAGTAATAACCATTGGTTGTATCTCTGATTTGATTGATGCATGATGAATTTGTGAAATATTGGATGAATGAAATTGGATGAATGAAATTGGATGATAATTGAAAAGAATTCGTAGGAATTAGAAGAGATAATGTTAGGATTGGTGAAGATGAATAGGATATGATTCGTGTAGATGATATGGACGATTATTTTGTGTAATTTGGACTGTGGAAGGTTGGATTGGATAGGTTTCGTAACAGAGAAAGCCATAGCAGATCTGAGAGTTCTGGTTTCTGTTCATACGCGTATGGCACTAGGCAATACGCGTATGAGCTGGCTGGTACGCGTATGGAGGAGGCCTTACGCGTATGGGAGAAAAAGATGATATTTTGAACGTAAATTGGTCTCTGTTGGTACGCGTAAGGGGAGATTGTTACGCGTAGCATACGCGTATGGGATAGGTGATACGCGTATGAGTTGGGCGAGGAAATGCGCAATACGCGTATGAGAGTGGGCATTACGCGTATGGGTCTGGCCAGGTTTGGGCAATACGCGTATGGCAGAGGCAATACGCGTATGGGCAGAATTGTGATTTTCTGTGCTACTGTTGTGCAGTTTTTGGTTGTTTAGGCTGAGTGATGCGACTTAGCTGAGGCATGATGTGATAGGGATCATTTCCCGTTGTTTTGAGTAGTATAGGTATTAGTAGAGTGAGCTAATACTGTGTTTGATTATGTGGCATGATATGATATGCTTTTGTGATAAAACGTGTTAATGATGTGTGTTGATATGCATGATGCTGTGATTGTATCAGTTGTGTATGCATTTGTGAATAGACTGTTTTGTGGCTAGAGTGTGAGCATGTGTCTATTCTGAATTCGTTGTGATGTTGCAATTGCTAGGTGATTAGCTTGCACATTGTGGCCCATTTGGGGTGGTAGCTAATTCCCATGGTGAGGAATTAGTGAGTTTAGTAATTATTGGACTGTTGTTGATTGTTTGCATGCTAGGTGAGTAGCGTGCATTTCATGGCCCATTTGGGTTGGTAGCTAATTCCCATGGTGAGGAATTAGTGAGTGAGTCACTATGTCTCAAATGAGTGGGACTAGTGAGCTTGGTAGCCGTGCCTGGATTTGGACGGTGAGGTTGAACTATATGTTCACAAATAGTCGGTACCGCATGCATAGAGTCTAATTGCATAATAAATGTATGGCATATGATATGAATGGATGTATTCCAGTATTATATGTGTGTTGTATGTTGTGTTGTTGATGTTGAGTATGGTTGAGATTATATATATGCTATATGTTATTGTTGAATATGATGTTTGAACGGATACTGCCGTTGCTGAGTGTGTAGTCTGGTTAGGGTGAATTAATGTGTTAATTACTTAGCATTACATGTTGTTCTATAATGCTTGTTATATTGATTGAGGAACTCACCCTTACACCTATTTTCCAGGTAACGAGAAATGAGTTGAGTAGAAGCTAATGCTTGGAGTCTAGAGTAGTTCTTATGGGTCATGCTCTGATAGATGTAACATCGGGAGGGGATGTCTTGAATTGATTTGATATTGGTTGTTGATGATTTACATGTATTGTGTTACATGTTTTACATTGAGTTGAATTTTATTCCGCTGCGAATTATGCAAAGAACCTTATTTTGATTAAATAAATGAGCATGACAGGATATTTTAATGATTTTTTTATGAAATGATTGTGTGACACCCTTCGGGGCATAATTACTCTGATGAATATATTGTTATTTTAATTATAATAATTTGGGGTATTTAGAAGGGTGTTACATTAGTGGTATCAGAGCATAGTCGGTCGTGTCGAGTCGTAGTTATTCTGTTTCCCCTGTACGGGATAGGCGTTGTGTAACCCTATCAGTACTTATTTGTTTAGCTTGTTTGGGTTTTCAGAATAGAGATGGCTGGAAGAGGTAGAGATGATGCTGCGATTGCTGAGGCTCTGGGTATGCTAGCTGGAGTACTTGGAGGAAATCCGAATGTTGTGGGAATGGGAGCTGCTCGTCAACTGAGTGAGTTCCAGAAGAACAACCCTCCAATGTTCAAGGGAGCATACGATCCAGATGGTGCTCAGAAGTGGTTGAAGGAGATTGAGAGGATATTCCGAGTGACTGAGTGTGCCGATAACCAGAAGGTCAGGTTCGGTACGCATATGCTGTCAGAAGAAGCTGATGATTGGTGGGTTGCTACCCGCACTGAGTTGGAAACTGCTGGAGATGCTGAGATTTCTTGGGCTGTGTTAAGAGAGAGATTTCTGAGGAAGTATTTTCCCGAGGATGTCAGAGGAAAGAAAGAGATAGAGTTCTTGGAATTGAAGCAGGGTAACAGGTCCGTTACGGAGTATGCTGCTAAGTTCACAGAGCTGTCGAAGTATTATACTCCCTATGCTGAGGCTGCTGGGGAATTTTCCAAATGTGTGAAGTTTGAGAACGGGTTGCGTCCCGAGATCAAGCAGGCGATTGGGTATCAAAGAATTAGAGTGTTTTCTGATTTGGTTGACTGTTGCAGGATTTTCGAACAGGATTCCAAGGCTAGAGCAGAGAGCTATCAACAAAGGGTTGATAGGAAAGGCAAGAATCAGATTGATCGTGGAAAACCGTATGCAGCTGGCAAAGGTTTCCAGAGGCAGAGTGGGATGAAGAGGCCTAGTGGAGGAGATTCTAGTGCTCCTGTTAAGTGTTACCGATGTGGTCAGGCTGGATATCGTATCCATGAGTGTACCAGTAATGAGAAGAAGTGTTTCAAATGTGGGAAAGGTGGTCATTTGGCTGCGGATTGCCGGTTGAAGACTGTGACTTGCTTCAACTGTGGAGAGGTGGGTCATATCAGTCCACAGTGTCCTAAGCCGAAGAAAGAGAATCAGTCAGGAGGCAAGGTCTTTGCTTTATCAGGTTCCGAGACTTCTGCAGATGATCGTTTGATCCGAGGTACGTGTTATATTAATGGCTTTCCTCTTGTAGCTATTATTGACACAGGTGCGACTCATTCCTTTATATCTTTGGATTGCGCTGTGAAACTTAAGTTAGAGATATCTAAGATGCTTGGAAGTATGGTGATTGATACTCCTGCGAAGGGTTCAGTAACTACTACTTCAGTTTGTCTAAGTTGTCCCTTGAGTATTTTTGGTAGAGACTTTGGGATAGACCTGGTGTGTCTTCCACTAGTGCAGATTGATGTTATTCTGGGTATGAACTGGTTGGTGTTTAACCGAGTCTATATCAACTGTTTTGATAAGACTGTGATATTCCCTGAGATTGAGGAAGGAAAGAGTTTGTTTCTATCAGCAAGGCAAGTGAATGAGGAAGTAGCAGATGGGGCAGAGTTGTTTATGCTGTTAGCGACTTTGGAGGCTAAAGATAAACTGGTGATTGGCGATCTAGCTGTGGTGTGTGATTTCCCTGATGTGTTTCCGGAAGAAGTGAATGAATTACCGCCAGAGCGTGAAGTTGAGTTCTCGATTGATTTGGTACCTGGTACTAGACCGATATCGATGGCTCCTTATCGTATGTCTGCTGTTGAGCTAGCTGAATTGAAGAGTCAGTTGGAAGATTTGTTGGATAAGAAATTTATTCGTCCGAGTGTGTCACCGTGGGGTGCACCAGTGTTGTTGGTTAAGAAGAAAGAAGGTACTATGAGGTTGTGTGTGGACTACAGGCAACTGAATAAAGTGACGATCAAGAATCGGTATCCTTTACCGAGGATTGATGATTTAATGGATCAATTGGTTGGTGCTAGTGTGTTCAGCAAAATAGATTTGAGATCTGGGTATCATCAGATACGTGTGAAAACTGAAGATATTCAGAAGACTGCTTTCAGAACAAGGTATGGACATTATGAGTATTCTGTAATGCCTTTTGGTGTGACTAATGCGCCTGGAGTATTTATGGAGTATATGAATAGGATTTTCCATCCGTACCTGGACAAGTTTGTAGTAGTGTTTATTGATGACATTTTGGTGTATTCGAAATCTGAAGAAAAGCATGCTGAGCATTTGAGGGTGGTTCTGGGAGTTCTACGAGAAAGGAAGTTATTTGCTAAACTCTCTAAATGTGAATTTTGGTTAGAAGAGGTTAGTTTTCTTGGTCATGTGATTTCAAGAGGTGGTGTTGCTGTTGATCCTTCTAAGATAGAAGCGGTATCTAAGTGGGAAGCTCCTAAGTCTGTTGTTGAGATTCGAAGTTTCCTTGGATTGGCTGGTTACTATAGAAAATTCATTGAGGGATTTTCCAAGTTGGCGTTACCGTTGACAATGTTGACTAGAAAGGGGCAAGCGTTTGTTTGGGATTCAAAATGTGAAGAAGGTTTCCAAGAGTTAAAGAAAAGGTTGACTACTGCTCCTATCCTGATATTACCGAGTTCGTCGGAACTATTCGAGGTTTATTGTGATGCTTCATTGTTGGGTTTAGGTGGTGTGTTGATGCAGAATAAGCAGGTTATAGCTTATGCTTCGAGACAGCTAAGGGTTCATGAGAAGAACTATCCGACGCACGATTTAGAGTTGGCAGCCGTGGTATTTGTTCTGAAGTTGTGGAGGCATTATTTGTATGGATCAAGATTTGAGGTTTTCAGTGACCATAAAAGTTTAAAGTATTTATTTGATCAGAAAGAGCTGAATATGAGACAGAGGAGATGGTTAGAGTTTCTGAAGGATTATGATTTTGGTTTGAATTACCATCCGGGTAAAGCAAATGTAGTGGCTGATGCGTTGAGTCGGAAATCCTTACATATGTCTATGTTAATGGTTAAAGAGTTGGATTTAATTGAGCAGTTTAGAGATTTGAGTTTGGTGTGTGAGAGTACCCACAATAGTGTTAAATTGGGAATGTTGAAGTTGACGAGTAATATTCTGGATGAGATCAGAGAGGGTCAGAAATCCGATATGCTTTTGGTTGATAAGTTGACTTTAGTGAATCAAGGTCAAGGTGGTGAATTCAGAGTTGATGAGAATGGTGTTTTGAAATTTGGTAGTCGGGTGTGTATTCCGGATGTTACTGAGCTTAAGAAGAGTATTCTTGAAGAGGGACATCGTAGTGGCTTGAGTATTCATCCTGGAGCTACGAAGATGTACCATGATTTGAAGAAGTTATTTTGGTGGCCGGGAATGAAGAGAGAAATTGCGAGTTTTGTTTATTCCTGTTTGACTTGTCAGAAGTCAAAGATTGAGCATCAGAAGCCGTCTGGGCTAATGCAACCGTTGGCTATTCCAGAGTGGAAGTGGGATAGTATCAGTATGGATTTTGTTTCTAGTTTGCCGAGGACAAGTAAGAATTTTGAGGCTATTTGGGTGATTGTTGATAGATTGACGAAGTCGGCTCATTTCATTCCGATCAGAATGGATTATCCGTTAGAGAGGCTAGCCGAGTTGTATATTGAGAAGATTGTAAGTTTGCATGGTATTCCGTCGAGTATTGTTTCGGACAGAGATCCTAGATTTACATCGAAGTTCTGGGAAGGTTTGCAGAGGGCTTTGGGAACTAAGCTGAGATTGAGTTCTGCATATCATCCGCAGACTGATGGTCAGACTGAGAGGACGATTCAGTCACTAGAGGATCTTTTGAGAGCTTGTGTTTTGGAAAAGGGAGGTGCTTGGGATTGTTATTTACCTTTGATTGAGTTTACCTACAACAATAGTTTTCATTCGAGCATTGGTATGGCACCGTTTGAAGCTTTGTATGGTAGGAGATGTCGGACACCTTTATGTTGGTATGAGTCCGGTGAGAGTGCTGTAGTTGGACCGGAGATTGTTCAACAAACTACGGAAAAGATTAATATGATTCAGGAGAAGATGAGAATTGCTCAGAGTCGTCAGAAGAGTTATCATGATAAGAGGAGGAAGTCCCTTGAGTTCCAAGAGGGAGACCATGTGTTTCTTCGTGTTACTCCGATAACCGGTGTTGGTCGAGCTTTGAAGTCGAAGAAGTTGACACCTCGATTTATTGGTCCTTATCAGATTTTGGAGAGGATAGGAGAGGTAGCCTATCGTATCGCTTTACCGCCGTCGCTTGCGAATTTGCATGATGTTTTTCATGTGTCTCAGTTGAGGAGGTACATTCATGATCCGTCGCATGTAGTCCAAGTAGATGATGTACAGGTGAGAGATAACCTGACTGTTGAAACATCACCTATGAGGATCGAGGATCGAGAGTTGAAGCAGTTGCGGGGTAAAGAGATTGCCTTGGTGAAGGTAGCTTGGGGAGGACCAGCAGGCGGCAATGTGACTTGGGAACTGGAGAGCCAGATGAAGGAGGCTTATCCGGAGTTGTTCGATTGAGGTATGTTTTCGAGGACGAAAACTCTTTTAGTGGGGGAGAGTTGTAACACCCCAATTAAACTAAGCTAATTATTTAATTTAAATTAATATTTTATTTATTAATTTAATTAAATAATTGGAAGTTTGGATTATTATTATTTTATTATTATTTTGGAATAATAATTATTGGGATAATTATTTATTGGAATAATATATAAGTTGGAATTTAGAAAAATCCCATTTTTGGTAAAAAGGTTAATTTCACGTGAAAAGGGAAAAGAGGCAGAAAGGGCAAAAAGCAAAAGAACGAAGGTTGAAGGAAGGGAAAGCTTGGAGCTCAGAGACTGCCGGATTTACTCAGGTAAGGGGGGTTTATCATCGGTTAAAGGGTATTATATGATAATATGTACTGGGTAGTAATAACCATTGGTTGTATCTCTGATTTGATTGATGCATGATGAATTTGTGAAATATTGGATGAATGAAATTGGATGAATGAAATTGGATGATAATTGAAAAGAATTCGTAGGAATTAGAAGAGATAATGTTAGGATTGGTGAAGATGAATAGGATATGATTCGTGTAGATGATATGGACGATTATTTTGTGTAATTTGGACTGTGGAAGGTTGGATTGGATAGGTTTCGTAACAGAGAAAGCCATAGCAGATCTGAGAGTTCTGGTTTCTGGTCATACGCGTATGGCACTAGGCAATACGCGTATGAGCTGGCTGGTACGCGTATGGAGGAGGCCTTACGCGTATGGGAGAAAAAGATGATATTTTGAACGTAAATTGGTCTCTGTTGGTACGCGTAAGGGGAGATTGTTACGCGTAGCATACGCGTATGGGATAGGTGATACGCGTATGAGTTGGGCGAGGAAATGCGCAATACGCGTATGAGAGTGGGCATTACGCGTATGGGTCTGGCCAGGTTTGGGCAATACGCGTATGGCAGAGGCAATACGCGTATGGGCAGAATTGTGATTTTCTGTGCTACTGTTGTGCAGTTTTTGGTTGTTTAGGCTGAGTGATGCGACTTAGCTGAGGCATGATGTGATAGGGATCATTTCCCGTTGTTTTGAGTAGTATAGGTATTAGTAGAGTGAGCTAATACTGTGTTTGATTATGTGGCATGATATGATATGCTTTTGTGATAAAACGTGTTAATGATGTGTGTTGATATGCATGATGCTGTGATTGTATCAGTTGTGTATGCATTTGTGAATAGACTGTTTTGTGGCTAGAGTGTGAGCATGTGTCTATTCTGAATTCGTTGTGATGTTGCAATTGCTAGGTGATTAGCTTGCACATTGTGGCCCATTTGGGGTGGTAGCTAATTCCCATGGTGAGGAATTAGTGAGTTTAGTAATTATTGGACTGTTGTTGATTGTTTGCATGCTAGGTGAGTAGCGTGCATTTCATGGCCCATTTGGGGTGGTAGCTAATTCCCATGGTGAGGAATTAGTGAATGAGTCACTATGTCTCAAATGAGTGGGACTAGTGAGCTTGGTAGCCGTGCCTGGATTTGGACGGTGAGGTTGAACTATATGTTCACAAATAGTCGGTACCGCATGCATAGAGTCTCATTGCATAATAAATGTATGGCATATGATATGAATGGATGTATTCCAGTATTATATGTGTGTTGTATGTTGTGTTGTTGATGTTGAGTATGGTTGAGATTATATATATGCTATATGTTATTGTTGAATATGATGTTTGAACGGATACTGCCGTTGCTGAGTGTGTAGTCTGGTTAGGGTGAATTAATGTGTTAATTACTTAGCATTACATGTTGTTCTATAATTCTTGTTATATTGATTGAGGAACTCACCCTTACACCTATTTTTCAGGTAACGAGAAATGAGTTGAGTAGAAGCTAATGCTTGGAGTCTAGAGTAGTTCTTATGGGTCATGCTCTGATAGATGTAACATCGGGAGGGGATGTCTTGAATTGATTTGATATTGGTTGTTGATGATTTACATGTATTGTGTTACATGTTTTACATTGAGTTGAATTTTATTCCGCTGCGAATTATGCAAAGAACCTTATTTTGATTAAATAAATGAGCATGACAGGATATTTTAATGATTTTTTTATGAAATGATTGTGTGACACCCTTCGGGGCATAATTACTCTGATGAATATATTGTTATTTTAATTATAATAATTTGGGGTATTTAGAAGGGTGTTACACAAAGCGCATCACTGAAGTCATCAACCCAACAATCTTCAAACCTAATGTTGAAGGAAACCCCTCTAAGAACAAGGAGCTTCACCAGAACCTCCGAGTTTGGCTGAAGATTATTCTGGGAATAATCCACCATCGCCCAGCCTCCAACTCCTCTGATTACATAAATGCTGATCAGAAATGCATCTTATACTGTATTCAGAAGGGTATCCAGATCAACCTCCCTGTTCTCCTCTTCAGATATCTGAGGGATTCTGTCAAAGAAACCAGAAACAATATGAAGCCAAGGTCTTACATCCCTCTTGGAAGATTGCTTTCTGATGTCTTCATTGAGCATGGCTTGGTAGATGATCTGGAGAAGACCAGATGTATGGATGATCTGGCAATTGATGTGGCAAAGCCTCTGAATGCCAAAAACCTGAAGAGTATGGGAATCATCAAAGAGATCAGAGTCAAGCCAACTCTGGATACATCTTGGGACTCTTTGAAGGATCAGAGGAAGATGCCTCATGGCCTTGTCAGATTCTTCAAGAACGAACCCAGAGATGCTGTTGCCATCTATCTTCAGCGTATGCTGGATGAGGGTGTTGACGTATCTGATTTCCGCCTCGAAGACTGTCTGGACTCTGATGAAGATCTAGTCAGATACAAGAGAGGTATTTCTGAAAAGAAGATAGCTCCTCCAGCAAAGAAGGCCAGACTTGGAGAAACTTCTGGAAGCAAAACTTCAGCACCTCTGAATGTCTCTTCTGGTAAGTCTATTCCTCCTGTCTCCTCTGAATTTAAAATGGCTTCCTCTAACCCTCTCTCTTCACAACCAATTTATACCACCTCTGACATTCCACCCTCAATCACCTCCCAAACTACACCAGTTCTAAAAATAGCCAGAACCTTCATTCCTCCCTCTCAACCTATACAAACCCACCAAAGCACTTCTTCTTCTTCATCCTCTGAATATGAATCACCTCCTTACGTTTCCCCTTCTTCTGACCCAGAGTTCTCTGACCAAGAGTCCTCTGACCAAGAACACTCTGACCCAAACTCCCCAACCATAGCCACACTCTATGCCCATAGACTTGCTTCACAACGAACACAAACCACAGAACCTGAAATAACTTCACCACTACAACAAACAACCACCATACCCTCTGTAATTCAACCATCTGCTCCTTTCACCTCTAATATCACTCCACCAATCCTTCCCGCTGTCCCAGAACCAGAATCTGAACCTTTAGATTTAAACCCACTTTATGCTTCATCCCCCAGTCTTCAACCAGAAGCAGATTCTGAACCCCAACCTGAGTCAGAATCTGAACCTCAAACTCTAAATCTCAGCCCTCGAAACTCTCCACCTCATACCTCTGAACCAGAACCTGAACCTGAGCTTTCTAAACCTACCCTTAAGGAAGCCATCTTTATGATTGCAGAGGCTTCAGCTCAAAAGATAGATTCTTTAGTCATAAACTCTGAAATCAGTGATGATCCTGCATCTGTAAGGACACACTGGAACAGAGTCATTGGCTGGATGATATCTGAGTCTTTTAGGCTGAAGAGTGTCTCTGAACAAGTCAGAAATGGCTACATCAGAGATGCTGAGGCAAGACTCCAGGAGCGACTTGCCAGAGAGGCTGAAGCCAGAAGGCTTGAGGAAGAGAGGTTGGCTAAGGAAGCTGAAGAAGAAGCAAAGAGACTAGAGGAAGAAAGACTGGCAAAGGAAGCATAAATTCTAAGGCAACAAGAAGCTGAAGCTAAGGCTCTGGCAGATGCAGAAGCCAAAGCTGCTGCAGAAGCTGAAGCCCAGCAGGCTCTGACTCAGGGGGAGTCTTCAACTGCTGTTCCTATGATTCTTCAGACTCTAAAGGACCTTAAGGAAGATCAAAACATCCTCCGAGACAGAATGGACAAGCAAGATACGGTCAATGAGAATATCCAGAAGATGCTTGCCATGATCTTGCAGAAATTGCCTCAGAACCCTTAGGCACTTAGGATTTATTGTTTTCTTGTCTTTTGTTGTTGCTTCTGTTTTCTTTTTGGATCTGATGTTTTGCTTTTGATCTCTTTGACTCTGATTTTTTTTGTGTTTCTATTTTAATGAAGTGTTTTTCTCTTTACTTATTTTTTATGTCTTTTTGATTCTGACAAAAAGGGGGAGAAATTATTATTAGCTCTGATGAAAATATCGTCTAAAACCTTAAGCATTCTGCAACAATTGTAGAAATAACTCTGATAAAAATAACTCTGTTAAAAATAGCTCTGATTAAATAGCTCTAACATTAAATTTAAGAAATTGCAGAAAGTTTTCAGAAATCTCTTTACTTGGAAAGCTCTGGTAAGAACTTCTGAACTCCCTAGCACTAACTCAGGGGGAGCTTCTGTCTATCTGATCTAGTTTTTATTCATGTTTCATCTGCTATTTTAAGTTGTTTTGTCATCATCAAAAAGGGGGAGATTGTAAGAACAAAAATTGTTCTACAACAGATTCCTTGATTTTGATGATAACAAAGGATGAAACCAAAAATGGCACCCTAACGAAAAGTTTCTAAGTGTGCAGGGTTCTAAAGAAAGAAGTAATAAATCTGATGATGTCATCAGATGCACAACAAGATCAGATACAAATTCTCAAGTATCAGAAGCATCTGAAGTGGAATCTCGTTCAAGAAAGTCTAGAAGCTCTGACTCTGGACAAAACTGCAAAGTATCAGAAGCATCTGAACATAAAGTAAAGTCTAGAACCTCTGACTCTGAACAACGCCCTCTGAAGAATCTTTTAGATCAACATCAGAAGCAAGATTCCAAGATTCCCCAGAAACACAAATACTCTGATTATGGATTTGCTAATCATGAAAGAGTAACGTTGAAGACAAGAAAAGATTTTCAAATGGATTTCCTAATTGAGAAAGAGACGTTAATCTCCGCTTCCAAGAGAAAAGATACTACTTGTGGTAAGTAGTCACTTCAAAAATGAAAAGTTAAACTGCAGAAGCTATTTAAGTGATGGAGTAAACTCAGTTTAATATCCACCAGTTCAACCACTACTTCAACTCATATATAAATAGAGCTGCAATCAACATTCAGTAACAAGAAATCAACTAGCCAAAACTATACTGAATTATTTCAAGCTCAAGAAAAATCATCTTTGTTTTTCAAAGAATTTCACTAAGCTTTTGCTTATCAAGTGAAAAATCTGTTCTTAAATTTGTAATACTTGCTTTCTTAGAAGCACTCTAGATTACATATCTTGTATCTAATTTTTTATTTGATTTCCTCAAGTGACTCTTTGTAGTCTGTAGACTTGAGAGGACTAAGAGATTTTCTTCTCTCTTAGGGGTTGTTTGTAATCTTTCAAGATTAGTGGATTAAGTCCTTGTTGAAGGCGAAATCACCTTGGCCGGGTGGACTGGAGTAGCTTTGTGTTATAAGCGAACCAGTATAAAATCATTGTGTGATTTTCATTTTGGAAAAGCGCTTATTTTTTCAAACAATTCAAACCCCCCCTTTCTTGTTTTTCTCACCTTCAATTAAAGCATTAAGACTATTATGTATATAGACTGATGATCACATCTCATGGATCATGGATAAGGAGTTATCAAGTCTTAAACATAGGTATGAATATTAAGAGTAATATTTATACCGGATTGACCCGCTATGAGAATACTATATAGAAAGTTATGCAAAGTGTCATAAGTTATTCTCATGGTGATAATGGTGTATACCACTCTTCGACCTGAAACCACTATGGACCCTAGATGTAGAGTCGAGTGCTTTATTGCTGATCAAACATTGTCCGTAACTGGATAACCATAAAGACAGTTGATGGGTACTCCACGAAACATGCTGAGGGACATGAGTGACCTAGATGGAATTTGACCATCCTGCATAACAGGATAAATGTCTATGGGCCTGTAAGACCCCAATTTTGGCCCTAAGATCCCTCATGGCCCATATCATATCATATCATGGCCTCAAGGATCATTGCATACCCTAGCTGCCCTCCTAGTGGGTGGGGTACATTGTGAGTGGTTTCTTGATCACCAAGCATGTATTGCATTTGTATACCATTGCTTTTCATATGTTTACTAACCAAAAGTACAAAAATATTGTCATCTAACCATGTTGCTTGCAGCTGAAGCTAACTAGGTCAATACAGTCAAATCAGGCTTTGAGCAATAGATGGTGGCCATTCTTGAAGAATTTGGACACCATGATCATTCATAAAGAGTTCATATAACTTGTGATATCATTTGGAATCAAGATCTCAATTGAAAGAGGCTTGGAATTCATCAGAACTTGGCCCAGTCAAACAAAAGTCAACAAAAGTCAACTGTGGTCAACCGTGGATTTAAGCAGTTATTTGATGATTGGAAATGGTTGAAAATGTCTCATTCATGTCTATATAAACTTCATTTGGCATTTCAAAGACCAAGATTGGAGGAATTGAGCTCAGATAGAAAGTTTCCCAAAGTGGTAAGTGGACCTGTGATTTCAGCTGCTCAAAATGGAAAGTTTTTCCCCTCAAGATGATTTCATGATACAAGCTTCAAATCAAAATTTGTCCAACATGAAAGTTGAAGATCTTGTTCTCACAATTCCAAAAAGTCCAAGAACTCAAAAATCCAATGTATGGTTTGCAAGATATGGCTCAGTGAATTTCAAAAAAGACCCGTAATCGGGAGGGCATAACTACCACGTGGTTTATCCAAAATGCAAGTTCTTTATATGCACAAACTCCATTTAATATGTACTTCAAGGGTGCATAATTGGATTTTTCGGAAAAGGCTCCATGCAAAATGCCATTTTTGAAGTGAATTATTTGGAAGGAGGGGCAAAATCGTCCAAAATGAGAAATATTGGGAATTTGCATATGAGGCTTATACCAACAGCTTCCAAATGATATTTGCAATTGGTTCAAGGTGTAAATTTGCTGCTAAGGTGTTTCTAACCATTTCAAGAGCAAAAGGCCAATGCATCACATAAGCATATTTGTTACTAATCCATTTTTGCTTAATTATAATTAAACTTGGATTAAGTACTACATATATATACTTAAATCGATAACAGAATGAAAGGGGGGGAATCATTTTTTCTTCACAATCTCAATTTCCATCTAACAGAAAAAAAGCAAAAAGCTCTCAAGTTCTCTCACATTTCTTCTTCATCAAGGACCTTTTTTCACCAATTCATCGACGATCCTTGAAACTTGATGCGAATTCTTGGTGGATTCGTCAATTATACTTGTTGTTGAGTTTCTGTTTGCAGGAGGTGAGCGGAAAATCCGGCGATCTCGCGACTGTTGTGAAGATGCTCATCCATGGCAGTTGGGGAAATCTGGTGATGCAAGCGTTCCTTGAGCTAGATTCTTCTCACCTATCACCTTCTACGACGATTGGCTATATCTGTTTGCGCGAATCCGAAGCTCAACCGCGGTTCCGCCGGTACTGCACTCAAGAAGGTTGGATTTCGCATCGCGCAATAGCTTAAATCTTGTTAGGGATTTGATAGAGTAGCGATTGTAGATTACTTTGAAGCTTGTGATTTGTAATTTCGTTAAAGATTGAGGGAGAAATCCGCGATTGAAGTTTCGTCGCCATTTGCCTTTTCCACCGATTCGTATTGTACGTTAATTTATTGATGAAATTGATTGTATATTCGTAATCCCGAGGCCAAGCCGGTTCGAACGGTGTGCGATTCGTGAATTCTCGTTAAGATTTGGCCAAAACCTAGAAACGCAGGTGATGAACACGAAGAACTTGTTAAAGTTCTTGAAGAATCTCCAGAAAAAGCTTCGTAGATCTTGCTTTCGTCTGTTGCCTTGCGTTTTCTTGTTCTTAATTGCCGGATCCAATCACAAGCTGCCACGTCTGATTAGTGGTGCGCAGCGTTTTAAGCGTGGCTTCAGTAATTACACATTAGGCCATTTCATTCAAAATAAATTAATTAAATCATTATTAGATCCAAATAATATTGAAATAATTATTTAAAAACTTCTAAAATTCATATAATGCTCAATAATAATCCAAATAAATCAGAGTTTTTTTGTTAATCTTTATTTTTTCTCTACCTTTTTATAAAAATCAAAAATAAAATAGTGCTTGAAAAAAATATTAATTGACCTAGAGATACTCCAATGTATACATATTTTCATACACATTACCATTTTAATTATAGAAACCATGTGCTATATCCAAATTAATTGAAAATTGAGATATTGGTTCTTGACATCCTCCTGGATTTTTGACATAGATTTCATAATTTTTGAGCCTATGGTTTATCATATATGAATTATTGAATTTGGATGTGTAAAAATGTGACATAAGTTGATATGCTGAATTACTCTAATTGATTACCATGCTTCCCATTGGCCAATGGCCTTGAATTTTTGCATGAAGCTTATTTGACATGTTAACATCCCCTGTGAATTTTTGTGGATTTTTACAGTCCATTTTCAATTTGATTCATATTTTTTCTTGCTGCCTAGCATGTTAGAGCTTCATGTGTGTAACCTTTTGTATATATGTTGCCATATTCTCATGCCTTGTCTAATGACCTTGAAAATTGATAGGATAGTTCTTAACCCCTGTAGCTATCTTTTGGCTTTGGTCCTACTGATTTATAATGCACCATTACTGTTTACCATTAGATTGAAGTGGATGCATAAATTTGGACTTCATTTGATGTTGTTTTTGCATGCTGTGCCATGTTTAATTAATTCCTATTGATTTACTAGTCCAAATGACTTGAAAATTAACATGGGGCTTGCTGAATGTCTTCTGGTTAGAACATAATTTTTGTGGATTTTTTGGTGCCATTTTGGCATTTATTTGAATGTGATCTTGCTGGTTGTTTGTATGAGACTCCACATTGCATCTTTTGCCTTCCATGTTGCATAAATAGAAATGTGCACATAGTTTGGATATGGGACCAATTGGGATCCCTTTGTTATTGATATTACTTGAATTTAATCATGAATTGGCTGCTGTTTTAAGATTTTTCCATCTTTTTGACCCTAGGCTAGTCCTAGTGGTCATGTTACTTACATTTGAAGTGAATTGTGCCTTTTCAGGTTAAGGAGTTAGTGATTAAGGAATTTGCTCCACATTTTGGATTATGTTACTTGACACATTTGACTAATCAATTTGTTTTGTAGGATATGTGGTTCACATGAGCCTTGTGCTATGCACATCATTATTTGTATAATTGTACTTTGTTGATTGATTCCTACATTGTTATCTGATTATGAATGAGATGCTGATTATGCTTGATTGTTTCCAGGTACCCTTTAGTCGCTCAGTTCTCTTAAGAACTTGCTTTGCTTTGCTTAAATAGCAACTTGCATTGAGGTATAGAACCTTCTTCTTCATGTAGTCTGGAGACCCGGCTTGTTATTTGGCCGGGCAAATTGTCTGAAGTCCTCCTTAAGAGGCATTGATTGTGTATGTTTATATTTGTCCTAAGCAGGAAAAGTCCTCAGTTGAGGCAATTGGTGGAAGGTAGAGATAAGTAGCCTATCTCCCACTATTCAGTGAGTCTTCTCCTTGCTCCCATTACATGGTTGTAGCATTGAGATCCAAACCCAAGATCTATCGAGTCAATCGGGGAAAGAGTTCCATCTTTCTGAACTCCCCCACATTCTTATATTTACATGCTCTCTCGGACCTGAGATAGAAGCAATGAGGCACACCCCTCATATCCTTTCATCTGCTTCACCTGAGCCCCTCAATGGCCAGGTTAAGAGCGACACTTACCTATTACAGTGGACTTTCATAGTCAAACCCTTTTTGCTTGAGCCTCATGAATGGTTATAGAGTGTGCTACCTGATTATTTGTGATTTATTACTCATTTGTACATGATTGATTGCTTGCCTTAATGCGTTTACCATCATTCATTGCTCCTTGTAGCATGTCCATTATGTCATTTGTCCTTGTGACATTGTTTGCTTACCCATTGAGGAACCAGTTATAAGTCCCTGTAAGGTGGCATCTGTTCCCATGACATGGAAGGGGTAGAGTGTAAGACCTCATTGGTCACTCATACCCATTGCCTAGTGCAATTGTTGTTGTATGTGAGGATTCATTGTAAGTCCCTGTGATGTGGCATTTGTTTTCCTAGGATCATACTGTGGAGGTTAACATGAGTCCAGATAGATTGGCAGTTGACTTCCCTGTTTCGTTTTTTTGTTTTATTCTGAGGGAGATTAGTGTAAGTCCATAGAGTGGCTTCTGATATCCTTACTTGTTTTAGGAGACAGGTATAAGACCATTGAGTGGCCTCCAGTATCCGCTTTTATTTACTTTCATCTGTCATTATGGCCACATTATTGCTCATTTGTAGCCTATTCCTAAGGACGCACTTGAGTCATCTTCTATATGACTTCAAGAGGCGGACCCTTCTAAGAAGTTTTACATTCCACCATTATCCATTCACCCCATTGTGTCCTACCTTTTCACACATGTTTTAAAACTTTGAAATAAGTGTCGTGCAAACATTCTCACCTTCTTTCCAAATTAGAAACTTGGACCTTAAGTCCATGATTTTTCCAAACTTCATTTTTGTAAATACTTCATTTTGAATTGACTTTAATCATACTTTGACCTTTTTGTAAAATAATCCAAATAACTTCACCCATTCAAGTGATTTTGTGGCTCTGTCCATGTTTGTTAAGTTCATACATTAGCTATAGGTTTGATTTACCCTAGTTGGTTGATATTAATCTCACCTATTTGTCCTTAGTAGATGAATTGTAAGCCTTCCTTGCCTATTATAGGGTTAACCCCTCTCTGGCAAGTTGAAGCCTTTCTCACATGGTGGACTAGTTGTTATAAAAAGTTGAGTTTTCTCCCGTGGGTAACGTAAGACCTTTAAGCTTGTGTTTTAAAATTGAATCAACTAACTTTTGGAAGTTTTTTAGCCGAACTACGGCGTTTTGATCCTTACCTTTGATGGAAGGTACGTAGGCAGCGGGTTCATCCGTTCGAACACAAAAATAACTAACTTGTATATTCTTTTCTCATCATCCTACTCATGTTTGCACAATGCTTATGTCATGACAAATAATAATTTTCAAACAACAAAGTGTGAAAAGGGCTCCCTAGGAGTACCTAGGACGCATTGGGTGCCTGACACCTTCCCATTGCGTAATTTACCCCTTACCCCGATCTCGGATCTTTTTATTGGTTTTCTACGAGTAAAACTTCTTAGGCTTTTGTTCGCTTTTTAGCCAGTCCTTAGGATAAATAAAAGTGCGGTGGCGACTCTATGTTATTGTATACTTTGCTTATGATTTAATCAATAGATCATATAGTAACGAATACACCGCTACAGAAAAGTGGCGACTCTGCTGGGGATAACATTCCTTGGTGGTATTGCCAACTTTTCACCTTTGTGTGATATATTATTATTGTTATTTGACATATTTTTGTACAATTTGGGATAACTGTATTGATTGTAATGTTTGAATTGATTGATATACAAATGTTGTTTGCTTTGGTGATCTTTGTGAGATGAGTTCTATACCCGAACTCGAGTGCACTCTAGGATAGGAGAATGGCATAGTCTCGTTGACTGGTGTGGAGTAGTCCTTAGCCAGTTGACTTGCGAGTCCATTCACTTGGTGGAGGTCATGTTGGATTGATAATGTCACACAAGTTATTTGTGGTTAGGCATTATTCCTTCAATCATGTGCCTTAGAAGCCAAGGACCTTAGTTTACCAAACCCATCTTGGCCTATTTTTAGGACGTAGTGCGGAGGTCGTTCAGATGTCAGTTCTGATGCGATTGTCACGCGATACTACACTCATAAGAGTCTCTCTTGAGAATATTTTTGGAATACGAGTATTCGTTCCTCCGATAATATCCGAAAGATGGAACGATGATTATGGGAACCTCTGGTAGAACATGTCTGGCAGGTTTAAACCCTAGTACACTCCCTTTGGGTGGTTCTTAACCGAGACTCCATGCTCGTGACTCTCAGCAAACCCGTGATTCGTGGTTGAGTCGTTCAAACATCGTTAATATCAATGGATCCCGGATCAGGTGTAAAACCTAAAATCCACCAAAGTGGCTGGTTGATATTAAGGATGTTTGAGCCGGTTCATGTACCGTTAATATCAATGGAACTTGGGTGTCGATAAGGTGAAAACCTAAATCCACCAAAATGGATGATTGATATTAGGGATACATAGAGCTTTCCCACGACCTTTGTTTGGTGTGCCTTGCTTGATCCTTGAGTGTGATTGTTGCATTCATACATTCATGCATTCATCTACATCCATATCATTAGATAAAGAGAAAAATTCCAAGGAACTCAAAGGAGTTTATTTGCAAAAAATTTCAAACATGAAAAAACCGGGAAAATTTTTTCACCTGATATATCTGATGAGATACTCTCATATATGATCAAAAGGCTAAATATTTCAAAGTTTGCAAATAAAACCTTCAAGTTCCTTTGAAATAAAAAACAAGCATATGCATAAACACTTCATGCATCATTTGCATAAGCGGGCGTTTTGTTCCGGTCTCCCGTCCAGTAGTCTGACCCTGCGATCTTCATTTATTTTGGAGACGCACCTCGCCGGTATTATACCAGAGCCGATTCTTCGAGATTGATGGATCATCTTGAGCAAGAGAATTGCGAACTCAAAGGAGGAATCTTCCCGACTGAGTGCTTTTGATGGATAGATCCCGGGCTGGCATTGGCTTCTGTTCTGGGGCATATAATGAGCAAGGTCTGTTCACGAGTGGAGGATTCATCCATGATGATCAGTCTGTCGAAGAGGAAGCTGCTGCTATCATTGAAGAAGATGCAGAAGATACGAGCAACTTTGTTATTCCTGGTGGTGTCTGCCACAATTGGGTCGCTGTGGATGTTCCAACAGTCATCCATAGATCAGAGTAAAAAATGCTCACTTTGTTTAAAACCCTTCTCCCATGCCAAAAGGAGAAGTGATGGCATTGTTGGCAGCATTTAATACAATGATATTTCATTCAATTAATGCATTGTTAAACATTTGTTTTTTCATTTGTTTTCACTTTTTGCTTTTCATGAAATCAGTGATCACAAAAAACCTGAAAAACAAAAACAGCTTTTTCATCTGCATAAATGATTTGCTTGTTTAAATACAAAAGCGTTTATTATCCAGAATCATTATGCAGGGATTTCTAAACCCATTGAACATAATGATCCGACGCCATCTCCCAAATTTGAATTCCTTGTATTCGAAGCAGAGGAAGATGATGTTGAAGGGGATTCCTGATGATATTACCCACCTTCTTGAGCACGAAAAGAAGCTCATTCAGCTGTATTATGAGAATCAGCAAAACAGTCAAACTGGGGCGTTACAAATGTAATGTAAAAAAAAAAATGAAAGAAGAGAGGGTGGAAAAAGATGAAAAATCAAAAATCAGCAAAATTTTTTCAAGATTTCTTCAAAAGAAAAAAAGAAAAATTATACCCTCAAGTCCCTAGTTGACTGATGCTGATTGGGTTCAGAGTCGTTATGACCAACTGAATTTGATTGAAGAGAAGAGATTAACTGCCATGTGTCATGGTCAGTTATATCAGCAGAGAATGAAGAAAGCATTCGATAAGAAGGTCAAGCCTCGCGTGTTCAGAGAAGGTGACCTTGTGCTCAAGAAAGTCTTGTCTTTCGTGCCCGATTCCAGGGGCAAGTGGACTCCAAACTACGAGGGTCCATATGTTGTTAAGAAAGCCTTTTCAGGCGGTGCTTTGATGCTTACAACAATGGATGGGGAGGATTTCACTCGTCCTGTGAATTCAGATGCAGTTAAAAGATACTTTGCCTAGAAAAAAAAAGTATATGCAAATGAAAAACAGAATAGCTTGCTAAGTTGAAAACCCGAAAGGGCGGCTTAGGAAAAAATGAGCGTCTCGGTGGAAAACCTGCAAGGGTAATCCAGGCAAAAGTTAGAGACTTGATAAAAAAGCATATTTGCATCCCGCTAGATTGAGTACCTCACTCTGGGGCAATCTAGGCAAAAATTAGGGATCAGGCAAGTAACTGCACCCTGACAAGACTTTCTGTTTCACCAGCCGTCTTTTCGTCAGAAGATTCTCGATTCGTCGTCAACTGAAGCTTCGAATACATCGAGATTCAAATTGGTAGAGAAAGGATCATTATGTTCAATGTAGCCCTCTTCCAATATACATCACTGATTTCAAATTTGTACAGATCTATGGAGTCTTGCCATTCGCAGACTACCATTCCATCAAATAAATTTGAGCTTTTATCCAATTATTTGCACTCTTATTTGTTTCAATTCAACAAATGTTTTGCATGTTTTAATTAATAAAAATGTCATTGTTTTAAAAAACAAAATTTTTCAAAGATTATTGTTTTAAACAAAGTGAACATTCACAATGATAAAAGGATACTTAAAGAATTTCTCAGTGCTCTCCCAAGGGTGGCATGATTCCCAACAGGTAGGACATTTGTTCATATTCCTGGGTTGGTTTGTATCCTTCTTCTCCAGATTTGACTGTTGGGGTTGTTCCCCAAGCAGAGATTTGGTTGCTGGGGTTGTTCCCTAAGCAGAGCTTCCGTGGATTTTGACTCCCCGAAGCAGAGTGGTGTGTTGAAGACTCAGTCTGTTCTCCAGCAGTAGTCTCTCCCCGGCTTGATTGCTCAGTTGTTCAAAATTTGTGGTTAGTGGGTTGATATCCCCGTATCCCGTATTTCTCCCTAAGTGAATTGCCAGCATAATTGCGAGTCGAGTTGTTGGTGGGGTTGTTCCCCAAGCAGAGTGTTGTTGAAGAGTCAGTGTTCTCCAGCAGCAGTTTTCCCCGGCATGGATGATTTCCTTGTGGAAGATTCGGCGGTTGATGGTTTGTCACCTTGGTGCCTCGTCACTTTCTCCAGTGGGTCGCTATCCCCAGACTTTATTTGTCTCCTTGGCACAGTAGAGCTGTTATTGACATCCCCATTGCAGTCGCGAGCAGAGTTGTTGTCACTCTCCCCAGCGCAGTTGCCAGCGGATTTATCTGTTTTCTCAGCACGGTCGCTTTCCTTTTGAAAGACTCGGTAAGTCAGTGGTTTGATACCCGGTACTTTACCTTTTCCCCGGCAAAGTCGTCAGTGGAGTTGTTTACTTTCTCTCTATCAGAATGGTTGATCTCCTCAGCAGAGCAGGATTTATTTTCCTACTCCGTGGTTGATTGGGTTGATGTCCCGGTATTTTCATCCACTTTCTCCAGCATTTGTCTGCAGAGCGGTTGTTGTGGCAGTGTTGCCTGTTGAACCTCTTTCAATCCCCCGTATGGTCGGTTGATGGCTCCGTCATCCAGAGGTTGTATTGATTTCCCGATTACTTTTCGATCCTCAGTAGAGCAGATTTTATTGCAGAGTTTACTGATGTGATCCATCAGATGTGTGTTCGCCCCGAGTAGAGTGGTTTGTTGCAGAATCTACTTGTTTGGCGTTTTCCTTCCTCAGTGGGTTGTCCCCCAAGAGAGTAATTGATGATATCCCCAGTAGAGTTGCTTGTGCAGCCAAACTCTATCCGGGTGACCTTTGCTCCCTCAGTGGGTTGTTCCCCAATGGAGTTATGTTGGATCCGTTTCCATAGCAGTGTTTGCTAGGATCCCCTGCAGGACTTTGAGATTCTCTTGTTCCCCAACAGATTTGTCTTGGTGGCTGTTTTGCCTGTTGTGACTTTCTGTGCCCCAGTTGGGGTGATCGTTGATCCATTGCTCAGAGATTTGGTATTCTCCGGATATCTCTGATTCTTTTGCTTCTGCTTCCCAGCAGTACCCGCAGATCTTTGCTTTATAGCATATAGATCTCCAGCAGAATTGGCTTTCCAGTTGGTTTTCCCCTGGAAGTATAATACCGGACGTTTGATTCCTGGACCTGTTGTGTTAGAAATGTCTATTCTGTCAGCATTCATCAAACATAAATCACGCATATTCATGCATATTCATAAAACATTCAGATATTCATGTTGCATTTTGCCATATATCCTTTGTTTGTTGTTCCCTGCTAAGGTGATATAGATCTTTATAGATCTCCCTAAGCAGATGTCGGGTGTTAAATCTCTCCATGTAGAGTCAGCCCATAAGCAGAAAGTGTCTGTCTTTCCTTCTGTAGTTCCCCACTGAGATGTTCCCTCGTGGATGACGGTTTCTTCCGTTTCCTCCCAACACATATATTGGGATGGATGTTCCTATTGAGTTATATCCTCATAGGACGTGTCTTGATTCGGTCTGTCTTTTCGGAATATTCCCGAATTGGCGTTTTGTCAACTATATTGTGCTTCCCTGTGGTGATTTTTATCCCCAGCGGAGTTTCGGGCCTCTACCCTTATACCGGTAGTTGTAAGTCCTATTGTTCCTTGTCCTCTTGGCGGGATTTGTGGTTATATACCTTTCATTCCTCCGCAAGAGTCGATTTTGGCCTCTACCCTTATACCGGTAGTTGTAAGTCCTATTTTCCTGGCTTTCTTGGCGGAAATGGTGGTTATATACCTTTTAGTCCCCAGCCAGAGTTGTTGGTTTTCTACCTGATAGTCGGTAGTCGTAAATCCTATTTCCCTACTCTCCAACAGAGTTTGTGGTCTGTTATAAACCTCTTTTTGGTTTCTCGTGCGGATTCGTGATTTATTCTATCCCCACGCAGAGTTTTTGGTTTTCTACCCCGTATTCGGTAGATGTAAACCCTAATTTGTGGTTATTCCCACCAGAGTATGGCTACTGCCCTCATACCGGTAGTTGTGAGTCCTATCTCTTTTCCCCTAGCAGTGGTAACCTTTGTGGTTCGATCTGGTTGTTGTTGGATTTTCTGTTGTTGTGGTGTTATCCCAAACAGAGTTTTGTTCCCTGTGGTGATTGGTATACCCAGTGGAGTTTGTGGTCTTCTACCCCGTATTCGGTAGTTATAAATCCTTTGTCGCTGTGATTTTTCTCTCCAGCGGAGTGGTATCTTATGATACATGTGGATAATTGCCGGTTGCTAGCAATTTTATCCTCAGCTGAGTCTTTGGTTTCTTACCCAGTAGTCGGTATTGTTAAACCCCTTGTTTCCTCAGCCAGATTTTTGGTCTTCTGCCCCGTATTCGGTAGATGTAAGCCTTAATCTCTCCTTTGTGGTTATCTTCATTCAATATTCGATGTTGATATTCCTTCCTGCTTTTGGGTAGTTGCTCTTGAGTAAGCACTTGTATTCCCAGTAGTCTTCTGAATCATTGCCGGATGCTTGCAATGTTATCCTTTTGAAGTCGCCAGTGGGTCTTTTCACCGGTTGCTAGTGATTTGTTCCCCGGATCATTGATTGTATATCAATGCATCCCCAGCTTTTGCGGATAATTGCCGGATGCTTGCAATTTATCCCCAGTGAGTCTTTCATTTACCCTTTTGTTGGTAATGTTGTTGCTCCTTTGATTGGTCATCATTATATGCCTGTTTGGTATCCCGATGCCTCTCTTTTCGGTTGATTTATCCTTTCTTAACCTTTATACCGGTTGTGGATAATCTTCCATGCGAGTATACTATCCATGTTCTGACGGTAATGGATAGTATATCTCATGCACTCTTCAGTTGAAGCCTTTTGTGTTTCCCTGGTCGAGTAAGATTCGTTATTTCCCTTTGCGGAGTCGAATATTTCTGTGTTTCGGATAATTGCCGGATGCTTGCAATTTATCCCCTTGAGTTGTCTTTCGTTTACCCGGATGCTTGGTAACGATTGTCTCTCTTTCTGGTTAGTCACCTATTATATACTTCGGTATCGCTGGTGTCTTGTCCTTTCGAGTGTATTATTCACGGTCTGCCGGTAATGAATAATATGTCTCATGCGCTCTTTAGTTGGAGTCCTTTGTTGATTTTCCCCAGCTGAGCAAGATTCGTATTCTTTGTAGAATCGAATATCCATCCTTTAACCAGTTTGTGTTTCGGATGTGTGTTTTGGCATATATACCAATTCACGTTTTCGGTAGATCACCTATTATATACCTCGGTATCTCTGGTGTTTCTTATCATGCGAGTTTATTATCTACGTTCTGACGGTAATAGATAATATATCTCATGCGAGTATTCTTATCCACGGTCTGCCGGTAATGGATATTATGTCTCATGCACTCTTTGGGTTTGTGTCCCCAGTTGAGTAAGGTTCGTTTTCCCGTTGTGGATTCGAAGGTCCATCCTTTAAGTCGATTTTGCTTTTTCAAGCCTTCCTTTCGGATGATGTGTGTCTTGGCATATATACCAATTCACGTTCGGTCGGTCACCTATTATATACCTCGGTATCCCTGGTGTTCCTTTCTGTCTATTCCCTATTATGACCTTGGTCCCCTGTGGAGTCAGATTTTCCTGAGTTTTATACCCTTTGTTGGTCTTTCTCAGATGTTGGTTGATTGATATCTCTCACCCTTATACCGGTCTTAGATATTCATTCTTCCTGAGTTTGTTACCCTTATACCGGTGACACCTCATTCCTTGTTGCTTTTCCCAGGAGAGTCTCTTTGTTAGACATTCCCCTGTGGAGTTTCCTTTGGTGATTTTTACCCTTTGCTATATGGGCGTTTCCCCCAGTATATGCATTTCCCGGCAGGGAGGTTCTATGAGAATCTTTTCCTGGTCCGAGTCCGGATTTTTATCCGAAGTATCCTGGATGGATAATTTGAGTCAGCTTATGTCTTTCCAAGGGATTTATTTTCCTCCGGAATTCTTTATTCCCCGGTGTGAGTCCTTTGCTTCCCCAGCAAGCTCTCCAGTCCGATGTCTGTCATCCCCACTCGGAGTCGTGTCTTGTTCACGCTGCGTCAGTTTTGTTTCACTAAGCAAAGTCGTGTCCTGCTCACGCATTCTTTTCTTACTATCCCCTGATAGAGTCCCAATGAGAATCTTATTAGAGTCTCTGTTCCTGGTGAGTGTATTACTCCGACGGATCGTCCTTTCTTCTGTGTGAACAATATATTCCCCACAGAATTTGCTTTTGCATGCATACATCTGCATCATGAGGTCTCTTAGGGACCAAAATTTGTCTCATTACTATTATTTAAGCCCATTCTACCGCGTCGAGATGAAGATTTCTAAACTTCACTTCTCCGGCTAGAATGACCTTAAATAGGGGCATCTGTAAGACCCCAATTTTGGCCCTAAGATCCCTCATGGCCCATATCATATCATATCATGGCCTCAAGGATCATTGCATACCCTAGCTGCCCTCCTAGTGGGTGGGGTACATTGTGAGTGGTTTCTTGATCACCAAGCATGTATTGCATTTGTATACCATTGCTTTTCATATGTTTACTAACCAAAAGTACAAAAATATTGTCATCTAACCATGTTGCTTGCAGCTGAAGCTAACTAGGTCAATACAGTCAAATCAGGCTTTGAGCAATAGATGGTGGCCATTCTTGAAGAATTTGGACACCATGATCATTCATAAAGAGTTCATATAACTTGTGATATCATTTGGAATCAAGATCTCAATTGAAAGAGGCTTGGAATTCATCAGAACTTGGCCCAGTCAAACAAAAGTCAACAAAAGTCAACTGTGGTCAACCGTGGATTTAAGCAGTTATTTGATGATTGGAAATGGTTGAAAATGTCTCATTCATGTCTATATAAACTTCATTTGGCATTTCAAAGACCAAGATTGGAGGAATTGAGCTCAGATAGAAAGTTTCCCAAAGTGGTAAGTGGACCTGTGATTTCAGCTGCTCAAAATGGAAAGTTTTTCCCCCCAAGATGATTTCATGATACAAGCTTCAAATCAAAATTTGTCCAACATGAAAGTTGAAGATCTTGTTCTCACAATTCCAAAAAGTCCAAGAACTCAAAAATCCAATGTATGGTTTGCAAGATATGGCTCAGTGAATTTCAAAAAAGACCCGTAATCGGGAGGGCATAACTACCACGTGGTTTATCCAAAATGCAAGTTCTTTATATGCACAAACTCCACAGGGGAATATATACTTAAATCGATAACAGAATGAAAGGGGGGGAATCATTTTTTCTTCACAATCTCAATTTCCATCTAACAGAAAAAAAGCAAAAAGCTCTCAAGTTCTCTCACATTTCTTCTTCATCAAGGACCTTTTTTCACCAATTCATCGACGATCCTTGAAACTTGATGCGAATTCTTGGTGGATTCGTCAATTATACTTGTTGTTGAGTTTCTGTTTGCAGGAGGTGAGCGGAAAATCCGGCGATCTCGCGACTGTTGTGAAGATGCTCATCCATGGCAGTTGGGGAAATCTGGTGATGCAAGCGTTCTTGAGCTAGATTCTTCTCACCTATCACCTTCTACGACGATTGGCTATATCTGTTTGCGCGAATCCGAAGCTCAACCGCGGTTCCGCCGGTACTGCACTCAAGAAGGTTGGATTTCGCATCGCGCAATAGCTTAAATCTTGTTAGGGATTTGATAGAGTAGCGATTGTAGATTACTTTGAAGCTTGTGATTTGTAATTTCGTTAAAGATTGAGGGAGAAATCCGCGATTGAAGTTTCGTCGCCATTTGCCTTTTCCACCGATTCGTACTGTACGTTAATTTATTGATGAAATTGATTGTATATTCGTAATCCCGAGGCCAAGCCGGTTCGAACGGTGTGCGATTCGTGAATTCTCGTTAAGATTTGGCCAAAACCTAGAAACGCAGGTGATGAACACGAAGAACTTGTTAAAGTTCTTGAAGAATCTCCAGAAAAAGCTTCGTAGATCTTGCTTTCGTCTGTTGCCTTGCGTTTTCTTGTTCTTAATTGCCGGATCCAATCACAAGCTGCCACGTCTGATTAGTGGTGCGCAGCGTTTTAAGCGTGGCTTCAGTAATTACACATTAGGCCATTTCATTCAAAATAAATTAATTAAATCATTATTAGATCCAAATAATATTGAAATAATTATTTAAAAACTTCTAAAATTCATATAATGCTCAATAATAATCCAAATAAATCAGAGTTTTTTTGTTAATCTTTTTTTTTTCTCTACCTTTTTATAAAAATCAAAAATAAAATAGTGCTTGAAAAAAATATTAATTGACCTAGAGATACTCCAATGTATACATATTTTCATACACATTACCATTTTAATTATAGAAACCATGTGCTATATCCAAATTAATTGAAAATTGAGATATTGGTTCTTGACATCCTCCTGGATTTTTGACATAGATTTCATAATTTTTGAGCCTATGGTTTATCATATATGAATTATTGAATTTGGATGTGTAAAAATGTGACATAAGTTGATATGCTGAATTACTCTAATTGATTACCATGCTTCCCATTGGCCAATGGCCTTGAATTTTTGCATGAAGCTTATTTGACATGTTAACATCCCCTGTGAATTTTTGTGGATTTTTACAGTCCATTTTAAATTTGATTCATATTTTTTCTTGCTGCCTAGCATGTTAGAGCTTCATGTGTGTAACCTTTTGTATATATGTTGCCATATTCTCATGCCTTGTCTAATGACCTTGAAAATTGATAGGATAGTTCTTAACCCCTGTAGCTATCTTTTGGCTTTGGTCCTACTGATTTATAATGCACCATTACTGTTTACCATTAGATTGAAGTGGATGCATAAATTTGGACTTCATTTGATGTTGTTTTTGCATGCTGTGCCATGTTTAATTAATTCCTATTGATTTACTAGTCCAAATGACTTGAAAATTAACATGGGGCTTGCTGAATGTCTTCTGGTTAGAACATAATTTTTGTGGATTTTTTGGTGCCATTTTGGCATTTATTTGAATGTGATCTTGCTGGTTGTTTGTATGAGACTCCACATTGCATCTTTTGCCTTCCATGTTGCATAAATAGAAATGTGCACATAGTTTGGATATGGGACCAATTGGGATCCCTTTGTTATTGATATTACTTGAATTTAATCATGAATTGGCTGCTGTTTTAAGATTTTTCCATCTTTTTGACCCTAGGCTAGTCCTAGTGGTCATGTTACTTACATTTGAAGTGAATTGTGCCTTTTCAGGTTAAGGAGTTAGTGATTAAGGAATTTGCTCCACATTTTGGATTATGTTACTTGACACATTTGACTAATCAATTTGTTTTGTAGGATATGTGGTTCACATGAGCCTTGTGCTATGCACATCATTATTTGTATAATTGTACTTTGTTGATTGATTCCTACATTGTTATCTGATTATGAATGAGATGCTGATTATGCTTGATTGTTTCCAGGTACCCTTTAGTCGCTCAGTTCTCTTAAGAACTTGCTTTGCTTTGCTTAAATAGCAACTTGCATTGAGGTATAGAACCTTCTTCTTCATGTAGTCTGGAGACCCGGCTTGTTATTTGGCCGGGCAAATTGTCTGAAGTCCTCCTTAAGAGGCATTGATTGTGTATGTTTATATTTGTCCTAAGCAGGAAAAGTCCTCAGTTGAGGCAATTGGTGGAAGGTAGAGATAAGTAGCCTATCTCCCACTATTCAGTGAGTCTTCTCCTTGCTCCCATTACATGGTTGTAGCATTGAGATCCAAACCCAAGATCTATCGAGTCAATCGGGGAAAGAGTTCCATCTTTCTGAACTCCCCCACATTCTTATATTTACATGCTCTCTCGGACCTGAGATAGAAGCAATGAGGCACACCCCTCATATCCTTTCATCTGCTTCACCTGAGCCCCTCAATGGCCAGGTTAAGAGCGACACTTACCTATTACAGTGGACTTTCATAGTCAAACCCTTTTTGCTTGAGCCTCATGAATGGTTATAGAGTGTGCTACCTGATTATTTGTGATTTATTACTCATTTGTACATGATTGATTGCTTGCCTTAATGCGTTTACCATCATTCATTGCTCCTTGTAGCATGTCCATTATGTCATTTGTCCTTGTGACATTGTTTGCTTACCCATTGAGGAACCAGTTATAAGTCCCTGTAAGGTGGCATCTGTTCCCATGACATGGAAGGGGTAGAGTGTAAGACCTCATTGGTCACTCATACCCATTGCCTAGTGCAATTGTTGTTGTATGTGAGGATTCATTGTAAGTCCCTGTGATGTGGCATTTGTTTTCCTAGGATCATACTGTGGAGGTTAACATGAGTCCAGATAGATTGGCAGTTGACTTCCCTGTTTCGTTTTTTTGTTTTATTCTGAGGGAGATTAGTGTAAGTCCATAGAGTGGCTTCTGATATCCTTACTTGTTTTAGGAGACAGGTATAAGACCATTGAGTGGCCTCCAGTATCCGCTTTTATTTACTTTCATCTGTCATTATGGCCACATTATTGCTCATTTGTAGCCTATTCCTAAGGACGCACTTGAGTCATCTTCTATATGACTTCAAGAGGCGGACCCTTCTAAGAAGTTTTACATTCCACCATTATCCATTCACCCCATTGTGTCCTACCTTTTCACACATGTTTTAAAACTTTGAAATAAGTGTCGTGCAAACATTCTCACCTTCTTTCCAAATTAGAAACTTGGACCTTAAGTCCATGATTTTTCCAAACTTCATTTTTGTAAATACTTCATTTTGAATTGACTTTAATCATACTTTGACCTTTTTGTAAAATAATCCAAATAACTTCACCCATTCAAGTGATTTTGTGGCTCTGTCCATGTTTGTTAAGTTCATACATTAGCTATAGGTTTGATTTACCCTAGTTGGTTGATATTAATCTCACCTATTTGTCCTTAGTAGATGAATTGTAAGCCTTCCTTGCCTATTATAGGGTTAACCCCTCTCTGGCAAGTTGAAGCCTTTCTCACATGGTGGACTAGTTGTTATAAAAAATTGAGTTTTCTCCCGTGGGTAACGTAAGACCTTTAAGCTTGTGTTTTAAAATTGAATCAACTAACTTTTGGAAGTTTTTTAGCCGAACTACGGCGTTTTGATCCTTACCTTTGATGGAAGGTACGTAGGCAGCGGGTTCATCCGTTCGAACACAAAAATAACTAACTTGTATATTCTTTTCTCATCATCCCACTCATGTTTGCACAATGCTTATGTCATGACAAATAATAATTTTCAAACAACAAAGTGTGAAAAGGGCTCCCTAGGAGTACCTAGGACGCATTGGGTGCCTAACACCTTCCCATTGCGTAATTTACCCCTTACCCCGATCTCGGATCTTTTTATTGGTTTTCTACGAGTAAAACTTCTTAGGCTTTTGTTCGCTTTTTAGCCAGTCCTTAGGATAAATAAAAGTGCGGTGGCGACTCTATGTTATTGTATACTTTGCTTATGATTTAATCAATAGATCATATAGTAACGAATACACCGCTACAGGGCCCAATATTGAACTGGACAAGGATGACACGGTCTATGCCTTGTGTTCAATATAGACATAAGGGCAAAAGGGTAATTATACACATAAGTATTATCACATAAGGTTTTGTCAGATCACATGACATTTTCGTGTCTTGGGTAGCAGTGATGTGTTGCTAGATACCGCTCACTATTTATTATGTTAAATGCATGATTTAATATAATTGCCAACGTCACGAAAACCTACAGGGTCACACACAAAGGACGGATTGATGAGAGATAGAGTAACTAAGGAATACCGTAAGGTACGATGCCCTTAAGTGAATTATAGAACATCGTAAGGTACGGTGTACTTGAGTAGAATACGAAATATGGTAAGGTACCATGGGCTTAAGCGATTTTAGGCATATTATAAGATATGGGCCAAAATATACTTAAGTGGGCTTTTTAGCTTGAAGCCCACACAAGTGATTCTATAAATAGAACCCTTGTGCAGAAGCATTCATTGCGGTTGCATTATTTTCGTTTTCTCTCTCTCTCTCTCTCTCTCTCTCTCTCTCTCTCTCTCTCTCACTCAAAGCCTTCATTCGTACCAGCTAGCACTGAGATTGAAGGAATCCGTTCGTGTGGATTGAGTAGAGACGTTGTCATCGTTCAACATTCGTGATCGCTCCGTGGATCTGCATCAAAGGTTTTGATTGTCACAAGAGATCTGCACCAAAGGTTTCAATCGTCACAAGAGGTAAATATTCTATCACTGATCATGACCATTCGTAAGGATCTCTAAGGAGAAAATTTTAATTTCCGATGCGTTTTGGATTGTAATTCTCCTTCAGTGGTATCAGAGCCACTTACGAAACCATGAATTGGATAGCTGTTTAATTTCTGTATTAATATGATTAAAGGACAGAATGAATCAATTAATTAAACGGGTAATTAAATTTGGCATCATGAGTGTACGAGTTGGATGATTGATGTTGACTATGCTTCGGTACCGACATTAGTATGGTGAAGCAGCGATACATCGATCGTCCATAGGTTACGCAATTGAGACCGATCAACTTATATATGATATAAGTAATCCTAATGCAAAGTACGGTATATGTGATATACTGTTTCTGTTTCGTTCATTCAAACACTAAGTGGTTGTTTTCCTTTGAGCGATCAATGGTCATTTGCTTCGGAATTCGACATTAGTATGGTGAAGCAATGACCTGTTGATCAATCATACTGAATCAACAATCGAGGTGTGTTTGACAGTCTGAAATTGGCGCATTAGCGTTGGTGACGGCGCAAGGGTTGTGCCGTCAAAGATTTGTGAATTTAGGGCTTGTTGGAACACGTCTGCTGACTATTTCAAAGTGCTGGTTTTTGGCCGTGTGACGTTCGCCATGGACTTGTGACGATCGTAACAAGCTGGACGTGACGGTCGTCATGGACTTGTGACGATCGTAACAAGCTGGACGTGACGGTCGTCACATTCACAAATCCAGAATTCTAGGCGTTTCTGTTTTTGGCCGTGTGACGTTCGTCATGGGCCTGTGACGGTCGTAACAAGCTTGTGACGGTCGTAACATGTTTGTGACGGTCGTCACAGTCACAGAATTCTTGGGGTTTTCAGTTTTGTGATTGCGCAAGAGTTGTGTTGATGTAAAACAATGTCCATTTCAAATGAATTGTTCATTAAAATTTTGGATCGTAGTGTGATCGGTCGCCGAAATTTAATTTGGTTTTAATTAATTAAAGGAATTAAAAATTAATAATAATAATAATAATGTGTTTGTTATTATTGCCTTGTTGTGATCAGTTATGGCCTTAGTCTTCCTTCATTTTGTTTTGGGTTTTTAAATACGACCTGCGTGTCGTGCCTCTCCTTTTAATCTCTTAGTGTAACTTCTTTTCTCATCTCAATCCCTCGTATGTAAAACGAGTTTCTTCTGTAATGTAATGTTATGAAGAAAGAGAAGAAGACAATGTTATGAAGAAAGAGAAGATTTCAATATCAAAGGAGGACAACCTTGAAGATCAAAGGAGGACAGCCTTGAAGATCTTGCTTGGAGAAGCTTAGATCGTTATTAGGTTAGCTTAGGTTCTCTCATTGGCTTGGGAGAACAATTGCGCTAGGGGCCATAACTGTTTCATTATGTATGTTGATGCATGTGTATGTATGTTGATGCATGTGAATATATGTTGATGCATGTGAGAGACGATTTGTATGATAAATAAGCCGGTGAGATCATAACAATTACAATTCCCTCAAATTAAATATTAAGTTTATGCTTTCCAAGTTTTAGCACTCATCAAGACTAGTATCGGATAATGTAGGTTTCGCCTACGCGAGGTGCATGTTCTATATTAGTAAGGTGCGATGGGATAATTGTAATATCCAATTGCTAAAACAATGGGTCAAACTTAACTAAATAAATTATAATAAGATTATATATGTTTAGAAGCAAGAGTTGGGACTGATCCATATGATGGATTGGAATAAGGAGTTATTCACCCAGCTGAAATTTTCGAGAGTTGTATGAGATACAATTGGAAGGAGTTCCTACCTAAATAACCTAGTTTTATGTAATCCGCCTACGCGGACTTAGAACAAAGTGAAATATGGATCTCGACCCACTAGAAAATCTTCCAACGGGATTTTCCGAATCAAATGATGAGGGTCATTTGTTTTGAGTAAAATAGTGGGAGCATATTTAATTAAAGGCCTAATTAAATATGTTATTGATACTTATATTTTCATTAATTCTTATGTAGATTACCATGACAACAAACACCTCTAACAACGTCTTGCGATCAATCCTTGACAAGGAAAAATTGTCTGGGACAAATTTCCTGGATTGGCACCGAAACCTGAGGATTGTCCTCAAACATGATAAAAAGCTGTATGTCTTGGAGAAACCTGTTCCTGAAGAGGAACCTCCTAGTTCTGCACCTAAGGCAGAAAGAGATGCTTATAAGAAGCATGTCGATGATGCCAATGAAACTGCTTGTCTCATGCTAGCTACCATGAACTCAAAATTGCAAAAATAACATGAGAACATGGCAACATTCGATATGATCGAACACTTGAAGATGCTCTATCAAGAGCAAGCAAGGCATGAGAGGTTTGAAGTTTCAAAAGCCCTTTTTCAAAGCAAGTTAGCTGAGGGAGCCCCTGTAAGTCCCCATGTGCTCAAGATGATTGGGTATGTGGAAAACCTTGAAAGGTTGGGTTTTCCCCTCGGAAAGGAACTTGCGACTGATTTGATCTTGCAATCGTTGCCAGATAGATTCAGTCAATTTGTCCTAAATTTCAATATGAGTGATATGGATAAATCTCTTCCTGAACTGCTAGGAATGTTAAGAACAGCTGAGCAGAATCTGAAGACAAAAGGGAAGTCCATTCTGATGATCGGAAATGGAAAGAGACAGAACAAAAGGCCCACCAAGCAGGGTGGTAAAGGGAAAGGCAAGGAAGTTGCCAAACCCAGACCCACTGTTGCTGCTTTGAAGCCTAGTGGAGGCATAGCAAAGGCAGGCACCTGCTTCCATTGTGGTAAGACCGGACACTGGAAGAGAAATTGCCCAAAGTACCTGGAAGATACGAAGAATGGAGTAGAGACTTCAACTTCAGGTATTTTTGTTATTGAAATAAATTTATCTACTTCTGCATCATGGGTATTAAATACTGGATGCGGTTCTCACATTTGTACAAATGTGCAGGGGCTAAAAAGAAGTAGAGATTTGGCAAAAGGTGAAGTTGACCTACGAGTTGGCAATGGAGCAAATGTTGCTGCTTTAGCCGTAGGAACTTATGTATTAACTTTACCTAGTGCTTTAATAATTCAGTTAGAGAACTGTTATTATGTACCTGCAATTAGCAGGAATATTATTTCCATTTCTTGTTTGGACAAGTTTGGTTTTTCATTTATAATAAAGAACAATTGTTGCTCAATTTATTTGAATGATATATTCTATGCTATTGCACAAATGAGCAATGGACTGTATGTCCTTGATCTCGAAATGCCTATATATAACATTAATACTAAAAGGATGAAACCTAACGAGTTAAATCCAACTTACCTTTGGCATTGTCGATTAGGTCACATAAATGAGAAACGTATTTCCAAACTCCATAAAGATGGACTCTTGGACTCTTTTGATTATGAATCATATGAGACATGCATATCTTGTTTAATTGGAAAGATGACAAAGTCTCCATTCACAGGAAAAGGTGAAAGAGCGAATGATCTTTTAGGCCTAATACATACTGATGTATGTGGACCATTGAACATACCAGCCAGAGGAGGTTTTCAATACTTCATCACATTCACTGATGATTTCAGTAGATATGGTTATGTGTATTTAATGAAACATAAATCAGAGTCCTTTGAAAAGTTGAAGGAATTCAAGAATGAAGTACAAAACCAACTAGGTAAGAGTATTAAAACTCTTCGATCAGATCGAGGTGGTGAGTATTTAAGCCTAGAGTTTGATGACCATCTGAAAGAGTGTGGGATCCTATCCCAACTTACTCCTCCTGGAACACCCCAATGGAATGATGTATCTGAGAGAAGAAATCGAACCCTGTTAGACATGGTCCGATCCATGATGAGTCACGCCGATCTTCCAAACTCCTTTTGGGGACATGCACTATTGACAGCAGCTTACACACTTAACCGTGTTCCATCCAAAAAGGTTGAGAAGACACCATATGAGATATGGAGTGGTAAGAAACCACATATGTCTTACATAAAGATTTGGGGTTGCGAGGTTTATGTGAAACGACAAATTTCAACAAAGCTTGAGCCCAAATCTGACAAATGCTTATTTGCGGGGTATCCTAAAGAAACAAAAGGGTATTACTTCTATAATCCTTCTGAGGGCAAAGTGTTTGTCGCTCGAACTGGAGTTTTCCTAGAAAAGGATTTTATTTCCAAAGGAACTAGTGGGAGGAAAGTAGAGCTTGAAGAAATTCAAGAATCACAAAGCATAGATACACCTATAGAGGAATTAGAGCAGGAAACACAAGAAGTTGTGGAAGAGCAACCTGCTCAAGTAGAACAAGACCAGCGTAGGTCAAGCAGGATACGTCAAATACCTGAGAGATATGGATATCTCATAACTGATCAAGGTGATGTATTACTCATGGATCAAGATGAGCCTGTGACCTACCAAGAGGCCATAACTGGTCCCGAGTCTGAAAAGTGGCTAGAAGCCATGAAATCTGAAATGGATTCCATGTACACAAATCAATTTTGGACCTTGGTAGAGCCTTCTGTAGGAGTTAACCCTATAGGATGCAAGTGGGTCTTCAAAAAGAAGACTGACATGGATGGTAAGGTACATACCTATAAGGCAAGACTGGTTGCAAAAGGATATAAACAAATTCATGGGATTGACTATGATAAAACCTTTTCACCAGTTGGAATGCTTAAATCTGTTCGGATTTTACTTGCTATCGCTGCATATCATGATTATGAAATATGGCAGATGGATGTCAAAACTGCTTTCCTTAATGGAAATCTTCTTGAGGATGTGTACATGACACAGCCTGAAGGATTTGACATACCAGAGGAAGCCCAAAAGATATGTAAGTTACAAAGATCAATCTATGGATTGAAGCAAGCTTCCAGAAGCTGGAATCTTCGTTTTGATGAAACAGTAAAACAATATGGATTCATCAAGAACGAAGATGAGCCTTGTGTCTACAAGAAGGTTAGTGGGAGCATGATCGTTTTCCTGGTATTATATGTAGATGACATATTACTCATTGGAAATGATATCCCTACCCTACAACAAGTAAAGTCTTGGTTGGGGAAATGCTTTTCTATGAAGGACCTAGGTGAAGCAGCCTATATATTAGGAATTAGAATCTATAGAGATAGATCACAAAAACTGCTTGGCCTAAGTCAGAGTACATACATAGACAAAGTGTTGAGACGCTTTAATATGCATGATTCCAAGAAAGGATTCATACCTATGCAACATGGCCTGTGTCTATCAAAAACACAATCCCCTTTAACTAAGGAAGAAAGGGATCGCATGAATAAGATTCCATATGCATCTGCAATAGGATCTATCATGTATGCCATGTTATGTACTCGACCAGATGTCTCATATGCTTTAAGTGCGACGAGTAGGTACCAATCTGATCCTGGTGATGCTCACTGGGTAGCTGTCAAGAATATCCTTAAGTATTTGAGAAGGACTAAGGACTCATTGTTGATATATGGAGGTCAGGAAGAGTTGGCTGTAATTGGATACACCGATGCTAGCTTCCAGACAGATAAGGATGACTTTAGATCGCAATCTGGTTATGTGTTTTGCTTAAACGGTGGCGCTGTGAGCTGGAAAAGTTCAAAGCAAGATACAATTGCTGATTATACAACCGAGGCCGAGTATATTGCTGCCTCAAGTGCAGCAAAGGAAGCTGTTTGGATCAAAAAGTTCATTAGTGAACTTGGCATAGTTCCTAGCATTGTGGATCCCATTGGTCTCTACTATGATAACAATGGTGCTATCGCACAAGCCAAGGAGCCTAGATCTCACCAACGATCCAAACACATACTTAGGCGTTATCATCTCATTCGAGAGATAATTGATAGAGGAGATGTGAAAATATGCAGAGTACCTACACTTGACAATATTGCTGACCCACTGACAAAGCCTCTTGCGCTGCAGAAGCATGATGGCCATACTAGATCTATGGGTATTAAGGGTATGCCTGATTGGCTCTAGTGCTAGTGGGAGATTGTTGGTGTAAGCCCTAGAGGCCAATACTTTTGGTACTTGTATCGAATTATTTATTATTAATAAAAGGCTTTTTCTTTATTACGTTTGTTTAATAAAGTCCCTAGAATAGCTAGTCTGTTTAATGTATCAAGTATGACTTAATCATGAGATCACATTAAACATAAGGACACTATTCTTAAAATATCCGTAGTCGAGCTTTATTATGAAGTGGGATGACATTAAAGCATTAAGACTATTATGTATATAGACTGATGATCACATCTCATGGATCATGGATAAGGAGTTATCAAGTCTTAAACATAGGTATGAATATTAAGAGTAATATTTATACCGGATTGACCCGCTATGAGAATACTATATAGAAAGTTATGCAAAATGTCATAAGTTATTCTCATGGTGATAATGGTGTATACCACTCTTCGACCTGAAACCACTATGGACCCTAGATGTAGAGTCGAGTGCTTTATTGCTGATCAAACATTGTCCGTAACTGGATAACCATAAAGACAGTTGATGGGTACTCCACGAAGCATGCTGAGGGACATGAGTGACCTAGATGGAATTTGCCCATCCTGCATAACAGGATAAATGTCTATGGGCCCAATATTGAACTGGACAAGGAAGACACGGTCTATACCTTGTGTTCAATATAGACATAAGGGCAAAAGGGTAATTATACACATAAGTATTATCACAGAAGGTTTTGTCAGATCACATGACATTTTCGTGTCTTGGGTAGCAGTGATGTGTTGCTAGATACCGCTCACTATTTATTATGTTAAATGCGTGATTTAATATAATTGCCAACGTCACGAAAACCTACAGGGTCACACACAAAGGACAGATTGATGAGAGATAGAGTAACTAAGGAATACCGTAAGGTACGGTGCCCTTAAGTGAATTATAGAACATCGTAAGGTACGGTGTACTTGAGTAGACTACGAAATATGGTAAGGTACCATGGGCTTAAGTGATTTTGGGCATATTATAAGATATGGGCCAAAATACACTTAAGTGGGCTTTTTAGCTTGAAGCCCACACAAGTGGTTCTATAAATAGAACCCTTGTGCAGAAGCATTCATTGTGGTTGCATTATTTTCGTTTTCTCTCTCTCTCTCTCTCTCACTCAAAGCCTTCATTCCTACCAACTAGCACTGAGATTGAAGGAATCCGTTCGTGTGGACTGAGTAGAGACGTTGTCATCATTCAACGTTCGTGATCGCTTCGTGGATCTGCATCAAAGGTTTTGATTGTCACAAGAGATCTGCACCAAAGGTTTCAATCGTCACAAGAAGTAAATATTCTATCACTGATCATGACCATTCGTAAGGATCTCTAAGGAGAAAATTTTAATTTCCGCTGCGTTTTGGATCACAATTCTCCTTCAAGATATGGTTTTCACTATAAACCTCTATAGGTTGAAGTGTATTTTTTTATATTAGGAGGGGAATATGATCTCACTGTAAAATTGAATATTTTCCTTTGTATTCTTAAAGATTCATATTAAGATTTTGAAGAAGATAGTGGAGATCCAAACAAGGTTTTTGTAGGGTGGTGTGAAAGACGTTTCCCACACCACTTGTTTTAGTGTTCTTTCCTTTTAGGTACATCTTGTGCCTATGCTTAAGTTTTTATTTGCACTTTGGCTTTTGAAGTCTTCTTATTTATATATATTCTATTTGTTTTTAAAAAGCCAATTCTCATTTAGAAAATATGATACTTTACAAACTGAAAGAGATGTTTTAATAATTTTGAAATTTATTCCTAGCTAGGATTATGCTTATTATCCAATCATACTTTTGTATATTTCTAGGATTGATATTAAAAAGATTTCAAGATTTCAAATTTGTAAACAAACACTTTTTAAAAATAATTCTTGAAATATACTTAGCATTATTTTATTTATGGGAAATTTACTTCAATAAATAATTTTTGCATTTGTGAAAAAAAACACAGAAAAACAAAATTTATGCATAGTAAACACTCTCGGACACTAATATGAGTTACCCAGACTATATATTACCAAAAATATTATTGCTAGAATAAAAATATTAACAAAAATTATTGGAAAATATGACGAATGTTCTCTAAAATATTATTTGTGGTAATATTTCATATCAGAGAGCAATTTGTAAAGGATTCCAGACGTTAATTTAATATCTAACATTAATCTATGCATATTGTCAATATTATGCAAATTACATTATTCTCGAGTGCAATTAGAACATGTATTTTATCAGAAATCTTTAAACTATTTGATGAAATGAGAAATGTTATATCGAAAATCAAGTTTGTTGATTACATGAAAGTTGTCACATTGAACTTTCGGGTGAGTATGGAACATTCGATGATCTAACAAAAGAAAAACACTCTAATTTTAATATATTTATCTGGTGATTAACTCACAACTACCATATTCTTTATTAGGAGATATTTTTATAATTATGTTGCAAGACATTTGAAATCAATATTAAGACAATATATTACATAAAGTACATCAGAGATTGACCATAGAGTGGCATATCTCACTTTACAACAACACCAAACATGAGATCTAGATAAATGCATAAATCTTCAAAATGATACAAGGATGGTCATCAGACTCACTCATATATGGTACCCAAGCAATAACCTAAAATAGAAAACAGAGACAGTTCCTGGCTTAATGTTGAGAACATCATACAACTCATTAGAATTCATACCTCTAGTGTAATGGTGGAAAATAGTTAGTGCTTTCACTTTATTTCCATTAGAGGCCGCTAATGGGACCATGTAATTTGTTGTTGCATTGATTACGTGACAATAAAATACATTTTTTTTTAAATTCAATTTATGACATGATAGAGGAAAGCGAAAGACATATGTCACATTTGGGGTCACGATAGAGAAGTTGTCTCGCCCTCTAAAATGCACAAATATATATTTACAATACTCATAAGGCTCTGAAATGCAGATGAGGAGGATTTTTATGCCATAAAAATAAAAGAATATCCAGATAGTATAAGAGATGCCCAAATTACAACAGATGATCTCGAAAGCTCTGAAAAGGCTTCATACGCTAGGCGTGATTTTGGAAGGGGTGACATTAAAACTCACCAAGAAGTCTTCCTCAAAATGTGTAAAAGGAATCAGAACCCCTAACTCGTGAATATTTGAAAATGAAAGTAGAAATAAGGAGGAGATGAACCATCAATGGTAGCCATGTTAACTCTTTTCGTTTCTGAACAAGGCTGCATGATTACATCTTCCTCATGTTTTGTACTAGTGAATCCAATATTTTGACAGAACCTAATGATCATGTCAGAACTTGAATAAAGAGACATTATGTCTTAAGAATGAACATACTTAACTTTCTTCCTAGCCATTAATTTTTGACGACGAGGGAAATGTTAAAATATTTAGTGCTTGTATCCTATAAGACCCCAATTTTGACCTCTAAGATCCCTCATGCCATCTCATAGATTTGTATTGGCATTGGGATCACACCTTGGTATTATCCTCACCTATCATTCATTGGGTTTGCATTGAGAGATATCACCAAGCATATATGATTGTATCATACTTTATTTTGTTTACAAACTAAAAACAATGTCTAGTATAACTTTGCTTCTTTTGTAAGTAGTATGTGTGTCCATATGTGCCCCACCAAGCCCAGAACTAGGGTTTGAGACCCTCAATGCAAGCAATCAAGAAATAAAAGGCACATATTGGTTCTAAACATCATATATGGATCCCCATGTTCTTTATTTGTCATTTTGATCAAGAGTTCATCAAGAGTTTGAAGCTTATTTGTCAAGGAATCCCTAGTTCATCTGGGTATCTTGTATGCCTTCCTCGTTAAGTTTCTTCAACAATTGGTCAAATATATAAAGGTATACTTCATTTTACATCACCATAGTCATATATTATCCTCCACGAACCCCTAATAGCAAAGTAACTTCAAGTATGCAGGTTGTTTCAAGGAAGTTGGCCAGAAAAGTCAATTGGTCAAGTCTAGGGTTTCCTAGACCCTATCTCCTACAATTTTTTTCATATGAAAATTATTACAAGAGAAACGTTACTCTTTATGACATTACAAACATATTTTATGTTGTCCTCAAGAGCTAATTATGCTTGGAAAGTCATTTTTTATGGTAAACGATTATAGGTCATTTTGTATGTGCCCTAGATAGAAGGTCAACTTCCAAGAGCCATAACTTCCTCATTTTTTTGTGATATGAAGATGATACAAGTTTCATGATTAATTTCAAGATGTATTATTCAACTTTTCTTCTTTGAGAAAGATCATATTATACTTTTAAAGTCATGTACCTTGAGGAAACATTATAGGTCCATTTTGGACCTCATCATTGAACATGCAAATTTCCTCAACTTCTAAAATCTATAACTCCAACATACAAACTCCAAATGGTGCCAAATTTGTGGTTAGATTGAAAGGAATTGAAAGAGATAAACCCTTTTATAAGGAAAAAAGTTCATTGGAATCCCACATAAAAAGTTATTCAAGGTTGAAAGAGAGGTCATTTGGCTTATAACTTAGAAACATTTCTAAGTATGTTTGATACCTCCACCTTTAAGGCCAGTTTTCTCCATTTTCCAAGCTTTAATTTGAAAAAGTCACAATATAAAAGTTGTTCCTTCTAATGAGATCTTTCCCAAACGTCGAAGATCATATCATTTGGATGAGAAATGAGGGAGTTGCGCATAAGGTATTTCCATGGCTTGTTTTGGCAAGTTTTGAACTCCAAACAATGCACAACTTTGCATGGTCTTGTGTGATGACTTCAGCAACCTCCACACATGATTTAGAGTGGATTCCAATCATTAATTGGGCTTGTACTATCACCCATGCACCCATGTGTAACATCTCAAAATTTTCCCTCCTCTCTTGGGACTAGCTTAGCATATTGCATTTCATTTTGTAGGACATTAGGTGTTACATATTTGCATGTCATGTGCAATAAGCAAGTCATCCTCCTAGGTCTTTCTCAGAAGATAGAGGGGTTAAAAGATTCAAGCTTGAGGGTCTCATGAATTGATCACTAATCATTTGGGGTTTGTGCTTCAATTAGGGTTTTTGGTTCCTCAAGGAGGTTGGGTATTATCTTGGTTGAAATGGTACATCATCATCATCATGGTCCATTATTTCTTATCATGTTCCTGGGGATTAGGGTTTTGACCTCTGGTCAACCCTAATCAGTTGCTTTCTTCTAATCAGGGTTTTTCAAGGAGATGAGGTCTTTGCTGAGATGGAGATCATCATGTGATTTTATTGAGCTTGTATAAGCTAGGGTTTCATTTTTTATGCCATTTCATCAAGTGGTTGAGGCTCAGAATCATCAGTGCATGACCAAGTCATCTGTCAACCATAAAAGTCAACAAAAGTCAACTGTCAGGTCAACTGTTGGATTTGGAGGTGGGAAGTGATTAGAAGTACTTCATTCATGTTCAAACAAGTCTCATTTGACATTTCAAACATCAACATTGAAGAATTTAAAGTCAGGACAAAACTTTCCAAAAATAGAAAGTGACATGTAATTTGAACTTGCCAAAAATGGAAAGGTTTTCAACTCAAGATTACATCATTAAGAAAGCTTCAAATTAAATTTTGTTGAACATAAAAGTTGTAGATATTTCTCTCCCATTTCCAAAAAGTCCAAGATCATCAATTTCTCATGTGTGGTTAAGGAGATGTGATCAAAACTTGACAAAGTGAACTTGAAGCTTCAAATGGCCATAACTTCTCAACCAAAACTCCAATTCAAGTGGCTCTTTTTGCATTGTTATTATTTTGACCTCTACTTTCCAAATCTTGCATCACATTGCATAATTTGTCATCACATAATCATTTGCAAATTCTTGGATTTTTGGAGGGAAATGTCAATATTCAAATTTGGTGAACGATTTGAACATTTTGCCTTCACCAATGATTTTAAAAATGCATTTTAAGTGAAATTCAATTGAACCCGTGCACTGTTCACCATGCATTTTCATGCATAAGGGTGAAAATCTCAATTCGCATTTACACCTCATATTTGTTAATTCCATTTGCATTGGCTTAAACTTGATTAAGGCATTGTTAGTAGAACATATATAAGCCTAATCTCTAACTGATTTCAGCATTAACAATCACAATTTCAGATCTAGATCAAATTTCTCAAACTTTTTCTCTCAAATTTTCTTTCATTTTTTTTGAACAAATTACATTTCTCTTGGTTGATTCATCATTCTAGAGCATCATTGAGCAAGTTTGGAGGTAGAATTCAAGAAAATCGTGGCACATGGAAGCATATTCAAAGCATGAAGCATCAATGGTGATTTGAAATTCTGGTTGAATTAAGTGCAATTGAACCTCAATCTCTCTTCCAATCATTCATACAAGCCTTCTGGAAGAACATTGAAGCATCACAAGGCCTGAATTCAACACAAATCCAGATCTGCTCTTCAAGAGGTCATTGAATCGAATCTCTCATTTCTCAAATTTATTATGCTATTGTTGTAGATCTAAGTTTGTTGAGCATTTTGAGCTTTGAACCATTGAATTTCGTGCATTATTGGCTGAGAAATGTTGATTTAAAGTTCCATGTATGAATGTTCATGTGCTCGATTCTCCTTGTGTAGTTGGAATTAGACTTAGCCATGCATGGATTTGTGACTTAGGATGAAGGATCTACATGTTGATATGTTGAATTTTGATTTCTGAGAATTTTGTTCTTGCTGCATCTGCACTGTTCATGATTCACGATGAAAACGATGTTGTTCATGTTTAGGGAACGGTTTTGATCCATAGGCCACAGTTTCCTGCGTTTGCATGTGTTTTTTAGGGTTAGTCATGCATTGGTCCACGTCCTCGCTTGCTTGGCGTTTTGATTCGCTCAGACGCGTTTGACTCGCACACTCAGCATGTTGACCAAGCCACGTCATAAATGAAACGCAGAGTTTCAAGGCTTGGCGCGCTGAGTTATTTGAACCCAGTTCGATTCCCCGCGGTTCCATATTTCAAATGCTTCACATTGTTTTTCCTTTTCCCTCCTATTTCATATACATGCTTCACATTACATTTTTTATTTTTTTCATGAACTTCCAAAATTCACAACAAATTGAAGATTGATCCAAAAATGATGAGATTTTTTGCATTGTGATCCCGATCTTGTCTAGTATTTTTTGATCATTAAAATGAAAATTGTGCTTGGCTGATTAATTTTTGGTGCTAGAAAGTTTGAACATGTGTCCACATATGGCCTTGCCTTGCCATATCATTTGTGAAATGCTTGATTCTTATCCAATGCTTATGAAATTTGGCATGCTATAACTAGACACATTGCTTGACATTTTGGTGTTGATTTGGTATTTTTATCATTTACCATTGCTGTTTTATGATCATGCTAAGGTAGGTGTGACAATTTGTGTCACACCTTGTGATGTTCAACTTGAGTGATGAGTTTGCCATGCCAAATGATCTCCAATTGTCTTGATTTTTTGTATGATGCATATTATGGATGTTGTAAATGCTCATGATTTTTGTTGGAGTTTTTGGGACCATTTTTTATTTAATTGAGATTTTTCATTCTGGATGGTCACATTTGAGCTTTTAAATTGCCTTGAACTTCATTTGATTGTGAAATGCTTGTTCTTTATCCAATGAATGTGAAATTTTGCACACTATTTCTAGACATGTTGAATGTTACTTTGGCTTTGGTTTGAGGTTTTTACCAATTACCATTTCTGTTTTATGCCTATGCTAATTTGGTGTGACAATTTGTGTCACACATGAGCTTGTTGTGATTGTCTTGACTTATGCTATGTGATTGCCATGCCTAATGAAGTCCAATGCCTCTAATTGTTTGTGTGATGATCATGTTTTATGTCCTGTTTACTCATGAATTTTTCCAAGATTATTTGAATCATTTTTGATTTAATGTGCATTTGTTTTTTCTGATGTCACAATGTGGTCACAATTTGCATACCTTGCCTTGTTTGGTTCATAAAATGTTTTTGGTTAATGATATGGACATGGAACCTTTTGGATTGTGTTCTTGATTGAATGAAGTTGATCCATGTTAAATTTCATGTTCTGTTTTGAATGTTTGACCCTCTTTTGACCCTAGGCTTTGACCTAGTGGTTTGGACTCACTATTTGGATTGTGGATTTCAGGTTAAGCACATTACCATGATGGAGTTGCTCACTCGTTTGGGTGGATTAGTTGGTTGATGTTGGCTAATATTGAGTTATTTTGTAGGTTGATGCCAAGTTATTTGTGTTGTGCCCATTGGCTTGTGGCTTGCACATTGTTGCTTAATGCCTTATCTGTCTGATTGTATGATTGACTGTTGTTTGATTGTCTGAACTTTGTACTGATTTGTCTGATGTTTCCACAGGTACATTAGTTGCTTTAAGTTCACTTTGAACTTTGCTTTGCTTGGTTGCTTAACCACTGAGGTATAATTCTTTGACTTCATGTAGTCTGGAAGACCTGTCCTGTTATGTGGGCAGGCACTTGTCTGAAGCCCTCCTTAAGAGGCAATGCTTGTGTTTGTTTACTTTTGTGCCAAGCAGGAAAAGTCCTCTTATGAGGCAATTGGCAGATAAAAGAGATGTGCAATCCATCTCCTGCTATTCAGTCTGTCATCCACTTTGCTCACACCATGTGTTAATGCATTGTGGATATTAACCCAAGATCTTTGTTGTGTCAGTCAGCTGTGGAGAAGAGTTCCTACATTCTGAACTCCCACATCTTCTATTCTGAGTCAAGCTCTCCCAGGCCAGGGATAAGAGCTGTGAGGTCTTATCCTCACTTCCCATTTCATCTGCTTCACCCTAACTCTCAATGTTAGGGTTACTAACTAACTACACCCAATTCCAGTTGGCTTGTGTTTCACAGCCTAACCTTGTGTGAGCCCAATTGTTTGCATATAGTGTGTGTGCTTGCTTTTTGTGCTTATATGACTTTGCCTGTGCTGTTTAGGATAGCTTGCTGCCTGTACAAGTTAGATAGAAACCTCAACCTAGGACTATTGTGGATTGCATGATAACTATTAGGCTCGAGGCAGTCTCCCTTTTAGTTTGTCATTTTCCAGTCTCTGGTTAGGAGGAAGTTTCTCCCCTGTTCAGGGGAACTACGTCGCCCTGATCCTCATACTAGATGAGGTACGTAGGCAGAAGATCGTGCGAGATCTCTCCGGGCACCCTTTTTCTTTTGTGTGTGTGTTTGCTTGACAGTTATTAGGCTCGAGTGCCAGACTCCCTATTAACTTGTTTGTTTGTTAACCTTCTTGTGTGTGTGTTAGGAGATGGATGTAAGACCAGCGATTGGCATTCCGTATCCTATTGGTGTTTGTTTGTGTAGAGTCTGACGTAAGTCCAGCGATTGGCAGTTGGTTTCCAGTGTGTGTTTGTTGGTTCGGAGTCTGATGTAAGTTCATCGATTAGCATTCGGTTTCCATGTTTGCCTGTGTGTGTGGAGTCTGACGTAAGTCCAGCGATTGGCAGTTGGTTTCCTGTTTGTGTTTTGTTTGGCGTGCGTGAGCCGAACTACGGTACCTCTGATTCTCATTCCAGATGAGATACGTAGGCATAGGATGCGATATCCTAGCGAGCCTGTTCCCCTCTTCTTCCATCAGTGTCTTATTCCGGTGTGTGTGTGTGCATTCTTTTGAGCAGTGTTTAGAAACCTTTCTTCTTTCCTTTTGAGCGTGGATCCCGTCGAGTACGACGGACGTGAGAGGGTGCTAATACCTTCCCCTTGCGTAACCGACTCCCGATCCTTGCAATCTCCGGTCGTAAGATCATTTCCTTTCCAGGTTTACTTCGAGCGTTTCCTTTCCCTCTTTGGGATAAATAACGCACGGTGGCGGCTCTATTTGTTTTGTTTTGCCCGCCGGTTGTTTTTCGCGGATGCGACAGCTGGCGACTCTGCTGGGGAAATAAGAAGTTGACCTCTCGCTGGTCCATCTTCCCTAAGCAAGTCTCTCCTAGCGTTCTCTAGGATAGTTTAGGTTGCTTGTGTTGCTCTATTTATTGCACTTATGATTATTATGTTGTATATATATTTGCATAAATGTTTGCATGCATCATACTATCATTGTGCTGTCTTCTGTACAGGTGGTTCCTCTGATTTGGGGGGGGTGTTCTGAGTGAGGCTAAAACCCAGGCCCGAGTATACACCTAGGATTAGTGTGGTCTCATGTTGCCTCTCATGTTAGGTCAACATATTTTTGGCGACGTGACATACCACAAGCCGGACGAGGTTCTTTTGAGGGAGCTCTTCCTTTGTGGAGTATCCACTTCGGTTGAGTCACTTCATCTGAGCTGTTGACTTCGGTGACCGATCTTTCCCGGATCTTTGGTTTAGACGATTTTAAGAGAGCTACAACGGCACACCTGAAAGGGCAAACCCGTTGAGTATCTTAGCCCGATTGTCGAGACCATTATCCGCCTTAGGATGACCTGATTAGAATTCACCTGTGAGGGGAGGGTTGATTCTTACAGATGCTTGTTCCGATGGTGACTTTGGTGGTGACTAATAGTTCAGTTATGGATCAGAGTTCTATTTATAAGTCGGATTTATGGATTTATTAATGAGACGCCGGAGTTCTGTCCGTGGTATTTATCTGTGGGGATCCGTTTATTTCAGGATTCCCTGGGTTGGTTCAGAGGATCTCTGGTGATGATGGTGATATATCCTTCGATTCCATTTATTTCGGAACCCTGAGTCGGATTTGTGGTTACATATTCCTTCAGATGGTTGTGATCAGTTCAGAGACCGTAACTCAGTGCAGTGGATGATCAGATGACTTGGAGGATGACACAGTGCATTGCATTCATACATCAGCATCATTCACATTTTGCATTTATCTGCATCTAACTCATGTTTATCCATATGCAGGGGACATTCTTGATCAAGATCCTGGTTGAGAGACTTCTTTGTTCCAGACATGAGGACCGGCTTGAAAGACGATGTTGTCTACAGTTTCTTCGATCCAGAGATTGGTGTGATGAGAGATATGATAGCATTGATTACACCTGACCATGTGGGGATGTTTCGTGAGGCTTATGGGGGTATTCTGAAGATGGTTTTCAGGCTCACAGACAGTGATAGGAGCGCCATTCATACTCTTCTCCAGTTTTATGACCCTGGGTTGAGATGTTTCGTCTTCCCGGATTACTTGTTGGGACCCTTGATGGAGGACTATGCTAGCATCCTGGGTATTCAGATCAGAGATCAGATTCCTTTCTATGCCACTAAGGGGGAGCCTGATGTTGCTGAGATTTCTCGTGCTCTTTATTTGAGCCCAGAGATGATTAAGGGGGGTTTGAAAGAGAAAGGAAAGTTACCCGGTTTTCATCTGAGTTTCTTGGAGGATAAAGCCAAGGAGCATGCTGTTGTGGGTAATTGGAGGACCGTCTGTGCCTTGATTGCTATGAGTATCTATGGAATCATCATGTTCCCTAATCAAAAGAACTTTGTGGACATTAATGCTATCAGGTTGTTTATGCAGAGGAATCCTATTCCTACTCTGGTTGGGGATGTTTATTACTCGGTCCATAATCGGAACGAGAAGCGGCGTGGGGGATTGATCAGATGTTGTGCTCAGTTGTTGTACAAGTGGTTCATGGGGTATCTGCCTTCCAGAGGTGCCTTTGCTTTTCTTGATCCTACTGTCAAGTGGTCAATTAGGTTGATGGGTTTGCGAGCCAATGACATAGCTTGGACTCACAACGGTATGGCTGGACGAGATTTCATTTACAGTTGTGGGAGTCTTCCCAATGTGCCTCTCATAGGAGTTCAAGGTTGCATTAATTACAACCCGGTGCTTCTTAGGAGACAGATGGGATTTGCTGTGGAGGGTCCTCCTCTTGGACGAGAGATTCAGGATTCTTTCTACTTCTCAATTGAGGGTAATCAGTCCAAGTTGAGGCAAGTGTCTGATGAGTGGCGTGACATTCAGAGGAAGGGCAAGGTTTCTTTTGGTAAGGTTAACAGCAGGTCTTTTCCTCCATTTGATGATTGGCTTAGGAAAAGGATAGAGCTCACACATCTACCATTTCCTGGAGGTGATCCTTGGTGTCCTTTGATTGAGGGGCCACGTTCTTCTGTCAGCATGGAAGAGTTCCTTGAGATGAAGAAAGCCAGAGAACAACTGCAAGCAGAGTAGACTGAGTTGGAGATGAGTGTTGCTAGGATTCAGATGGCTAATCAGGAGATCAAAGGGAGAATAGAAGACCAGGGTAGGAGACATGCCATGGAGGTGAAGCGCTTTGAGATAGATACTGCCTATTACCGCAAGATCAACCAAGCGTTGGAGTCGTCTACAAAGGAGCATGACCTTACCAAGGAGAAACTAGCTAGGGCCTTGAGGGTTATTGAAGATGAGAAGAGGAGACAAATCCTTGTGAGGGATCAGAGAGACGCCAAAGCCAAAGTCCTTGCTATAGAATGGGAAGCTGAGAAAGCGAAAATCATTGCCGAGAGAGATCACTATCTTGCGAAGAGAGATCATTACTTCCGACAGATGAAGATTCACCAGAAGGAGATAAGGAGATTGCAGCAGGAGAACACCAAGCTCAGGTTCGCCGCAAAGTTTACGAAGATGGTTGATGATGCAGAGCCCTCTGTGGGACCTTCTTCAGATTAGACCTTTCTCATTTGTGTGGATTTGTAGCGGTGTATTCGTCACTTTATGATTTATTGATTAAATCAAAAGCAAAGCATACAAAGAATCGAGTCGCCACCGCACTTTTATTTATCCAAAGGAATGGCTAAAAAGCGAACAAAAGCCTAAGAAGTTTTACACATAGAAAACTAATGAAAGATCAGAGAATCTGGGTAAGGGGTTAATTACGCAATGGGAAGGTGTTAGGCACCCAAAACGTCCTAGGTACTCCTAGGGAGCCCTTTTCACACTTGTTGTATAAAAAAGTTTATTTGTTTATGACATATTGTGCAAACATGATTGGGAGGATGAGAAAAGAATATACAAGTTATTATTTTTGTGTTTGAACGGATGAACCCGTTACCTACGTACCTTTCCATGAAAGGTAAGGATCAAAACGCCGTAGTTCGGCTAAAAGATTTCCAAAATATGAGTGGATTTATTTTAAAACAAAAGCCCTAAGGTCTTTCGTTATCCACGGGAGAAAACTCATCCTTATGCAAACAACAAGTCCACCATGTGAGAACAGCTTCAACTTGCTAGTGAGGGGTTAACCCTATAATAAGCAAGGAAGTCTTACAATTCAATCACTAAGGACAAAAAGGTGAGATTAACATCAACCAACTAGGATAAATCAAACCTATGGCTAATGTATGAAAACTTATCAAGAATGGACAAAGCCACAAAACAATTGAATGAGTGAAGTTAATCAATTAGAATTTATTCACAAAAGATAGTCAAAGTATGATTAGGATTCAATTCAAAGAAGTATTATGAAATGGAGTTTGGAAAATCAAAGGCCTAAAGCCTAGGTTTCTAATTTGAAGAGAGATGAGAATGTTTGCACAATATGTCAAAGTTTTTGAATTATCATGTGAAAAGGGAGTTTTGAAAACACACACAAAAATGGAAGGGTGAGGAAGTAAAACTTCTTAGATGTTCACCTCTTGAAATCATATGTATATGATTCAAGTGTGTCCTTTGGAATGAGGCAACAAAGCAAGTAAGCAAAGGAGAAAAGCAAGGTGATACCGGATGCCAATCAATGGACTTACACCAATCTCACAAACAAAGGTGGATACCGGATACCAATCAATGGATTTACACCAATCTCCTAAAACAAAACAATGATACGAGATGCCAATCAATGGACTTATACTAGTCTCACAAACAAAGGTGGATACCGGATACCAATCAATGGATTTACACCAATCTCCTAAAACAAAACAATGATACCAGATGCCAATCAATGGACTTATACTAGTCTCACACCACATCATTGGAACAACTGCCAAGTAATGGACTTATGCTTGTCTCCTCCATGGACAAAGCAAAAATGCTATAAAGCAAAGCTTATGAAATGATATACAAATGATGATGATAAATGCACTAAGGCACACTCAAGCAATTATGCACAGATGAATCAGGTAAGCAGACACACAAGTCAATTAGCACACACTATATACAAGCAATTAGGCTCAATCAAGGTTAGACTTTACAGTCAACTGGAATGGGGTAAGTTGTGCTCTTAACCTTAACATTGAGAGTTAAAGTGAAGCAGATGAAATGGAGATGAGAGGTGTGCCTCATAGCTCTTATCCCTGGCCTGGGAGAGCTTTGAATAATAGAAGGTGTGGGAGTTCAGAAAGTTGGAACTCTCTCCACAAGTGAATGACTCTATAGATCTTGGGTTAGTATCCATAATGCATCAACATGTTATGTGAGTAAAGGGATGACACACTGAATAGTAGGAGATGGGCTACACATCTCTTTTATCTACCAATTGCCTCATATGAGGACTTTTCCTGCTTGGCATAAAAAGTAAACAATCACAAGCATTGCCTCTTAAGGAGGACTTCAGACAGGTGCCTGGCCACATAACAGGCCAGGTCTTCCAGACAGGTGCTTGGTTATACCTAATTGGTTCAGCAACCAAGCAAAAGCAAGTTCAAAATGAACTTAAGCAACTTATGTACCTGCTGAAACATCAAACATGTCAGTACAGCTATACAGACAGACAACCAACAGTTAATGCAACAGATAACCAATATACACAATGTGTAATCCAAAAGTCAAACTCAAGAGAGTCAAGATCAACCTACAAAACACACAATGTTAGTAGACAATGGTAAACATCAAGTGCTCAAATGATGGAGCATCAACAACTATGGAACTTAAGTGATTAACCTGAAAACAAAGCTCAAAGATGAGAGGCAAACCACTAGGTCAAAGCCTAGGGTCAAAGATGGAGAAAAAATTTAAAACAGGAGCTGAAATTTGACATGATGAAACTTCAAACAATTATTGACACATAGCAAAAAGTCTCACATCAATATCATTTACCAAATCCATTTCATGATCATTCTAAGTTCAAGACAATTTTAAAGTCCAAATGTGATCAAACAAAAAGATAAATCTCAATTAAATCAGAAATGATTCACAAAAATCTGGAAAAAATGATACGTATTCAAGACATCTCTTGAAGAGCAACTTTCAAATCCACGAGTTCCTGGCCTTGTAGTGCTTAGATCTCCCTCTATCAAGCTTATGGAGTGGATTGTAGGAGTTCTTGATGTCCAATTGAGCACGATTCAACAGATTGAAGAATCCACCATTGTTGATGTTCTTGCTTTGAGCAGCTTGAATAAGCACGAATCCACTTGAACCTTGCTTGAATAATGATCAGTGATGATGCTAGATGATGAATGAAGCAAGAATTATGCAATTGCTTTGAAGAAATGAGAGAAAAATTTGAGAGGAATTTGAGAGAAAAATTCTAGATCTGAGTTTTGTGAATTGTGGTTAGCATTTTCTGTTAGGGTTTGAGGTTATATAATCCTATTTAGTCATGCTTAATCATGTTTAACCAAAATGCTAATGAATGATTAACTTTGGAGGTGTTTTGCACATTTTGGTATTTTCACCTTTGCATGGGAATGGTTAATGAACAGTGCACGAAATTTAAATGATTTTCAATTAAAAACACATTTTAGAAACAATGGCATTTGCAAAATATCCAAATTATTCACCAATTTTAAATTGTGAAATTTCCCTCCAAAATTCAAGTGAAAATGCAAAAGTTCATGTGATGAGAAATGATGCAATGCAATGCAAGATTATGAAATTATAGGTCATGACAAGAATTTAGCAAAAAGAGCCACATGATTTGGAGCTATGGTTTGAAAGTTATGCACTTTTGAAGTTCAATCCACACTTGGCCATGTTTTGATCATATCTCTTCAACCACAAATGAGAAATTGATGTTCTTGGACTTTTTGGAAATGGGAGAGAAAGATCTACAACTTTCATGTTCAACAAAATTTTATTTGAAGCATTTTTGGTCATGTAATTTGAAGTTGAAGTTGGATGAAAATCTTTCCATTTTTGGAAAGTTCAAATTATAGGTCACTTTCTATTTTTGGCAAATTTTGACTGGACCTCAAATTCTTCAAAGAGAGTGTTTGTAATGTCAAATGAGACTTATTTGAACATGAATGAAGTATTTCCCATCACTTCCCACCCCCAAAAATCACAGTTGACTGGCTAGGGCTTCAGTTGACTGAAGAATGCCTTGATGAGATTCAAGCCTCTACCACTTGGGATTTTGATTCAAAATGATGTCATAGCTCATATGAGCTCTTATGAATGATTATGGGGTCCAAATTCTTCAGAATGGCCACCATCTATAGCTCAATGACTGCCTCGACCTGTAATTGCTTCATCTGCAAGTAACAAGGTTAGATGACATATTTTTGTACTTTTGGTTAATAAACAAATGAAAAGCAAAGATATACAAATGCAACACATGCTTGGTGATCAAGAACCACACTCAAAAGATGACCCACCCACAGGGAAGAAGGCAAGGTGCACAATGATCCTTGAGGCAATGCAATGATATGATACGATGCCATGAGGGATCTTAGGGACAAAATTGGGGTCTTATAGATGCCCCTATTTAAGGTCATTCTAGCCGGAGAAATGAAGTTTAGAAATTTTCATCTCGACGCGGCAGAATGGGCTTAAATAACAGTAATGAGACAAATTTTGGTCCCTAAGAGACCTCATGATGCAGATGTATACATGCAAAAGAAACAAAACTCTGTGGAGAATATGAGTCCACAAAGAAGGAAAGACGATCCATCGGAGTAATACACTCACCAGGAACAGAGACTCTAACAAGACTCTCATGGGGATAAGAAAAAAAGAATGCGTGAGCAGGACACGACTCTGAATTAGGGGAAAAGAACTGACACTACGTGAACAAAACACGACTGGACTGGAGACCTCACTGGGGGAGCGAAGGACTCACACAGGGAAAAGAAAAATTCCAAAGGAAGACACATCCATTGGAAAGGCACAAGCTGACTCAAACTATCCACGAAGGATACTTCGGATCAGACCAAGGAATGATTCACAAAGAACCTCCCTGCCGGGGAAAATTGCATATATTGGGGAAAACGCCAATACAGCAAAAGGGTAAAAATCACAACAGAAACTCCACTGGAGAAGTGTCTAACAAAGAGACTCTCCTGGAGAAGCAACAAAGAATGAGGTGTTACCAGTATAAGGGTAACAAACTCAGGAAGAATGAATACCTAAGATCGGTATAAGGGTGAGAGATATCAATCAACCAAACATCTCAGAAAGACCTGAAAAAGGTACATCAACTCAGGAAAATCTGACTCCACATGGGACCAAGGTCATAATAGGGAGTAGAAAGGAAGGAACACCAGGGATACCGGTTACCGGGTATATAATAGGTGACCGACCAAATGCGTGAATTGGTATATATGCCAAAACACTCATCATCCGAAAGGAGGGCTTGAAAAAGCAAATCGACTTACAGGATGGACATTCGACTCCGCAACGGGAAAACGAATCTTACTCAACTGGGGACACAAACCCAAAGAGCGCATGAGACATAATATCCATTACCGTCAGAACGTGGATAGAATACTCGCATGAGATATATTATCTATTACCGTCAGAACGTAGACAATATACTCGCATGGAAGGAAACACCAAGGATACCGGGGTATATAATAGGTGACCTACCGAAAACATAAATTGGTATATATGCCAAAACACTCGTCATCCAAAACACGAATTTGTTAAAGGATGGATATTCGATTCTACAAAGAATATGAATCTTACTCAACTGGGGGAAGATCAACAAAGGATTCCAACCAAAGAGTGAAAGAGATATATTATTCATTACCGTCAGAACGTGAATAATACACTCGAAAAGGAAGAGACACCAGAGATACCGGTTACAGGGTATATAATAGGTGATCAACCAAAAAGAGAGACAATCGATACCACAACAACAGGGTAAACGAAAAACAACTCACAGGGGATAAATTGCAAGCATCCGACAATTATCCAAGAAACAACAAATATTCGATTCCACAAAGGAATACCGAATCTTACTCGACTGGGGAAACACAATAGGCTTCGACTGAAGAGTGCATGAGATATATTATCCATTACCGTCAGAACATGGATAACATACTCGCATGGAAGATTATCCACAACCGGTTACTGGGTTAACAAAGGATAAATCGACCGAAAAGAAAGGCATCGGGATACCAAAACTAGGTATATAATGATGACCAATCCAAAGGAGCAACAAACATTACCAAGCAAACGGGTAAATGAAAGAAGACTCACTAGGGATACATTGATACAAAATCAATGATCCGGGGATGAATTGCATAAACAACAATTATCCGCAAAGACTTGCTGGCGACTTCAAAGGGTATAACATTGCAAGCATACGGCAATGATCCAGAAGACTGTTGGGGATACCATTGCTAGCAACCGGCAATTGTCCAGAAGCAAGGGAGGAATATCAACATCGAATGCTGAATGAAGATAACCACAAAGAGTAACCATCATCGGTTAGGATGAATAACAAGATTAACTCTGCAAAGGGGAGAAATTAGGGTTTACATCTGCCAAATACGGGGTAGAATACCAAAACTCTGGCTGGGGATAGGGTTGCTAGCATCCGGCAACTATCCACAAAAAAGCACAGACTCCGTTGGGAATAAAACCACAACAACACAAAATCCACCATCAACCGGACTGAACCACCAAAGGTTACCTCTGCTAGGGGAAAAGAGATAGGACTTACAACTACCGAATACGGGGTAGTAGCCAGCAACTCCGATGAGGATAAAAAGAATTAGGGTTTACATCTACCGAATACGGGGTAGAAGACCAAACAACTCCGCGTGGGGAGTGAAGGAATCACAATTCCGCACGGGAAACAAAATAGGGTTTGTAACAAACCACAAACTGCTGGAGAGCAGAAAAACTAGGATTTACAACTACCGAATATTGGGTAGAAAACCAAATCGACTCTTGCCGAGGAATAAAAGGTGTATAACCACAAATTCCGCCAAGAAGGCAAGAAACATAGGACTTACAACTATCGGTATAAGGGTAGAGGCCCAAAAAAATTCCGCTGGGGATAAAAGAATTAATATCGGTTACTAGGCAATTCATTCATTTATTCCACAGGGAAGCACGAGAAACAGTTGACAAATGGTCAATTCGGGGTCAATCCGAAAAGGCAGACTGAATCAAAACTCATCATATGAGGATATAACTCAATAGGAGAATCCATCCCAATATATATGTTGGGAGGAAACGGAAGAAACTGTCATCCACGAGGATAATCTCAGTGGGGAACTGCAGAAGGAAAGACAGACACTTTCTGCTTATGGGGCTGACTCTATATGGAGAGATTTTAACTCCCGACATCTGCTTGGGAAGATCTATTGGAGAGATCTATGAAACCCATAGCAGGAGACAACAAATAAGAAATATATGGCAAAAAATGCAACATGAATATCTGAATGTTTATGAGTATGCATGAATATGCGTAATTTATTTTTGATGAATGCTGACAAAATAGACATATCTAACATAAACAGGCCCAGGAATCACACGCCCGATACTACACTTCCAGGGGAATAACCAAAGAAATCCAACTGGAAAGCCAATCTGCTGAAGATCCACATGCTGAAAAGCCAAGATCTGCGGGAAGGCAAAAGATCAGAGATATCGCAAAATCTCTGAGTGATGGATCACCAATCAACCTAACTGGGGTACAGAAAGTCACAACAGGCATAAACAGCCACAAAGACAAATCTGCTGGGGAAAAGTTGAAATCCCGAGATATCTGCAGGGGATCCTCAGTTCATTGCACAAGCGAGAACTACTATGAAAGCAACTCCACGCAACTCCACTAGGGAACAACCCTCTGAGGGAGAACAGATCATCCACGTAGAATCTACTGCACAAGCAACTCTACCTGGGGAGAACACAAGTAGCCATTCCATCGGGGATACACCCACTGAAGGAAAAACAGATCACACAAGTAGATTCTACAACAAGCCACTCTACTGAGGATCAAAAGCAATCAGGAAATCAGCCCAATCTTTGGATGCCGGACCACCAACCGACCCTACTGGGGAAACAGAGATTTTAATAAGCAGAAATTAACACAAAAGCAACTCTGTCGAGGATACCAGATCTGGCGGAGACTCTGAGGGAATTATCGCAGATGCAATCCCGACTCTGTTGGGAATACCAACTCTTTTGGGGATTTCACATAAATACAATCCACCAAACCGCAAATCTACTAACGACTAGGGAATCCACTGAGGGACCCACTGGGGATATGGAGGAGAGCTGGGGAATCAACCACTGAATGCTACACCTTCCAATAAACAAATCAACAACTGCTGAGAAGGAAAATAATCACTACTCTGCTGAAGGCTAAGCGCTCTGATGGGGAGATAGCAACCACTCCGCTGGCGGCAATGCTGAGGAAAGTGGTAAAGTACCGGGATATCAATCCACCAACCACTGAATCTTCAAAAAGAAAGCAACCATGCTGAGGAGAGAAACAACAACTCCGCCAGCGACTGCACTGGAGAGAGTGACGGGGTAACGGGGTTTCAAACCACCTACTACCGAATCTTCCAAAAGGAAAACACCCATGGTGGGAGAGAATGCTGCTGGAGAAGAAAACGAAGTCTTCAACAAGCACTCTGCTTGGGGAACAACCCAAAACAACAACTCTGCTTGGGGAACAACCCTAACAACAAAGCAGGAGAAAGAGGATACAACCAATGCCAGAAATATGAACAAATGTCTTACCTGTTGGAAATCATGCCACCCTTGGGAGAGCACTGAGAAATTCTTGAGTATCCTTTCATCATTGTGAATGTTCACTTTGTTTAAAACAACAATTTGAAAAAAATTTATTTGTTTAAAACAATGACATTTTATCAATTAAAACATGCAAAACATTTATTGAATTGAAACAAATAAAAGTGCAAATAATTGGATAAAAAGCTCAAATTTATTTGATGGAATGGTAGCCTGCAAAGGGCAAGACTCCATAGATCTGTACAAATTTGAAATCAGTGATATATATTGGAAGAGGGCTACATTGAACATAATGATCCTTTCTCTACCAATTTGAATCTCGATGTATTAGAAGCTTCGGTCGACGACGAATCGAGAATCTTCTGACGGAAAGACAGTTGCGGAACAGAAAGTCTTGTCAGGATGCAGTTACTTGCCAAATCCCTAGTTTTTGCCTAGATTGCCCCAGGGTGAAGTACTCAATCTAGCGGGATGCAAATTTATTTTTTATGTCTCTAATTTTTGCCTGGATCGCCCTTTCGGGTTTTCCACCGAGACACTCATTTTTGCCTAAGCCGCCCTTTCGGGTTTTCAACTTAGCGAGCTATTCTGTTTTCATTTGCATATATTTTTTTTTTAGGCAAAGTATTTCTTGACTGCATCTGAATTCACAGGACGAGTGAAATCCTCCCCATCCATTGTTGTAAGTATCAGTGCACCGCCTGAAAAGGCTCTCCTAACAACATATGGACCCTCGTAGTTTGGAGTCCACTTGCCCCTGGAATCGGGCGCGAAAGACAAGACTTTCTTGAGCACGAGGTCACCTTCTCGGAACACACGAGGCTTGACCTTCTTATCGAATGCTTTCTTCATTCTCTGCTGATATAACTGACCATGGCACAAGGCAGTCAATCTCTTCTCTTCAATCAAATTCAGCTGGTCATAACGACTCTGAATCCATTCAGCATCAGTCAACTTGGCTTTGAGGGTATACTTTTTCTTTTATTTATTCTTTCTTTTGAAAAAATTTCTGATTTTTTGATTGATTTTTGTTTTTTCGTTTTTTCACCCTCTTCTTTTTTACATTACATTTGTAATGCCCCAGTTTGACTGTTTTGCTGATTCTCAAAATACAGCTGAATGAGCTTCCTTTCGTGCTCAAGAAGACGGGTAATCTCATCAGGAATCCCCTTCAACATCATCTTCCTCTGCCTCGAATACAGGGAATTCAAAATTGGGAGATGGCGTTGGATCATTATGTTCAATGGGTTTTAGAATCAACCTGCATAATGATTTTGGATAATAAAAACTTTAGAATTTAAACAAGCAAATCATTATGCAGATGAAAAAGATTGCTTTTATTCTTGTTTTTATGGTTTTTTGTGATCACTGATTTCATGCAAAAGCAAAAAGTGAAAACAAATGGAAAAACAAATGTTTAACAATGCATTAATTGAATGAAATATCATTGTATAAATGCTGCCAACAATGTCATCGCTTCTCCTTTTGGCATGGGAGAAGGGTTTTGAACAAAGTGAACCATTACTCTGATCTATGAATGACTGTAGGAACATCTACAGCGACCCAATTGTGGCAGACACCACCAAGTATGATGAAGTTGCTCAAGTCCTCTGCATCCTCTTCCAGAATAGCAACAGCTTCTTCAGCTTGATCAGCATGGATGAAACCTCTACTCTTGAACAAACCTTGCTCGTTGAATGCCCCAGAGGAATAGCCAATGCCAGCCTGGGATTTATTGTCTTCAAGCTCAATCATCTTCCCTAAACCAGCAACTGCACCACATTCAATGGCCAGTTTCGCATCACGATAGGAAGCGAATGAAGGAGACTTCTTCTCGATTGGCTCAGCAATAGACAATGCTTGGAAAGGCGTTCCAACTTCATCCTCAGCATTAATGTATGAGAAAGAAGACAAGTGGCTAACCAGGAATAAATCCATCAAAAGCACTCAGTCTGGTAAATTCCTCCTCGAGTTCACAATTCTCTTGCTCAACATGATCCATCAATCTGGCAGAGATAACCCAGTGTAGTACCGGCGAGTTAGTGCGTCTTCAAAATAAATGAAGAGCACGGGGATCAGACCACAGGACCAGAAGCTGAGAACGACGCCTGCTTATGCAAATGATGCATGCAATGCTCGTGCAGATGATTTGTTTTTATTTCAAGGGAACTCGAGGGTTTTATTTGCAAAGTTTGAAATATCAATATTTTGATCGTATATGAGAATATCTCATCAGATATATCAGGGGAAAAAAATTCGGTTTTTTCCATGTTTGAAATTTTTTGCAAATAAACTCCTTTGAGTTCCTTGAAAATTTCTTTTTATCTGATGATATGGATGCATATGAATGCATGAATGCAACAATCACACTCAAGGATCAAGCAAGTCACACCAGACAAAGGTCATGGGAAAGCTCATTGTATCCCTAATATCAATCATCCATTTTGGTGGATTATGGTTTTCACCTTATCAACACCTAAGTTCCATTGATATTAACGGTACATGAACCGACTCAATCATCCTTAATATCAATCATCCATTTTGGCAGATTATGGTTTACACCTTATTGACACCCAAGTTCCATTGATATTAAGGATGTGTGAACGACTCAACCATGAATCACGAGTTTGCTAAGAGTCACGAGCATGGAGTCTCGGTTAAGAACCACCCAAAGGGAGTGTACTAGGGTTTAAACCTGCCGAGCATGTTCTACCAGAGGTTCCCATAATCATCGTCCCATCTTTCAGATATTATCGGAGAAACGAATACTCGTATTCCAAAAATATTCTCAAGAGAGACTCTTATGAGTGTAATATCGCGTAACAATCGCATCAGATCTGACATCTGAACGACCTCCGCACTACGTCCTAAAAATAGGCCAAGATGGGTTTGGTAAACTAAGGTCCTTGGCTTCTAAGGCACATGATTGAAAGAATAATGCCTAACCACAAATAACTTGTGTGACATTACTAATCCAACATGACCTCCACCAAGTGAATGGACTTGCAAGTCAACTGGCTAAGGAATACTCCACACCAGTCGACAAGACTATGCCATTCTCCTATCCTAAGGTGCACTCGAGTTCGGGTATAGAACTCATCTCACAGAGATCACCAAGCAAACAACAATTGTATATCAAGCAATTCAAACATTACAATCAATACAGTTATCCCAAATTGTACAAAAATATGTCATATAACAAATAACAATATCACACAACAAGGGTGAAAAGTAGGCAAAACCACCAAGGAACCTTTTATTCCCCAGCAGAGTCGCCACTTTTCTGTAGCGGTGTATTCATCACTTTATGATTTATTGATTAAATCAAAAGCAAAGCATACAAAGAATCGAGTCGCCACCGCACTTTTATTTATCCAAAGGAATGGCTAAAAAGCGAACAAAAGCCTAAGAAGTTTTACACATAGAAAACTAATGAAAGATCAGAGAATCTGGGTAAGGGGTTAATTACGCAATGGGAAGGTGTTAGGCACCCAAAACATCCTAGGTACTCCTAGGGAGCCCTTTTCACACTTGTTGTATAAAAAAGTTTATTTGTTTATGACATATTGTGCAAACATGATTGGGAGGATGAGAAAAGAATATACAAGTTATTATTTTTGTGTTTGAACGGATGAACCCGTTGCCTACGTACCTTTCCATGAAAGGTAAGGATCAAAACGCCGTAGTTCGGCTAAAGGATTTCCAAAATATGAGTGGATTCATTTTAAAACAAAAGCCCTAAGGTCTTTCGTTATCCACGGGAGAAAACTCATCCTTATGCAAACAACAAGTCCACCATGTGAGAACAGCTTCAACTTGCTAGTGAGGGGTTAACCCTATAATAAGAAAGGAAGTCTTACAATTCAATCACTAAGGACAAAAAGGTGAGATTAACATCAACCAACTAGGATAAATCAAACCTATGGCTAATGTATGAAAACTTATCAAGAATGGACAAAGCCACAAAACAATTGAATGAGTGAAGTTAATCAATTAGAATTTATTCACAAAAGATAGTCAAAGTATGATTAGGATTCAATTCAAAAAAGTATTATGAAATGGAGTTTGGAAAATCAAAGGCCTAAAGCCTAGGTTTCTAATTTGAAAAGAGATGAGAATGTTTGCACAATATGTCAAAGTTTTTGAATTATCATGTGAAAAGGGAGTTTTGAAAACACACACAAAAATGGAAGGGTGAGGAAGTAAAACTTCTTAGATGTTCACCTCTTGAAATCATATGTATATGATTCAAGTGTGTCCTTTGGAATGAGGCAACAAAGCAAGTAAGCAAAGGAGAAAAGCAAGGTGATACCGGATGCCAATCAATGGACTTACACCAATCTCACAAACAAAGGTGGATACCGGATACCAATCAATGGATTTACACCAATCTCCTAAAACAAAACAATGATACGAGATGCCAATCAATGGACTTATACTAGTCTCACAAACAAAGGTGGATACCGGATACCAATCAATGGATTTACACCAATCTCCTAAAACAAAACAATGATACCAGATGCCAATCAATGGACTTATACTAGTCTCACACCACATCATTGGAACAACTGCCAAGTAATGGACTTATGCTTGTCTCCTCCATGGACAAAGCAAAAATGCTATAAAGCAAAGCTTATGAAATGATATACAAATGATGATGATAAATGCACTAAGGCACACTCAAGCAATTATGCACAGATGAATCAGGTAAGCAGACACACAAGTCAATTAGCACACACTATATACAAGCAATTAGGCTCAATCAAGGTTAGACTTTACAGTCAACTAGAATGGGGTAAGTTGTGCTCTTAACCTTAACATTGAGAGTTAAAGTGAAGCAGATGAAATGGAGATGAGAGGTGTGCCTCATAGCTCTTATCCCTGGCCTGGGAGAGCTTTGAATAATAGAAGGTGTGGGAGTTCAGAAAGTTGGAACTCTCTCCACAAGTGAATGACTCTATAGATCTTGGGTTAGTATCCATAATGCATCAACATGTTATGTGAGCAAAGGGATGACACACTGAATAGTAGGAGATGGGCTACACATCTCTTTTATCTACCAATTGCCTCATATGAGGACTTTTCCTGCTTGGCACAAAAAGTAAACAATCACAAGCATTGCCTCTTAAGGAGGACATCAGACAGGTGCCTGGCCACATAACAGGCCAGGTCTTCCAGACAGGTGCTTGGTTATACCTAATTGGTTCAGCAACCAAGCAAAAGCAAGTTCAAAATGAACTTAAGCAACTTATGTACCTGCTGAAACATCAAACAAGTCAGTACAACTATACAGACAAACAACCAACAGTTAATGCAACAGATAACCAATATACACAATGTGTAATCCAAAAGTCAAACTCAAGAGAGTCAAGATCCACCTACAAAACACACAATGTTAGTAGACAATGGTAAACATCAAGTGCTCAAATGATGGAGCATCAACAACTATGGAACTTGAGTGATTAACCTGAAAACAAAGCTCAAAGATGAGAGGCAAACCACTAGGTCAAAGCCTAGGGTCAAAGATGGAGAAAAAATTTAAAACAGAAGCTGAAATTTGACATGATGAAACTTCAAACAATTATTGACACATAGCAAAAAGTCTCACATCAATATCATTTACCAAATCCATTTCATGATCATTCTAAGTTCAAGACAATTTTAAAGTCCAAATGTGATCAAACAGAAAGATAAATCTCAATTAAATCAGAAATGATTCACAAAAATCTGGAAAAAATCATACATATTCAAGACATCTCAAATGATCAGCATGCAAAAAATCAGAACAATTGAGCATGATTTGATAGGGTAAACACATAGCATAAGATGAACATGCAAAGGTGTGACACAAATTGTCACACCTACTTAGAAAATTCACAAACCAGAAACCACAAATGATAAAAATGCAAACTCAACACCAAAATGTCAATCAAAGAGTGTAGTTTCATCATGCAAATTTCCAGAAGCATTGGATTAAATCTCATTATTTCACAAAGGAAAAGGCAAGGCTATGTCAAAATAGCATACATGTTAACAAACCCTAGACAAAAAATAAATCCAGGCCAGGCACAACTTTGATTATCATGCTGATAAAAAACTAGAGGAAAAGAGAAAACCATAGCAAAAATCTCTATGTCATTTGGATCAATATTGAATTTATTATGATTTTTTGAAGATTGCAAAAAAAATGAAATGAAAATTGAAGAAAGAAATGAATTAATGGAAATTATTTGAATTAAATTGAATTTGGAGGTTTGGCGCCTGGCTGAAACGCGGCGTTTCATTAAGTGAAATGCCCAGCCAATCAGAATGAAGCATGGTGCTCCCATGCAGCCAGTAACACGTAAACCCTAAGCAAAGGCAACGGTTTAAGCAAAACCTTTGGCAACGGATTTCTTGCAACGAGAACGAATCAAAAACGTGGCCGTAGCCACTGCATCATCTTCTTCAAAATTTCCAGAAAAAACAGCAAGCATGCATGAACGTGGATGAACTTTTTTTCCAGAAACTTGAAATGAGCACATATTCATGAAGCCTAAACAAACTAGAACATGAATCAATCATTGGCATAGCATTTAACATCAAGAATCGGATGGATCGATCAAAGTAAATTTTCATGTCAAACTTTAATTCTTCGAAACTTCATGAATAATGCATGGAATCAAGTGATTTAAAGCTCAACATGCTCACAAGAGAGAGATCTACAAGATTCACATAATGAAATTAAGAAAAGAGAGGATCGATTTCAACACCTCTTGAAGAGCAGCTTTCAAATCCACGAGTTCCTGGCCTTGTAGTGCATAGATCTCCCTCTAGTAAGCTTATGGAGTGGATTGGAGGAGTTCTTGATGTCCAATTGAGCACGATTCAACAGATTGAAGAATCCACCATTGTTGATGTTCTTGCTTTGAGCAGCTTGAATTTGCACGAATCCACTTGAACCTTGCTTGAATAACGATCAGTGATGATGCTAGATGATGAATGAAGCAAGAATTATGCAATTGCTTTGAAGAAATGAGAGAAAAATTTGAGAGGAATTTGAGAGAAAAATTCTAGATCTGAGTTTTGTGAATTGTGGTTAGCATTTTCTGTTAGGGTTTGAGGTTATATACTCCTAATTAGTCATGCTTAATCATGTTTAACCAAAATGCTAATGAATGATTAACTTTGGAGGTGTTTTGCACATTTTGGTATTTTCACCTTTGCATGGGAATGGTTAATGAACAGTGCACGAAATTTAAATGATTTTCAATTAAAAACACATTTTAGAAACAATGGCATTTGCAAAATATCCAAATTATTCACCAATTTTAAATTGTGAAATTTCCCTCCAAAATTCAAGTGAAAATGCAAAAGTTCATGTGATGAGAAATGATGCAATGCAATGCAAGATTATGAAATTATAGGTCATGACAAGAATTTAGCAAAAAGAGCCACATGATTTGGAGCTATGGTTTGAAAGTTATGCACTTTTGAAGTTCAATCCACACTTGGCCATGTTTTGATCATATCTCTTCAACCACAAATGCGAAATTGATGTTCTTGGACTTTTTGGAAATGGGAGAGAAAGATCTACAACTTTCATGTTCAACAAAATTTTAGTTGAAGCATTTTTGGTCATGTAATTTGAAGTTGAAGTTGGATGAAAACCTTTCCATTTTTGGAAAGTTCAAATTATATGTCACTTTCTATTTTTGGCAAATTTTGACTGGACCTCAAATTCTTCAAAGAGAGTGTTTGTAATGTCAAATGAGACTTATTTGAACATGAATGAAGTATTTCCCATCACTTCCCACCCCCAAAAATCACAGTTGACTGGCTAGGGCTTCAATTGACTGAAGAATGCCTTGATGAGATTCAAGCCTCTACCACTTGGGATTTTGATTCAAAATGATGTCATAGCTCATATGAGATCTTATAAATGATTATGGGGTCCAAATTCTTCAGAATGGCCACCATCTATAGCTCAATGACTGCCTCGACCTATAATTGCTTCATCTGCAAGTAACAAGGTTAGATGACATATTTTTGTACTTTTGGTTAATAAACAAATGAAAAGCAAAGATATACAAATGCAACACATGCTTGGTGATCAAGAACCACACTCAAAAGATGACCCATCCACAGGGAAGAAGGCAAGGTGCACAATGATCCTTGAGGCAATGCAATGATATGATATGATGCCATGAGGGATCTTAGGGACAAAATTGGGGTCTTACAGGATTACCGTCAGGCCTGTTGACGGAATTCACTTATTTGTAGTTTCTTTCTGTTTCTGGAGGATTGTATTTGACTTGTATCAGACCCGATGTATGACTCTCGCTCTTATTGTGCACTTTTGGTATACAGTGGTTGTTATCATTCAATGATTGATCTTCAAGCTTTATTTGCTTTCCTGTATCTCTGCTCTGTATGATGAAATCATTCGATGAATGTCGGAATATTGCTGCCGGATTATTATCTGTCTCGATGAAACCAGGATCGAAAAGACAGAGTGTTCCTCATATGGATAGACGTTGCATTCATGCATGAATCATAATAACTTGTCTTCTATTTTGCAGGTGTCAGTTTTTAACGTGCTTGGTTGTTACAGGAATCATTGCTCGTGCGCGTAGAGTCATTCCCTTGCACACAACCCGTCCGCACAGATACTTTACCAGACGCAACACGCCAAGGCTGATGGATCTACCCAATACAGATATTCTCGAGCTGAAGGAGAAGATGAATGAACTGATCAATGTTTGTCGCATCACGCGAAGAACCGGCGGGAAAACAAGAACAACAGAGCCGCCACCGTGCGTTATTTATCCGAAAAGAGGGAAAGGAAACGCTCAGAGTAAACCTGGGAAAAGACATGGTCTCGCGACCAAAGAGAATGGGATCGGGAGTCGGTTATGCGAAGGGAAGGTATTAGCACCCCTACGCATCCGTCGTACTCGACGGGATCCACGCACAATAGAAAGGAAAATGGTTGCTAAACACTGCTCAAACACACACACACTGGCTGAAAGAGACACAAGAAAACAGACTGAAACCGACTCGGCAGGATATCGCATCCTGGGCCTACTTAGTCTATCAGGCATAGACATCAGAGTCAAAGTAGTTCGGACTGGGGAAACAACACATGCTCGCTAGGATATCGCATCCTATGCATACGTACCTTCTCGGACGAGAGAAGAATCAGAGCATTCGTAGCTCGGTTGACACGCACACAAACAAACACAGGCAAAGGCAAACATGGAGCCTGAATGCCAATCACTGGACTTACATCAGCATCTGAACCAACAGACGCACACAAAGAGGCAAACGTGGAGCCTGAACGCCAATCACTGGACTTACATCAGCATCCGAACCAACAGACGCACACAAAGAGGCAAACGTGGAGCCTGAACGCTAATCACTGGACTTACATCAGCATCCGAACCAACAAACCCACACTGGAACCCAAATGCCACTCGATGGACTTACATCAGCTTCCAAGCACACAACAAGACAAAACAAAGACACAGGCGCCCAGAGAGATCAGCTCATCTCCTGCCTACGTACCTCATCTGGTATGAGGATCAGGGCGACGTAATTCCCCTACAGAGGGATAAAGGATTAGCCTAACCAGATAACAGAGGGAGACACAACACTAGGGAGACTTCGACTCGAGCCTAGATGTTATCATGCAAAATCATCCCTAAGTTAAGGTTTCTAGCTAATTGGCACAGGGAGCCAGCCTATCCTAGTCATGACTTGCACAGGAAGCAAGCCACACACACACTTAACTTGCACGGGAAGCAAGCCAAGCAAAACCTAACTTGCACAGGAAGCAAGTCTAAACTAAACCTAACTTGCACAGGAAGCAAGTCAAACAATCACACAATCACAAGTAGCACACACTATACACAAGCAAGGGGCTCAAACAAGGTTTAGGTTTTAGTCGAGGGGTCATATCAACCTCAACAAACAAACCTCTGGAACTGGGTAAAGGTTGCTCTTAACCTTGCCATTGAGGGGCTAAGGTGAAGCAGATGAAAGGTGAGTGAAGATAAGACTTCACAGCTCTTATCCCTGGCCTGGGAGAGCTTAAGACATGAATGTGTGGGTTCAGAAAGGGGGAATCCTTCTACACATTTGAAACTGACTCAACTGTACAATTGTACAAGATCGTGGGTTTGTATCTGCAATGCATCAACACAGTGGTGTGAGCAAAGCAGATGACACACAGAATAGCAGGGGATAGATTGCATATCCCTTGGGTTCTGCCAATTGCCTCTTCACTTAGGAGGTCTTTGACTCTACACAAGGACAAAATTAAACATCCACAAACATTGCCTCTTAAGGAGGACTTCAGACAGTTGCCTGGCCAAGTAACAGGCCAGGTCTTCCAGACTACGTGAAGATTAGAAGTATACCTCAATGCAAATTGCTTATACAAGCAAAGCAAAGAAAAAGTTCACAAGGAACTGAGCAACTAAAAGCACCTGAAATAGTCAAGCAGACATTAGTATGCAACTTCAAAACAAAGCAAAAGGAAACAGACATCAACAGTTAATCATAAGCAAGTGAATGTGCAAGGCACAAGGCTCAAGGCATGTGAGCCAAGCCACCTACAAAACAAACAAGTTAAACAATGATATTCAAGCAAGCTCAATTAAAAAGAATTGGTCTCATTGGTCATTTGTTGGTCAACCTGAAAACATGAGCTCAAAGGTGAGTAACAGGACCACTAGGGCAAGCCTAGGGTCAAAAAGGAATGAAAAAGTTCAAACAGCAAGTGGTAAGCATCCAAAATCATGTTCAAACATTTAGGAAGCAAACCCAATTGGTTTCATGTTTATATCATGCATCATCATCATTTCATGAACAATTTAGGTCAAGGCATGGCATTTAGAAGCTCATAGGAGTCAACAGAAAGACTTGCATCAAAAGTAATCTCAAACATTTCCAAAAAATCACCAAATAAATCATGATCAATCACAACCCATAGCATGGTAAGCATGTCAAATTTCATCTCATTTGGACAAATGGAAGGCAGTCAATGAAAATCAGAAAGTCAAAGCAATTTTGAACATGCTCAAAGAAGTCAACCAAACATACATCAACTTGAAAAAATCATAAATCAGTGATAGCATATGAGAAATGAATGGGATCAAAACCATGGCAAAGCTTAATATGTCTAGTTATCTCATGTAAAATTTCATGTCCATCTAATAAAGTATGAGGATTTCACAAATGAAATGGCAACATGCATCACATAAGGTCAACATTTTGGTCAAACAGGGGAGAAAAACTCAAACAAATGGAAAATGGCACAAATAATTCCAGGAAAAATCATGTGCAAACTAGACATACAAAGGTAGGTTCATGCAAAATTTTAGATCAATTGGAGGTCAAGAAGCATGGATACAAAAATCAACAAGTTGCACATCAATGGTGTGACACAAATTGTCACACCCTACTTCAAAAAATCATAACTCACAAACCATGCATGATAAATTCACAAACTCTAAACCTAAATCACCATGAATGTGTCTAGTTTAAGCACAAAATAATTTCAAAGCCATTGGACAAAGAATCATCATTTCACAAATGTTTTGGCAAAGTGTACAAAATATGAGCAACATGAACAAAACCCTAGCACCAATAAAAATCCACTCATCCAAAAATTCTGAAAAAAATATGATTAAAAACTAGAGAAAGAAATAAAATCATGGCAGAAATCCCCACATTATTTGGACCATTATTGAATTTGTCATGAATTTTAAATGATGCCAAAATAAAATGGAATAAAATTGAAGCAAATGAAATAAAGATTTAATGAATTAAATTTGGGTTTAATTAAATAAATAAAAAAAAGAGGCGTCGTTCCAATTATAGTGTTGGCAGCCAAGCACATGACCAGCACAAGCAGACCAATGGGAAAACACGCATGGGGCTTAATGCAACCAATTAAATCAAGCCCTCCTAGAAGCACCTACAGTACTGCTTTGGCATGGCAAGTGGATTAAAAGGCTAAGAAAAACGAAAAAGGGAAAATGGAATAACGCAACAGTACCAACGTTCCAATTAAATGGGATTTCAAATCCCAGCCAGCGGGGCCCACGGCCACTAACATATCCGCATGGCCCACAGTACACGGACCAATGGAATAATAGTATGGTAATGCATGGCAGTGCATTGGCAGCAAAAGCAGGCTTTTAAAACGGGAAAGGCGTACAAGCTTCAGTGCTTCCCAGGCTGGTGGGGCCAATGCCCATTCAACAAAACCAATGGCCAATAGCGCGCAAGCAGGGTAATGCGCTGGGCCAATAAGAGCGCTTCATCAAGTAACAGCATGCGCAGCGTAAGGGCAAATCCTCATGGATTGAAAAGTGGTTTTTGCAGCAAATGAAAATAAACCAGTGTCAACATGTTCATCAGTAAAACCCAGCTCAAAAAAAATTTCTATCCAAATTCAAAAACAAATATACCAAAATGTTCATCTAAACATGCTCAAACGTAAATCAACTTCCAATAATCTCAACTCATGCTAAAATGGACAAATCATGTAAAAATGTAAATGAACATCAAATTTGGATTCTAAATTTCTCTCTCAATTCCTAACCGTTTAATTCGATTCAAAGCTCAATAAGCTCACGGCAAAGAGATCTTCAAGATGTAGTTCATGATTTTGGAAATGAAGAGATTCAATACCTGGCCAAATTTGGAGCACAGAAACGGAGCAGTGGTTATTTCCTTGTGTTTTGTCAAAACAGATGCGCTATGGTGTTGGTGTTGATGAATGGATGGAAGGCTTTGGCTTGACAATGTTGGAATTAGCTTAAAATCAAAGCTGCCATGGACATGCCTTTTGCTGCAACAGAGATGGAAATGATGATACAGGTGTGATACATGGTTGCCGAACGCCTCCAAGGTGTTGGTATATGATGACCAAACCAAAATAAACTCGGGTGCTCTTGAGTTTTTTTTCAGATTTTTGCAAATGAAGAAAATGGTGTTTTTTAGAGGAATGAGTTTTCTGTCCCTTTGAGTGGCTGCTGCTAGGGTTTGTTTCAGAGATAAAATGATGAATATATACCCTGTTTAATGGTACTGAATCAAGGTTCATGAAAATGTGGAATGGAGTTGGTGAAAAGTGTACTTTTGGCCAATTTTCAAGCAAGTTGGTGATGGGTGTGTGTACTGCACGAAAATGGGCTTTGAACATGTCCAAAATATGATTTCTGAACATATTTGATTGGTAGAATTGGTTGGAAGTGGTTAATTTAAAACTTCACTTTTTCACCTCACTTAAAATTAATTCAAGTAAGTCAAAAAATGCCATTTTGATCTATGATGTTTTGGTGAGTGATGGTTACATTTTTGGAAAGAGGAGGTCAAATGTGACTTGTTGGAAAAAACCCCACCAAATTTGGCCAAATGGTTTGAGAGATATGGCCTTTTGAAGTTCAAAAATTTCTGAAAATGATTTGATCATAACTTGCCAACCATACATGGGAATTGAGTGTTCTTGGACTTTTTGGAAATGGGAGAACAATATCTTCAACTTTCATGTTGGGCAAAAATTCATTTGAAGCTTTTATCATGATGTAAGTTTGAGGATCAAGACTTTCCATTTTTGGCAGGTTTCAATTACAGGTCCAGTTTCTATTTTTGGAAATTTCTGATCTGGCTTCAAATTCTTCCATGATGGTGTTTGACATGATATATGAGGCTTATTTGGACATGAATAAGCTCTCTCAAACCAAATCCAACCATCAAAACCATAAAATCAGACACAGTTGACCAAGTTTGACTTTTTAGGGTTTCTGGCAAACTGTGCATTGACTGATGACTTCTGAACATCCAATCCTTGACCAAAACACTTCAAATGGATCCCCAAGTCATGTGAACATGTTGGACCAACCCTAGGGCCTTGGCTCAATGGAATTTGTACTTGCTTGCTTGACTGACTGATCTCCTGACCAGTTTGACCTAATTCTTCTGATGACTTGCACTTGGGGCAAAGGGGACAATGCAATGTTATGCAGTGGACCATGTTATGTTATGACCTAATAATGACAATGTATGTACAATGATAGGTGCAAATTTGAGGTGCTACAGCTGCCCCTGTTCAATCAGCTGGGAACCCGAATGGATGAGAGCAACGGCTGTCAGACTTTCAGGGTAAACAGGGATTGAATACCAAGAACCGTAGAAATTTGCACTCTTCCGGATATGATACAAGAAGAACCACGTCATTTACTGATGACGCCTGCAATTGACAACTTCAGAAAAGCGAAACCATTTACCGATGGTTAGAAACTGGTAACTTGATATTTACCGATATCAACTTCAGCAAGACCATTCACCGATGGCTGCTGGGAAACAACTTCTGATGTAAAAGGAAGCAAAACCATTTACCGATGATGGCTTCAAAGAAACTTGACATTTACCGATATCAACTTCAACTCGACCAGTTACCGATGGCTACTGCAACTGGGGATCCGCTATTTACCGATATCGAAGAAAACGGGGCCATTTACTGATGGCGGATAAAACTGGGCATTCAATATTTACCGATATCGAAGCATACAGGGCCATTTACCGATGGCGTCTCCACTTGGGGAGGAACAAAATCTTTGTGGTGTAATCAGACAAGACGTTTACCGACGACTTCTGGGGATCTTGATTTTATCAACAAGGAAACAAAGCATGACCAGACATTTACCGATGACTGGGATGAGACTCGATGTTTACCGACATCGAAAGATGATGTTTACCGACATCCAAAGAAATGACCAGACATTTACCGATGACTGGGGATGAGAAATTTATTGGGAAGAGAAAAACAAATATTCGCAACCGGAAACCAGACAGGACATTTACCGATGACTCTACTGGGGATCCCTAGCTGGGGATTATCAGACATTTACCGATGACTGCAGAAAAGACTCGATGTTTACCGACATCGAAAGATGATGTTTACCGACATCAGAAAAATGACCAGACATTTACCGATGACTGGGGAGAAAACCCGATGTTTACAGACACCGAAACAATGGTGTTTACCGACACCAAACAAAGAAACACACGCGAGTGCTAGTATGACACTTACCGGTATCACAAGAACGACTTTTTAGATATGTCAAGGCAAGGTTGACCACTTGCTGGGGGTCTCACTGGGGAGAAACAAACTTTCTGTCACCAACGGGTGAGGTAATAAACCTTTGTGGGGATATCAAACCTGAATGCTGTCAAGAACAACTGTAGCAGACTTGCTGTGCTGATGTTGAATGAAATGATCCGCCTTTGCCGGGGATACGGTCTGGTGAGGTTAACACATGAATGCATATGTTTGAATTTTTCTATGGCGTAATGCTCCATATTGAATGGGAATGCTACGCAGTTTGAGGATGCAATGATCACTAAAAATGCAAAAAATGCAAAAATGATGAAAAACTCCGGCTGGGGAGCCAAAACTGATCGGGTACTCCAACTCTGCGGGGAGACTCTGCAAGGAGAGCAACGACTTTTCACTCATGTTGGAGAATAGCACTGCTGCTGGGGGAAGGTAAACTCCGCTCGGGATATCCTTCAGTCCACGGATAGGATAAATGCTGGAGATAAATTTCAATGAGTCTGCCTCACTCGGGAGGAAATCGGCAAATACAGGCCTGCTGGGGATAGGCAATCCTTAGATCTGTTGGGGAATAGAAGGCACTATCCACAGACGTCTCCGCAGGGGAACATAGCTCTGATAACTTCCAAACTTGCTTGGGGAAAATATCTGCTGAGGAAGCATCCTCACAGATGCCAACCTGAAAAACAGCACAACAAAATGCCCCCAGGGGATACATGGACAAGATACGCTCAAGTGTCCTCAACATTCAAAATGATTTTCAAATGTTTTGTCACTTTTGCACGTTATTGTGTGGCCTTCATGTTCTTATATGCAATGCTTATCAAAGATTCGGACATTTTTGCAAACAAAACAGTAAAAAATAAAAGCAAAAGAGCCATTTATCTGAATAACGACTTTTATTGATTGAAAATGTGCCTGAAAAGACAAATACATTGGGAAGCAATTCCTAGAAAGAGGTAATTGCGCGTAAAAGGAAAAATCTATCCTAACGGCAATGTGAACACGGCATCCACTATTTCCCAATTCTGTTATAACTCACAGATCATCAGTTTTCCTCCCAACTCCTTGCTTTCTGAGAAGAATGACTGGACGGATCACATCTCTCGAGATGGCAGACGACAAAGCTTGATGAAGCACAGACAACTCAGACTGTAGTCTTCGCTTTAATCCCTCTTTTGGCTGGATCGCCCTTTCGGGTTTTCAATCCACCGGGATACCCATTTTTGCCTAAGCCGCCCTTACGGGTTTTCGACTTACCGGGTGTACAAATTCTTTTTATTTTATCCCTAATTTTTGCCCGAACCTTTCCTTTCTGTTTTTTTGGTTCGCCGGGATGCCCATTTTTGCCTGGACTCTTTTTTTCTTTTTGTCCAGCGGGTCAATTTATGCGAAGTATTTTTTGACTACATCTGAGTTAACAGGAGACGGAAAGTCTTCACCATCCATAGTTGTAAGCATCAAGGCTCCACCGGAGAATACCTTTTTCACAACATATGGACCTTCATAATTAGGAGTCCACTTGCCCCTGTTATCTGCACCGGGAGGGAGGATCCTCTTCAAAACTAGATCACCGATCTGATAGCTTCGAGGACGCACTTTCTGATCAAAGGCTCGCTTCATCCTTCTCTGATACAACTGTCCATGGCATACAGCTGCTAACCGTCTCTCCTCGATAAGGCTCAACTCGTTAAACCTTGTTCGAATCCACTCGGCTTCGTCCAGCTTGACATCCAGTAAAACTCTCAGAGAAGGAATCTCCACTTCAACAGGTAGGACAACTTCCATACCATACACAAGGGAGTAAGGGGTTGCCCCGGTCGACGTACGTACTGAGGTACGGTACCCATGCAAAGCGAAAGGCAGCATCTCATGCCAATCCTTGTACGTAACGACCATCTTCTGCACAATCTTCTTGATATTCTTGTTCGCCGCTTCTACAGCACCATTCATCTTCGGTCTGTAAGGAGAAGAATTGTGATGTTCAATCTTGAAATCTTTACAAAGCTCTTTCATCATCTTGTTATTGAGATTCGAACCATTGTCAGTGATGATTCTCTCAGGAACTCCATAACGACATATGATTTCTTTCTTGATGAACCGGGTAACCACTTGTTTGGTAACGTTAGCATAGGAAGCTGCTTCCACCCATTTGGTGAAATAGTCAATTGCTACCAAAATGAAGCGATGTCTATTCGAAGCAGTAGGCTCAATCTTCCCAATCATATCAATGCCCCACATGGCAAATGGCCAAGACGAATTCATGACATTCAGAGGGCTTGGTGGCACATGCACCTTATCAGCATAGATTTGACACTTATGGCACTTCCGAGCATACTTGAAACAATCGGATTCCATAGTCATCCAGTAATAACCCACTCTCAACAATTTCTTAGCCATTGCATGTCCGCCGGCATGAGTACCGAAGGAGCCTTCATGAACTTCCTGCATTAACATGTCCACCTCGGGTCTGTCCACGCATCTGAGCAAGACCATGTCAAAGTTTCTCTTATACAACACATCATCCTGATTCAAATAGAAGCTTCCAGCTAGCCTTCTCAGGGTTTTCTTGTCATTCTTCGATGCACCTTCAGGATACTCCTGAGTCTTGAGGAAGTTCTTGATGTCATAATACCACGGCTTCTCATCAATCACCACAGACTCGGCTGCAAATACATACGCAGGCCTCTCAAGTCGATTCACCGCAACATGTGGCACATGATTCCACCAATGAACTTTGATCATTGACGACAAAGTAGCCAAGGCATCAGCCATTTGATTCTCATCCCGGGGAACATGATACAACTTCACCTTCTTGAAGAACGTCAGTATTCTTCTGGTGTAATCTCTATACGGAATCAAATGCGGCTGATTCGTATTCCAATCTCCATTGACTTGATTGACCACTAGAGCGGAATCTCCAAATATATCAAGAGTTTTGATCCTCAGATCAATGGCTTCTTCTATCCCCATGATACAAGCCTCATACTCAGCTTCGTTGTTGGTGACGTCAAACGTCAATCTGGCAGAAAAAGGTATATGAGCACCTTTAGGATTGATCAATACTGCCCCAACACCGTTACCGTTCATATTCACAGCCCCATCGAACATCAGTGTCCATTTGTCATCTGGATCCGGTCCTTCCTCAACAAGAGGCTCTTCGCAATCTTTCATCTTAAGATACATGATGTCTTCATCAGGGAATTCAAACATCATAGGCTGATAATCTTCAATCGGTTGCTCGGCGAGGTAGTCTGACAGAATACTACCTTTGATGGCCTTTTGTGACGTGTACTGAATATCATATTCTGTTAGAATCATCTGCCAACGAGCAACGCGTCCGGTGAGAGCTGGTTTCTCAAAGATGTACTTCACTGGATCCATCTTAGAAATCAATAAGGTAGTATGGTTCAACATATACTGCCTCAGTCGGCGAGCAGCCCAGGCCAAAGCACAGCAAGTTTTCTCGAGCAGTGAATATCTTGTTTCACAGTCGGTAAACTTTTTGCTAAGGTAGTATATGGCATGCTCTTTTCGACCAGACTCGTCATGCTGTCCCAATACACACCCCATCGAGTTCTCAGTCACTGACAGGTACATTATCAGAGGTCTCCCTGGAACTGGAGGTATAAGGATTGGAGGTTTCTGTAAATACTCCTTAATCTTGTCAAAAGCCTTCTAACAATCATCATTCCACTTGATCGCCTGATTCTTTCTGAGCAGTTTGAAAATTGGTTCGCACGTGGCTGTTAGATGAGATATGAACCTTGCAATGTAGTTCAACCTCCCTAAAAACCCACGGACTTGCTTCTCCGTTTTCGGTTCAGGCATCTCTTGAATAGCTTTGACTTTCGCTGGATCAACCTCAATCCCTTTTTCACTGACAATGAAGCCCAACAGCTTCCCTGATCTCACCCCAAACGTACACTTGTTCGGATTCAACCTCAGCTTGAACTTTCTCAACCGGTCAAACAGCTTCTGCAAATTAACCAAGTGCTCCTCTTCTGTCTGCAACTTCGCGATCATATCATCTACGTACACTTCAATTTCTTTGTGCATCATGTCATGAAAGAGAGTCGTCATTGCCCTCTGATAGGTAGCACCAGCATTCTTTAGCCCAAATGGCATCACCTTATAACAGAATGTGCCCCAAGGTGTAATGAATGTCGTCTTTTCCATGTCCTCTGGCGCCATCTTGATCTGATTATATCCAGAGAAACCATCCATGAAAGAGAATACCGAGGATTGAGCCGTATTATCAACCAATACATCAATGTGAGGTAACGGGAAATCATCTTTCGGACTCGCTCTATTCAAATCCCGGTAATCGACACACATTCTGACTTTGCCATCCTTCTTCGGCACAGGAACGATGTTGGCCACCCATGGGGGATAACTTGTAACAGCCAAAAAACCTACATCCCACTGCTTCTGAACCTCTTCCTTGATCTTAGTTGCCATGTCAGGACTCGTTCTACGAAGCTTCTGCTTGACCGAAGGACATCCTTCTCTAAGAGGTAATCGATGCACCACAATGTCTGTATCCAACCCAGGCATATCTTGATATGACCAGGCGAATATCTCCACATATTCTCTCAGCATCTCAATCAGCCTCCTCTTGACAGAGTCCTCTAAAGCAGCCCCGATCTTGATTTCTCTTGTGGCGTCCTCAGTACCCAAATTAACAACCTCCAACTCCTCCTGATGAGGTTGGATGACCCTTTCCTCTTGCTTCAGCAATCTGACCAAATCTGCAGGAAGTTCACAGTCTTCCTCACTCTCCTCTTCAGCTTGGTAGATGGGATTGTCGAAATCATACTGAGCCATAACAGAACTGTTCATAGTGAATGCCATAAGATCGCTTCTGCATGTTTAATGCTTTGTTTTAGAAAAAGAGTTCAATAAAGCCACAAAAAACAAAAACATTGCCATTTTTATTGTTTTTTTTTGAAAAAAGATGAAAACAAAAAAATAGAAAGACAGGGATCACAAAGTTTGATTGCAAAAATGTCCTTCATTAATGATAATCATTAAAACATGATGAGGCCCTACAATGAATCACTACGCCTTGGGCAGATCGTAGGATTTTCATGCAAAATGACAAAACAACAGAAAATTACTCTGTCAGAAGAGTAACTTGAACCACTTCTTCAGCCGTCCAGTTGTTGATAGTCCCCCCTGGTGCACACGGGCGAACCCAGTTGTCCAAATCACAATCACTGTCACAGTCTTCACTACCGGTTGCAGAGACGTCGCCATGATTCATCAGCCCAGCGCTGGTAAAGGTACTCGGACCCGCTTGACCATTCTGCTCTGCTTGGAGAGGCTCATAACCAACGCCAAATTTGTCTTCTTTGACAGGCAAATCCACCATCTTGCCCCAGCCTTCAACTTTGCCAGAATCAACAACCTCCTTAGCCTGCTTGTAAGAAGTAATTGAAGCACCTGGCTTCCTCTGCTCAGCGTACGCCACTTTCTCAAGAGCCACAGTCTCAAACGCCTGGCATAAGGTTTCGTGGATCTCGCCATCCACCTCAACATATTTGAACGAGGATAGATGACTCACCAGAATCTCTTCTTCACCGCACACGGTCACGATCTGACCGTTCCAGACATACTTGAGCTTTTGATGGAGAGTCGACGAGACTGCCCCTGCTGCATGAATCCATGGACGCCCCAGTAAACAACTATAGGCAGGTTGGATGTCCATAACATAGAAGATGATATCAAATATCTCAGGACCTATCTTCACAGGCAAGGTAACTTCCCCACACACAGAACGTTTGGATCCGTCGAAAGCACGAACGATCAGGTCACTGGGAGTAAGCACAAACCCTTCCACATCAATCTTCTTCAGAATCTGCTTAGGCAGCACATTCAGCGACGACCCGGTGTCTACCAATACGTGAGACAACACTGCCCCCTTGCACTCCATGGTGATGTGAAAGGCTTTGTTATGGTTCCGCCCTTCAGGCGGTAAGTCCAGGTTGGTGAATCCTACACCATGCCTGGTGCTCACATTGGCCATCATGCCCTCCAGTTGATTGACAGAAATCTCCTGAGGCACGTAAGCCAGATTCAACATCTTCAGCAAGGCATTACCGTGTGCCTCAGAACACAACAACAGTGAAAGTATAGAAATCTTGGACGGAGTTTGATTCAACTGATCTACAATCTTGTAGTCACTCTTCTTGATTATTTTCATAAACTCCTCCACGTCCTTCTCAAATGACCCCTCGGGCGCTTCCTTCTGGACAGGTTCTTCCTCAACCACAGCTTGCTTACCCTTTGCTTTGGCGAGAGCCTCAGCATTATTGTCTCTCAAAGGCTGCGGTGCGAACAGACGACCGCTTCTGGTAAAACCTCCTGGACCCCCTACATTATCCACAGCCGGACCAACAGTTGCAGGAACTCTATCCGGTAAACCAATTGTCACTGGAGCTTGATTCACTGGTCTCGTCTGACTTTCAGCCCTTCTGTTACTGCGATAAGCATTATCATACTTCCACGGCACGGCTCTACTATTCTCAACAGCCCTTCTTCCAGACGCGGCGATAGTAGTTGGAGCACTGATGGTTACAGGCACGGAAATGGTAACTGGGGTACCATTTGTTGCAGGTGCACTAACGACCCTTTGTCCACGTCCTTCAGACGGTTTAAAGTAAATGGTGATAGTTGACACTGTTCCACGATCTTTTATAGCCCTACTGAATTGCAAACAACCCTCATCCATCCTACCCTGGATACCGGCCCTTAACTGGTCCCAACCATTCTCAGATTCTGCACAGCCCAAACAATCCTCATCACAACCCGAGTAGACACCCCCATTCAGCAGACGGCCCTTCACAACTAGCAGAGAAGTCTGAACATCATCAACATTAACAACCAGATCTTCAGCTTCCTTCCCCTCAATATTGTTCACTCTATGCCCACCATGTTGAGGCATAGGGTTGTTTACGACGTTAGGCACTGGAGCGAAGTTGATTGCTTTGGCATCGATTAAATCTTGGACCTTGTGCTGGAGAGCCCGACACTTCTCAGTATGATGCCCTGGTGCCCCAGAGTGAAAGTCACAACGGACGTTGGCGTCGTACCCAGGAGGCAATACTGTAGGCGGAGCCATTGTACGCAACTCAACCATCCCCAACCTGAGTAGTTCGGGCAGCAGTTCGGCGTACGACATGGGTAGCGAATCAAAACGTCGATCAGGCATCCTCTGTCTGGGCTGATACGGACGTTGCTGTTGTTGTTGTTGCGGTTGTTGAACTCTTTGTTGTTGTTGTTGACGAGGTTGAGGTGCCGGAATGGTCACTGCAGCAACCTGACAGCGTTGACTTCTGTTCTGATCTCTGCGGTATTGAACAGCATTAGTTTCACCCTCTCTTCGACGAGGTGCCCCAGCAAACGGCTTCTTAGAAGAAGAGGAACCAGCATCTTGGATCTTCCCAGTTTTAATCAAGCTCTCAGTCCTCTCTCCATAAATGACAACATCAGAAAAACTACCGAATGGGCAGCTCCCCATCCGGTCCATAAACACACCCTGAAGAGTGCCGATAAACATATCTGTCAACTCCCTCTCCAGCATAGGGGGTTGAACTCTAGCAGCCAGTTCACGCCACCTCTGGGCGTACTCCTTGAAGCTCTCTCCGGATTTCTGACATAGACTCTGCAGCTGAGTCCGGCTCGGTGCCATGTCCATGTTGTATTTGTATTGCCTCAAAAAGGCCTCACCCAGATCCCTCCAGCATCGGATAGAATCTCTCTTCAATTCCATGTACCAGTCCAAAGAAGCCCCAGATAGACTATCTTGGAAAAAATACATCCACATCTTTTCATCATCGGTATACGCAGAGATTTTTCGATAATAAGCCTGCACATGAGTGCGAGGGCAAGAAGTACCGTTGTATTTATCGAAGGACGGTGCTTTGAACTTGTAAGGGATTCTCAAACCTTCCACCAACCCCATATTGGTAACATCAAAACCGAGAGAATTTTGACATTCCATAGCCCGGATCTTCTCAGCAAGGGCATCAACTTTACGATCCCTCTCATCAACCCTTCCCAGAACACCTTCGTCTTCACTGAGCAGAGTGAACATATCCTCTTGTCTGTCAACAATCGGAGCAGGATTACGGGCCGGGGCACGGACTGCTCTGGCATTAGCGGCATCTGGAGCAATAGGTTGACCGTTGATTCGAATACCCCCCAACTCATCACCTACACCATAGTTGTTGATGGGTACAGCAGCAGCAACATTATTATCATTGACCGGGCCTCCCTCTGGCGGAGCATGGTTGACCGGTGGAATTGCAGCCTCTTGTCTCTGAACCATGGCTCGAAGTTCTTCTTGACCTTGTGCAACCCCTTGCATCATATTCATAAACTGGGCCATGTTAGCCTTCATCTCAGCCAACTCAGCTTGAACTTGATCCATACCTCTCTGTTGATTCAGTCTTGTTGAGTAGCGGTGCGGACGTTGATCAGCTATCCTGCCTCAACAGGAACCAAGAGTGAGAAGTCACGACCAAGAACACCGGTTATGCAAAATGATATGAGTATGGTGCTAATGATGCGTATGATGCACATGATATGTTCATTCCTCAGGCATTCAAAGAGCCTGAGTCATCCTCAAAAGATGGCAACCTGCAGCAGGAACAACATAGAAGCACAGAAACATCATACACAAGAGTGATGAGTACAAGGTGAAACCAACAACCTCATCTATATGAGTAACAGGATCATACAACAAAGTCGACAAAGAAAATCCAAACAATCGGAGTACAACAATGAATCCCATCCAACAAGCCTGGAGGTGATTCTCAACATACATATCAAAGATACAAGCTAAGACAAACGGCCTCCCGGAATGAGAGTCTTCAAGTACTGACACTGGTCTATCAACAGGTCACATTCTGAACATTCTGGCAAAAGAGTGATCTTCTCCTTCAGTTGTCGTCTAAGCTCTACCACTTCTCCTCCAAGGTGGTTCTCTGATGCCTGTCTCAAGTCTACTTCCTTCTTCAACTGGATGTCTTTATCTCTGAGTTGCTTCTCCAAGTCTCTGATCTTCTTCTGACAGCTGGCCTCAACCCTCTGCAACCTCAAGCACTCCCGGCGTTCTGCATCTAACATGCTCTCCATCTCCTCGTAGGATCTCTTCTTGCTTCTCAGTCTGCTAGCATCTTCTCCTCGCACTCCTCTGAGTTGATGAGCCAAATTCAACCTATCAGCTTTGGCCTTGTACAGCTCCATCTGGGTATCTTGCTCCTTCTCTCTCAAACGACGATTCTCCATCAAGGCTTGCTTGTAGTGCTCCGCAGGCACACTCTCAGCAAGGATCAAAGGTGGTTGCTCGTGCAACGGCTCTATCCTATCGTAGGGTAACAACAAAGTTTCTACTCTCTCCTTGACCCAATCAGTGTAATCAGGCATAGCAACAGCAAACTTCTTCCCTAAGACAGATCCATCCTTCACACCAATAGACTTCCAAGCTCTCCCTATCTGCTCCAATCTGGCCGGGTCACTCTGCTTCTCAAAATACACACTTTCAGCTACCTCAGCCTCAAGTGGTCTTCCCTTCATCACAAATCCCAACTGGCGGAGAGAAAGAACTTGGTTGTAATTGATGCAACCCCTAGTCCCTATGAGTGGCACATTACGGAATCCTCCACAGCTCATAATGACGTTACGCACATCCATCCGGTAAGATTGCCATCTGATATCATAGGAAGTAAGAGACATAACCCTCTGAGTCCACTTATGCGTGCTCTGAGCATCCACAAAAGGTCCACTGACTGGCAGAAGAGACAAGAACCATCTGAGCAAAAGCGGGAGACAACACCTGATAGCCCCACCCTTACCATGCCTACTGTGAATAGCATAGTAAGTGTCAGCTAATAGAGTAGGAGCTGGATTTCCTCCAATGAAAATACTGACTGCAGCATAGTCAACAAAATTGGGCATACTCGGAAACAGGACGATCCCATAGATCATGACGGCCAACTGAGCATGAAAGGCTTCCCAACTTCCCTTCTCTGCTTCTTCTCTAGCTACCCTCAACAGAAACTTCAAAGGCAATCCTACAACATCCCCACTGGACTTCCAACTATCACTGACTTCCTTGATACCCAAATGGAGAGCTCTGGCAACAACTCTGAAATCAACCTCCTTGGGCACATCCAAGAAAGGAACCTGATACCGGACCGGGACACTCAGCAGAATGGAGTACTCCTCAAGAGTAGGCGCCAACTGATAATCTTGAAAGGTGAAACAATGAAGCTCTGGGTCGTAGAACTGTAGAAGAGTCTGCAACGGCACCGGATCGACTACCATCTTCAACAGGGTCAGAATATCTCCATACTGGTCAACAAACCCCTTCTGGTTACCACTGGTCATAAGGTTGCTCAACTCAATCAGAGACGTCAAAGGTTCACGGTGAAAGTTGTAGGAACAAGTCTTCCGCTTCAACTCTGGGACTGTTGCCATCTCTGTCAGTGAACAAGCTCTGGAATATACCTGAGAAATGATATGCATGCGGGGATTAGTTCTTTTTCTTTCCTTTTTTTTTTTGTATCTTTTTTTTATTGCGTTTCTTTTGAAAAATAAATATGCTATGATGCAAATGATGCAGACTCGACTGGTTGGCTGTGTCTCTCAGAACACAGGATCAAAGCTTCGGCTTGAACTCGGAACCACAAATTCATCTGAAACCCAAAGTCATCTGAGACCCCAAAATTCTGAACCAATAGTCACCAACAGGATCACAAGTCACCAACAAGTCACCAACAAGTCACCAACTGTACCTGTAATAATGATCATTCCCTCCCCACTCACGGGTGTCATCTAGGCCAGGGTAAGGTCGAGAGAAACGCAGCATAAATAACCTTTCGCAGAATATCATCATATACACACCCGAAGTATGTAACGATAATATCCCACCAGGGTCTGAACTGCTCGTGATATCAATGTTCCGCTAAGTGCCGCAATACCACCCGCTTCCCATGAATCACTCTATTCCTAAGTATCCTAGATTTCACTCATGGCCTGGGTATTGGGCCTTTTACCTCATGTAACTCCCACCCCAACAGAGAGAAACAGACAACCAGCCAGATGAATAATGAATGTGAATGAATGCAAACATAAGTGCAAACATAAATGCAAACAATAAATGCACATATATACAAATGAATGCAATAGATAACAACCAACAGCAACCAAAACCCTAACCTAGAGAGCGCTAGGAGAGACTCGCTTAGGGAAGATGGACCAACACAGGTCAACCTCTCTATTATCCCCAGCAGAGTCGCCAGCTGTCGCATCACGCGAAAAACCGGCGGGAAAACAAGAACAACAGAGCCGCCACCGTGCGTTATTTATCCCAAAAGAGGGAAAGGAAACGCTCAGAGTAAACCTGGGAAAAGACATGGTCTCGCGACCAAAGAGAATGGGATCGGGAGTCGGTTATGCGAAGGGAAGGTATTAGCACCCCTACGCATCCGTCGTACTCGACGGGATCCACGCACAATAGAAAGGAAAATGGTTGCTAAACACTGCTCAAATACACACACACTGGCTGAAAGAGACACAAGAAAACAGACTGAAACCGACTCGGTAGGATATCGCATCCTGGGCCTACTTAGTCTATCAGGCATAGACATCAGAGTCAAAGTAGTTCGGACCGGGGAAACAACACATGCTCGCTAGGATATCGCATCCTATGCATACGTACCTTCTCGGACGAGAGAAGAATCAGAGCATTCGTAGCTCGGCTGACACGCACACAAACAAACACAGGCAAAGGCAAACATGGAGCCTGAATGCCAATCACTGGACTTACATCAGCATCCGAACCAACAGACGCACACAAAGAGGCAAACGTGGAGCCTGAACGCCAATCACTGGACTTACATCAGCATCCGAACCAACAGACGCACACAAAGAGGCAAACGTGGAGCCTGAACGCTAATCACTGGACTTACATCAGCATCCGAACCAACAAACCCACACTGGAACCCAAATGCCACTCGATGGACTTACATCAGCTTCCAAGCACACAACAAGACAAAACAAAGACACAGGCGCCCGGAGAGATCAGCTCATCTCCTGCCTACGTACCTCATCTGGTATGAGGATCAGGGCGACGTAGTTCCCCTACAGAGAGATAAAGGATTAGCCTAACCAGATAACAGAGGGAGACACAACACTAGGGAGACTTCGACTCGAGCCTAGATGTTATCATGCAAAATCATCCCTAAGTTAAGGTTTCTAGCTAACTGGCACAGGGAGCCAGCCTATCCTAGTCATGACTTGCACAGGAAGCAAGCCACACACACACTTAACTTGCACGGGAAGCAAGCCAAGCAAAACCTAACTTGCACAGGAAGCAAGTCTAAACTAAACCTAACTTGCACAGGAAGCAAGTCAAACAATCACACAATCACAAGTAGCACACACTATACACAAGCAAGGGGCTCAAACAAGGTTTAGGTTTTAGTCGAGGGGTCATATCAACCTCAACAAACAAACCTCTGGAACTGGGTAAAGGTTGCTCTTAACCTTGCCATTGAGGGGCTAAGGTGAAGCAGATGAAAGGTGAGTGAAGATAAGACTTCACAGCTCTTATCCCTGGCCTGGGAGAGCTTAAGACATGAATGTGTGGGTTCAGAAAGGGGGAACCCTTCTACACATTTGAAACTGACTCAACTATACAATTGTACAAGATCTTGGGTTTGTATCTGCAATGCATCAACACAGTGGTGTGAGCAAAGCAGATGACACACAGAATAGCAGGGGATAGATTGCATATCCCTTGGGTTCTGCCAATTGCCTCTTCACTTAGGAGGTCTTTGACTCTATACAAGGACAAAATTAAACATCCACAAACATTGCCTCTTAAGGAGGACTTCAGACAGTTGCCTGGCCAAGTAACAGGCCAGGTCTTCCAGACTACGTGAAGATTAGAAGTATACCTCAATGCAAATTGCTTATACAAGCAAAGCAAAGCAAAAGTTCACAAGGAACTGAGCAACTAAAAGCACCTGAAATAGTCAAGCAGACATTAGTATGCAACTTCAAAACAAAGCAAAAGGAAACAAACATCAACAGTTAATCATAAGCAAGTGAATGTGCAAGGCACAAGGCTCAAGGCATGTGAGCCAAGCCACCTACAAAACAAACAAGTTAAACAATGATATTCAAGCAAGCTCAATCAAAAAGAATTGGTCTCATTGGTCATTTGTTGGTCAACCTGAAAACATGAGCTCAAAGGTGAGTAACAGGACCACTAGGGCAAGCCTAGGGTCAAAAAGGAATGAAAAAGTTCAAACAGCAAGTGGTAAGCATCCAAAATCATGTTCAAACATTTAGGAAGCAAACCCAATTGGTTTCATGTTTATATCATGCATCATCATCATTTCATGAACAATTTAGGTCAAGGCATGGCATTTAGAAGCTCATAGGAGTCAACAGCAAGACTTGCATCAAAAGTAATCTCAAACATTTCCAAAAAATCACCAAATAAATCATGATCAATCACAACCCATAGCATGGTAAGCATGTCAAATTTCATCTCATTTGGACAAATGGAAGGCAGTCAATGAAAATCAGAAAGTCAAAGCAATTTTGAACATGCTCAAAGAAGTCAACCAAACATACATCAACTTGAAAAAATCATAAATCAGTGATAGCATATGAGAAATGAATGGGATCAAAACCATGGCAAATCTTAAGATGTCTAGTTATCTCATGTAAAATTTCATGTCCATCTAATAAAGTATGAGGATTTCACAAATGAAATGGCAACATGCATCACATAAGGTCAACATTTTGGTCAAACAAGGGAGAAAAACTCAAACAAATGGAAAATGGCACAAATAATTCCAGGAAAAATCATGTGCAAACTAGACATACAAAGGTAGGTTCATGCAAAATTTTAGATCAATTGGAGGTCAAGAAGCATGGATACAAAAATCAACAAGTTGCACATCAATGGTGTGACACAAATTGTCACACCCTACTTCAAAAAATCATAACTCACAAACCATGCATGATAAATTCACAAACTCTAAACCTAAATCACCATGAATGTGTCTAGTTTAAGCACAAAATAATTTCAAAGCCATTGGACAAAGAATCATCATTTCACAAATGTTTTGGCAAAGTGTACAAAATATGAGCAACATGAACAAAACCCTAGCACCAATAAAAATCCACTCATCCAAAAATTCTGAAAAAAATATGATTAAAAACTAGAGAAAGAAATAAAATCATGGCAGAAATCCCCACATTATTTGGACCATTATTGAATTTGTCATGAATTTTAAATGATGCCAAAATAAAATGGAATAAAATTGAAGCAAATGAAATAAAGATTTAATGAATTAAATTTGGGTTTAATTAAATAAATAAAAAAAAGAGGCGTCGTTCCAATTATAGTGTTGGCAGCCAAGCACATGACCAGCACAAGCAGACCAATGGGAAACACGCATGGGGCTTAATGCAACCAATTAAATCAAGCCCTCCTAGAAGCACCTACAGTACTGCTTTGGCATGGCAAGTGGATTAAAAGGCTAAGAAAAACGAAAAAGGGAAAATGGAATAACGCAACAGTACCAACGTTCCAATTAAATGGGATTTCAAATCCCAGCCAGCGGGGCCCACGGCCACTAACATATCCGCATGGCCCACAGTACACGGACCAATGGAATAATAGTATGGTAATGCATGGCAGTGCATTGGCAGCAAAAGCAGGCTTTTAAAACGGGAAAGGCGTACAAGCTTCAGTGCTTCCCAGGCTGGTGGGGCCAATGCCCATTCAACAAAACCAATGGCCAATAGCGCGCAAGCAGGGTAATGCGCTGGGCCAATAAGAGCGCTTCATCAAGTAACAGCATGCGCAGCGTAAGGGCAAATCCTCATGGATTGAAAAGTGGTTTTTGCAGCAAATGAAAATAAACCAGTGTCAACATGTTCATCAGTAAAACCCAGCTCAAAAAAAATTTCTATCCAAATTCAAAAACAAATATACCAAAATGTTCATCTAAACATGCTCAAACGTAAATCAACTTCCAATAATCTCAACTCATGCTAAAATGGACAAATCATGTAAAAATGTAAATGAACATCAAATTTGGATTCTAAATTTCTCTCTCAATTCCTAACCGTTTAATTCGATTCAAAGCTCAATAAGCTCACGGCAAAGAGATCTTCAAGATGTAGTTCATGATTTTGGAAATGAAGAGATTCAATACCTGGCCAAATTTGGAGCACAGAAACGGAGCAGTGGTTATTTCCTTGTGTTTTGTCAAAACAGATGCGCTATGGTGTTGGTGTTGATGAATGGATGGAAGGCTTTGGCTTGACAATGTTGGAATTAGCTTAAAATCAAAGCTGCCATGGACATGCCTTTTGCTGCAACAGAGATGGAAATGATGATACAGGTGTGATACATGGTTGCCGAACGCCTCCAAGGTGTTGGTATATGATGACCAAACCAAAATAAACTCGGGTGCTCTTGAGTTTTTTTTCAGATTTTTGCAAATGAAGAAAATGGTGTTTTTTAGAGGAATGAGTTTTCTGTCCCTTTGAGTGGCTGCTGCTAGGGTTTGTTTCAGAGATAAAATGATGAATATATACCCTGTTTAATGGTACTGAATCAAGGTTCATGAAAATGTGGAATGGAGTTGGTGAAAAGTGTACTTTTGGCCAATTTTCAAGCAAGTTGGTGATGGGTGTGTGTACTGCACGAAAATGGGCTTTGAACATGTCCAAAATATGATTTCTGAACATATTTGATTGGTAGAATTGGTTGGAAGTGGTTAATTTAAAACTTCACTTTTTCACCTCACTTAAAATTAATTCAAGTAAGTCAAAAAATGCCATTTTGATCTATGATGTTTTGGTGAGTGATGGTTACATTTTTGGAAAGAGGAGGTCAAATGTGACTTGTTGGAAAAAACCCCACCAAATTTGGCCAAATGGTTTGAGAGATATGGCCTTTTGAAGTTCAAAAATTTCTGAAAATGATTTGATCATAACTTGCCAACCATACATGGGAATTGAGTGTTCTTGGACTTTTTGGAAATGGGAGAACAATATCTTCAACTTTCATGTTGGGCAAAAATTCATTTGAAGCTTTTATCATGATGTAAGTTTGAGGATCAAGACTTTCCATTTTTGGCAGGTTTCAATTACAGGTCCAGTTTCTATTTTTGGAAATTTCTGATCTGGCTTCAAATTCTTCCATGATGGTGTTTGACATGATATATGAGGCTTATTTGGACATGAATAAGCTCTCTCAAACCAAATCCAACCATCAAAACCATAAAATCAGACACAGTTGACCAAGTTTGACTTTTTAGGGTTTCTGGCAAACTGTGCATTGACTGATGACTTCTGAACATCCAATCCTTGACCAAAACACTTCAAATGGATCCCCAAGTCATGTGAACATGTTGGACCAACCCTAGGGCCTTGGCTCAATGGAATTTGTACTTGCTTGCTTGACTGACTGATCTCCTGACCAGTTTGACCTAATTCTTCTGATGACTTGCACTTGGGGCAAAGGGGACAATGCAATGTTATGCAGTGGACCATGTTATGTTATGACCTAATAATGACAATGTATGTACAATGATAGGTGCAAATTTGAGGTGCTACAATGTTATGCAAGGGTTTGCCGTCGGGCAGAAAGCACTTGCTGATAAAGTGGAGAAGTTCGAGCGGGCTTCAGCTGCTAACAGTGGTGTCAATTTAGAAGGTGTCTCTAACCATGGACTTGGTGGTTCCAGGGATGGAGGAGATCTCGGAAAGAAGACAACTGCTGGCGTGGTGATCAACAATGGGGGTGGTTTTGGTGCTGCCATAAGCGGTAGACCAGGTCCGGTGGGCAATAATTTGAAGGACAGTCTGTTTCCTCCTTTCTTTGGGGATGAGGAGGATAGAGAGGAGGACAGGGAAGCTGATCAATTCTCCATGTTGAATGAACAGTTTGGTCAATATGGTGTTCAACCGCCAAATAAAGAGATTCAGGTGCTGGCGGAAAAGATAAGGGCCTTGGAAAGCCATGCTACTCCGGGGTTTGTTAATATGTCAAATATGGGGCTGGTTGAGGGGATTGTGATCCCATAAAAGTTCAAAGCGCCTGCGTTTGACAAGTACAATGGGAGTTCTTGCCCGGAAACTCATCTCCAGGCCTTCGTCCGTAAGATTTTTGCTTATACAATGGATCAGAAGTTGTGGATGTACTTCTTCCAGGACAGTCTGTCTGGAGGGTCTTTGGAGTGGTACACCAAATTGAAATCTTCGGATATCAAGAGCTGGCAAGATCTTGGTGATGCATTCTTTAAACAGTACCAATTTAACGCTGATATGGCTCCTAGCCGTACCCAATTGCAGGGTATGTCTTAGAAGCCTAATGAGGGGTTTAAAGAATATGCACAGAGGTGGAGGGAGCTGGCTGCCAGAGGTCAACCACCATTGGTAGACCGAGAAATGTCAGATCTGTTTATGGGTACCCTTCAGGGGACATTTGCAGAAAGGATGGTGGGATGCCCGGTTACTAACTTTGCTGATATAGTGGTGGCCGGAGAAAGAATTGAAAGTTGGTTGAAGCTGGGGAAGATACAGGGTAACGCTTCGTCGTCTGGATCGAAGAAGCCCTTTGGGAATGGCCAACGTAAGAAGGAGGGTGATACCAGCGCTGTGTATACCCAAAGAGGACAGAGTAGGGATCGTTACTACCAGCATACTGTTGCGGTAACCATTCCTGCTGATAGTCAACCTGCACAACAACAGCAGCAACAACCGCAACAACAACGACAATCATTTCAACAGAGACCGCAGAGGGCTGGGTATCAGGTGCGAGGACGAATGACTGATCGTCAATTTGATAGACCACATGTGACCTATTCATTCTTGTTGAAGAAGCTGAAAGACTTGGGGTTGGTCCAGTTGAGGACGTTGGCACCGTTGAGACCTGATCAGAGGCCTCCCAGTTTTGATGAGAACGCCAAGTGCGAATTCCACTCTGGTGCCCCTGGACACAATGTAGAAAACTGTAAAGCTTTTAAGCATGTGGTCCAGAACTTGGTGGATTCAAAGGCAATCAACTTTGCTCCATCTCCAAATGTGAATGCTAATCCCATGCCTGCGCATGGTCAAATGGGGGTGAATGCAATTTCAGAGGATGGAAGAACAGTGGGGCTGATGAGTATAGATCAGTTGAGGACTCCGTTGGCTGAGGTCAAGCGCCAGTTGTTGAAGAATGGGGTCTTCCCGGGCTGTGATGACTGTTGTGCTGCATGCATTGTTGCTCCTGATGGGTGTGTATTGTTGAGGGAGGTTGTCCAGAGGCTGATGGATGAAGGAAGCCTCAGATTTGAGAAGGTTGATTTGGTGAAGGAGGATGTCTCCACCATAACCATTTACTTCGACCCGGTCGATTTGTCAACGCTGGCAGATGCGGCTCCAGTTACTATCACGGTACCTGGGCCAATTCCTTATGACAAAGATGACGCCGTGCCATGGCATTATGGTGGAGAAGTTTATTGTAATGGGGAGAAGTTGGAGGATCAGGCTGCAAGTGAAACCACCATTTCAAAGGTGGATAATGCCGAACCTAGTGGTTTCACTCGCAGTGGAAGGTTGTTCGCACCTGATGCTTTGAGGAGTGGGGAAGGAGAAAAAGAAAAGAAATAAAAGGCCGAGGATTTAGCCAGGGCGAGAGGGAAACAAGTGATAAATGAAGGTACTCCTATGGTGACACCGGCGCCTATTGGGTTGGAGAAAGAACTTGATGATGAAGCTGAAGAATTCCTGAGGATCATCAAGAAGTCAGAGTACAAGCTTGTTGACCATTTGCAGCAAACCCCATCCAAGATTTCGATCTTGTCATTATTGCTGAGCTCCGAGGGGCATAGAGAGGCTTTGCTGAAAATTCTGAAGAGAGCCTATGTTCCCCAGGAGATCACAATTAATCAGTTGGAGACGGTGGTGTCTAATGTCAATACCAGCCATGGGCTGGGTTTCACTGATATGGATCTGACTGTGGATGGGCGAAATCATAATCGGGCTTTACACATTGCTATGGAGTGCAAAGGAGCCGTGCTCTCGCACGTGTTGGTTGATACCGACTCCTCTTTAAATGTGTTGCCAAAGAAAGCCCTGGCGAAGCTGGATTGTGATGGTTTAGTGCTGACGCCCACTGACCTGACAGTGAGAGCTTTTGACGGTTCGAAGAGGGCAGTGTTTGGGGAAGTGGAGCTCCCGGTGAAGATCGGGCCCGAGGTGTTCAAGTCGGTATTTTATGTCATGGATATTCAGCCGCATATAGTTTCCTGTTGGGTCGCCCATGGATTCATGCTGTTGGGGCAGTAACTTCAACTTTGCACCAGAAGCTGAAGTATATCTGAGACGGGCAGGTCGTCACCGTTTGTGGGGAGGAAGACATCTTCGTCAGCCACTTATCATCGTTCAAGTACGTGGAAATGGACGGTGAGATATGGGAAACGCCAAGTCAAGCATTCGAAACCGTCAAGGTGGAGAATGCTCTTTTTGCCAAAGAAGAGGAGAAGCCGTCCATTTCTTCATATAAGCAGGCTGCTGAGGTGGTGAAGAGTGGGGAAGCTCCGGGTTGGGGGAAGATGATGGACATCACCGCCAAGAAGGATAAATTTGGAGTGGGTTATCAGCCGGGCTGAGGCTCGTCTGGACAAGGTAGAGGACGTCGTCCGTCATTCACATTCACCAGTGCTGGAATGTTGGATCCAGATCACATCTGTATGGTGAGTGAAGAAGTTGACAGTGACTGCGAGATGGATCAATGGATAAAGTCGTGCGTACCAGGGATGGAAGTCCAGAACTGGAAGGCTGAAAAGATCATCACTGTCACTCTACTTGAAGAGTAATATTTTCTGTTTTCAATGTTATCTGCATGAAAGCCATACGTTTTGCCCGAAACGTAATGGTTCATTGTAAGGGCCACCTCATGTTTCATTTTGCAAAATTTGCATCATAAATAAAAGGATGTTTTTCAATTAAAAGCGGTGTTCCCTGTTTTTCATTTATTTTTATAGTTTAAAAACAAAATAAAAATGGCAATGTTTTCATTTTCCTTTTCAAATTGTCTCGCTCCGGTTCTAAAGCAATGCATGAATCAACATTCATGCAGATGCGATTTCTCGCTGGATCTCATTGATAACAATCCTGTTACACCCTCATATGACTTTGATAATCCGATCTATCATGCCGAAGAAGAAGACGAAGAAGATTGTGAACTGCCGGAGGAATTAGCCAGGTTGTTGAAACAAGAGGAGAAGGTGATTCAGCCGCACGAGGAACAGGTAGAGGTTGTGAATCTGGGTACCGACGAGGTCAAAAAAGAGGTGAAAATTGGGGCTGCTTTGGAGGCGAGTGTCAAAAGCAGAATGGTGGCATTGTTGAAAGAGTATGTAGACATCTTTGCCTGGTCGTATCAAGATATGTCAGGGTTGGATACCGATATCGTTGTGCACAAGCTACCATTGAGAGCAGATTGTCCTCTAGTGAAGTAGAAGTTGCGCAGAACTCGACCTGAGATGGCAATGAAAATTAAAGAGGAGGTTCAGAAGCAGTGGGATGCTGGTTTCCTAGCTGTCACTAATTATCCGCCTTGGGTTGCAAATATTGTGCCGGTCCCGAAGAAGGATGGAAAGGTGAGAATGTGTGTGGACTACCGGGATCTGAACAGAGCTAGCCCGAAGGATGATTTCCCATTAACTCACATTGATGTGTTGGTAGATAATACAGCTCAATTCTCGGTGTTTTCCTTCATGGATGGCTTTTCTGGTTATAATCAAATTAAAATGTCGCCAGATGATATGGAGAAAACAACGTTCATCACACCGTGGGGCACTTTTTGTTATAAGGTGATGCCATTTGGTCTCAAGAACGCCGGTGCTACTTATCAGAGGGCCATGGTGACTTTGTTTCATGATATGATTCATCATGAAATCAAATGTTATGTTGATGACATGATAGCAAAGTCCCAAACAGAAGAGGGACATTTGGTAGATCTGGCCAAGTTGTTTGACCGGCTGAGACAGTTCAGACTGAGGTTGAATCCGAATAAGTGCACTTTCGGAGTGCGGTCCGGTAAATTTCTGGGGTTTATAGTAAGCGAAAGAGGAATCGAGGTTGATCCTGTTAAAGTAAAAGCAATAAGAGAAATGCCTAAACCGAGAACAGAGAAGGAGGTTCGTGGTTTCTTAGGTAGATTGAACTACATTTCACGGTTCATATCTCATCTGACAGCCACGTGTGAACCTATATTCAAGTTATTGAGAAAAGATCAAACGGTCAGGTGGAATAATGATTGCCAAGCGGCATTTGAGAAGATAAAAAAGTATTTGCAGGAGCCTCCGATTCTGATGCCTCCTGTGGAGGGACGACCGTTAATTCTGTACTTGACGGTCCTCGAGGGGTCTATGGGGTGTGTACTGGGGCAGCATGACGAGTCTGGTCGAAAAGAGCATGCCATATACTACCTTAGCAAAAAGTTTACCGACTATGAAACAAGATATTCACTGCTCGAGAAAACTTGTTGTGCTTTGGTCTGGGTTGATCGCCGACTGAGGCAGTATATGCTGGTTCATACCACTTTATTGATTTCCAAGATGGATCTAATCAAGTACATTTTTGAGAAGCCAGCATTGACCGGACGGGTTGCGAGATGGCAAATGATTTTGACTGAATATGATATACAGTATACTTCTTAGAAGGCAATAAAGGGGAGTGTATTGTCTGATTATCTCGCCCAGCAACCTATTGAGGATTATCAACCGATGAAGTTTGAGTTCCCTGATGAGGACATCATGTTCCTCAAATCGAAAGATTGCGAGGAACCGATCCCGGAGGAGGGGCCTGACCCTAAATCCGAATGGATTCTGATGTTTGATGGGGCCGTTAACGTGAATGGTAGTGGTGTTGGTGCTGTTTTGGTTACGCCGAAAGGATCCCATATTCCTTTTGCTGCCCGGCTAACATTTGAGTGCACCAACAACGTGGCTGAATACGAAGCTTGTATCCTGGGGATTGAAGAGGCGATTGATTTGCGGATCAAGAACCTTGTAATATATGGAGATTCAGCTTTGGTTGTGAATCAGGTTAACGGAAAATGGTATACGCATCAATCTCATTTAGTTCAATACCGGGATTATACGAGGAGATTGTTAACGTTTTTCACCAAGGTGGTATTGCATCATGTGCCTAGAGAAGAGAATCCGTTGGCGGATGCTTTGGCTACTCTGGCTGCCTTGATTAAGGTGCAGTGGTGGAATCAGTTCCCCAGTGTTGAGGTGCGACGTTTGGATAGACCGGCTTATGTGTTTGCTGTTGACACAGCGCCTGACGATGAGAAGCCGTGGTATTACGATATCAAGCGCTATCTGGAGACCCAAGAGTATCCTGAGAGAGCATCCAAGAAGGACCGAAAGACTCTGAGGAGGTTGGCCATGGTTTTCTATTTGAATAAGGATGGGGTTTTGTACAAGAGAAATTTCGATTGGGTTTTGCTCAGATGCGTCGATGATAAAGAAGCAAGCCAATTGATGAAAGAGGTTCACGAGGGGTCGTTCGGTACCCATGCCAGTGGAAATGCAATGGTGAAGAAGCTGCTGAGGGCAGGTTATTACTGGATGACAATGGAGGCCCAGTGTTTTAACTTTGTGCGGAAGTGTCATAAATGCCAGATTTATGATGACAAGGTGCACGTGCCTCCAAATCCGTTGAGTTTGATATCGTCTTCGTGGCCGTTTGCTATGTGGGGCATTGATATGATCGGGAAGATTGAGCCTACGGCTTCGAATGGGCACCGGTTCATATTAGTGGCTATTGATTACTTCACCAAGTGGGTGGAAGCATCCTCTTACGCAAATGTGACAAAACAGGTCGTTGCCAGATTCCTGAAGAGAGACATCATTTGCCGATATGGGGTTCCTGAAAGAATCATTACTGATAATGGTTCTAATTTGAACAATAAGATGATGGCAGAACTGTGTCGGGGGTTCAAGATCGAGCATCACAATTCTTCTCCCTATCGTCCAAAGATGAATGGGGCGGTCGAGGCAGCCAATAAGAATATTAAGAAGATTGTGCAGAAGATGGTCGTGACATATAAAGATTGGCACGAGATGTTGCCATTCGTATTGCATGAGTATCGAACTTCGGTGCGTACTTCTACTGGGGCAACACCTTTCTCGTTGGTATATGGGATGGAAGCCGTGCTACCGGTCGAGGTTCAGATTCCTTCGCTGAGAGTCCTGATGGATGTGAAGTTGCAAGAGGCTGAATGGGTAAAGACCCGGTATGAAGAGTTGAGCCTGATTGAGGAAAAGAGGCTAGCGGCCATCTGTCATGGGCAGTTGTACCAGCAGAGGATGAAGCGTGCTTTTGACCGAAAAGTGCGACCTCGTGTGTATCACGTAGGTGATATGGTGCTGAAAAGGATCCTTCCTCCTCAAAACGATCGTAGGGGCAAATGGACACCCAATTATGAGGGTCCATTCGTGGTCAAGAAGGTTTTCTCGGGCGGAGCCTTGTTGTTGACGGCCATGGATGGCGAAGATTTTCCATCCCTTGTGAATGCGGACGCAGTTAAAAAATACTTCGTATAAGAGACCCGCTGGACGAAAAGAATAAAATAGTCCGGGCAAAAATGGGCATTCCGGCGAACCGAAAAAATAATGAAAAGGTTCGGGCAAAAATTAGGGATAAAAAGGAAAAAATGTACACCCGGCAAGTCGAAAACCTGAAAAGGCGTCTTGGGCAAAAAGGGGTATTCCGGTGGATTGAAAACCCGAAAGGGCGGTCTAGGAAAAAGAGGGATTGAAACGAACAACTGCGTCTGGCATGATCGTTTGCGCTTTGGATATGACATGGATAATCCCCGGTAGGGAGCAGTCGGAAACGTCTTGTTCAGAAGGCAGAAAGTACGGAGAGTCTGAGGACATATGGGGTGTAACCGAGTTGAAACTCGATGAGATTACGGTTTCACATTGCCATTAGGATAGATTTTCCTTTTGTGCACAATTACCTCTTTTCAGGAATTGCTTCCTTTGTATTGCTCGGTTATGAGCCACACCTTTTCAATCAATAAAATGCATATTCAGTCAAATAATTTGTTTTTGTTTTCATTACCGCTTTGATTGCAAAAAACATCCAATTGTTTGTGATAAAGAATCTTTGCATTTTAAGACATACAGGTCCCTTCCAATGCATGTTTATAAGATTGAAACTTGAGATCTTATTCGGAAGGTTGAGTGACCCAAGTGTTGAAATTTTGGCATACCTAGGGCACGTTTTTATCTAACGATTTCTGTTGCAGGTGCTGTTAGATATTTTCACTCACTTGCAGGTTGTGATGTGAAGCTTTTGACAAAAGATCCCCTTGGAGTCCATTCAGGGATAAGAGATGGAAGAATGGTGGAAAGACGGCGAAAGACGTACGACGATCCTTGAGAATTAATCAAGAAGACTCTTCAAAGTCTGAGGAATTGGAAAGATGATACCAATCCAAGGAGTTCGATCGCTGTGGGGTACCGAGAAGTCGGGAATACAAGGTGATGAATCAGAAAAGTCCAGATGAGTCTGGGAGCTCTCAAAAGTGGAAAGCTGACACTGGATTTGGATGTTGAAAACCAGGGCTCGACGAGCCGACGGGTGTTCTGCGCCAGACTTTCCTTGTTTCCCCAAGCAGGGTTGGGATTGTTACCTCCCTAGCAGATTCAAGGTCCGAGTCTTCCCTAGCAGGGTCGGGATGGTTATCTCCCCAGCCGATTTGAGATCGGTATTTCCTCAGCAGCCAGGCTTGAAGGTTTCTATTTCCCTAGCGGAGGCGTCCGTTGCTGGCTTTTTCCCCCAGCAAGTCAAAGACCGTTGTTTCCCCATAGAGTGTGTTGTGGGTTTCTTCCCCAGCAAAGTCCCCAAGTGGATCGGGTTCCGTGGAGGTCATCCCTGGTAAGGGTGATCCTTTCCTTAGTAGCAGCGCTATCCCCAGCAGGGTGGAGATTGGAGTGTTGTCGAGTTCCTCAGCGGAGTGCCTTGAGCTTCCCAGAAGATTCCCTTGAGGGGGATACTTTTTATGCATTCACCATGTAGATCAGCATAGCATATTGCATAGCTAAATGCGTAGCATTTCCATAATTATGGAGCATTACGCTGAAAATCATCAGCATGCATCAGCATTGCAAGCATAAGCTAGTCTCAAGCCGTGGTTATTGTTTGAGAGGTGGTTTCGCCAGAAGGTGAAGATGTTGCTCCGAGTAGTTTGGCATCATGATTTTGAATCAACAGTATTCCCCAGTAGTGCGATATTGGAGGAAGAGTTTTTGTCGGGCGGAGATGGAAATGATAATCCAAGAAGTTTCGGGGTCCAAGAAAAGAACAAAAAGTAAGGTAAAGAGAAAAAGTAAATCCCCAGCTAAACGCAAAGCGTTCGTTGGCTAGGGTTGGGTAGAGAATAGCCGGCTCATGGCTTGTTATCCCCAACATGGGTCGTTGGCACGCGTGCCGCCTCATGTATCACGGTCCTTTATTTCTGCCAATGCTGACACGCATGACGAGTTCTTCGGGCATTCAGGCCAGTTTCCGATTTTCAGATCGAAGAAGTTTCCGACGTTCAGGTCGAAGCACTTGTGGTATTCAGACAAGTTTCCGATTTTCAGATCGAAGAAGTTTCCGACGTTCAGGTCGAAGTACTTGCGGCATTCAGGCCAGGTTTCCGGTATCCAGACCGAAGAGGTATTCAGGCCGAGGTGGGTATTCAGACCAGTTTCCGATTTTCAGATCGAAGAAGTTTCTGACGTTCAGGTCGAAGTACTTGCGGCATTCAGGCCGGGTTTCCGGTATCCAGACCGAAGAGGTATTCAGGTCGAGGTGGGTATTCAGACCAGTTTCCGATTTTCAGATCGAAGAAGTTTCCGACGATCAGGTCGACGTACTTGTGGCATTCAGGCCAATTTTCCGATATCCAAACCAAAGTGGTATCCAGACCGAAGAGGTATTCAGGCCGAGGTGGGTATTCAGACCAGTTTCCGATTTTCAAATCGAAGAAGTTTCCGACGATCAGGTCGACGTACTTGTGGCATTCAGGCTAATTTTCCGGTATCCAGACCGAAGTGGTATTTAGACCGAAGTGGCGTTCAGGCCAGTTGTTGGGCATTCAGGCCAATTTCTCGGTGATCAGACCGACATTAATACTCTCATGTTCCGATGCTCAGTATTCCGACTGATAAGCGGCGTTCAGGCCATGGTTATCCCTGTGTTACCATTTATTTTGGTATATAGGTCAAATTTCTGTTCGGTATTCAGGCCGACTTTCTCCGTACCAGACGGATTCTTCTTTTGAGATTACTTCTTTGCCGATTCTGACAGGCATTGTTAATTATTTCTCATCAGAGTGCAAATTGTTCGTCTGTTCTTGTTATTCAATCACTCTTCACCCTGATCATTTGAAAGCCGAGGCTATTCATATCGACAGGTTCAAAGTAGATTGAATAGGGGCAGCTGTAACATCTCAAAATTTGCCCTCCTCTCTTGGGACTAGCTTAGCATATTGCATTTCATTTTGTAGGACATTAGGTGTTACATCTTTGCATGTCATGTGCAATAAGCAAGTCATCCTCCTAGGTCTTTCTCAGAAGATAGAGGGGTTAAAAGATTCAAGCTTGAGGGTCTCATGAATTGATCACTAATCATTTGGGATTTCTGCTTCAATTAGGGTTTTTGGTTCCTCAAGGAGGTTGGGTATTATCTTGGTTGAAATGGTACATCATCATCATCATGGTCCATTATTTTTGATCATGTTCCTGGGGATTAGGGTTTTGACCTCTGGTCAACCCTAATCAGTTGCTTTCTTCTAATCAGGGTTTTTCAAGGAGATGAGGTCTTTGTTGAGATGGAGATCATCATGTGATTTTATTGAGCTTGTATAAGCTAGGGTTTCGTTTTTTGTGCCATTTCATCAAGTGGTTGAGGCTCAGAATCATCAGTGCATGACCAAGTCATCTGTCAACCATAAAAGTCAACAAAAGTCAATTGTCAGGTCAACTATTGGATTTGGAGGTGGGAAGTGATTAGAAATACTTCATTCATGTTCAAACAAGTCTCATTTGACATTTCAAACATCAACATTGAAGAATTTAAAGTCAGGACAAAACTTTCCAAAAATAGAAAGTGACCTGTAATTTGAACTTCCATAAATGGAAAGGTTTTCAACTCAAGATTACATCATCAAGAAAGCTTCAAATGAAATTTTGTTGAACATGAAAGTTGTATATCTTTCTCTCCCATTTCCAAAAAGTCCAAGATCATCAATTTCTCATATGTGGTTAAGGAGATGTGATCAAAACTTGACAAAGTGAACTTGAAGCTTCAAATGGCCATAACTTCTCAACCAAAACTCCAATTCAAGTGGCTCTTTTTGCATTGTTCTTATTTTGACCTCTACTTTCCAAATCTTGCATCACATTGCATAATTTGTCATCACATAATCATTTGCAAATTCTTGGATTTTTGGAGGGAAATGTCAATATTCAAATATGGTGAACTATTTGAACATTTTGCCTTCACCAATGATTTTAAAAATGCATTTTAAGTGAAATTCAATTGAACCCGTGCACTGTTCACCATGCATTTTCATGCATAAGGGTGAAAATCTCAATTTGCATTTACACCTCATATTTGTTAATTCCATTTGCATTGGCTTAAACTTGATTAAGGCATGGTTAGTAGAACATATATAAGCCTAATCTCTAACTGATTTCAGCATTAACAATCACAATTTCAGATCTAGATCAAATTTCTCAAACTTTTTCTCTCAAATTTTCTTTCATTTTTTTCAAACAAATTGCATTTCTCTTGGTTGATTCATCATTCTGAAGCATCATTGAGCAAGTTTGAAGGTAGAATTCAAGAAAATCGTGGCACATGGAAGCATATTCAAAGCATGAAGCATCAATGGTGATTTGAAATTCTGGTTGAATTAAGTGCAATTGAACCTCAATCTCTCTTCCAATCATTCATACAAGCCTTCTGGAAGAACATTGAAGCATCACAAGGCCTGAATTCAACACAAATCCAGATCTTCTCTTCAAGAGGTCATTGAATCGAATCTCTCATTTCTCAAATTTATTATGCTATTGCTGTAGATCTAAGTTTGTTGAGCATTTTGAGCTTTGAACCATTGAATTTCGTGCATTATTGGCTGAGAAATGTTGATTTAAAGTTCCATGTATGAATGTTCATGTGCTCGATTCTCCTTGTGTAGTTGGAATTAGACTTAGCCATGCATGGATTTGTGACTTAGGATGAAGGATCTACATGTTGATATGTTCAATTTTGATTTCTGAGAATTTTGTTCTTGCTGCATCTGCGCTGTTCATGATTCACGATGAAGACGATGTTGTTCATGTTTAGGGAACGGTTTTGATCCATAGGCCACAGTTTCCTGCGTTTGCATGTGTTTTTTAGGGCTAGTCATGCATTGGTCCACGTCCTCGCTTGCTTGGCGTTTTGATTCGCTCAGACGCGTTTGACTCGCACACTCAGCATGTTGACCAAGCCACGTCATAAATGAAATGCAGAGTTTCAAGGCTTGGCGTGCTGAGTTATTTGAATTGCTTCCCAGTTCGATTCCCCGCGGTTCCATATTTCAAATGCTTCACATTGTTTTTCCTTTTCCCTCCTATTTCATATACATGCTTCACATTACATTTTTTAATTTTTTCATGAACTTCCAAAATTCACAACAAATTGAAGATTGATCCAAAAATGATGAGATTTTTTGCATTGTGATCCTGATCTTGTCTAGTATTTTTTGATCATTAAAATGAAAATTGTGCTTGGCTGATTAATTTTTGGTGCTAGAAAGTTTGAACATGTGTCCACATTTGGCCTTGCCTTGCCATATCATTTGTGAAATGCTTGATTCTTATCCAATGCTTATGAAATTTGGCATGCTATAACTAGACACATTGCCTGACATTTTGGTGTTGATTTGGTATTTTTATCATTTACCATTGCTGTTTTATGATCATGCTAAGGTAGGTGTGACAATTTGTGTCACACCTTGTGATGTTCAACTTGAGTGATGAGTTTGCCATGCCAAAGGATCTCCAATTGTCTTGAGTTTTTGTATGATGCATATTATGGATCTTGTGAATGCTCATGATTCTTGTTGGAATTTTTGGGACCATTTCTGATTTAATTGAGATTTTTCATTCTGGATGGTCACATTTGAGCTTTTAAATTGCCTTGAACTTCATTTGATTGTGAAATGCTTGTTCTTTATCCAATGAATGTGAAATTTTGCACACTATTTCTAGATATGTTGAATGTTGTTTTGGCTTTGGTTTGAGGTTTTTACCAATTACCATTTCTGTTTTATGCCTATGCTAATTTGGTGTGACAATTTGTGTCACACATGAGCTTGTTGTGATTGTCTTGACTTATGCTATGTGATTGCCATGCCTAATGATGTCCAATGCCTCTAATTTTTTGTGTGATGATCATGTTGTATGTCTTGTTTACTCATGAAATTTTCCAAGATTATTTGAATCATTTTTGATTTAATGTGCATTTGTTTCTTCTGATGTCACAATGTGGTCACAATTTGCATACCTTGCCATGTTTGATTCATAAAATGTTTTTGGTTAATGATATGGACATGGAACCTTTTGGATTGTGTTCTTGGTTGAATGAAGTTGATCCATGTTAAATTTCATGTTCTGTTTTGAATGTTTGACCCTCTTTTGACCCTAGGCTTTGACCTAGTGGTTTGGACTCACTGTTTGGATTGTGGATTTCAGGTTAAGCACATTACCATGATGGAGTTGCTCACTCGTTTGAGTGGATTAGTTGGTTGATGTTGGCTAATATTGAGTTGTTTTGTAGGTTGATGCCAAGTTATTTGTGTTGTGCCCATTGGCTTGTGGCTTGCACATTGTTGCTTAATGCCTTATCTGTCTGATTGTATGATTGACTGTTGTTTGATTGTCTGAACTTTGTACTGATTTGTCTGATGTTTCCACAGGTACATTAGTTGCTTTAAGTTCACTTTGAACTTTGCTTTACTTGGTTGCTTAACCACTGAGGTATAATTATTTGACTTCATGTAGTTTGGAAGACCTGTCCTGTTATGTGGGCAGGCACCTGTCTGAAGCCCTCCTTAAGAGGCAATGCTTGTGTTCGTTTACTTTTGTGCCAAGCAGGAAAAGTCCTCTTATGAGGCAATTGGCAGATAAAAGAGATGTGAAATCCATCTCCTGCTATTCAGTGTGTCATCCACTTTGCTCACACCATGTGTTGATGCATTGTGGATATTAACCCAAGATCTTTGTTGTGTTAGTCATCTGTGGAGAAGAGTTCCTACATTCTGAACTCCCACATCTTCTATTCTGAGTCAAGCTCTCCCAGGCCAGGGATAAGAGTTGTGAGGTCTTATCCTCACTTCCCATTTCATATGCTTCACCCTAACTCTCAATGTTAGGGTTAAGAGCTAACTATACCCAATTCCAGTTGGCTTGTGTTTCACAGCCTAACCTTGTGTGAGCCCAATTGTTTGCATATAGGGTGTGTGCTTGCTTTTTGTGCTTATATGACTTTGCCTGTGTTGTTTAGGATAGCTTGCTGCCTGTGCAAGTTAGATAGAAACCTCAACCTAGGACTATTGTGGATTGCATGATAACTATTAGGCTCGAGTCAGTCTCCCTTTCAGTTTGTCATTTCCCAGTCTCTGGTTAGGAGGAAGTTTCTCCCCTGTTCAGGGGAACTACGTCGCCCTGATCCTCATACCAGATGAGGTACGTAGGCAGGAGATCGTGCGAGATCTCTCCGGGCACCCTTTTTCTTTTGTGTGTGTGTTTGCTTGACAATTATTAGGCTCGAGTGCCAGACTCCCTATTAACTTGTTTGTTTGTTAACCTTCTTGTGTGTGTTAGGAGATGGATGTCAGACCAGCGATTGGCATTCTGTATCCTATTGGTGTTTGTTTGTGTGGAGTCTGACGTAAGTCCAACGATTGGCAGTTGGTTTCCAGTGTGTGTTTGTTGGTTCGGAGTCTGATGTAAGTCTAGCGATTGACATTCGGTTTCCATGTTTGCCTGTATGTGTGGAGTCTGACGTAAGTCCAGCGATTGGCAGTCGGTTTCCTGTTTGTGTTTTGTTTGGCGTGCGTGAGCCGAACTACGGTAGCTCTAATTCTCATTCCAGATGAGATACGTAGGCATAGGATGCGATATCCTAGCGAGCCCGTTCCCCTCTTCTTCCATCCGTGTCTTATTCCGGTGTGTGTGTGTGTGTGTGCATTCTTTTGAGCAGTGTTTAGCAACCTTTCTTCTTTCCTTTTGAGCGTGGATCCCGTCGAGTACGACAGACGTCAGAGGGTGCTAATACCTTCCCCTTGCGTAACCGACTCCCGATCCTTGCAATCTCCGGTCGTAAGACCATTTCCTTTCCAGGTTTACTTCGAGCGTTTCCTTTCCCTCTTTGGGATAAATAACGCACGGTGGCGGCTCTGTTTGTTTTGTTTTGCCCGCCGGTTGTTTTTCGCGGATGCGACACCATGCACCAAGAATTGCTCATTTTTATTCAATATTGGAAAGGCGCACATATCAATTGCTTGGTCTATAAATCAAAGACCATTTGCTAAAAAATGAAGGATGACACTTCCCAAGCTTTGCCAACCATTGCCAGCCATTGCCATAACCTCACACCATAGAATTCTTTGAAGATTTATTGAGAAATCGAGTTTTTTTTCAAGTCAAGTTTTTGAACAAAAACTCCAAAGGTCCATTCCCTTTTCCACTCCATTGAGTTTCTGCAAGCAAGAGGAAGCGAAAGCACAAAGAATTGCATCAAGAGCAAAGCTCAGGAGCAGCTCAGAGAAGGTGAATTTCATAAAATTTCATCTCTTTGATTCTCCAACTATACTCTAAATCTAAGCTAAATTTTGTGTTGGCTGAAGTCCTACCAATGTAAGCAACATGATTGAGTTATTTTGAGCTTGATTCTAAGCAACTCAGGTTGAACACCTCTAGTTTGATATTCACTTTTCTAATTATAGAGTGAGAGATGGAACAAACAAAGGTCATATTCATGATCCTTGCAATTTCTCCTTTCAAATGATGTTAGATCCATCAATTTCTGGGCAAGTTTGGTCTGGACAGTTCGGTGACCCCCACCGGAGAAGAAGACTGGAGTTAGGGCTCCGGTGGTGGTGTGGCAAGGCCCCCACCCTTGGATCTCTCTTTCATCTTTTCATTTGAGCCATTATTTGTGATTACCATATGTGTGGCGTGTTGACTGAAGCAACATGTGGAACACGTGTTCTGGATCATCAGATATGCCACCTCAATTAATAAGGAGTGATCTGATGGCCCCGATTTTTTCCATTTTAATTTTATTTTTATAAATTGATTTTTAAATAGCCATTTATTTTAAAATTCACCATAAATTCATTTTTGATCCAAAAATTATGGAACCAACACCAAAAATTCACAAATATTTTCTTCTTCCCATTTATGATTTAAAATTTATTTTTGGATTAAGTTTAATATTTTTGGTGAATTTTGTGTTTTAAAACTTTTTTTAATTAGTTTTTAATTACTTCTAACTTTTGAAAAATACCAAAAAAATTAGTCAATGGTCTTTTGACCTTACTTGACCTATGATAAATCCATTGGCCATATCTTTGGTGTTTTGAAGGGGTTTTAGGTTTTAAATATTTGAAAACTTATTTTTCTTCATTTTTAAAATGTTTTAAAAGTAGTTTAATTGATTTAATGCTTTAGTGAGCTTTTGTATTGACTTTATGTTCACCTTACTTCTGTTTGGCCTTGGTCTTGGTTGAATTGGACCTTGACTTGGTCGATACCATTGAATTTAGGAGGTTGATGAAGTTTAAAACTTCATCCCTCAAATGAATGAATGGTAATCATCCCTTGACCAATTTGGGATCCGCTTGATTTCATCTCTCCATTTTCATCTTATTTCTTCCCCAATCATCTCTTGGCTAATGACTTCTAATGGATCATTAGCTAGTTCATTCATCAATGACCTTGTGTCAAATGAATCAACATAGGCTTGATTGAGATAGGTCCATCCTCTCTTATTTTTGTGTGGTATGCTTTAGGAGCTTGGTCTTGGATACCTTGTCTCTAGCATGCATTAACACCGACATTATTATTGATCGGTCTCAGATAGGTATGGCTTTTGCATAAGCCTACTTACGATTGCTTAACATAGCGCTAAATTTGCCTCAAGGCACAAATTAACATACTAACTTGACAATCTACATTTAATTTAATTTTCATTTACTTTAGTGCAATTTAAATTATTTCACTTTATCATCCCTTGTCACTTACATTCATGCAAATTGTTTATGCTTTAGTCATCTGCTCTTTGCCCACTTGGGCCTATGTTTATGCTTCAGTTATTTTCACTTTTGCTCACTTGAGCCATTATATTCTATGCTTGGGAAATATTTGTGCTTGTGATCATATTTTGTTTGTGGTCTTAGGACCATAAAATACTTAATAAAAATAACACTAAAAAACACATTGGTGGACTGTTAGATCTTTGTCTGTCACTTGATTTGGACCTATGGACTTAGAGTAGGCAACATTCCTGAGCTATTGAAGAAAACATGGCCAATCCCAATCATCTGACACAAGCTTGAGAGACTTCCTTGGGTTTATTTGATACACTCTTTCTCTTTGTATAAATTGTTATATTGATCTTATTGTTATTATTTGATGTTTTCTCTTTGAGTATGTTTCAAAGGATTTTTCATCTGATACACATAAAGGACATTGAAGATTGCTTGCTTTGGAGTGCTAGCTTGGATGATTGGTTATCTTTATTTGATACCATTGAGGTTTCTTATTAATTGCTTGGATAATTATGGCTTTGTTGTTTGCTTGACAATCCAAAGGAAATGGTTTTCTATCTGACACTATTGTCTTGTGGATGCTTCCCATGAGTTAGATCTTTTCAACTCAAAACTCTTAATCTTGTCTAAGATAGCCTCTTGATACCCACCTCCTTCTTCTTTAATTTCAAAATCTCCTTCTCATTTTCAAAACTTCTTTGCTTATTGTTTTTCAACTTAGAATTTTTTTAATGAGTAGAAACCTTGGCCTTTTAAGCCATTGATTTTTCAAATTATTTCTTAATCAAACTTGTAAGAAGACTAAATCATATTGACTTTATTTTAAAAAAGACCAAAAATAACTAATAACCTCATCTAATCATTTTAACCACTTGGTGCCTTTTTACTTTTTTCAAAAGAAAGCATTTAGATTTGAGTTATTCTTTGTTGAGATGTAATTCTACCATTCCATGATATGTTGAGTGTGAAACTTTCCCTGTAGTAGGGGTTAAAGGCATACTTGTTGATTTAATCCAACTTGGAGCCCTCCCTCTTAAATGTTGTAAATCCCTCATTATCGGTGGATGTTTGGTTGAGTATTCCCCTATTGATAACAAAAGATATTTAAGCTGTTGATAAAATCAATCCACCCATCTTTGAAACTTTTTACCGCGAACTGTGAGGTTTTGATCTCTCATTTATGTTGGTACGTAGGCATAAGACCAAAACTCTTATCAAACACAAAAATATAAATAATGAATTCTTTTCTCATCCCCTAATTCTATTTTTAAAAACAAACATCTTTTCAACCAAAACAAGTACACACAAAAGGGCTCCCTAAGAGTACCTAGACACTTTGGATGCTAATACCTTCCCTCTATGTAACCAACCCCCTTACCTGTAATCTCTGACATTTTATTAGTTTTAATTTGAAAGCTTCTTTTCTTTGGGTTTTCTTCGTACTTTCTTCCTTTTCCTTTGGAAATAATGAAAGAGCGACGGCAACTCTGGTTTTTATTGACGCTGAGTTAACAAATAGCTCAGTGGTCATGAATTTACCGCTACAGGAAAAAATGACGACTATTGTGGGGAGTAGTCCTCAATGGGTTTAGAATAATTTTTGGGTGTATTATATTTGTTGATTATTGAAGTTTGATAGTTTGTATATATTGTATGTATGATATTCTCTATCTGTTATGCTTGGTGATCTCTATGTGGTGAGATAAGCTCTATACCTGAACTTGAGTGAAATCTAAGATATGAGGATGGTATAGTCATGTCCGACTCGTGTGGAGTAGTCTTTAGCGAGTTGTCTTGAGAATCCATCCACTCAGTGGAAACCCCTTTGGAGTTACTGGTGTCACACGAGTAAGTCGTGGATAGGCATTACTTTCGCTAACTTGGGAGTCCGAGAAATTGAGAATTATAGAACATTTAACCCAACTTGGCCTATTTAGGACGTAGTGCAAAGACTGTTTAAGTGCAGACTTGATAATAATTGTTACGCGATATTACACTCAGACAAGTTTCTCTTGAGAATAGTATGGGTTAATGAGTCAGTCATCCAAACCTATAGTATTCGATAGATGGGATCACGACTTTGGGAACTTTTTAGAACATGCTCTACAGGTTTTTATCCTTAGTACACTCCTTTGGGATGGTTCTTAACCCGACTCTATGCCCGTGACTCGCAACAAATCCATTGATTCTTGGTTGATCTGATCAGTTACCATCAATATCAATGGATCTAGGGTGTTGATGAGGTGAAAAACCCTAATCCACCAAAATGGATGATTGATCTTGACGATGACTTGATCCATCCCTTGACCTTTATTTGTGTTTGCCTTGTGTGTGATTGTTGTATTCATGCATACATGCACATCATAACATTCATCACAAAAATAAATTTCAAGGAGCTAAGGTCGTGTTTGCAAATATTTTCAGACCATGGATTATCAGTGCAGGAACACTAAGAAATACGGTTTCAAGGAAGCTAACATCCTTTGTAGTTGATCCCTTGGATTTTAAATAACGTCATGGGAAGCTTCTGTCTGTGTTGTCTACCGAGGTTGTTGAAGGACTCTTGAGCATGTTGGTTCAGTTCTATGATCCTCTCTACCGGTGCTTCACCATTCCCTATTATCAGCTTATGCCTATGTTGGAATAGTATGCCTATCTCTTGGGTATACCCGTATCGGACAAGGTGCCTTTTAGTGGATTAGAGGAGATTCCGAAATCTCAAGTCATAGTTGATGCTCTTCATTTGAAGAAGTCTAAGATTAATGCAAATATGAAGAAAAAAGGAGGTATCCAAGGTCTGACTTCTGAGTTTTTGATGCTCTTCATATGTCTTATCTATGGTCTAGCATTGCTCCCTAACATTGACAACTTTGTCGGTGTTAATGCCATTAGAATCTTCTTGATTGAGATTCCAGTTCAAACTCTGTTAGGTGACATGTACTTCTCCCTACATCTAAGGACTTATAATGGTAGTGGAACCATTGTATGTTGCATCCCTCTTATGTACAAGTGGTTTATTTCACACTTGCCTCAGACACCAGTATTCCTAGAGAACAAACGATGTCTACGGTGGTCCCAGAGACTTATGTCTCTCACTAATGATGATATTACTTGGTATAATTCTGTATACAATGGATTGAAGATTATTAATAGTTGTGGTGAATTCTCTAATGTGCCTCTAATTGGTACACAAGGAGGAATCAACTACAACCCTGCTTTGGCTCGTCGTTAACTTGGGTTCCCCTTGAAGGATAAACCTAATAACATTCAGTTAGAAGATCTGTTCTATAAAGAGAGAAAAGATCCCTAAAACTTGAAGGGTATGATGGTACATGCTTGACATAATGTCCATAGGAAGGGAAGAGCCGAGCTTGGACCGCGCAATTGCGTAGCTTTGGAACCTTACACTAGTTGGGTGAAGAAGAGAGCCTTAGAGCTTAAGATGATGTATTCCTGTGAAAGACCTATATCTATGGTTGTGGTTGATCCATCAAATCTCCCTAACCAAGACGTAGATGAGTTGGAAGACGCACTAGCTAAGATGAAGCAAGAGAATGAACTTTGGGAAGAACGGTTCCATGCTTTGAATCGAAAGAAGTAGAGTTGCAACTTGAGATGAAAAATAAAGGATGCTTTATTTGAGATCCTCAAAGATCGTGTAGTTAAGAGAGAGAGAGAGAGAGAGAGAGAGAGAGAGAGAGAGAGAAAGAGGATTAATTTTCCTCTAGTATCCCTCAGTCATTCGGTGCTTGGAAGAAGATCGTCGATTAGAGCAAGAAAACTAATCATCAATGCAAGATGTATCAATTAGAGCAAGAAAACCGTGAACTCAAAGAGGAGGTTGCAAGACTTACTACTCTTATGGAGTCTCTTATCACAGCTCAGAGTCAGACGGCTCAAGCTCTTGCAACTCTGCAACAACGGATAGTTATCTTTAAGATTACTTCAACGCCTATGTTTGTGGCTCTAGTCAACCAGCCTGCACACTCTATGCCCGCCGGACTCCCTTGGGGAATGCCTCAGAATCATGTGCCTAAGGGTTATGCTCCTAAGATTGCTCCTATGCCGACATCTCGTCCGGTCATGTCTACTCCTTCTCCTATTGTGCATGTCATGCCTCATATTAAAGAGACCATCTACCATTCTGAGTAGGGGTGTGCATGGATACCATTTACTATGAACCAATCCATTTTTATGGTTATGGTTTATAAACCAAACCACTTCTCACAAAAACCAATTTAAAATTTCAAATCGGTTCCAAACCGGTTTAAAACCGGTTTTAAATGGGTTTTGATTTAAATCAAAATTATTTAATTTAATTTAAATTTTATTTTCTTATTAATTTTTAAATTTAAAACATAAACAAATTTTATGAGGTTTTAAATTATTTTTTCTTTTAAAATTTAAAAAACATACAAAAAATAATTAAAAAAAATAACAAATATTCTGAAAAAAAAAATATATCAAAACAAAATTGAAAATAATAAAATTATATTCTGAAAATGAAAAAAAAAATTGAAAAAAAAAATCTTAAAAAAAAAATTATTCCAAAAAATAAAAAATAATTGAAAAAATTTATTTTTAAAAAAATGGAAATTAAAAATAAAAAAATTCTGAAAATAAAAAATTATAAAAAAAAAACTTTTTTTTCTTCTGAAAGTAAAAGTTTTTTTATTCTAAAAATTTGAAAAAATAACCTCTTTGAAAATTAAAAAAATTATCAAAAAAAGTTATTTAAAAAAAATCTTAATTTTTTTACCGAAAAAATACAAAATATTTTGATAATTTTTTTTTATTTAGAAGAAAATAATAATTTTATTTGAAAAAAAATATCAAATATAATTTTTTTGAAAAAAAAATTCTGAATTTTATTTTTAAAATAATTTTTTTATAAAATTAATTTATAATGTGATAAAACATAAAAAACAGACAGATATAAATATTTAAGGCATAGTAAAATTTGGATACCCAATAACAAAACAAAAAATTTATAATGGTTAACGGTTTATATTTGTATAACAAAATGGATACCCAAATTTTTATTTTAGCATTTGGTTTGGTTTTTTAAAAGTGGAACAATTTGGATACCAATTTGGTTATGAATAATCGGTTTTTTTGCACACCCCTACATATGACAACCAAAGCATACAATTCAAAGTGTTGTCCTAGTGATTTTTGAATGATATAGGATTTCTTAAAAATATTATAATGGAAGTTTAAAAAATGTTCATTAACGTAATTAAAAAAGGAAGGAAATCTACCCGAAGTCTTTTAAAATTAGGTTCCCTTGTTGTTTCTTGCTGCCAGCATGCAGTTGTGTATAACCGAATTCTTTATCCATGCCAATAACATTTGATATGAAGATGGTGTTAGATACAATAGATGCAATGACTGAATATATACAAATATATGATACAATACTATTATTGATAATATATAACCTATTAAGAAATCATTCTTCCACTTTCCATATATGATATCAATAAAAGGTTTGAAACTTATCTTTTTCCCATGGATTTTATGTTTGCTTACATACGACACAATGGTTCCACCAGTAAATTTGAGCAGACACTTATGTTCGAAAGTTTTGAACATTAGGTCATTTGCTTGAGGGAGAATATTTGTAACAGTGTATTTGTTGTTTATGGATAAAATTGTATCGAACATAGCCTTCAACGTAATTGGTATTACAACATGAATATCAATACCCTGGAAATATAAGAGTGTACGTTTTTTATCATAACATAAGTAAACAACAAACTATTTGAGAAACTTTAAAACTAATAAGAAGAACAAACACAACATTAGTAGAACTTTTACCGCTGCACTTTAAAACTGTTAGCAGAAATTTAAATCTTACATTTGCATCAACAAATATGAGTTTTAAGTGCTCCTTGTTGTTGGTAACTACAAACCATTTGTGATTGACTCTTACAAGCATTTTCCACAGCTCCTTCTAGTCACTAATGTCCATGATCTTCTCAATTGGTCATGCCATTTTATCATTGTTGTGAACACAAACACAAACAAGAAACATAAAAATTATAATTTTTATCATACACAACCAGAATCAAAAACATCTACACAAAGATAAACATACATATGAAGACAAAAGATAACATAAACATAAACATCAAGACAAACACAAGTAGACAGATGATCACAAAGACAAACCAAAATCCAAACCCAAACATAAATACATACATAAACAGAAACATCAACACAACTATAAACAACAAACACAAAATCAAAAAAATGAACTCAAACAATAACACAAACACAAACACATACATAAACATACAAACGATAACTTTTTCCGTACACCATATCAAACATAAATACATAAAGACATACATCAACAGAAAAAATAAACACAAACATAAACATAAACACGCTTTAAAATATTAACACATAAGAACAAAAAATATAAGCACAAACACAAAATCTGAATGATGAACACCAACACAAACATAAACACAGTCAGAAAATTTCCACAAACATGAACACAACTATAAAGAAAAGACACAAAATCAGAAATTTGAACCTAAATAGTAACATAAAAATGACAACTTTTTATCGTAAACAATATCAAAGATAAACACAAATACATAAATACATTTTAAAGCATAAGCATTATAGCAAAACATAAGGAAAAACATAGAAATAGAGGAAGAAGAAAAAAGAATGAGACAATGATGAAGATGAATGAGAGGAAGAAAATAGAAGCAGCGAGAGAGAGAGAGATCCATCACCTGAAATGTTTGAAAACCTAAAAACACCAACCTTTGCGGAAGAAGCTAAATGAGATGAAGAAGGAAGAGAAAGAAAGGAGAAAAAAATTGTTGGAGAAAAAGAGACAAAATATTTTTTGGGGGGATTTGCTTTGAAGTTCAAATGATGTGAAAAGGATGAAAAAGTTAGATTGAAAGAGTTGGTTTGTAATCAGTCGGAGGTAAAAGCAGTCAAAAGGTTAGGTAAAGTGAAAGATAGTAGAAATATTACCAACCAAATTGGTTCCCAGTGCTAGTTTGGTTGAAATATGAAAATTTTGGACACAAATTACCCTTATTTTGGTAAGGTAACGGATTTATAGAAAAATGTCAAAAAAATATTTTCCACGCCATCTAATTTTTTTAAATTATAGATAAGTATGAGTGAACAAGTTAGGTTACAAGGTCGAAAACTTCAATCTCTTAGATTAAAATAACAAGTCAAATAAATTGGTGTGACAAATTTGACTAATTTTGTCATCTTTAACTTTACAAATTATTTTGTTCATAATTATGCAAGTCGAATACAACACATATTGTTGCTTGTGAATTTTTTAAGATGGGATAATTTCTAAGTGCATAGTAGTTTCATTGTAAATATACTAATTTTTGATTAAATTTATTTTAGAAACATTTAAGAATCCAAAACCATCAATATAATTGTAATTTAATTGGTGTTGATGAAAATTTCGTTTTTCAATTATAAAATCTTGCGACCCACACAAAATACTTGGACATATTGAAGAGGAAGATGACATAGGAGAAGAGGAAGATGACATAGGAGAAGATATTCCCCACAACCACCCAAAGTACCGTTATCACTCTCTTTTGTAACATAGCTTTTAAGAAAAATCTAAGAATTATATCCGTTTTCAATTTTAGGATTATGCTAGAAAATACAATTATTAAATGCTATAAGAAAAATCTATAAAATATATCTTTTTCAATTTTAGGATAAAGTTAGAAACTACAATTGATAAATATGAATCATCATTGAAAGTAGTAATAATACTAGATAGACTACTAAACGGTAAGAAAGAAAACGTAGAATAGTACAAATAATTATTTTAAAATATTTTATTATTTAGGACAAGATCCATGAAAAGCAGAGCTTTCTTTAGTTTTTATATTGTGCATTAAAAAAGTTTATATTCGTGCTCTTGTTTACTTTTTTTAATGAAAAAAAAATTAATTAAAACATAAAAACTACTAATGTATGTATGAGTTAACACAAAAAATGCTAGAATTGTTGGAAGAGTTTTTTATTAGGGAGCATTGAATATTGTGAAACTTCTTTTTTAAAGCAACATCTTTGTGAGAGACACATAACATATTCACCCAAAACCTTAAGGTGATAGGTGAGTGGATTCTCTCACTTATAAATGTTCAAGTCTCCATATTTTTAATCAATGTGGGACTATTATCCACACAAGTCACACTTGATACATTCTCAACACTCCCCCTTAAATTTGAGTCCATAATGCTCTCCCTCAAGTGGAAGTTCTTCTTACTTCCACAAACTATTGTATCACACATAACATTTTTTGTTCACCACTCTGACGCCGTTGACACTCTTCAACGAAACGTTTCTTACTCACCATCCTTGTGACGTCGTTGACACTCTTCAACGAAACGTTTCTTACTCACCATCCTTGTGACGCCGTTGACTTTCGATATAAGTAAGATGATCCATTTCTCGAACCAAAGGCTCATGATACCATTGTTGGGAGAATTTTTCAATAGGGAACATTGAACATTGTGGGACTTCTTCTTTTAGAGAAACACATGCTCAAGTCTTCATATTTTCAACCAATATGGGACTATTACCCACTGTCGTACCTCGAAAAATGAGAACGACCTCGCGAAGCGCAACCGCACGCTCGCGGGATGGACTTAACAGAGTCGCCATCGATCTTTATTTATTCCCATATAGGGAAATGGAAAATGTCGAATAAAATCCATAAAGAAAGGACAAGGATAAGGTCATCGCAACCAACATCAGGGTTCGGGAGTCGGTTACGCAAGGGGAAGGTATTAGCATCCCTCACGTCCGTTGTACTCAACAGTAACCGTTTGGTTAGTTGTACGTGTTAGTGTTTGTTTATAATTTAGGCTTCTCGAGTTATTAAGAGGGTAAAGAAGAGGACAAAAGGTTTATTTTTTATTAGTGGACCTGACAAGATTTCGAAATCCTGCTCCTACGTATCTCACAAGAGAAGTCAAGGCACACGTAGTTCTGGGTAAAAAAAAGTTTGTTTGTTGGTAAATTTTAGCGAAAGTTATTTTGTATTAATCGACGGAAAACATTGTTTTACCCAAAAAATAAGTAAGAAGCAAACATTTGCACCACATTGAATGGATTTACAAATCACATTCATGCCACTTATCTCAACTTAACAGTTGTGGATGAAACATTGTTTTTCATCTGTTTAAGACAAAATCTCTTTCGTTTCTGAAAAGGTGTTTGGTTGTGCCAAAGGATTTTTTTTTTTGAATGACTTTTATGTATTTTTGGTGATGACGAGAGCTTGGATTAGTGAGATATCCATCTCGAATCCTAGTCTCAGGAGCTCGTGGTATTCACCCCGTTCCATTTCCATCATTATTAAAAAAGTGTTTTGAACATTTTTATGTATTTTGAAGTTTTACTAGGAAAATGCACTCGATGTTGATCGAGGTTTCTTTATGGTTACGAAAAAAAGTGAAGTGGTTTTAAGGCTTGAAAAATTATTTGAATGTGGATGGTTGATAAATTGAGATAGTGGGAACGATTTGAAAAGAAAAGTCAAAGGGGTTGGTTTTGAGGTGATTTTGAAAATAGCTTGACATTGGATCAAGATTTTGACTTGCCTTGCAAAATAGTTTTGAAAATGATTTTTGGTATGTGACTAGAAATTAATTGAAATTTAACGACGTGAACTCAAGCACAAGGTGTAAATTAAACGCCACAAGAACCGAATGTACATACAAGCATTCAACAATGATAAAAATTAATAATAAAAATAAATACGAGAACACATACAATATTTACATCACGCATCCACAACAAATGATTCGGAAAAATAAAGGGAAAAGAAAATGCACGGATTAAAATCATGACGCAAAGACGCGAATCAAAGTCGCGTACGCGAAGACGTGCAAGGCTAACACAAAAATGTTAAATCGAATCTAAACATAACGATGTTGGATCATTGAAAATTTAGCACAAATCAAAATAGCAAATTGCTAACGTGTAACCGATCATCGCAAGTCGGATCAATAAATAATAATATAATAAAAATCAAATTAACACAAAGTTGCGGATCGAAACGGGAATTGGTAAGCGCACAAAAAGAGATTCAATGCTATGCTAAACCATCGGACGCGTGTATAAAATCGAAACGCAAATGAGAATCAATTAAAATATCGCACATAAACCATTAAGTCAACCAATAGTTTGCTACACTTAACGTGATCATCACAATATGGATAAAAGTCATACAGATCTAAATTTATCAAAAAGAAACGCAACGAAAAAGGAATTTAAAAGTGCTAAGCAAAAAATCAACAATGTTGCTAACGCAAAAATGCGATCACCGCAACCAGATCGAATTAACACAAATATCACGCATCCTGCACATCAATATACAAATAGTGTATCGATACACTTCGATCCGAACAATATAACCAAAGAATAAACAAAAACAACATCCATCCAGCAATGTCACAATATTTTTTACATCAGATCTAGCGTAACCGTAAAAAAGGACAACACAACACACCCACACACTGCCCAACAAATTCCGCATCGTTACCAAATCGAAACAGAGCTAGAAAAAATAATATATATATATATATATATATATATATATATATATATATATATATATATATATATGTATGTATGTATGTATGTATGTATGTATGTATGTACTGTCACACTAAAACAATGGATATAAGAAAAAGTAACAAAACACCATCAATATAATATAAAACAAACCATATAACAAATGAAAACTAGGAAAGGGTACTCTGTGATGAAATTCATATACGACGAAATAACGGTACCTTATGAATTTCTTTGGTTTCGTAGCCTTTTGATGGATTTCAAATAAAAGGTGAGATTCACGCTGCTTAACTCATTCGTGCTCTCCCAATACACCCACAATTGATATATAGGACAACTAGTAGGGTTTTCTAATTTTCTGAATTCCACAAAAGTCCTTAGTGCTCATTTTAGAAACAAAATTAAATAGTATTAATTAAAACTAAATAAAATTAAATATTAAAAAATAACTAAAATAAAAATATAATAAAACACGAATAATTCTATTTATTTTTTCTAAACACTCGAAAAAAAATGCAAAAATAAAAACCTCTAAAATAAAATAAAGTCTGGCACAAAAATGCCCGAAAAAGTAAATTGACCGCACCAAAATGATCAACATGAAATAAACTTCTCGAAAAATATACAGCGTTTGATTTAATTTTCAAATAAATTTTTACCGGTTAACATGCTCAAACTGATCAAAATGCAATCAAAACAAGTCAAAAAAAATAAAACGAGCACGTCAGGTTAAACTGTGTGAAACGTAGATTAATATAATTGATGTCTGCAAGCTCGATTTTGAAATTTTTTGTCCACTGATTTTACGCACAGTTAAATTCAGTTTGACCGATCTTTCTGTAAATCCGAGAAGTTATTTTGACTGACAATTTAGACATTATGCATGTTATGATATGCATATGATGTTAATGATTCGATGAACGCATTGATTCGGCGATTCAGGGTCAAAATTGGGATATGACAATTGCCCCTATTTAAATAGCTTTATCAAATGGTATGAGTGATGACAATCCTCATAGTATCTTGGTGAAAGATATTTAAATACAAAAGACTCAAATTTTTGTCCCTAAATGTTGATGACAGATATGGTATGCATGCATGAATGATTTTTTTTTGGCTGGGGTTATGATGTGAGATGAACCTTAACATGATTTTTCTTATGATGAATACTGGACAGATCTGTGGGGAGTGATGGAGATACAATGATGGTGATTCACAGGAAATGTCAAAGACAATGGGTGAGGATTCACTGGGGATGAAAAATTGCTGGGAAAAGGGTACTGGGGAATATTAAAAGTATGTTTTATCAATAGGTTCAGACATGACCTGACACTTTAGAATATATCTGACAGTTTTGGAGATTTCTCATAAGAAATTCATCCAATCAGAGATTTTGGAGATTCCTAGCAGGGAATTTATCCAAGACAAGAATAAATTGGAGTCTTCTCACTAGAAGATCACCCAAACAACAAGACATTGGAATTTTCTTACTAGAAAATATCTGTACAAAATAAGATTAGGAGTCTTCTTGTGAGAAGATCACTCATGTAAAAGGCTAAGACGGTCTTTTATGAAGAAATCAATTAAGACAAACATCATTGGAGTTTTTTTTAAACTAGAATAACATCCAAGCTTCTGATAAGTCCTTAAGAATGAAGAGTCAAGCATGACTTTCTAGGAACTATAAGGAAAAAACAAGGTAATTAAACTCTCTGTATAGGCCAAACAAAAATTGGAATTTGACCATAAGTATTGGTTACAACCAGCATCTACCAGATTGGTACCAGTTACAACTGGAATTTTAAATGATGTTGGTGACAACCAAACTCCAAGCACCAATTATGATTGGATTTGCAAACGGAATGCCAGTTATGACTGGACTTTTGGAGGATGCCAATAACAATTGGACTTTGAGGATAGAGTACCAGTAACAACTGGTCTTTTGGGTCTAAGGACAACAATCAACGACAAGACCTTGGTCAGTGCAAAATGAGCACGACGTACACTTCGGATTATGCATGATCGGAATTTTCTTTTATGCATGATATGTGAATGATCATGATATGAAAATGCTGACTCTACATAGACTGGGAGTTTATGGAGACTCTTTACGGAGTTTTTGATTCCTTAACCCCAATTACTCAACCAAAATTCCCTGTCATGGATGCTGCCAAGGAAAAACTCATCAAACTTGATAGTTGTTTTTGTCACATAGATCATTCCAGAAGGTTGACAAGTTATGCCCCATGGAGATCTTTGTTACGGTGATCTAGGGGTGCTTCTGCAACCTTGAGACTTTCAAGACAATAAATGATTTCCTTTTAATCTTCCCATATTCCAAAGAAAAAATTGTGTTCTTTCAATGTGTTAAAAAATCTTTTCAAGTTCAAAATCTCATTATTAACAAATAAATGGCATTTTGCATAACAGAGAAAAACCATGGGTGACAATATTGAAAGACAAATTTTGTATTTATTAAAGAATGGTAGCGCGCAAATGGTGGAACTCCATGGAATATTACAATTTTGAAAATGGCAATGGGGGAAGGGTTTACATTGAATCCAAAAATCACTACTAGCCCTAAATAACCATGAATCCATAAAACCTTGCTTCCGAAAAGAGCAGTTGGATTGATCTTCCGCCTTTAGCTCTTCTTGTGTTGATTAGCATTATCCGATGCAGTATTTTCCTTTAGTCACTAATTTTTGCCTGGACCGCCCTTTCGGGTTTTCAATCCACCGGGACGCTCTTTTTTGCCTAAGTCGCTTTTTCAGGTTTTCAACTTAGCGAGCTATCATTTTTTCTATTTTATCCCTAACTTTTGCCTGGATTTCCCTTTCGGGGTTTCAATCCATCGGGATACCCATTTTTGCCTAAGTCACCTTTTCAGGTTTTCGACTAAGCGGGTTTTTATTAGGCATAGTATTTTTTGACTGCATCAGAGTTCACGGGGTGTGAGAGCTCTTCCTCATCATAGTTGTAAGAATCAGGGCACCTCCAGAGAAGGCTTTCTTTACAACATATGGGCCTTCATAGTTAGGAGTCCACTTCCCGATGATGGACTTTCTTATCAAACGCCTTTTTAAGTCGTTTCTGGTACAACTGTCCATGGCACATAGTGGTCATACGCTTCTCATCAACGAGCTTCAACTGATCATATCTGTTCTGAACCTATTCAGCTTCTTCCAGCTTGGTTTCCATCAAGATTCTCATAGATGGTATCTCTACTTCGATTGGGAGAACTGCTTCCATCCCATATACTAAAGAGAAGGGGGTTGCCCCTGTTGAAGTATGGACCGAGGTCCGATATCCATGTAGTGCAAAAGGTAGCATTTCGTGCCAATCCCTATAAGTTTTTACCATCTTCTGTAGGATCTTCTTGATGTTTTTATTAGCGGCTTCAACAACGCCATTCATCTTTGGACGATATGGGGAAGAGTTATGATGCTCAATCTTAAAGTTCTCGCAAAACTCTTTGGTTGTTTTGTTGTTCAAATTTGTCCCATTATCTGTGATGATCCGGCTTGGAATTCCATAGCGGCAAATGATTTCTTTTTTTAGGAAACGAGCAACCACCTGTTTCGTTATGTTGGCGTAAGAAGCAGATTCTACCCATTTGGTAAAATAATCAATTGCTACTAGAATAAAGTGGTGATTGTTTGAGGCTTTAGGCTCTACGGTGCCAACATGTTAATGCCCCACATTGAGAAAGGTTAGGGTGATGTTAAGACATTCAGTAACGTTGGCGGCACATGCATTTTGTCAGCATAAATTTGACACTTGTGACATTTTCTGGCATAGTTGAAACAATCAGACTCCATGGTCAACTAGTAATAACCAGCTCTCAAAATCTTTTTAGCCATGACATGCCCATTGGCATGAGTCCCAAAAGATCCCTCATGAATCTCTTTGATTAACAGGTCTGCTTCGTGTCTATCCACGCATTTCAGCAAAACCATGTCGTGGTTTCTCTTGTATAACACATCATTGCTTAGGAAGAATTCGGATGCTAACTGTAAGACCCTAATTTTGACCCTAAGATCCCTCATTCAATTTCATCATAAGCACTAGCATTGGGATCATACCTTGGCATCCTCCTTACCCCTCTCTCATTGGGTTTGTTTTGGGAGGGATCACCAAGCACCATGTGATTGTATCATACTTGTATATTATCATTTTACTAATCAAAATACCAAAAATATGTTTTTGCATTTGCCTACCTTTTTGTAGGTAGGGCATGATCACATTGAGTTATCAAGTTCATATCTAGGGTTTGAGGCCCTCATGACAAAGAGCATAACCATGAATTTGATCCAAGAATGGTTATGAGCATCATATATGAGTTCCATTGATTCCTACATGTTATATTGATCAAGCATTCTTCAAGAGTTTGGAAGTGATTTGCCTTGGAAACCCTAGTTTGACTGGGTATCTTGAGTAACTTCTCCAACAAGCCATCTCACCAATTGATCAAATTTCTTAAGGGACACTTCAAAATTCATCATCTTATGCATATATGATCTACCATGACCCAAGAAAGTCAAGAGAATTGAAGGTTAGCAAGTTGGTTGATGGTGGTTGGCCAGATGAATTCATCTGATCAAAATTGGGTCTCCCTAGACCCTATCTCCTACAATTTTCACCATATGAAAATTAATCCAAGAGCAGAGTTACTCTAAATGACACACCAAACAACTTTCATGTTTATACCTATAGCTAGTTTTCCTTGTAAAATCATTTTCTATGTTGAAACATTTTAGGTCATTTTGTCTAAACCCTAATTTGAAATTCAACTTCCCAAGGCCATAACTTGCTAAATTTTTATGAGATGAAAGATTTCCAAGTTGAAAAATCAAATTCAAGATTTCTACTTCAACTTTGATGTTTGGAATGATAGCTAATTCAACTTTTATGAGCATGTGATATGAGGATACATTATAGGTCATTTTTGACCTATACCATTGAACAAGTGATTTTTCCAAACTTCAAAAATTCATAACTCTATCATTATAAATCCAATTGACATGAAATTAGTGACAATTTTTAAGGTATTTGAAAGCGCTACAACTTTGATGAAGACACTTTTCTCATTTGAAGCTCACATAAAAAGTTAAGCAAGGTGGAATATTGAGATATATGGCTTAACACTTAGATAAAATTTCAGCATGTTGAAATTTCCAAACTTCCACCTCAAAATTCACCATGATCCAAGCTCCAAATCGAAAAGTTTTCAACATCAAACTTGTCCCTCTTGATCCATCCTTTCCAAATAAACCAAGTTCATGCATTTTGGATGAAGTTTGCTAGGTCTGCGGATGGCTTTAACAAAGCTACATCATTGGAGAAAATCAAATGTCCAAAACTCCATTTCATATTGGCTTGCCAATCAAGCATCATTTGAATTTCAGTACAGTTGCAATTGGATCAAAATGGATTGCTTCATGGGCCTGTACATGCCCATGCAAGCTTGTGCATCACATTGCCAAATTTAGCAAATTTTCAAGTGTGCAATTATAAATCCCAAATGCTATAAATACATGGCCTCTGAGCTCATTTCAAACACACCTTGTGCGCCAGCTTTGCCCCCCAATTGAAACCCTCTCATTCTAAATGAAAACCTAATAATTTTCAATCTAAAAATTGAGTTTGAATCTCAACTGTTTGGAGATTCAAGAACTCCAGGATCCAAAGCCTCGCATCATTGCTAACCACTCCCTGCAAGCTTCTCAAGTGTGATCAGATCGTGTTTGAAGCAAGCAACCTCAAGTTCTGCACATCATTGAAGGTAATTTTCAGAAAACTTCATCTCTTCGATTCTCACTCAATTCTCATCAATTCTCTTGGATCCTTGGTTGTCTGAAGTCCTACCAATGTAGGCAAGAAGATTGAGTTGCTTAGAGGTCAAATCGAAGCAACTCAGTTGACACACCTCAAAATTCAACTTCTCATATCTTTCTATATATGTGGAGTTAGATGAAATTGAGGCCATATTCGTCCTATACGCCATTTTTCTTTCAGATCGTGTCCTCCTTTTTTATTTTGGTGATGGTTGAGGGTGGACCAGTCCAATGAGGTCCACCGGAGAAGAAGACCGGAGTTACAGCTCCGGCGGTGCGTTGACACGTCTCCCAACCATAGGATCCTTTCAAAATGTTTTAATCCTGAGTGCTCATTGTGATTACCCTTGGTACAACGCGCTGACTCGTGCGTTTAGTGGAACGCGCGTTTCAGACCACTTGATCTGCCACCTCAATTGATGAGGGAGATCAAGTGGTCCACGTTTTTTTGATTTTTTGATTTTAATTTTTATTCCTTTGATTTTCATTAATTCATATTAATTTTAATATTGATCCAAAAAATATGAGTGTTTCACCAAAAAAAATTCAAATAATATCCCCTTTCATATTTTGAATTAAAATTAGTTTTTGGATCATTATTAATATTTTTCATGATTTAATTGATTTTGTGAATATTTTTAATTGTTTAAAAATACTTTTTAGTCTTTAAAAATTCATTAAAAAAAATTCCACGGTCTTTTGACCTTGTTTGACCTATGATAAATCTCATGGCCATTTCTTTGGTGTTTTGATGAGGTTTTAGGAATTTGACAAACCATATTTAATTTAAATGCCTTATTTTAGTATTTTTAATTTGAATAAATGCCAAATAATTGTGTTGACCTATTGTGATGATTTGTGTAACTTTGACTCATGTTGTTGGGCCTTGGTCAAGGTTGATTTGACTTTGTTAAGTTAATATAATTGGATTTAGGGGATTGATGGAATGTACATTCCATCTCCCAAAATGAATGAGGATATTAATTTGGTAAAAGTCCTCCTTTGACTAATTTGAGTTTTGATCCATTCCCTTCCCTCTTCATCTCATTCCCCTTCTTTATGCATTCATCTCATTTGGCCTATGATATCTCTAAGTCCTAAAGCTAGTTGATTGAAAAATCAACATGAGTATGGATGAGATTAGGCCACCTATTTTGAATATTCTTTTTGTGTGTGGTATGTTTCATGAGCATAGTCCATTATACTATGTCTCTAACATGCATTAACACCAAAATTCTATTTCCCGGTCTCAAATAGTTATGACTTCTACATAATTCCAATTATGATTGCTTAACATAGCGCTAAATTTTTGACATAAAAGGCATATCATTCTACTTAATGAGATTGTAAGTCTCCCCTCTTTCATGGTATTATGTGGAAACTTGGCTTTTTTTCCTTCCTTTGGAAGATGTCTTGGCTCAAGGATCCATGCTTGTAATAAGTGGGTTGAGTGTTCTCCAAAGAATCATTTAAAATGAAAAGCAAAAGCAAAACAATACTAACTTCTAACTCATTAACAACTAACATTTAATTTCAAGTCCTCTATTTTAATGCACTTTAATTTTTAAGTTCTATTCATTTGCCATTTTTCATACCATTCTAATTGTTTATGTTAATGCAATTTTCCCTTTGTCCATTTGGACCATATTGTGTGATATATTCTTGTGTATATTTTGTTTGTTTGTATGGTCTTGGACCAATAATGTACATAATAAGAACAAAAACCCAAAAAAACTTTTGAGTGGACTGTTGACTTGATCTTGGACAATTGGACTTAGAATTTTGGCAACCTCCCCATGCTAAAGGACTTGGCCAATGCCAACATTTATGAAACCAAGTGATTGCAATTTGAAACTTCATCTGATACATCATCCAAGATCCCTTTGAGTTCATCTGCAACATGATCATTGTGAAGCTGTTATTTTGAACCTATGACTTGTGGAATTCATCTACTACATGTGCTAATTTTAAAGAAGATCATGGAGTGGATAAGCTTGGATGTGGCTATATTTATTTGATGCCTTGCTCTGCAAGTTAATATTTTGGTGCATTTGTACGTTTCTTGATTCAAAATGTCCAAGGGAATTTGGGTTTCTATAAGACACTCTTGTCTATTGGATTGCTACCCATTGGTCAGATCTTTTCAACTCTTAACTTTTAATTTTGTGCATAGGATTAGTCTCTTCATCTCCTCCCCATTTCTTTAATTTCAAAATCTCTCCCTCATTTTAAAAACTTCTTTGTTTGAACTTGTTATTTTCTAAATTTTGACCACTTTACACAAACTAGAAACTTTGGCCTTATGCCATTGCATTTTCAAACTTCTTTTCTTAAATCAACTTGTAAATGAACTTAACTATACTTGACTTAAAATTTTCAAAAGCCAAAAAAGAACTAACTCATTCAAACCATTTTCAGGCCTTTGTTCCTTTCAAACTTAATTTTTGATTAAAAGCAATGCATCCACTTTGAAATTTGTATCACGAACTACGAGGTTTTGATCCCTCATTTTTATGTTGGTACGTAGGCACAAGTCCGCAGGTCTAGTCAAACACAAAAATATAATTAATGAATTCTTTGCTCATCCTCTCACTTTATTTGTTTGTAAACATCACTTTGTACAAAATATATATGCACATAAAAAAGGGCTCCCTAGGAGTACCTAGGACACTTTAGTTGCTAACACCTTCCCTCTGTGTAACCAACCCCCTTACCTATAATCTCTGGCATTTTATTAGTTTTGATTTGAAAACTTCTTACTTTTGCGTTTTGTTCTTACTTCTCCCTTTTCCCTTGGAAACAATAAAAGTGTGGTGGCTCCTCTTGTTATTTGATGTCTTGCTTATCTATAGCTTGATGATCATGAATTTACCGCTACAGAAATTAAGTTGTGACTCTGCTGGGGAGTAGTCTCCAATGGGTTTAGCCTACTTTTTTGTGTATATATAATTGTATATATGTGATGTATGTATATTTGTATGATATAATCTGCTTGTTGTGCTTGGCGATCTCTGAGTAGTGAGATAAGTTCTAACCTGAACTTGAGTGCAATTAAGATAGGAGGATGGTACAGTCATGTTCGACTTGTGCGGAGTAGTCCTTAACAAGTTGGCTTGAGATCCATCTGCTCAGTGGAGATCCTTTTGGATTTAGAAATGTCACACAAGTATTTGTGGTTAGGCATTACTATCTCTAATTTGGGTTCGAGAAGCTGAGGATTGTAGAAAATTTACCCCCTCTTGGCCTATTTAGGACGTAGTGCGGAGACTGTTCAAGGGTAGACTTGATAACAGTTGTTACGCGATACTACACTCAGACGAGCTTCTCTTGAGAATATTATGGGTCGATGAGTCAGTCATCTTAACCTGTAATATCCGATAGATGGAATTAAGACTCTGGGAACTTTTTAGGACATGATTTATAGGTTATTATCCTTAGTTCACTCCTTTAGGATGGTTCTTACCCAGACTCCATGCTCGTGACTTACAACAAACCCTTGATTCTTGGTTGATCCAATCAAGTCTTGTCAATATCAATGGAACTTGGGTGTTGATAAGGTGTAAACCATAATCCACCAAAATGGATGATTGATCTTGACAATGGCTTGATTCATCCCTTAACCTTTTCTTGTTTTCCTTGTGTGTGATCCCTTATTTGTGATTGTTGCATTCATGCATTCATGCACATCATAACATTTATCACACGAAAATTTCAAGGAACTGAGGTATTATTTGCAAATATTTTCAGACCATGGATTATGGACGAAGGAACACTAAGAAGTAAAGTTTCAGATGTCCCGACTTGAAAGACTTAAGGAATCTATCATCTTTTGTATTAGATCCCTTGGACTTCAAACAACGCCATGGGAAGCTTTTGTCTATCTTGTCTGTTGATGTGGTTGAAGAACTTTTGAGTGTACTAGTGCAGTTCTATGATCCTCTCTACCACTGTTTCACTTTCCCATATTTTCAGCCTGTGCCTACATTGGAGGAGTATTCTCATCTCTTAGGGATACCTGTTTCTAGTAGAGTACCTTTTAGTTGATTGGAAGAGATTCCCATATCTCATCTTATTACTGAAGCTCTTCACTTGAAGAAGTCTGAGATAAAGGCTCATTGGGTGAAGAAAGGAGGATTGTTTGGGTTGCCATCTCATTTCCTCATCAAGGAAGCTACAACTTTTTCTCAAGCCGGTAGTGTGGATGCTTTTGAAGCTATCATTGTGTTGCTCATCTATGGATTAGCTTTGTTCCCTAACATTGACGGTTTTGTTGATGTTAACGCCATTATACTTTTATTGATTGGGAATCCTGTGCCTACTTTGTTGGGTGATATGTATTTCTCTTTGCATCTAAGGAATTCTAAGGGTGGTGAAAACATTGTGTGTTGCATTCCTCTTCTGTATAAGTGGTTTATTTCACACTTGCCTCAGACGCCTGCTTTTATGGAGAACAAACAATGTCTACGGTGGTCTCAGAGACTTATGTCTCTCACTAATGATGATATAGTTTGGTATGATCCTTCTTTGGGCAGTTTGGACATTATTGATAGTTGTGGTGAATTCTCTAAAGTACCTCTCATTGGTACACAAGGAGTAATTAACTACAACTCTGCTTTAGCTCATCGTCAACTTGGGTTCCCCTTGAGAGACAAACCTAATAACACTTTGTTAGAAGGTCTTTTCTATCAAGAGGGTAAAGATCCCAAACATTTGAAGCAGAAGATTGTGCATACTTGGCATAATGTGAATAGGAAGGGGAGATCCGAGCTTGGTCCGCACAATTGTATAGCTTTGGAAACATACACTCTTTGGGTGAAGAAGAGAGCTTTGGAGTTGAAGATGCCTTATCATTGTGAGAGACCTATGTCTATGGTTGTGGTTGAGCCATTAACTCTCCCTAACCAAGATGTAGAGGAGTTGGAAGACGCACTCGCCAAGATGAAGCAAGAGAAGGATATATGGGAAGAGTGTTTCTGTGCTTTGAGCAAAAAGCACGAAGAGTTGCAGTTGGAGTCTAAAGACAAAGATGCACTTATCGAGCTACTTGAAGACCGGGTGATAAAGAGACTGAGAGAGCCAGAGGTTTCATCTTCCTCTAGCATGCCTCAACCTTCAGTTGCTGGGAAGAAGATTATTGATCAGCTTGTCCTCGAGAAGACTCAGATGAAGGCTTCTTTTGAGACAGAGATTTGATGCATTCGAAGGAAGTACGTGCCTTCGGCTAGATCTTCTGACGTTGTTCGGGATCCTTAGGATGATAGTGTAATCCTTCCAGTTTATATAAATAAAAAGAGATTTTTATGGTCATATAAATTTTTTGCGATCATATATATATTTGTGAATGATATAGTAAGTTCCTTGAAAAATAAATAATAATCAAACAAGCATTGCATTTCATGCATCATTTGCATAAGCAGGTTTCTCTTTCGCCAGATGTCTCATTGGTGTTTCTTTTGTGCTTCAGCCAAGCTGACTCATCAGTACAACACTCGTTCTAATCATCTAAGAATCATGGAACATATCGAGCAAGAGAACAGAGAACTGAAGGACGAGATTGCCCGATTGACTGCCATGATGGAGTCAGTGTTGGCTGCTCATAGCCAATCTTCTCCAACGCCCGCAACTCCTACTCCGAGAAATGTTATTTCATAGGTGGCTACCTCTACCATGTCTGCTGCCGCCGCTTATTTCGCGCCTTCCATGTATGCCGAATCCCCGTGGGGAATGCCGTCCAACTTTATTCCTGAAGGCTTCACGCCTTCCTTTGCTTCCATGCCGGTATCTAGCCCGGTCATGTCTGTACCACCTCCCGTTGTGCACACCTTGCCTCGTGTAGAGGATACCATTTATCACTTCGAGCCATCTGAAGGTCCGGATGTTTACGATAAAATGGACGAAATGAAGGATCAGTTTCTTGAGTTGCGCAAGGAATTGAAGACATTAAGGGGTAAGGATTTGTTTGGGAAAAGTGTTGCTGAGTTATGTTTAGTGCCAAATGTGAAGATCCTGATGAAGTACAAAGTGCCTGACTTTGAAAAGTATAAAGGGAACACGTGTCCACTCAGTCATTTAGTGATGTATGCCTGCAAGATGTCTACCCAAAACTGACAATGATCAACTGTTAATTCACTACTTCCAAGACAGTTTGACCGGTGCTGCATTCCGTTGGTATATGGGGTTGGACAGTGCAAGCGTTCGCACTTTCAACGACTTGGGAGAGGCTTTTGTCATAAAATATAAGTACAATATGGATATGGCGCCTGATAGATACCAGCTGAGGTCTATGTCTCAGAAGGATAAAGAGACATTCAAAGAGTACGCGCAAAGATGGAGGAAATTGGCTGCTCAGATCACTCCTCCTTTGGAGGAAAAAGAGATGACAAAGATCTTTCTAAAAACCCTGAGTTCATTTTATTATGAACGTATGATTGCTAGTGCCCCCAGTGACTTTACCGAAATGGTAAACATGGGGATGAGGCCTGAGGAAGGTGTCCGAGAAGGACGTTTGTCAAAAGATGAAGCATCGTCAAGTAAGAGATATGGCAACAATTTTGGGAAGAAGAAAGATAGCGAAGCTAATGCAATAACAAGTGGGAGGCAAAGGAGGCCTCAGATCAGAAAGAGTTAACCACCCCGTCAACACCACCATCAAGTATCTTCAGTCATTCCAGTATTTTCAAATAATCCATCAGTACCAATTCAACAACAACAACCGCAGCAACGAGCAAACACCTACAACAACAATACCAACAATCATCCTCAACAAAACTTCGAGAGGAAAAAGGTCTCTTTTGACCCAACTCCTATGTCATATGCAAAACTCTATCCATATTTGGTTCTCAAGAACCTAATCCAACCAAGAAACCCGCTGCAAATTCCAGAACCACTTCCGTGGTGGTATAAACCTGAACTCCGTTGTGCTTTTCATCAAGGGGCACCCAGACACGATATAGATAATTGCTATCCGCTCAAGTATGAGGTTCAGAAGCTGATGAAGAGTGGAATGGTGTCCTTTGAGGACCGAGCGCCGAACGTGAAAGCAAATCCATTGCCCGCCCATGGAAATTCTTTTGTTAATATGGTGGATGGTTATCCTGGCGAGTTTAAGGTTTCTGATGTCTGTTTTATCCGGAGGTCCTTAGTGCAGATGCATAAGAACATTTTCTTGGTGAGTGAATGTGAGCATGACCACGAGGGTTGTGTTGTTTGTAGTGTTAATTCAAGGGGTTGTGAAGTTGTGAAAAGGGACATCCAATGACTGATGGATGAAGGCATGATTCAAATTGTTCAATCCCGTCATGTAGATGACGATGTCAATGTCATAGTGCCAATTTTCAAGCAGCCAGAGAGATTGGTAATTCAATACGACAACAGCAACAATAACAATGTCAGCAATAGATCAGTATCGTCGTTGGTTATTGTAACACCTCAAAATTTGCCCTCCTCTTCTTGAGACTAGTTTGACACATTGCATTTCATATTTTAGAGCATTAGGTATTGCATTTTGCATCTCATGTGAAATAAGAAGGTCATCCTCCAAAGTCTTTTCAAAAGATGGAGAAGTTACATGATTCAAGCCTGAGGGTCTCTATGGATTGATGATCAAACATCTGAGGGCATGGGCTTCAGTTAAGGTTTCTTGATTCTTCAAAAGTTTTGAGCATCATATTTTTTGCAAGGATATATTACCATCATCATGGTTCTATCATCATCAAGGGTTGCAGAGTTTATCCTCAAGTTCCTCTGAATTAGGGCTGTGACCTCTGGTCAACCCTAATCAATGCCATTCTTCCAACCAGGGCTTCTCAAAGAGATGAGGTATTTTATTGGGATGAGGATCACATGATTGTTATGAAGAGCTTACATGATCTAGGGTTTCATGTTTGAGCAATTTCCCCAAGTGGTAGAGGCTCAAGTGGATCAAGGCATTTCAAGGTCATCTAAGGACCAAAAAGTCAACTGTGCAGTCAACTGAGGGCTATGAGGTGGGGAAATGAGTTGAGACACCTCAATCATGTTCAAAATAGGTCCATTCATCATTTTAAACATCCATCTTGAAGATGCAAAGGTCAGGGCAAAAGTTACTAAAAATGGAAAGTGACCTGTAATTCAAAGTTTCCAAATTTGGCAAGTTTTTGGTCCACCTTCAACTTAACGTTTCAAGATCAAATAAGTTTCAAATGGATTTTTGGTGAACATGAAAGTTGTAGATCTTTGTCTCCCCTTTCTAAAAAGCCCTAATTCATGTCCATATGATAAATGGTTGAGGAGTTATGGTCATTTGATCACAAGGTGTGCATGGAAATTCAAAGTGGCATAACTTTTGATACAATGCTCCAAATTGGTCCATTCTTTTTGCAAAATGTTTCTTTTAATCAAGACATCTCAAAATAGCCTTTGCCTTGCATGGGAAAAGTGTGTATGCTCATCATTTCTCGTGTGTTCATTTTGGAGGGAATTTCCATAATTCAAATTTGGCTTATGATACAAGCAAATCAACAATTCCATGATGATCCTTGGTTGATTTTAAGTGGATTCCAAGCCTTGCATGGGACTGTACACGTGTAATATGGCTTCATGAGCTTCATGTGCAATTTTGCAATTTTCCTTATATCTCATTAATCAAGATTACCCAATGGAAATTGTGATTAGCATTGTGATTAGCATGGCATATAAAAGCTCAAACCCTAATCATAACCACCATAACTAACTTTTGAGATCAAAATTCAAGAAATTCTCTAAACTTTCTCTCTCTTTGAATCTTCATTTTTCTTCACACAAACACCAAAAATTATCACATATTCATGATCCTTATGCTCCAGTGATCAAGAATCAACATTCATTTGGTGCAATTCATCCATAATTCGAGCAGTTCAAGCATAATCTCATAAAGATGGAAGGTGGAAATTGAGGTAGATCCAAGGAGCTTCATCCGATTCTTTTGGCACAAAGCTTCAAGATAAGTTCATAGAAGTGGATCTGGAGCTTATGAGCACTTGAAAGCACGATTTCAGCAAGCTTCACTTCAAGGTGAGTTGAAATTCATCATCACCTTTTGCTGTTTTATATACATGGATGTGTAGATCGTGATTAGTAGAGAATGTGCATGTGTTTAGATTTTGAAATGGTTGAGAATTGAGCATGTGTGATGAACTTTAAGTTTAGATCTCAATTATGTTTTGCTTCGATCCGTGCAATCTAGGAAGAGTTAGATTGAATTGATAGCATATTTGAGATCCTCGTTGGAAGCTGGTTCGAATGGTATAAGCCTTGTCCATTTCTGGAATTTTGCACGGCGGCGCCGCCGCGTGAGTGACCGGGGAGGACGACCGGAGACTGTAGCTCCGGCGTCTGGTTATTTTAGGGTTTGTGTGATGTGGATCCATGTGTGTTCCATGTGTATGCTCGCGTGTGAGTTTGAGTGGTTGCCATTGCTTTGACTGGCCATGCGTGCACGTTGATTGTTGAGTGTGCGTGCCACCGTGCTTAATGAAACGGTGAGTTTTGACATTTGAACCAGGACCATTGGATTGTGAGCGCGCCAAGATCAACGGTTCAGGATTTTTCAGGCTTTATTCAAATTAGTTCATTTCCCTCCATATTTTCATGTTATTCCAATTATGTTAGTTGTTTTAGAAAATTAATTAAAAATAGAAGAATAATCCAAATGAACTCCATTTTTTTCCTAGTTTTGTATGAATGTCTACTTTATTTTGGTATTATTTTCATAAATTGTTGATGGCTGGATTTTTTATGTGTGATTTTTGAATTGATGTTGTGCCAATTTGACATGTTGTGTTCAATGCTTTGGGAAATCTTCATTGTTGAGCTTCTTGATCCAAATCTTTACATGCTTGATGCCCATACCTGATGTGGACTTTTGATCACTAGTTTGGATTTTTTCTCATATGCCATCATTATTTTTGACACATGGATATGAATGTGACAATTTGTGTCACATTTTTGGCATTGGATTGTTACATTTTTGTTCACATATCATTTGAACTTTTCTGGATTTGATTTTTTGCATGATGATTATCCATGACATGAGAAACTCATATAAAAAATCACAAAGCCTTTGCATACATTTCTGTTTTGATTTAGATTTTCTAAGTTGGAAGTCCATTTTTGTGCTTATTCTTGATCATTGCATAGCATAGGCCATTTGAGGCACTTGCTTATTGATTAGATGCTGGTCCTTTTGAGGACATTTTATGGAATGTTTGAATGTGCATTGTGTGGAAGATTGGGTTCTGTTTTGATCATTTGGTTTGGTTTTGAACTTAGTCTTTGTACTAGTGTTTTGTGCATAAACTAATTGTGCTTTGTGTTTCAGGTTTGGACATTTAGCATTGATGGTTGATTTGTTCTCACTTTGTGAGATACAAATGCTTTGAATTCTAACTTTTGTTTGTTTTGTAGGATTTTAAGTGATGTGCTTGAGCTCATGAGTTCATTTGAGTGCTTGGGCATTGTCCATTGGATTGTGTAATTGTTGAAAGGATTCACTGTTTGTCTGATGGTTTTATAACTGAAATATTAACTGTTTAGTTTTTGTATAGGTACCTTAGTTGCTTGCTTGCTTTTGCTTTTGCTTAAGCTTTGGATTATGGTTGATACGCCACTTAGGTAGTTATCTTCTTACTTCATGTAGTCTGGAAGTCCTGTCACCTTTTTGGCAGGCATTTTGCTGGCAAGTCCTCCTTCAGAAGCTCTGTTTGTGTTTGTTTACATTTGTGCCAAAGACCTCCAAAATGAGGCATGTGACATTTGATAAGACCTCCAAGAGTAGAGGAAATTGACGGATAAAAGGGATTAGTAGTCAATCCCCCGTTATTCAGTGAGTCGTTCTTTATGCTCGCACTACATGCTGATGCTTTTGAACATGTACCCAAGATCTTTGTCCAGAGTCTGTCAAGTGGAATAGGGTCCCTCTTTCTGGATCCCCACGCTTTCTTTGTTTTGAGCTCACCCCGGCCAGGGTTAAGAGCATGAGGTCTCATCCTCATTACCATTTTGATCTGCTCACCCTGACGTTCAATGTCAGTGGTTAAGAGCCCAGTTGATTACCGTTACAGTTTGGCTTGTTTGTCGAGGTTGATATGACCCCTCTTGACTAAAGCCCACACATTGTTTGAGCCTCTTGTATGGATATAGTGTGTGATGTTTGTTCACTCGTGGGGGTGATTATTTGCTTTTGAGTTGACTCGTTTCCAGGATGAGTTAAGTTTTTGTTAGAGACCTCCATTTAGGGATATTGATGGCATGACAACTATAAGGCTCGAGTCTTAGTCTCCCAATTAGTTTGTTGTTTCCCTGGTCTCTGGTTAGGAGAGTGTTGTACCCCTGTTAAGGGGAACTACGTCACCCTGATTCTCATACCAGATGAGATACGTAGGCAGGAGGTTGCGAGCAATCTCTCCGGGCACCCTTTTTCTTTTTTTGCTGTGTTGTCTTGTGTGTGTCCACCCTCTTCTTTGTTTTGGTGTGAGTTTTTGTTTGTTCAGCGTTGACATGCATGGTATGTTCATACCTTGGGAATTTCTTCTATTATTCATATTAGGGATCATTTGTGGGGTTTGTTATTCAGTTGGGGTTCATATTCAGGGGTTCATTGGTGATGATTGTTATCATTGGGGTTCATATTGGGGTTCATTGTGATGATTGTTATCATTGGGGTTCATATTGGGGTTCATTGTGATGATTGTTCACTTGGGGTTCATCTTTGGGGTTCCACTTTGGATATTTGATTACTTTGTTGGGGTAATCTGATAACCTTTTTCTTTGGTGTTCGTTGGTTAGCATGTGCTATTGTTTGGAGTTGGATGTAAGTCCATGTATTGGCATTCTGTTTCCTTTTGTTTGGTTATTGTTTGGAGTTGGATGTAAGTCCATGTATTGGCATTCTGTTTCCTTTTGTTTGGTTGTTGTTAGGAGTTGGGTGTAAGTCCATGTATTGGCATTCTGTTTCCTTGTTGGTTATTGTTGGGAGTCGGATATAAGTCCATGTATTGGTATTCTGTTTCCTTTTGAGTGTTTCTTTTGACGTCTCAGCGCCTCTCTTTTGGTGTCTTGTTTCGGCGTGCATTAGCCGAGCTACGAGTGCTCTGATTCTTCTCTGGATAGAGAAGATACGTAGGCATAGGACGCGATGTCTTAGCGAGTATGTCTCCTTTTCCCTGAACTACGTTGACTCTGATGTTTGTTTCTGACAAACTACGTAGGCCCAGGATGCGACATCCTGCCGAGTCCACTTCCTCCTTCTTCTTTCTTCTTTCACCTGTTTATTATTCCAGTTTGTGCAATTTCTTTGAGCAGTTTTATTAGCAACCTTTCCCTATTCTTTGAGCTATCTTTTGAGCGTGGATCCAGTCGAGTATGGCGGACGTGAGGGGTGCTAATACCTTCCCCTTGCGTAACCGACTCCCGTACCTTGTAATCTCTGGTCGTAAGACCGTTCCTTTCCCTTTCTTAGGTTAGTCCTACGCTCCCTTTCTGTCATAGGATGAATAGCATCGGTGGTGGCTCTGTTTTTTTTTCCGGCCGGTTATTTTTCGCGTTGCGACAGCTGGCGACTCTGATGGGGAATGAAGTTGACCTCTTGCTGGTCCATCTTCCCTAAGCGAGTCAATCCTAGCGCTCTCTAGCGTAGTTCTTAGGGTAGTTTGGGTTGCTTTTACTGCTTATTTATTGCGTCTTGTCTGGTTATTGTTGCAAATGTCCTGTATCATATCCCGTAGTGTGCAAATTTCTACGGTTCTTTGGTATTCAATCCCTGTTTACCTTGAAGGTCTGACAGCCGTTGCTCTCATCCGTTCAGGTTCCCAGTTGATTGAATAGGGGCAGCTATAGCACCTCAAATTTTCACCTCCCATTTGTATATACATTTGATGTTTAGGCCATTAACATTGCATTGTCATTGCATAGTCCATTACATGTCATCAGTCAGACTAGTCAGGAGATTCAACTGTGCAAGCAAGCAAGAGCATTGTCTATGAGATCAAAGCCCTAGGGTGGTTCCCATGAGTTCACATGATTCAAAGATCATTTTGAAGTGATTTGGCCAAGTGTTGAAGGCTCATAACTCATCAGTCCATGTACAAATCATCTGAGGCCCTGAAAAGTCAACAAAAGTCAACTGCACAGTCAATGGTGAATTTGAAGGTGGGAAGTGGTTAGAGAGGCTTCATTCATGTTCATACAAGTCTCATTTGACATTTCAAACATCAACATTGAAGAATTTGAAGTCAGATCAAGACTTTCCAAAAATAGCAGGTGACCTGTAATTTGAACTTTCCAAAAATGGAAAGGTTTTGGACCAACTTCAACTCAATATTACATCATCAACGAAGCTTCAAATGAAATTTTGTCCAACATGAAAGTTGAAGATCTTTCTCTCGCATTTCTAAAATGTCCAAGATCTTGGATTTCTCATGTGTGGTTGAGAAGATATGGTCCAATCATGGCAAAGTATGGTTCAAACTTCAAATGAGCATAACTTTTAAACCAAAACTCCAATTTGGGTGGTTCTTTTTGCACTTTGATCCTTGTAACATGTATTTTTCAAGCATACTATCACTTGGCATGAAATCTCATTGCATGATCATTGGTGCATTCATGAAGATTTTTGGGAAAAATTTCATAAACTCATTTTGGTTGAGCATATGCATGCCAAACCAATTCAAAACCTTGCATGGACTCATTGTGAGAGATTTTAAGGCCAGATTTTAGGGCCAGAATGCGCATGAAGTAGAAATTGCATTTTTGCACTTACACCTTCAAAGTCATTAATCTCATTTGCATTTGCCCTAAACCTTTCTTAAACATGATTAGCATGGAGTATATATGCTTAATCATAACTGTTTTGCTCAGAATTAACAATTCTAGATCTAGAATCACCAAATTCTCAAAAATTCTCTCTCACATTTTTTCCAAAATCTTTCAAACAAGAACATTTTCTCTTGCTTAATTCATCATCATGAAGTGCTGTTGAGTAGAATTGGACAAGAATTCAGAGGAAATCGTGGCTGTTTGAGCTAGGTGCAAAGAGTGAAGCATTCATGGCAAGTGAAGATTGAGCTGAATTCATGAGCATTTGAGCTTCCATTTCATCATCATTCATCTCAAGAAGCATATTGGAGAAGATCTGAAGCGTGGCAAGGCTTGAAAGCAAGTGATTTCAATTCTGTTCATCAAGAGGTTGGTTTTTCGACTTCTTTAATCTTCCAATCCATTATGCTAGTTGTATAGATCTTTGAATGGTGGTAAATCTGAGCTTTGAATAGAGTGATTTGGTGCTGATTAGAGTTAGTTACATGCATTTGAAGTTTTGATGATGATCCTTAATTCCTTCGATCCAAGCATATTGTGATGTTTTTGCATGAATGAATTGTGGATTCTTGATGTATGATGCATAATGATTCGAATGCTGTGCTCATTTTTCATTTCTGGACGTTTTGGATTTTTTTGGAAAATTCTGGATGAAGATCTTCATGATCTTCATCGTGTTCATATTATTTCCAGTTTTGCTGGAGATTTTCCTACGAATTTTGCCACGAAACGCATGTGATTTCCTGCGGAACGCATGTGCATTACCTACGGATTTTTAAATCCATGCATGCGCGCGCTTAGGGTTTGTATGCTGAAACGCAGTCGTTTTGCATTAGGCGTGCTATGTAGTTTGAATTTGGCACCGGTTCGAGCCTGGCTGATGGCATTTCTCACATTGCCTTGCATTTTCACTAGTTCCTTCATATTTCATGCCATGCCTCCCATTTCATTTTTTATTTCTTCCATGAACTTCTAAAATTCACAATAAATTGAAAATTCATCCAAATGACCTCCAATTTTTTGCATTATGATCCTTATCTTGTCTATTATTTTTTGATCATTAATTTCAAAATTGTGCTTGGCTGGATATTTTTTGGTGCTAGAATGTTTGAGTACATGTCCATATTTGACCTTGCCTTGGTTATCATGTTGTGAAATGCTGGTCTTTAATCTAATGAATGTGAAATTTGGCATGCTATAACTAGACACATTGCTTGACATTTTGGTGTTGATTTGGTATTTTTATCACTTGTCATTTCTGTTTTATGGTCATGTTAAGTTGGTGTGACAATTTGTGTCACACCTTTGCTTGTCCAACTTGTATGATATGTTTGCCATGCCAAATGATATCCAATTGCCCTGATTTTTTGTGTGATGCATGTTATAGATGTTGTGATTGATCATGAATTTTGTTGGAATTATTTGAATCATTTCTGATTTAATTGAGATTTTTCATTCTGGTTGGTCACATTTGAGCTTTAAAATTGCCTTGAACTTCAATTGATCATGAAATGCTTTTGGTTAATGATATTGATATGAGACCTTTTGGAATGTTTCAAGATGTGATTGAAGTTGACTCATGTTAAATTTCGAGTTCTGTTTTGAATGTTTGACCTACTTTTGACCCTAGGCTTTGACCTAGTGGTTTGGACTCACTGTTTAGATTGTGGATTTCAGGTTCAAAGGCACATTGCCATGATTGGAGTGGCTCATTCATTTGAGTTGATTACTTGATTGATGTTGGCTAATATTGAGTTATTTTGTAGGCTTTGAGAACAAGTTGCCTAATGGCTTGTGCTTTGCTCATTGTGGCCTAATGCTTTGTCTGTCTGTGTACTATTACCTGATGACTGTTGTCCGTTTGATTGTCTGAACTGTGAACTGATTGGTTTAGATTTTTCAACAGGTACCTAAGTTGCTTTGAGTTCTTTTGAACTTGCTTTTTCTTTGCTTGGTTGCTTAACCACTGAGGTATAATTTCCCTGACTTCATGTAGTCTGGAAGACCTGTCCTGTTATGTGGGCAGGCACCTGTCTGAAGCCCTCCTTAAGAGGAAATGCTTGTGAATGTTTAAGTTTGTGCCAAGCAGGTAAAGACCTCTTAAGAGGCAATTGGCAGATAAAAGGGATGTGCAATCCATCCCCTGCTATTCAGTTGTGTCATTCACCTTGCTCACACCATTGTGTTGATGCATTGTGGATAAAAGCCCAAGATCTTTGTTGTGTCAGTCATATATGGAGAAGAGTTCCCACATTCTGAACTCCCACACTTTCATTTGTCAAGCTCTCCCAGACCAGGGATAAGAGCTGTGAGGTCTTACCCTCACTTTCCATTTCATCTGCTTCACCCTAACTCTCAATGTTAGGGTTAATAGCTACAAACACCCCATTCCAGTTGGCTTGTGTCTCACAGCCTAACCTTGTATGAGCCCAACTGTGTGCATATAGTGTGTATGCTTGCTTTGTGTGCTTTTATGTATTTGCTTGTGATGTTTAGGATAGCTTGCTCCCTGTGCAAGTTAGATAGAAACCTTAACATAGGGATCGTATGCATGACAACTTCTAGGCTCGAGTCGTAGTCTCCCTAGTAGTTTGTGTTTCCCTTTGTCTCTGGTTAGGCTAGAAGTTCTTTCCCTGTGTAGGGGAACTACGTCGCCCTGATCCTCATACCAGATGAGGTACGTAGGCAGGAGATGAGCTGATCTCTCCGGGCAACCTTTTGCTTTTTTCAACCCCTTTGTGTGAGCAGGAGTCTGACATAAGTCCAGCGATTGGTAGTTGGTTTCCTGTGTGTGTGTGTTTGTTGTGTGCTTGGAGTCTGATGTAAGTCCAGCGATTGGCATTTGGTTTCCAGTGTGGGTTTGTTGGTTCGGAGTCTGATGTAAGTCCAGCGATTGGCATTCGGTTTCCATGTTTGCCTGTTTTGTGTGGAATCTGACGTAAGTCCAGCGATTGGCATTTGGTTTCTTGTGTGGTTTTGTTTGGCGTGCGTTAGCCGAGCTACGAGTGCTCTGATTCTTCTTCGGTTAGAGAAGATACGTATGCATAGGATGCGACATCCTAGCGAGCACGTTTCCCCCTGTCCCGAACTACGTCGACTCTGATGTCTGTGCCTGACAGACTACGTAGGCCCAGGATGCGATATCCTGCTGAGTCCTGTTTCTCTTGTCTTTCTGTGTGTTCCTTCCAGCCTTGTGTGCAGTGTCTGAGCAGTTTTTAGCAACCTTATCCGTTCTTTTGTGCGTGGATCCCGTCGAGTACGACGGATGCGTAGGGGTGCTAATACCTTCCCTTCGCATAACCGACTCCCGATCCCATCTTTCTCTGGTCGCGAGACCATGTCTTTTCCAGGTTTACTTCGAGCGTTTCCTTTCCCTCTTTTGGGATAAATAACGCACGGTGGCGGCTCTATTATTTCGTTTTCTCGCCGGTTTTTCGCGCAATACGACAGCTGGCGACTCTGCTGGGGATCTGGAAGTTGACCTCTTGCTGGTCCATCTTCCCTAAGCGAGTCTCTCCTAGTGCTCTCTAGGTTAGGGTTTGGTTGCTTTTGCTGTTTCATTTATTGCATTCATTTATTTATTGTTTGCATTTATGTTTGCATTTATGTTTGCATTCATCATATGTTTCATCTGTGCTGGCTGTGTTATGTTGTCTCTCTGTTGGGGTGGGAGTTACATGAGGTAAAAGGCCCAATACCCAGGCTATGAGTGAAATCTAGGACACCTAGGAATAGAGTGATTCTTGGGAAGCGGGTGGTATTGCGCCACTTAGCGGAACTTGATATCACGAGCAGTTCAGACTCTGATGGGGTATTATCGTTACATACTTCGGGTGTGTACATGATGATATTCTATGAAAGGGTTGTTTATCCTGCGTTTCTCTCGACCTTACCCTGGCCTAGATGACACCCGTGAGTGGGGAGAGAATGATCATTATTACAGGTACAGTTGGTGACTTGTTGGTGACTTGTGATCCTGTTGATGACTTGGTTCTACAGATTGGGTCTCAGATGATTTGTGGTTCCGAATTCAAGCCGAAGCTTTGAACCTGTGCTCCGAGAAACACAACTAGCCAGTCGTGTTTGCATCATTTGCATCATAACATGTTTATTTTCAAAAAAAAAATGATGAAAAAAAATGAAAAAAGAGAAAAGAAAAAGAAAAAAGCTAATCTCTGCATGCATATCACTTCTCAGGTTCATTCAGGAGTCTATTCATTGTGAGAGATGGCATCCGTTCCCGAGTTGAAGCGGAAGACTTGTTCTTACAGTTTTCACCGTGAGCCTTTGACGTCTCTGATAGAGTTGAGCAACTTTGTGACCGGCGGTAATCAGAAGGTGTTTGCTGATCAGTATGGGGATTTGTTGACACTGCTGAGGATGGTGGTAGATCCAGTGCCGTTGCAGACTCTTCTACAGTTCTATGATCCAGAGCTCCGTTGCTTCACTTTCCAGGACTATCAGTTAGCGCCTACTCTTGAAGAGTACTCCATTCTGCTGAATGTCACGATCCAGTATCAGGTGCCTTTCTTGGATGTTCCGAAGGAGGTTGATTTCAAAGTTGTTGCCAGAGCTCTTCATCTGAGTATCAAGGAAGTGAGTGACAATTGGAAGTCAAGTGGTGATGTGGTAGGGTTGCCTTTGAAGTATTTGTTGAGGATAGCTAGAGAAGAAGCAAAGAAGGGAAATTGGGAAGCTTTTCATGCTCAGTTGGCTATCATGATTTATGGGATTGTCTTGTTCCCGAGTATGCCTAACTTTGTGGACCTTGCTGCAGTCACTATCTTCATTGGAGGAAACCTGGTTCCTACTTTGTTAGCTGACACTTACTATGCTATTCACAGTAGGCATGGTAAGGGTGGAGCTATCAGATGTTGTCTCCCATTGTTGCTCAGATGGTTCTTGTCTCTCCTGCCGGTCAGTGGACCTTTTGTGGATGCTCAGAGCACTCATAAGTGGACTCAGAGGGTTATGTCTCTTACCTCTTATGATATTAGGTGGCAATCTTACCGGATGGATGTGCATAATGTCATTATGAGCTGTGGAGAGTTTCGTAATGTGCCACTTATAGGGACTAATGGTTGCATCAATTATAACCCGGTTCTTTCTCTTCGCCAGTTGGGGTTTGTGATGAATGGAAGACCACTTGAGGTTGAGATAGCTGAAAGTGTGTATTTTGAGAAGCGGAGTGACCCTGTTAGATTGGCGCAAGTAGGAAGAGCTTGGAAGGCCATTGGTGTCAAGGATGGATCTGTCCTGGGGAAGAAGTTTGTTGTTGCTATGCCTGATTACCTTGATTGGGTCAAGAAGAGAGTTGAGACTTTGTTGTTGCCCTATGATAGGATGAAGTCATTGCAAGAGTAACCACCTTTGATCCTTGCTGAGAGTGTGCCTGCTGAGCAGTACAAGCAAGCCTTGATGGAGAATCGTCGGTTGAAGGAAAAGGAACAAGATACCCAGATGGAGCTCTACAAAGCCAAAGCTAATAAGTTGAACTTGGCTCATCAACTCAAGGGCGTGCAGGGTGAAGATGTTGCTAGATTGAAGGGCAAGAAGAGGTCCTATGAGGAGATGGAGGCACTGTTGAATGCAGAACATCGTGAGTGCTTGAGGTTGCAGAGAGATGAGGTAAGTTACCAGAAGAAGATAAGAGATCTGGAAAAGCAACTCAGAGACAAAGACATCAAACTGAAGAAAGAGATTGACTTGAGACATGCATCAGAGAGCCGGCTTGGAGGAGAAGTTGTGGAGCTCAGAAGACTACTGAAGGAGAAGCTCACTCCCCTGCCAGAATGTTCAGAATGCGACCTGTTGATAGACCAGTGCCATTATTTGAAGACGCTCATTCCTGGAAGCCATTTGTCTTAGCTTGTATCTTTGTTGTTTATGTTGAGAATCACCTCCAGGCTTGTTGGATGGGATTCATTTGATGTACTCTGATCATTTGAACCTTTGTGATATGATCCTTGGTGCTCATATCGATAGAGTTGGCTGTTGATGTTTCACCTTGTGCTCAGTTATCTTGTGTATGTTGCTTCTTTGTTGTTTGTATTGCAGGTTGCCATTTCTTGAAAGATGAATCAGGCTCTTGAATTCCTAAGAAATGAACATATCATGTGCATCATACGCATCATAAGCATCATACACATATCATTTTGCATTACAGGTGTTCTTGCTCGAGACTTCTCATTCTGGTTCCTGTGTCAGGCAGGATAGCTGATCAACGTCCGCACCGTTACTCAACCCGACTGAATCAACAGAGGAACATGGACCAAGTGCAAGCAGAGTTGGCTGAGATGAGGGCTAACATGGCCCAATTCATGACAATGATGCAAGGGGTCGTTCAAGGGCAAGAGGAGCTGCGTGCCTTAGCCCAGAGACAAGAAGCTGTACTCCCACCTCCTAGTCGTGCCTCACCGGTGGGTGCACCTGTGACCGACAATGCTGCTGTTGTTGCTCCCGTCAATGATTATGCCGTGGGTGATGATTTGAGGGGTATTCGGATTAATGGACAACCTCTTGCTGCAGAGACTGTTAATGCCAGAGCAACTCGTGTTCCCGTGCGCCGTCTTGCTCCGCTGGTTGACAGGCAGGAAGACATGTTCACACTGCTTAGTGAAGACGATGAAGTTGTGGGAAGAACTGACGAACGAGATCGGAAAGTTGATGCCCTAGCTGAGAAGATCAGAGCCATGGAGTGTCAGAACTCTTTGGGGTTTGATGTGACTAATATGGGGCTGGTGGAAGGGTTGAGGATTCCCTACAAGTTCAAGGCGCCCTCGTTCGATAAATATAACGGTACTTCTTGCCCTTGCACCCATGTGCAGGCCTACTACAGGAAGATCTTTGCTTACACAGATGATGAGAAAATGTGGATGTATTTCTTCCAGGATAGCTTGTCTGGAGCTTCCTTGGATTGGTACATGGAGCTGAAAAGGGAATCTATCCGAAGCTGGAGGGATCTGGGTGAAGCCTTCTTGAGGCAATATAAACATAATATGGACATGGCGCCGAGCCGGACTCAGTTGCAGAGTCTATGTCAAAAATCTGGTGAGAGTTTCAAGGAGTACGCTCAGAGGTGGCGTGAGTTGGCTGCAAGAGTACAACCCCCTATGCTGGAAAGGGAATTGACCGATATATTTATCAGTACTTTACAAGGTGTATTCATGGACCGGATGGGGAGTTGCCCATTCGGTAGTTTTTCCGATGTTGTAATTTGTGGGGAAAGGACAGAGAGTCTGATCAAAGCTGGAAAGATTCAGGATGCTGGTTCCTCATCTTCAAAGAAACCATTTGTTGGGGCACCTCGCAGGAGGGAGGGTGAAACCAATGCTGTGCAACATCGTAGGAATGTGAACAGAGGGCAATATCGCCAGGTTGCCGCTGTAACCATCCCAGCACCTCAACCACGTCAACAGCAACAACAGAGAGTTCAACAACCACCACCACCACCACAACAACAACAACAACGTCTGTATCAGCCTAGGCAGAGGATGCCTGATCGACGCTTCGACCCGTTGCCGATGACCTATGCTGAGTTGTTGCCTGAACTGCTCAGATTGGGGTTTGTGGAGTTGCGCACAATGGCTCCGTTGACAAAGATACCACCTGGGTATGATGCCAACGTATGTTGTGATTTCCATTCTGGTGCTCCAGGACACCACATTGAGAACTTCCAGGCTTTTCATCATAAGGTCCAGGATTTAATTGATGCCAAAACTATCAATTTTGCTCCTGTGCCAAATGTTGTGAACAACCCTATGCCTCAGCATGGTGCGCACAGAGTTAACAATGTTGAAGTTGGAGAAGCTGAAGACTTGGTGGTCAGTGTTGATGAGATTCAGACTCCGTTGGTGGTTGTGAAGGATCATTTGTTGAATAGGGGAGTATACCCGGGCTGTGATCAGGACTGTTCAGATTGTGAAGGTTCCGAGAATGGTTGTGTACAGTTGAGGGCTGGTATCCAGAATCTGATTGACGAGGGCTGTTTGCAGTTTAGTCGGACCATGAAAGAACGTGGGGTGGTGTCAACCGTCACCATTTATTTTAAACCGTCTGAGGGACGTGGCCAGAGGACTGTCAGTGTATCTGCAACTAGTGGTACTCCTGTTACCATTTCTGCGCCAGTAACTGTCAGTGCTCCAACTACCATCGTTGCTTCAGGAAGAAGGCCGGTTGAGAACAGTAGGGTTGTGCCGTGGAAGTATGACAACGCTTACCGTAGTAACCGAAGGGCTGAAAGTCAGGTCAGGCTAGTTAATCAGACTCTTGTAACAATTGGTATGCCAACTAGAGTTCCAGTGACTGTGAGTCCTATTGTGGACAATGTTGGGGGACCCGGGGGTTTCACAAGAAGCGGTCGTTTGTTTGCTCCACAACCTTTGAGGGATAATAATGTTGAGGCTCTCGCCAAAGCTAAGGGTAAGCAAGCGGTGGTTGATGAAGAACCTGCTCAGAAGGAGGCGCCTGAGGGGTCGTTCGAGAAAGATGTGGAGGAGTTTATGAAGATTATAAAGAAGAGTGACTACAAGATTGTAGATCAGCTGAATCAAACTCCGTCCAAGATTTCTATCCTCTCATTGCTTCTGTGCTCTGAGGCACATCGTAATGCCTTGTTGAAGATGTTGAATCTGGCTTATGTGCCTCAAGAGATCTCTGTCAACCAGTTGGAGGGTGTGATTGCTAAGGTCAGTACCAGGCATGGTGTGGGGTTCACAAATTTGGACTTGACGCCTGAAGGTCGCAACCATAACAAAGCCCTGCATATCACTATGGAGTGCAAAGGCGCAGTGTTGTCCCATGTGCTGGTGGACACTGGCTCGTCTTTGAATGTGCTGCCTAAGAAGATCCTGAGCAAGATTGATGTGGAAGGGGTTGTCCTTACTCCGAGCGATCTGATTGTTCGTGCTTTTGATGGATCCAAACAATATGTTTTTGGTGAAGTCACGTTGCCGGTGAAGATTGGCCCGGAGGTGTTCAGTATTGTCTTCTATGTGATGGACATCCAGCTAGCATATAGTTGCTTATTGGGGCGTCCTTGGATACACGCAGCTGGGGCAGTTTCGTCAACTCTCCACCAGAAGCTGAAGTATGTCTGGAACGGTCAGATTGTGACTGTGTGCGGTGAAGAAGACATTCTGGTGAGTCACCTATCATCTTTCAAGTATGTAGAGGTGGATGGTGAGATCCATGAGACTTTATGCCAGGCATTCGAGACTATTGCTCTTGAGAGGGTGGCTTTTGCTGAGCAGAAGAAGCCAAGTGCCTCAATTGCATCGTACAAGCAAGCAGTAGAGGTTGTCAACTCTGGCAAGTCAGAAGGCTGGGGCAAGATGGTGGATTTGCCTGTCAAAGAAGATAAGTTTGGTATTGGTTATCAACCTCTGCAGGCGGAGCAGATTGAGCAGAAAGGGCCGAGTACATTTACCAGCGCTGGGCTGATGAATCATGGAGACGTCTTTGCAACCGGTGTTGAAGACTGTGACAGTGATTGTGATCTAGACAACTGGGTTCGCCCGTGTGCACCAGGGGAGTCGATCAACAATTGGACAGTAGAAGAAGTGGTCCAAGTTACTCTTCAAACAGAGTAATTTTCTTTTGTTTTTCATTTTGCACAAAACCCTACGTTCTGCCCAAGGCGTAGTGGTTCATTGTAGGGCCTCATCATGTTTTTTCAATAATATCATTAATAAAGGACGTTTTGCAAACAATTTTGTGATTCCTTTCTTTCTGTTTTTGTTTTTTCATTTTCAAAAAATAAAAATGGCAATGTTTTTGCTTTTCTGACTTTCTTGAACTCGTTTTTCTAAAATAAAGCATTAAACATGTAGAAGTGATCTTACGGAATCCACTATGAACAGTTCTGTTATGGCTGTCGCATTACGCGAAAAACCGGTGGGAAAACAAGACAACAGAGCCGCCACCGTGCGTTATTTATCCCAAAAGAGGGAAAGGAAACACTCGAAGTAAACCTGGGAAAGACATGGTCTCGCGACCAAAGAGAATGGGATCGGGAGTCGGTTATGCGAAGGGAAGGTGTTAGCACCCCTACGCATCCGTCGTACTCGACGGGATCCACGCACAAAAGGAAGGAAAATGGTTGCTAAAATACTGCTCACAAACACACACACTGGCTGAAAGAGACACAGGAAAACAAAAGAAACTGACTCGGCAGGATATCGCATCCTGGGCCTACTTAGTCTATCAGGCATAGACATCAGAGTCGAAGTAGTTCGGACCAGGGGGAAACGTGCTCGCTAGGATGTCGCATCCTATGCATACGTATCTTCTCGGACTAAAGAAGAATCAGAGCACTCGTAGCTCGGCTCACGCACACCAAACACAACAGACACAGGCAAACGTGGAATCCGAATGCCAATCGCTGGACTTATATCAGATTCCGAACCAAAACAAACCCACACTGGAAACCAGATGCCACTTGATGGACTTACACTGGACTCCAAGCACACAACAAGAGGATACGGAATGCCAATCGCTGGTCTTACATCCATCTCCTGACACACACAAGACAATACAAAAAGGGCGCCCGGAGAGATCAGCTCATCTCCTGCCTACGTACCTCATCTAGTATGTGGATCAGGGCGACGTAGTTCCCCTACGCAGGGACACAGGACTAGCTAACCAGATAACAGAGGGAGATACAACTAGGGAGACTACGACTCGAGCCTAGATGTTATCATGCAAAATCATCCCTAAGTCAAGGTTGCTACCTAACTTGCACATGGAGCAAGCTATCCTAAAGCACAGGCAATAGCAAAGCAAACAATCACAGATAGCACACACTATATACACACCAAGTGGGGCTCAAACAAAGGTTAGGCTGCAAGAGCAAGCCAACTGTATCAGGGTGACGTTAGCTCTTAACCCTAACATTGAGAGTTAGGGTGAAGCAGATGAAAAGTGAGTGAAGATGAGACTTCACAGCTCTTATCCCTGGCCAGGGAGAGCTTCAAGACAATGAAAGTGTAGGTTCAGAAAGTTGGAACCCTTCTACACTTATGACTGACACAATGTACAATGATCTTGGGTTAGTATCTACAATGCATCAACACAGTGGTGTGAGCAAAGCAGATGACACACAGAATAGCAGGGGATGGATTGCACATCCCTGGTATCTGCCAATGCCTCTTCACTTAGGAGGTCTTTGGATATGTACAAGGACAAAAGTAAACAAACACAAACATTGCCTCTTAAGGAGGACTTCAGACAGGTGCCTGGCCAAGTAACAGGCCAGGTCTTCCAGACTACATGGAGAAGAGATCCTTATACCTCAATGCTCAAGCTAGCAAGCAAAGCAAAAGCAAGTTCACATTGGAACTATAGCAACTAAGGTACCTGAAATCAATCCAACATAATCAGTACTCAGCTCAAACAAAAAGCAAACAGACAATGGTCAACAAATAACTATACAGTCAAACAACAATCAATGCACAAATGTGCAAGCCACAAGGCACAAACTCAAGTCTCGAAACCTACAAAACAAACTCAAAGTTAGTCATAAACAATCAATAAGCCAACTCCAATTGAGTGCACATCATCAAGCATAAGCAATGGTGCTTTTAACCTGAAACCAAGCCCAAATGTGAGAGCACAAACCACTAGTACAAGACTAGGGTCAAAATGGGAGCAATAAATCAAAACAGAACATGAAACTTATCAAAAATCAAGGTTAATCAATTAAGAATCAAACCCAAGTGGTCTCATGTTCATATCACCAATCATCATCATTTCATGAGGTAAAGAGTACAAAGCATGCAATTTAGAAACTCATTGGACCAAACAGAAAGATCCAATTCAAATCAACTCACAAACATTTCAATAAATCCACAAAAAGTTCATGGTCAAACAGCATTCATAACATAACCTACACACGAAATTTCAAGTCATTTGGACCAAGGGAAGCAAGTCAATTAAATTCATGAAGTCAACACAAGTTCAAACAAGCTCATACAAGGCACCAAAACATGCATCAACTTCAAGCAACCATAAAACAGCAACCAAACATGATAAATGAGTGAAACCAAAGCCATGGCAAACTTCAAGATGTCTACAATACACATGCCAAATTTCAAGTCCATCCAATTATCAACAAGAATTTCACAAATCAAATGAAATCATGTATCATAAGAAGTCAACAATTGGTCAAACAGGGAAGAAAATCTCAATTAAATTGGAAATGCACTCAAAAAATCCACAAGAATTCACAAGCATTCTCAACATTCATAAGTATCATCATGCAAAAATCCAGATCAATTTGAGTTCAATAGGCATGTTAAATAAAATCAAGAAGTTGGACATGAAATGGTGTGACACAAATTGTCACACCTCCAAAGATCATAGCATATCTCTCAATCCAGGAATGCAAAAATCACAAACCATATACCAAAATGCTCCTTAAGGTGTCTAGATTATGCATACAAAATTTCAAGAATTTCCAATTAAGCATCAATATTTCATGATCAATATAGTGAGCAAGATACACAAAATGACATGTTCACATAAACCCTAGGCATTTATTTTTTTCAACCGTGCACAATTCTTGAAAAAATGTCCATAAAAAAATAGACAACATGATGAACATTATGCAAAAAGAATCAAGAAATTTGGATTTGTATTTTTTGAGTTATGGAATTTTTAATGAGGTAAAAAAAATGAAAAATGGAGAATGAAGCATGTAAACATGTGAACACAATTGAAATAAATGCCAAAAAGCCAAATGAAGAATTGCCTTGGATCAGAATCGAACACACGCGGTTTTTGAATTTGGGCGCTCCTATATGAAACACGTCATTTCATTTAACGACGTGGCAGGCTGTGACTGGCTTCATGGCACAAAAACAAAGAAACTCATGCAAATACACAGCCAAGCGAATCAAACACGATCTGGAAACGTATTTTTAGGGTTCTTGGTCATCTTCATCATGTTCATCATCATATGAACTTTTTTCTCAGAAATTGGAAATGAATACATCAATAGATTTCTCTTCTCATGCACATCACTAATACAACAATGATTTGACCTAATTCGAACTATCAAACACGAATCGAGCAGAATAACATTCAACAACCAAATTTAAATTCAGCATATCTCTCTTAATACTCAATGAAAATCCACGATTCAAAGTGTAGTACAATCAGCATGGCAAGATCTATAATAAGCATATCAACATTTCATCATTTGCCAGATTCGAAATCCAACCTGATTTGAAGAGCAGAAATGGATTGGAGGTTTCTAGGACTTGTAAAGCTGAAACAGCAACTCTTTGATGCTCAAGTTGATGAAAGGATGATGGATCGTGGCTCAAAGGTCTTGGATATAGCTCAAATCAGCAGCTGCCATGGATGATGTTCAATGTAACAGTTCCAGATTTGGCTCGAATTTGCTGAATCCTTGCTTGCTACACCTTCAATCTTGCTTGTGGATGATGGCACAAAGAAGAACTAGGCAAGGTTTATGGAAATTTTTGCAGAAAAATTGAGAGCAAAAGTTGAGAGAATTTTCACTTTTGGATCTAGATCTGAGTAGAAATGAATGCTAATCTGTTTTCTATTTTGATTATGCATATATACCATGGATTAATCATCTTTGCTAAACCAGATTAAACCAAGCCAAAAAGATTAATGAATGCAAGTGTTATGGCCAATTGGGAATTCACCCTCATGTGCATGGGGCGCATGCTACAGTACACGAAATTGGGCCTAAGCATACTCCAAATATCATTTTTAATCAAATGCCATTGATAGAAAGTGTAGAAAATGCTTATTTTTCAAATGGACTTTTTTCCTTCCAAATATTCAAATTAATTCACTTGAAAAATGCCAATTTTGTGTGATGATTTTTGATGAAATTTAATGAATGATTTGGATAGAACATGTCAAATGGAGATTGTAGCAAAAAACCCCACTCAATTTGGCCAATTGGTGTGAAAGTTATCCCACTTTGAAGTTCAAAAATTCTTGACAATGATTTGATCATAACTTGCCAACCACATATGAGAAATGGATTTTCTTGGACTTTTTGGAAAGGTGAGAGCAAGATCTTCAACTTTAATGTTGGACAAAATTCCATTTGAAACTTTTATGATGATGTAAATTTGAGGAGAAGACCTTTCCATTTTTGGCAGTTTGAAATTACAGGTCACTTACTATTTTTGGAAACTTTTCATTTGACCTCAAATTCTTCAATCTTGATCTTTGACATGTCAAATGAGACTTGTATGGACATGAATGAACCCTTTCAAACCATCTCCCACCTTCAAATCCATGAATTCAAGCACAGTTGACCACAATTGACTTTCTAGGGTTTCTGGTGGATTGAACAATGACTGATGACTTCTGAGCACCCAATATTTGACCAAACCACTTCAAAAGGACCCCTAGGTCATGTGAACATTTTGAACCAACCCTAGGGCTTTGCTTCCTTGAGAAATGCACTTGCTTGCTTGCTTGACTGATCCTCCTAACCAGTTGACCTAATCTTGTCTGATGACTTGCACTTGGGCAAAGGACAATGCAATGCTATGCAGTGGACTATGTAATGTTAATGACCTAATATGAAAATGTATGTACAAAATGGGAGGTGCAAATTTGAGGTGCTACAATGGCTCAGTATGATTTCAATAATCCCATCTACGAAGCTGAAGAGGAGAGTGAGGAAGACTGTGAACTCCCCAAAGAACTGGTCAGATTATTGAAGCAGGAGGAAAGGGTCATCCAACCTCATCAGGAGGAGTTGGAGATTATTAATCTTGGTACTGAGGACGCCAAAAAAGAGATCAAGATCGGGGCTGCTTTGAAAGAAGACGTCAAGAGAAGATTGATTGAGATGCTGAGAGAATATGTGGAGATATTCGCCTGGTCGTATCAAGATATGCCTGGGTTGGATACCGATATTGTGGTGCATAGGCTACCTCTCAGAGAAGATTGCCCTTCAGTCAAGCAGAAGCTTCGGAGAACGAGTCCTGATATGGCTATTAAGATCAAGGAAGAAGTTCAGAAGCAGTTGGATGCAGGTTTTCTGTCAGTGACTACTTATCCCCCGTGGGTGGCCAACATCGTTCTCGTGCCGAAGAAGGATGGCAAAGTCATGATGTGTGTCGATTACCGGGATTTGAATAGAGCCAGTCCGAAAGATGACTTCCCATTACCTCACATCGATGTATTGGTTGATAATACGGCTCAATCCTCGGTTTTCTCTTTCATGGACGGTTTCTCTGGATATAATCAGATTAAGATGGCGCCAGAGGACATGGAAAAGACGACATTCATTACACCTTAGGGCACGTTCTACTATAAGGTGATGCCATTTGGGCTGAAGAACGCCGGTGCTACCTATCATAGGGCTATGACGACTCTCTTTCATGACATGATGCATAAAGAGATTGAAGTGTACGTGGATGATATGATTGCGAAGTCGCAGACAGAAGAGGAGCACCTGGTAAATTTGCAGAAGTTGTTTGACAGACTGAGAAAGTTCAAACTGAGGCTGAACCCGAATAAGTGTACGTTTGGTGTGAGATCCGGGAAGCTGTTAGGCTTCATTGTCAGTGAGAAGAGGATTGAGGTTGATCCAGCAAAAGTCAAAGCTATACAAGAAATGCCTGAACCGAAAACTGAAAAGCAGGTTCGTGGGTTTTTAGGGAGATTGAACTACATTGCAAGGTTTGTATCTCACCTAACTGCCACGTGTGAACCGATATTCAAATTGCTCAGAAAGAATCAAGCAATCAGGTGGAATGATGACTGTCAGAAAGCTTTTGACAAGATAAAAGAGTATTTACAGAAACCTCCAATCCTTATACCTCCAGTTCCTGGGAGACCTCTGATAATGTACCTGTCAGTGACTGAGAACTCGATGGGGTGTGTATTGGGACAGCATGACGAGTCTGGTCGAAAAGAGCATGCCATATACTACCTTAGCAAAAAGTTTACCGACTGTGAAATCAAATATTCACCGCTTGAGAAAACTTGTTGTGCTTTGGCCTGGGCTGCTCACCGACTGAGGCAGTATATGTTGAACCATACTACCTTATTGATTTCTAAGATGGATCCAATGAAGTACATCTTTGAGAAGCCGGCTCTCACCGGACGTGTTGCCCGTTGGCAGATGATTTTAACGGAATATGATATCCAGTACACATCGCAGAAGTCCATCAAAGGTAGTATTCTGTCAGACTACCTTGCCGAGCAACCGATTGATGATTATCAGCCGATGATGTTTGAATTCCCTGATGAAGACATCATGTATCTTAAGATGAAAGATTGTGAAGAGCCTCTTGTCGAGGAAGGACCGGATCCTGATGACAAGTGGACACTGATGTTTGATGGGGCTGTGAATATGAACGGTAACGGTGTTGAGGCTGTGCTTATCAATCCTAAAGGTGCTCATATACCTTTTTCTGCCAGATTGACTTTTGATGTCACCAACAATGAGGCTGAGTATGAGGCTTGCATCATGGGGATAAAAGAAGCCATCGATCTGAGGATCAAAACTCTGGACATTTATGGAGATTCCGCTCTAGTGATTAACCAGGTCAATGGAGATTGGAATACTAATCAACCGCATTTGGTTCCTTACAGAGATTACACCAGAAGGATACTGACGTTCTTCAAGAAGGTGAAGCTGTATCATGTCCCCCAGGATGAAAATCAGATGGCTGATGCCTTGGCTACTTTGTCGTCTATGATCAAAGTTCATTGGTGGAATCATGTGCCACATGTTGCTGTGAATCGACTCGAGAGGCCTGCGTATGTGTTTGCAGCCGAGTCTGTTGTTGATGAGAAACCGTGGTACTATGATATCAAGAATTTCCTCAAGAGTCAGGAGTATCCTGAAGGTGCGTCAAAAAATGACAAAAAAACCCTGAGAAGGCTAGCTGGAAAATTTTGTTTGAATCAGGATGATGTGCTGTACAAGAGGAACTTTGACATGGTTCTGCTCAGATGCATGGATAGACACGAAGCAGACATGTTGATGTAAGAAGTGCATGAAGGATCTTTTGGTACCCATGTTGGTGGTCATGCAATGTCCAAGAAATTGTTGAGAGCCGGTTATTATTGGATGACTATGGAATCCGATTGTTTCAAGTACGCTCGGAAGTGCCATAAATGTCAGATCTATGCTGATAAGGTGCATGTACCACAAAGCCCTTTGAATGTCATGAATTCGCCTTGGCCATTCGCGATGTGGGGCATTGATATGATTGGGGAGATTGAGCCTACTGCTTCTAATGGACATCGCTTCATCCTGGTTGCGATTGATTACTTCACCAAGTGGGTGGAAGCAGCTTCCTACGCTAATGTTACCAAGCAAGTGGTTGCCCGGTTCATTAAGAAGGAAATCATCTGTCGATATGGGGTTCTTGAGAGAATCATTACTGATAATGGTTCGAATCTCAATAACAAGATGATAAAAGAGCTTTGCAAAAATTTCAAGATTGAACATCACAATTCTTCTCCTTACAGACCGAAGATGAATGGTGCTGTAGAGGCGGCAAACAAGAATATTAAGAAGATTGTGCAGAAGATGGTCGTGACGTACAAGGATTGGCATGAGATGCTGCCTTTCGCTTTGCATGGGTACCGTACTTCAGTACGTACGTCGACCGGGGCAACCCCTTACTCCCTTGTGTATGGTATGGAGGCAGTCCTACCTGTTGAAGTGGAGATTCCTTCTCTGAGAGTTTTGTTGGATGTCAAGCTTGACGAAGCTGAATGGATTCGAACAAGGTTTAACGAGTTGAGCCTTATCGAGGAAAGACGGTTGGCAGCTGTGTGCCATGGGCAGTTGTATCAGAGAAGGATGAAGAGAGCCTTTGATCAGAAAGTGCGTCCTCGAAGCTATCAGACTGGTGATTTAGTTTTGAAGAGGATCCTTCCTCCTGGTACAGATAACAGGGGCAAATGGACTCCTAATTATGAAGGTCCATACGTTGTGAAGAAGGTTTTCTCCGGTGGAGCCTTGATGCTTACAACTATGGATGGTGAAGATTTTCCGTCCCCTGTTAACTCAGATGTAGTCAAAAAATACTTCGCATGAATTGACCCGCTGGACAAAAAGAATAAAATAGTCCAGGCAAAAAAGGGCATCCCGGCGAACCGAAAAAAAAAAAGAAAAGGTTCGGGCAAAATTTAGGGATAAAAAATGAAAAGAATTTGTACACCCGGTAAGTCGAAAACCCGCAAGGGCGGCTTAGGCAAAAATGGGTATCCCGGTGGATTGAAAACCCGAAAGGGCGATCCAGGCAAAAGAGGGATTAGAGCGAAGACTACAGTCTGAGTTATCTGTACTTTATCGCGCTTCATGGTCTACCATCCCGAAGGGTATGATTGGTCTAGTCATTCTTCTCAGAAAGCAAGGAATTAGGAGAAATTGAGGATCTGTGAGTCATAACAGAATTGGGAAATAGTGGATGCCGTGTTCACATTGCCATTAGGATAGATTTTTCCTTTTGTGCGCAATTACCTCTTTCTAGGAATTGCTTCCCGATGTATTCGCCTTTTTCAGGCCCATTTTCAATCAATAAAAGTCGTTATTCAGATAAATTGCTCTCTTGTTTTTATTTTACTGTTTTGTTTGCAAAAACGTCCGAATTTTTGATAAACATTGCATATAAAAACGTGAAGGCTAGACAATAACGTGCAGAAAGATAAAACATTTGAAAATCATTTTGAATGTTGAGGACACTTGAGCGTATCTTGTCCATGCAATCCCCTGGGGCATGTTTGTCTTGATGTTTGCAAGTTATCCCTTTGGTTCCTGGCTGAAACAGAAAAGCCACGGTTTGTTCAGGGATGTTGTCAGCACTGTCCAGTAGTGTGAGAGGGTGGGGATGTTCCCCAGCAGATGAAACAGGTTCAGAACTTGTCTCCCCAGCGTAGTCAAGATCAAGAATTCCTCAGCCGGATTGAGGATGATTTCTCAACAGGAGTGAGGCTGTTTCCCCCAAACAAGTCTGAAAGCTATCAGAACTATTTTCCCCTGCAGAGGCGTCTGTGGATAGTGTTTCCCCAGCAGGTCTAAGGATTGTTAACTCCCTAGGAGGCCTGGAAGTGGTTTATCCCCAGCTAGTCTGAAAGCTGTGGGTTCCCCACTGAGTCTGAAGAATGTTAATCCCCACCGAGTCGGAAGGATGTTGCATCCCCAGCAGAGGTGTCAGTGGAGTATGTTATTCCCCAGCAGTCTGGTTTGAAGTACTGCTATCCCCGGCGTGGTCATGAGCGCTTTTCCCCGGCAGGGTTATGGATGTCTATCCCCAGCATGGTCTGGTATGTTATTTCCCCAACAGAGTTATGCATTTCCCCATCAGGGTGTGGATGTTTTCCCCTAGTGGATCTCCCTAGCAGAGGGTTTGTGTTGATGGTTTTCCCCAGCAGGTTCCCCGAGTGGATCAGGTTCGGCGAAAATTATCTCCGGTAGAGTTTATCCTACCTGTGGATTGGCAGCTCTCCCCAGTGAAGTCGCCATTGGTTGTTCCCCTAGCGGAGTCCCCGAGTGGATTGGGTCCAGTGAAGGTTGTCCCCGGTGGGATCTATCCTGTCTCCAGCAGCAATGCTATTCCCTAGTAGGAGTGAGAAGTTGGTGTTTTTCCCCGCAGAGCATATTCCTCAGACGGAGTCTCCCCAAAGAGTTGAGGAATCTATTCAAATTTGTGTGCTCGGCAGAGCAGTCCGTTTGTTCCTCAGCAGGAGTTTTCATTTGCATTGCATGTAGTGATCATTGCATCCTCAAATCGCGTAGCATTTCCATTTAATATGGAGCATTACGCCATCGAAAGATTCAAACATATGCATTCATGTGTTAAACCTAATCAAACCATATCCCCGGCAGAGGCGGATCGTTGTTCAATACCTGTACGGCACATTTGCTACAGTTGCTTCTGACAGCATTCAGAGCTGATAGTCCCCAGAGAGGTTTATTTTCTCACGCGTCCGTGAAAGGAAAGCTTGATTCTCCCCAGTGAGATCCCCAACAAGTGTTTAAGTCTTGCCTTGACGTATTGAAGATGTCATTCTTGTGATACCGGTAAGTGTCATGTTTGCACCCGTGTGTGTTCTCTTTTTTTTTGGTGTCGGTAAACACCATTGTTTCGGTGTCGGTAAACATCGAGTCCCACTCGAGTCATCGATAAATGTCTGGTCGTCCTTTTTTGGTGTCGGTAAACATCGAGTCCCATTCCAGTCATCGGTAAATGTCTGGTCGTCCTTTTTTGGTGTCGGTAAACACCACTGTTTCAGTGTCGGTAAACATCGAGTCCCACTCCAGTCATCGGTAAATGTCTGGTCGTCCTTTTTTGGTGTCGGTAAACACTATTGTTTCGGTGTCGGTAAACATCGAGTCCCATTCCAGTCATCAGTAAATGTCTGGTCGTCCTTTTTTGGTGTCGGTAAACACCATTCTTTCGGTGTCGGTAAACATCGAGTCCCATTCCAGTCATCGGTAAATGTCTGGTCGTCCTTTTTTGGTGTCGGTAAACACCATTGTTTCGGTGTTGGTAAACATCGAGTCCCATTCCAGTCATCGGTAAATGTCTGGTCGTCCCTTTATTGATGTCGGTAAACATCATCTTTCGATGTGCGTAACATCTCTCCTTTCCCCAGTTCATCCGTTGATGTCTGGTCACCTCTCCGTTGGTTTCGATAAACGATGAGTTTTTCCCAATCGTCCGTTGGCGTTTGGTTGTATTAGCTTTTTCCCCAGTAGATTCACCTCTCCGTTGGTGTCGGTAAACGTTGAGTTTTTCCCATTCGTCCGTTGACGTCTGGTTGCACATCCTATTCCCCAGTCATCGGTAAATGTCTGGTCGTCTTTGTTGATGTCGGTAAACATCATCTTTCGATGTCGGTAAACGTCGAGTCTTTTTCCCAGTCATCGGTAAATGTCTGGTTGTTCCCCAGCCAGAGACCCCCAGTAGAGTCGTCGGTAAACGTCCTGTCTGGTTTCTAGTGGCAAATACCTTTTTCCTTCCCCAGTGAAGGGTTCACCTCTCCGTTGGTGTCGATAAACGTCGAGCTTCTCCCGTTCGTCCGTTGACGTCTGGTCGAGCCCTTCCCATTCATCCGTTGATGTATGGCCACCTCTCCGTTGGTGTCGATAAACGTTGAGCTTCTCCCGTTCGTCCGTGGACGTCTGGTCGAGTCTTCCCATTCATCCGTTGATGTCTGGTCACCTCTCTGTTGGTTTCGATAAACGTTGAGTTTTTCCCATTCGTCCGTTGACGTCTGGCTGTATCTTTCCTTTGATAAAAATCAAACTCCCCAGTAGAGTCGTCGGTAAACGTCTTGTCTGGTTATTGTTGCAAATGTCCTGTATCATATCCCGCAGTGTGCAAATTTCTACGGTTCTTTGGTATTCAATCCCTGTTTACCTTGAAGGTCTGACAGCCATTGCTCTCATCCGTTCAGGTTCCGAGTTGATTGAATAGGGGCAGCTGTAGCACCTCAAATTTTCACCTCCCATTTGTATATACATTTCATGTTTAGGTCATTAACATTGCATTGTCATTGCATAGTCCATTACATGTCATCAGTCAGACTGGTCAGGAGATTCAACTGTGCAAGCAAGCAAGAGCATTGTCTATGAGATCAAAGACCTAGGGTGGTTCCCATGAGTTCACATGATTCAAAGATCATTTTGAAGTGATTTGGCCAAGTGTTGAAGGCTCAGAACTCATCAGTCCGTGTACAAATCATCTGAGGCCCTGAAAAGTCAACAGAAGTCAACTGCATAGTCAATGGTGAATTTGAAGGTGGGAAGTGGTTAGAGAGGCTTCATTCATGTTCATACAAGTCTCATTTGACACTTCAAACATCAACATTGAAGAATTTGAAGTCAGATCAAGACTTTCCAAAAATAGCAGGTGACCTGTAATTTGAACTTTCCAAAAATGGAAAGGTTTTGGACCAACTTCAACTCAAGATTACATCATCAAGGAAGCTTCAAACGAAATTTTGTCCAACATGAAAGTTGAAGATCTTTCTCTCCCATTTCCAAAACGTCCAAGATCTTGGATTTCTCATGTGTGGTTGAGGAGATATGGTCCAGTCATGGCAAAGTGTGGTTCAAACTTCAAATGAGCATAACTTTCAAACCAAAACTCCAATTTGGGTGGTTCTTTTTGCACTTTGATCCTTGTAACATGTATTTTTCAAGCATACTATCACTTGGCATGAAATCTCATTACATGATCATTGGTGCATTCATGAAGATTTTTGGGAAAAATTTCATAAACTCATTTTGGTTGAGCATATGCATGCCAAACCAATTCAAAACCTTGCATGGACTCATTGTGAGAGATTTTAGGGCCAGAATATGCACTGTTCACATGCATGGAGGTGCATGAAGTAGAAATTGCATTTTTGCACTTACACCTTCAAAGTCATTAATCTCATTTGCATTTGCCCTAAACCTTTCTTAAACATGACTAGCATGGAGTATATATGCTTAATCATAACTGTTTTGCTCAGAATTAACAATTCTAGATCTAGAATCACCAAATTCTCAAAAATTCTCTCTCACATTTTTTCCAAAATCTTTCAAACAAGAACATTTTCTCTTGCTTAATTCATCATCATGAAGTGCTGTTGAGTAGAATTGGACAAGAATTCAGAGGAAATCGTGGCTGTTTGAGCTAGGTGCAAAGAGTGAAGCATTCATGGCAAGTGAAGATTGAGCTGAATTCATGAGCATTTGAGCTTCCATTTCATCATCATTCATCTCAAGAAGCATATTGGAGAAGATCTGAAGCGTGGCAAGGCTTGAAAGCAAGTGATTTCAATTCTGTTCATCAAGAGGTTGGTTTTTCAACTTCTTTAATCTTCCAATCCATTATGCTAGTTGTATAGATCTTTGAATGGTGGTAAATCTGAGCTTTGAATAGAGTGATTTGGTGCTGATTTGAGTTAGTTACATGCATTTGAAGTTTTGATGATGATCCTTAATTCCTTCGATCCAAGCATATTGTGATGTTTTTGCATGAATGATTTGTGGATTCTTGATGTATGATGCATAATGATTCGAATGCTGTGCTCATTTTTCATTTCTGGACGTTTTGGATTTTTCTGGAAAATTCTGGATGAAGATCTTCATGATCTTCATCGTGTTCATATTATTTCGAGTTTTGCTAGAGATTTTCCTGCGAATTTTGCCAAGAAACGCATGTGATTTCCTGCGGAACGCTTAGGGTTTGTATGCTGAAACGCAGTCGTTTTGCATTAGGCGCGCTATGTAGTTTGAATTTGGCACCGGTTCGAGCCTGGCTGATGGCATTTCTCACATTGCCTTGCATTTTCACTAGTTCCTTCATATTTCATGCCATGCCTCCCATTTCATTTTTTATTTCTTCCATGAACTTCTAAAATTCACAATAAATTGAAAATTCATCCAAATGACCTCCAATTTTTTGCATTGTGATCCTTATCTTGTCTATTATTTTTTGATCATTAATTTCAAAATTGTGCTTGGCTGGATATTTTTTGGTGCTAGAATGTTTGAGTACATGTCCATATTTGACCTTGCCTTGGTTATCATGTTGTGAAATGCTGGTCTTTAATCTAATGAATGTGAAATTTGGCATGCTATAACTAGACACATTGCTTGACATTTTGGTGTTGATTTGGTATTTTTATCACTTGTCATTTCTGTTTTATGGTCATGTTAAGTTGGTGTGACAATTTGTGTCACACCTTTGCTTGTCCAACTTGTATGATATGTTTGCCATGCCAAATGATATCCAATTGCCCTGATTTTTTGTGTGATGCATGTTATAGATGTTGTGATTGATCATGAATTTTGTTGGAATTATTTGAATCATTTCTGATTTAATTGAGATTTTTCATTCTGGTTGGTCACATTTGAGCTTTAAAATTGCCTTGAACTTCAATTGATCATGAAATGCTTTTGGTTAATGATCTTGATATGAGACCTTTTGGAATGTTTCAAGATGTGATTGAAGTTGACTCATGTTAAATTTCGAGTTCTGTTTTGAATGTTTGACCTACTTTTGACCCTAGGCTTTGACCTAGTGGTTTGGACTCACTGTTTAGATTGTGGATTTCAGGTTCAAAGGCACATTGCCATGATTGGAGTGGCTCATTCATTTGAGTTGATTACTTGATTGATTTTGGCTAATATTGAGTTGTTTTGTAGGCTTTGAGAACAAGTTGCCTAATGGCTTGTGCTTTGCTCATTGTGGCCTAATGCTTTGTCTGTCTGTGTACTATTACCTGATGACTGTTGTCTGTTTGATTGTCTGAACTGTGAACTGATTGGTTTAGATTTTTCAACAGGTACCTAAGTTGCTTTGAGTTCTTTTGAACTTGCTTTTGCTTTGCTTGGTTGCTTAACCATTGAGGTATAATTTCCCTGACTTCATGTAGTCTGGAAGACCTGTCCTGTTATGTGGGCAGGCACCTGTCTGAAGCCCTCCTTAAGAGGCAATGCTTGTGAATGTTTAAGTTTGTGCCAAGCAGGTAAAGACCTCTTAAGAGGCAATTGGCAGATAAAAGGGATGTGCAATCTATCCCCTGCTATTCAGTTGTGTCATTCACCTTGCTCACACCATTGTGTTGATGCATTGTGGATAAAAGCCCAAGATCTTTGTTGTGTCAGTCATATGTGGAGAAGAGTTCCCACATTCTGAACTCCCACACTTTCATTTGTCAAGCTCTCCCAGGCCAGGGATAAGAGCTGTGAGGTCTTACCCTCACTTTCCATTTCATCTGCTTCACCCTAACTCTCAATGTTAGGGTTAAGAGCTACAAACACCCCATTCCAGTTGGCTTGTGTCTCAAAGCCTAACCATGTATGAGCCCAATTGTGTGTATATAGTGTGTGTGCTTGCTTTGTGTGCTTGTATGTATTTGCCTGTGCTGTTTAGGATAGCTTGCTCCCTGTGCAAGTTAGATAGAAACCTTAACATAGGGATCGTATGCATGACAACTTCTAGGCTCGAGTCGTAGTCTCCCTAGTAGTTTGTGTTTCCCTTTGTCTCTGGTTAGGCTAGAAGTTCTTTCCCTGTGTAGGGGAACTACGTCGCCCTGATCCTCATACCAGATGAGGTACGTAGGCAGGAGATGAGCTGATCTCTCCGGGCAACCTTTTGCTTTTTTTAACCCCTTTGTGTGAGCAGGAGTCTGACATAAGTCCAGCGATTGGCAGTCGGTTTCCTGTGTGTGTGTTTGTTGTGTGCTTCGAGTCTGATGTAAGTCCAGCGATTGGCATTTGGTTTCCAGTGTGGGTTTGTTGGTTCAGAGTCTGATGTAAGTCCAGCGATTGGCATTCGGTTTCCATGTTTGCCTGTTTTGTGTGGAGTCTGACGTAAGTCCAGCGATTGGCAGTCGGTTTCCTGTGTGGTTTTGTTTGGCGTGCGTTAGCGGAGCTACGAGTGCTCTGATTCTTCTCCGGTCAGAGAAGATACGTATGCATAGGATGCGACATCCTAGCGAACACGTTTCCCCCTGTCCCGAACTACGTCGACTCTGATGTATGTGCCTGACAGACTACGTAGGCCTAGGATGCGATATCCTGCCGAGTCCTGTTTCTCTTGTCTTTCTGTGTGTTCCTTCCAGCCTTGTGTGCAGTGTCTGAGCAGTTTTTAGCAACCTTATCCGTTCTTTTGTGCGTGGATCCCGTCAAGTACGACGGATGCGTAGGGGTGCTAATACCTTCCCTTCGTATAACCGACTCCCGATCCCATCTTTCTCTGGTCGCGAGACCATGTCTTTTCCAGGTTTACTTCGAGCGTTTCCTTTCCCTCTTTTGGGATAAATAACGCACGGTGGCGGCTCTGTTGTTTCGTTTTCCCGCCGGTTTTTCGCGCAATGCGACAAAGAGCAGTTGGCTAGAGCTTTGAGGATTATTGAAGATGAAAAAAAGAGACAAGTCCTTGTGAAGACTCAGAGGGAAGCTAGAGCCAAAGCCCTTATTGCAGAGTGGGAAGCGAAGCTAAGGGTTAAGGAAGAAGAGCAAGCGAAGATTATGGCCGAGAGAGATCATTATCTTGCTGAGAGGGACCATTATTTCCGACAGATGAAGATTCATCAGAAAGAGGTGGGAAGACTTCGGCTGGAGAACACTGAGCTCAGGCTCGCTATGAAGTTTACCAGGATGGTTGATGATGCAGAGTCTTCTGTGAGACCTTCTTCAGATTAGCTTTTATTGCAGTGTTATCATGTGTTGGATTACCGTCAGGCATGTTGACAAAATTCACTTGCTTGTATTTCTTTCTGATTCTGGAGGATTGTAAAGTTGATTTGTATCACACATGATGTATGATTCTCGCACGTGTAGCGCACTTTTGTTATACAGTGGTTATTATTAGTCAGTGATTGATCTTCAAGCTTTATTTGCTTTTCTGTGTACACTCACCTAACACACACATGGGCGGGTGATGTCTTTGCTAAATCATAACTCTCTGCTCTGTATGGTAAAACCAGATGATTGATGTCAGAATGTTACCGTCAGATTATTATCCGTCTCAATGAAACCAGAATCGAAAGACAGAGTGTTCCTCATATGGATAGACATTGCATTCATGCATGAATCATAATAACTTGTCTTCTATTTTGCAGGTGTCGGTTTCTAATGTGTTTGATTGTTTCAGGAATCATTGCTCGCACACGCAGAATCATTCCTTTGCACGTAGCTCGTCCGCACAGATACCCTACCAGACGCAACAAACCTAAACTGATGGATCCACCCAACGCTGACATTCCCGAGCTGAAAGAGAAGATGAGTGAGTTGATCAACGTCATGCAAGGGTTTGCCTTGGGGCAGAAAGCACTTGTTGAGAAGGTGGAGAAGCTTGAGCGGGCTTCGGTTGCCAATAGTGGCAATAATCAAGAGGGTACCTCCAACAATGGTCCCGGTGGTTCTAGGGATGGTGGCGATCACAGAAGGAAGGCAACTATTGCTGGTGTAGTTATCAATAATGGTGGTGGTTTTGGTTTTGCTACAGGCAGGGGACTAGGTCCCTTGGGCAATACTCTGAAGGATAATCAGTTTCCTCCTTTCTTTAGGGCTGTGGAGGATAAAGAAGAAGATCAGTTCTCTGTGCTGAACGAGCAATTTGGTCAATATGGTGTTCAACCGTCAAACAAAGAGATTCAGGTACTGGCAGAAAAGATCAGGGCTCTGGAAAGCCATACCTCTCCTGGGGCTATCAATATGATAAAGATGGGGCTGATTGAGGGGATTGTGATCCCACAGAAGTTTAAAGTGCCAACGTTTGATAAGTACAATGGGAGTTCTTTCCCAGAAACTCATCTTCAGGCCTTTGTCCGAAAGATATCTGCCTACACCATGGATCAGAAGCTCTGGATGTACTTCTTCCAGGATAGCTTATCTGGCGGGTCTCTTGAGTGGTATTCCAAGTTGAGATCATCAGATATTAAGAGCTGGCAGGATTTGGAAGATGCTTTCTTTAAACAGTACCAATTCAATGCTGACATGGCACCTAGCCGTACCCAGTTGCAGGGTATGTCTCAGAAGCCGAATGAAGGGTTTAAAGAGTATGCACAAAGGTGGAGAGAGTTGGCTGCCAGAGTTCAACCACCGTTAGTGGATCGGGAGATGTCTGATTTGTTCATGGGTACCCTTCAGGAGACTTTTGCTTAAAGGATGGTGGGTTGTCCCGTCACTGGTTTTGCAGACATAGTAGTGGCTGGTGAGAGAATTGAAAGCTGGTTAAAAATGGGGAAGATACAGGGAAATGCTTCGTCGTCTGGATCGAAGAAAGCCATTTGGGAACGGTCAGCGTAAGAAGGAGGGTGATACGAGTGCTGTGTATGCCCAGAGAGGACATGGTAGGGATCGTTACTACCAGCATACTGTAAGACCCCAATTTTGTCCCTAAGATCCCTCATGGCATCATATCATACCATGTCATTGCCTCAAGGATCTTTGTGCACCTTTGCTTCCCTCCTAGTGGGTGGGTTATCTTGTGAGTGTGGTTCTTGATCACCAAGCATGTATTGCATTTGTATATCATTGCTTTTCATCTGTTTATTAACCAAAAGTACAAAAATATTGTCATCTAACCATGTTACTTGCAGATGAAGCCAGTTAGGTCAAATCAGTCAAAACAGTCATTAAACAGTGGATGGTGGCCATTCTTGAAGAATTTGGGCACCATGATCATTCATCAAGAGTTCATATGAGTTGTGGCATCATTTTGAATCAAGATCTCAAGTGGTATGGGCTTGGAATTCATCAGAACATGGTTCAGTCAACCAAAACCCTAGCAAAGTCAACTGAAGTCAATTGTGGTCAACTGTGCATTTAATCAGTGATTTGATGGTGGGAATTGGTCTGAGAGGTCTCATTGATGTCCATATAAGCCTCATATAACATGTCAAACATCCACAGTGAAGGATTTGAGGTCAGACAAAAAATTTCCAAAAATAGTAAGTTGACCTGTAATCGGAATTTGCCAAAAATGGAAAGTTCTTCTCCTCAAAATTACATCATCATACAAGCTTCAAATGAATTTTTGTCCAACATGAAAGTTGAAGATCTTGTTCTCCCATTTCCAAAAAGTCCAAGAATACTCATTTCTCATGTATGGTTGGCAAGTTATGATCAAATCATTCTCAAGAATTTTTGAACTTCAAAGTGGCATAACTTCCAAACCATTTGGCCAAATTGAGTGAGGTTTTTTGCTACAAGTCATATTTGATATGCTCTATCCAAATCCTTCATCACATTTCACCAAAAACCTTCCAATCAAAATGGCCTTTTTCAAGTGGCTTGAATTTAAAATGAGAAAAGTGGACTTTCAAATTAACCATTTCCTACACTTTTTACCATTTGCCAATGTTCAGAAATCAAATTTGGAATGTGTTAAAGCCCAATTTCGCACTATAGCACATGCACATGCAACATTTGAGTGAATTTCACTAATTGGCAAAACACTTCATTTTGAGCTAATGTGATTACCATTCCACTAACCAAGCTTAAGCTTCATTAAACAGAGTATATATTGCTCATTTTCTGATAGAAAACCCTAGCCACTATTCACCAAAACAGATCCAAAATTCATTTTCTCTCAAACTCTCATTTTCCTCACTTGAACTTTTTTTCTGAAAATCTCCAAAAGAGCTCGTGCCTTGTTGATTGTTTCATCATCTGCAAACCTTTTTGAAGCTTTTGCAAGGATAGATTCACAACTGTAGAGCTGGAACCGCACTGTTGCATTCACATATCTTCCATGGCAGTCGAATTTTGGAGCTAGAATCAAAGCAACAGAGCTTGCAATACTTGTCCATTCATCATCTGGAACATATTTGTGCATCTGTTTCAGCTAATCACGGCCAGAAAACCATCATTTCATCACTGCATCTCCAAAGAGGTTGGTTTTCGACTCTCTTATTTTTTGAAATCATGCTATGCTTTAGAAAGATCTCTCCATACTGATTGTAATGAAACTTGAATCGTGGAAAATGGTTGAGTATTAAGAGAGTTGTGTTGAAATGAAATTTGATGTTTAAACTTTATTTTGCTTGATGCTTCCATTTCAGCATGATTTAGTGTTAATGATTGTTAGTTTGTTGATGTACATGATGAGATGAACATATTGGTATGTCGATTTTTGATTTTGGTGAAACATTGTTCTTGCTGGGGTTTTGAATGATGAACAAGATGAACTGTAGCTCGAAACCCTATTTTTCCTTACCAAACCCGTGTTTTGATCTGTAGGATCCTATTTTGCATGAGCTTCCGAGTTTTTCCCCCATGTGGCCAATCAGGCGTGGACACGCCCTTAAGTGAAACGCAGCGTTTCACTTAAGGGGTTGGATAATTACAATTATGCCATTTCCGGTTTTAATTATTTCATTAATCATTTCATTATTTCAATATTTATTTCATTTTGTGTCCCAATCTTCAAAAATCCATAAGTTCTTCAATATTTATCCAAATTTGATGGGATCTTTTGCAAAATGCCTTCTTTTGATCTCTAGTTTATTATGATGATTTTTCCAGATTTTTTGCATGTGTGGATTTTAAAATGTGCTAGGGTTTGTTCATGTGTATCCATTTTGTGTATGCCAGGCCATTTTGCTTATGAAATGATGATACTTAATCCAATGCCTCTGAAATTGTTTGTGCTTAAACTAGACATGTTCATGGTGATTTTGGTATAGAGTTTGTGAATTTATCATTGCTGGTTGTGGAGATATGATTTTTTTAATAGGGGTGTGACAATTTGTGTCACACCATGCATGTCCAACTTCATGATTTTCATTACCTTGCTTATTTAACTCAAAATGGTCTAGATTTTTGCATGAATATACTTGTGGATGTTGAGATTACATGTGAGTTTTTCTGGAATTATTGATGGCATTTCCTATTTGTTTGATAATTTCTCCCCTGTTTGACCAAATTGTTGACCCCTTGTGACACATGATGTTATATGATTTATGAAATTCTAATGCTTAATTGGATGGACTTGAAATTTGACATGTGAATTGTAGACATCTTAAGGTTTGTCATGGTTTTAGTCCCATTCATTTATCATGTGTTGTCACTGTTTTATGATTTATTGAAGTTGGTGCATGTTTTGATGCTTTGCATGAGTTTGCTTGAACTTACTTTGACTTTCTGATTTTCATTGACCTACTTCCTTTGATCCAAATGAGCTGAAATTTGGTATTCTTATCATGTTATAGATGATGTTTGATCATGAATTATTTGAGAATTTATTGAAATGTTTGTGATTGGATTTGAGTTGAATCTTTCTGTTGACTTCTTTGAGGTTCTATTTGACATGCCTTGACCTAATTTGTTTGTGAAATGATAATGATGAATGATATGAACATGAAACCATTTGGGTTTGTTTCTTAATTGTTCGAACTTGATGTTGGATATCTTTCACTTGCTGTTTTGGATTTCTTATCTCTTTTTGACCCTAGGCTTGTCCTAGTGGTCTTGTTTCTCATGTTTAAGCTTGCTTTTCAGGTTAAGAAGCAAATGCCTTAAGGAGACTTATGCAAGTTGATTAAGTTTGATTGATTATCATGAACTAACTTGTTTGTTTTGTAGGATGCTTAGCTAATATGCTTTGAGCTTTGTGCATTGCACAATTGACTGATTGTGTTGACTGTTGATCCTTATCTTATGTTGGTTTTGAATTTGAGTTGTATACTGATTTTGTTTGACTGGTTTCAGGTACCATTAGTTGCTCAGTTCTTTTAAGAACTTGCATTGCTTTGCTTGATAGCATTTGCATTGAGGTAGAATCCTTTTTCTTCATGTAGTCTGGAAGACCTGGCCTGTTACTTGGCCAGGCAACTGTCTGAAGTCCTCCTTAAGAGGCGATGTTTGTGCTTGTTTACTTTTGTCCCAAGCAGGAAAAGTCCTTTAAATAAGGCAATTGGTAGAATCCAAGAGATATGTAACCTATCTCCTACTATTCTGTGTGTCACTCACCTTGCTCACACCACATGTGTTGATGCATAGTGAGTAAAACTCCAAGATCTATAGAGTCTAACTTGTGGAGAGAGTTCCTACTTTCTGAACTCCCACACCTTCTGATATTTAAAGCTCTCCCTGACCAGGGATAAGAGCATGAGGCACACCCCTCATATCCTTTCATCTGCTTCACCTTGGCTCTCAATGTCAAGGTTAAGAGCACCATTAACCCTATTCCAGTTGGCTTCAATGCCTAATCCTTTTGTATGAGCCTAATTGTTTGGTTATAGAGTGTGCTGAATGACTTTGGTTGATTGATTACTTAGTTCATTTGTACATGTCTGCTTGCATGCTTTGTGCATTTATCATCATTAATTGCTCATTAGTGCATGATCATTTCATTTGTCTTTGTGACATATCTTTGTTGTTTGCCCATTGAGGACAATTGTAAGACCATTCATTGGCCATTGTTCCTATGATATGGAAGTGAGTGTAAGACCATTTCATTGGCCATTCATCTTCTCTTTGCTTGATGCATTTGTTTGTTGTATGTGAGGATGCAATTGTAAGTCCATGTAATTTGGCATTTGTTTTTCCTATGATCATATGTTGGAGGTTAGAATAAGCCCAGATAGATTGGCATCTGACATCCAAGTGTTTGCTTTGTTGTTGGAGATTGGTATAAGTCCAGATAGATTGGCATCCGGTATCCACCTTTTATTTCTTTGTTGAGGAGATTGGTATAAGTCCATAGAGTGGTCTCTAATATCCAGTTTTGTTTTAGGAGATTGGTATAAGTCCAGTGATTGGCATCCGGTATCCGCTTTTGTTGACTTTCTTCTTTTGCTTTGCTTGTTTGTTATTGCTCATTGCCTATTCCAAATGACACACTTGAATCATCTTCTATATGATTTCAAGAGGTGAACCTTCTAGGAAGTTTTACACTCCATCTTCATCCATTCATCCATTTTGTCCTAAGCCTTTTCACACATTGCTTTCAAAACTTGAGATAAATATTGTGCAAACATCTTCATGCTTTTAAATTAAAAACCTGGACCCCAAGTCCTTGACTATTTCAAACTCCATTTTCATAATACTTCTTTTGAATCAATCTTGATCATACTTTGACCCTACTTTTGTGAATAATCATAATCAATTAATTTCACCCATTCAATTGTTTTGTGGCTTCGTCCATTCTTGCTAAGTTTTCATACATTAGCCATAGGTTTGATTTATCCTAGTTGGTTGATGTTAATCTCACCTATCTGTCCTTAGTTGATTGAATTGTAAGTCTTCCTTGCTTATTATAGGGTTAACCCCTCACTAGCAAGTTGAAGCTTCTCTCACATGGTGGACTTGTTGTTTGTATAAGGTTGAGTTTTCTCCCGTGGATAACGTAAGACCTTAGGGCTTGTGTTTAAAATTGAATCCACTAACTTTTGGAAATCTTTTAGCCGAACTACGGCATTTTGATCCTTACCTTTGATGGGAGGTACGTAGGCAACGGGTTCATCCGTTCGAACACAAAAACAATAAAAATTGTATATCCTTTTCTCATCATCCCAATCATGTTTGCACAATAAATATTTCATAACAAATAACAATTTTATACAACAAGTGTGAAAAGGGCTCCCTAGGAGTACCTAGGACGTAGTGGGTGCCTAACACCTTCCCATTGCGTAATTTACCCCTTACCCCGATCTCTGATCTTTTTATTAGTTTTCTATGTGTAAAACTTCTTAGGCTTTTGTTCGCTTTTTAGCCAGTCCTTTGGATAAATAAAAGTGCGGTGGCGACTCGATTTCTTTGTATGCTTTGCTTATGGTTTAATCAATAAATCATATAGCGACGAATACACCGCTTCAGAAAAGTGGCGAATCTGCTGGGGATAAATATCCTTGGTGGTATTGCCTATTTTTCACCCTTGTTGTGTGCTATATTGTAATTTGTTATATGACATATTTTTGTACAATTTGGGATAACTGTATTGATTGTAATGTTTGAATTGCTTGATATACAATTGCTGTTTGCTTTGGTGATCTGTGAGATGAGTTCTATACCCGAACTCGAGTGCACTCTAGGATAGGAGAATGGCATAGTCTTGTTGACTGGTGTGGAGTATTCCTTAGCCAGTTGACTTGCGAGTCCATTCACTTGGTGGAGGTCATGTTGGATTAATAATGTCACACAAGTTATTTGTGGTTAGGAATTATTCTTTCAATCATGTGCCGCAGAAGCCAAGGACCGTAGTTTACCAAACCCATCTTGGCTTATTTTTTAGGACGTAGTGCGGAGGTCGTTCAGATGTAAGTTCTGATGCGATTGTTACGCGATACTACACTCATAAGAGTCTCTCTTGAGAATATTCTTGGTGTCATACCCCAAAATTTGCCCACTAATCTTATAAAACATTTCTCGAAGCACTCCAACTTATTCTGCAAGGCACTGATCTTAAAGGAACAAAGGGCCAGCTCACAACAGACCCACTCCAGAAAAGGGCCTAAACTAGCTTGCTCGCTAGGCGAGCAATTCCTTCGCCTAGCGAACCCCTCGTTATGACACTCGCCCCAGCGAAGCACCAGATCCAGTAAAAGCCCAAACTAGCTGGCTCGCTAGGCGAGCAACTCCTTCGCCTAGCGAAGCTTGCGAATATCAGAATTTCTGGGCTTCATTCTGAGCCCATTAGGTCACAACAAGAGCATTATAAATAGCCAAGCTTCAGTCACGAAAATGGGGACGAAGAGAGACGAAGACGGACGGAAACCCTGGCATAGAAACCCTGGAGATCAACTTAAGGAATTCCGAGTAAAGAAACCCTGAAGGCCACTCATCCGCACCGAAGCTACCGCCGCCCAACTCCATCCGATACCAAGAGAGATCAGTCCTTTCAACATCGCAGCTCAGTTGCGAACAGGTTTGCGTATCACCTATGCTTTAAGCTTTTAATCGATAATCTCTACATACATAAGGCGTCATGATTAATGTTTTGGATATGTAATTTGATTTCACATGTGAATTTAAGTATGCCTGAATATCTTGAATGTTTGTCCATGCTATTCCCGTAATCAAATGCCATAAAGTTCAGGTTCCGGAGATCATGCTGCCATCAAATTCAAAACCCGTGGCCGCTCGCTAGCACATCGCTAAGCGAGCCTGTAGCGAGCATTCGCTGAGCCTTCGCTAGGCGAAGCAGGAGCAAACGAAGCAGTGGCCTTTTTGTTTCTTTTCTATTCTGCCTTATGTTTATCTAATCAAGATTCATTATAATTCTGCATTATTTGGCCTGATTTTATGACTGTTGTGTTGTTGTGCAATTTTCAATTGTACTTTATCTCGAGGTTCTAACCCGTGTGCTGAATTGTGTAAAGACTTACATGTTCCCGAGGAAACGACCGGCTAGGTATCCCACTTTATTTGCGGGGTACCCTTATGGAGATTCACCCAGAATTACTCAATTGGTTTTAATGTATTAATTTCATGGCGAAGATCCACCATAATGGCTTAATCGATCTTAATGTATTAATTTTAATGTGGACCTAATTACCTACTTGATTACGGTTACCTAATTAATTGTAAAACTTTGTCTTTAAATAAGTGATCTTGGACCTCTCTTTGTTACCCCACGATTATGGTATTACGGTCATGTCCCGCGAATGTGGGGATGCACTTAGCAAAGACCCTTCGGTTAAATCATCATAGTCCCTCGAATGTTGCCTTTGTCCCTCGATGACCCTTCGGTGTAGCCTACGGTTAAATGATGATAGTCCCTTCGAATGCTAAGGTATCCTCATAACTGTTGCCTTCAATGACCAATCGATGACCCTACAATGACCCTTTTACATCCAAAGGATAAAACTACTTACTTCTCAATAGTAAGGACAGTTTTACCCTCATAAGGATAGGAAATGCCCGTAAAGACCTCGGACAGGTATAACCCTTAATTGCTCATTCATAACCTAAAATACTTTTCACACCTCACACATTTCAAAACATCCTTTTTTAGAAAATCACCACTTGGCATGCATCCATACTAGGATCATTGCCGAGTTATATTTTTCTAAACGACTTTCAAAGCTAAACGAGATAACCACTTTGTATACATTCATACGAGAATCATTACAAAGTTAAATTCTCCTTTTCAAAACATTTCCCATACATTTCTCAAACACTTTTTCAAGCTAGGAAAACATAAATGATTGAGCAATTAAGAGCCCATGGATAACCATGGATACAAAGGGTGCTAACACCTTCCCTTTGTATAATGTACCTCCCGAACCTAAGTATCTAAATTAAGGTCTTTCCTGTTCTTTTCCACCTTTCCTTATTGGATAAAAGAAAAGTCGGTGGCGACTCTTGCTAACCGCGACATTGCGATTAAAAACACATTAAAGTCAGTTCACCGTATGACAGAACTGGCGACTCTGCTGGGGACTACAAAGAGAGGTCACCTTAAAAAATCGTTTATGTTTTCAAATTGTTCCTTCTTTTAAGGGAATTTTTGAGTGAAAGATCCTACACCCGGATCTAGTGTACCTTAGGTAAGTAGCAATAGATCATCGGGACTATCCGGCGTATACTGGAATGGTTAAAATGATGGCTACGGTTAATGTGACACTTTGGATGTCCTGATGTTCCTCATGTTTACTTGAGGAAAAATTTGGCATTCGCGTGGTGTCATCAAAGCATTAACCAGACCTTTAGAACCCTAATTGACTCATCCTAGCCATTAGAAAGTAGTGAGATAACTGACTTTGGTTCCGACTGAGGTTGGTTGATACTCGATACTACACTCTTTGAGATTGGACTTTAGGGAAGCTTTGGTCAACCACTCGGTGTTGCACTGAAGTGGGCTTAAAGAAAGGTCAGTGATTTGAGATCCTTCTAGAACCCGTTTACTATTCTAGGACAGGTTGAACCAACCAAACTTCAGTGGGGAGGGTACTTACCTATGGAACTCATGCAAGCCTTAAAACCTAGGAATGATTGTTATGTGACTTGCTTGTGCTCGCTATTTACATAACATCCTAACATCATAACATCATAACATCATAACATCATGGCATTATACTAACCATTTCAAGGACTTTAAACATTGAAAACATTTCATACATTGCATAGCATAACATAACATCGCATAACAGGTATTCTAAGGGATCAGTGTTCTCACGGTTTTCCTGCAAACAGAAAAATGGACCTCGAGCAAACTGTCAAAGATCTCTATGCCCAGAATGCTCAACTCCAGGAGATGATCTTGAAATTATCCAAGGGGCAGGAAGAACTGAAGGCTCTCTTGCTCGAGAAGAAGAAAGACCAGAAACCTGTGGGTTACATTAACCCGGGAAGAAGACTTAAAAGACAGGCCGCGGGAGTCAAGTTTGGAATTCCGAATGGTCCAGAAGAGGGGACGGATTCAGACAATGAGAATGTTGATCCCTTCAACCCTGAGGATGAAGATGAAGATTATAAGAATGAACAGTACCCTCCAAGGGATGATAAGTACCAGTTGCTGGAAGAACGTATGCTAGCTATGGAGGGTCAGAAGGCGCCCGGTCTGGATTTCGAAAGCTTGGGACTGGTCTCTGATGTGGTCATTCCTCGCAAATTCAAGGTCCCCGCCTTCACTAAGTATGATGGGGCATCTTGTCCTCAGATGCATCTGAGAGCTTACGTGAGAAAGATTCAGCCGTATACCACTGATAGGAAGCTATGGATCCACTTCTTCCAAGAGAGTCTGTCTGGCACACAGTTGGAATGGTATTATCAGCTCGAGAGCTTTAACATCCACACATGGACTGATTTAGCGACAGCTTTCTACAAGCACTACTAGTATAATTCTGAACTAGCGCCTACTCGGCTACAGCTGCAGAGTATGACTATGGGATCTAAAGAAAGTTTCAAAGAATATGCTCAGAAATGGAGAGATTTGGCTGGCAGAGTCAAACCCCCCATGACTGATCGAGAGTTAGTGGACATGTTCATGAGCACACTGACTGGCCCATTCTACAGCCATCTATTGAGGAGTTCCTCATTGGGTTTCACTGAACTTATATTAACAGGTGAGCATGTTGAAAGTGGCATTCGAAGTGGGAAGATACAGGCGACTACCTTTGATCCTCCGGGGACTCCTAATGACATCACTGCCCCTCTGCCTAACCTTGACGAGACTGTTAATGCTGTGGAAGATGCTGATAACGATTGTGACTTGGATAGCTGGATTTTCCCAAAAATTGGTGACGGACTCAATAATTGGAAGGCTGAAGACACTATCCCGATTTCCTTTAGTCAGGAATAATTGTTATTGCTATTTTTGTGTTTCAAAGCATTGTGTCTATACCCGGGGCATAATAGCTAATTTTTCAAGGGTTTTTGTCATTTTCATAAGCATATTCATATTCAATAAATCAATGGACTTTTTGAATTCAAATATTGCGCTCTTTATCTTTCTTGTCATTTTTCAAACAAGCTATGTTCTCTTGCACACACTCACGTAACAGTTTTCCGGTCCATATCCACTCTGGATCCTGTTGATAATAGTTCTGCTACTGTTCATTATGACTTTGAAAATCCGATCTACCAAGCCGAGGGTGGAAGCGAGGAAGATTGTGAAGTCCCTGGAGAACTTGCCAGACTGGTACTACAAGGAGAAAAGACCATACAGCCGCATGAGGAATCAATTGAAATTGTAAATCTGGGTACTGAAATAGACAAGAAAGAAGTCAGAGGTTTCTTGGGACACTCGAATTACATTGCCCGATTCATTCCACACTTGACTGCTACCTGCAAACCCATCTTCAAATTACTAAAAAAGAAAAATCAAGAGATGGTATGGAATGATGAATGACAAAATCAAGAAATATCTCCAAGAACCTCCAAGTCTGATGCTACCAGTTGAAGGAAGACCTCTAATCATATATTTGACCGTGTTAGAAAATTCAATAGGGTGTGCCGGGGCAACATGACGAGTCTGGGCGAAAAGAGCATGCCATACACTGCCTTAGCAAAAGGTACCGACTGTGAAACAAGATACTCACAGCTCGAGAAAGCTTGTTGTGCTTTGGCTTAGGCTGCTCGCCGACTAAGACAGTATATGTTGAATCACACCACTTTATTGATTTCTAAGATGGATCCTATCAAATATACATCTGAGAAACCTGCTCTCTCCGGAAGAACAACAAGATGATTACTGAACTTTGCACGCAGTTCAAAATAAAACGCCATAACTCTTCTCCGTACCGGCCAAAGAGGAAAGACGCCGTGTAGGCTGCTAATAAGAATATCAAGAAGATCATACAAAAGATAACAGTAACATACAAAGACTGGCATGAGATGTTACCGTTTGCTCTTCATGGTTATCGCACTTCAGCGCGCACCTCGACTGGGGCAACTCCTTTCTCTTTAGTCTACGGAAGGGAAGCCATTTTGCCAGTGGAAGTTCAGATTCCCTTTCTAAGAATCATGAAAGAGGCGGGCTTAGATGAGGATGAATGGATTCAGACTCGGCTCGATCAGATAGATTTGATTGATGAGAAGAGACTTGCGGCTGTTTGTCATGGGCAGATATATCAGAAGCGCATAACCCAGGCATTCAACAAAAGGGTCAAGAGACGGGTGTATCAAATCGGCGAATTGGTGATAAAGCGTATCATTCTACCACAAGGTGATCCCAGGGGCAAATGGACTCCCACATACGAAGGGCCATTTGTGGTTAAGAAAATATTCTCTGGTGGAGCCATGATACTTGCTACAATGGATGGCGAAGACTTCCCGCATCCTGTGAACGCAGACATAGTTAAAAAATACTACGCATAAAAGAGACCCGCTAGGTCGACGTACCTAAGCAAAAGTAAGGGCATCCCGACGAACCAAAAGGGTTCGGGCAAAAATTAGGGATAAACATATAAAAATGTACACCCGGCAAGTCGAAAACCTGAAAAGGCGGCTTGGGCAAAAAGGGGTATCCTGGTGGACTGAAAACCTGAAAAGGCGGTCCAGGCAAAAATTAGGGATTAAAGCGTATGACTATGCCCCGTTCTCTGTCAGCTTCCACCAAGTTCAAGGGACTGAACAAGCCAATCACTTCTATCCGACAGCAGGAGACGAGATGCTTGAAGACATGATGACAGTAGTGGAATTAATATCAATAGGACTTTTTCTGCATAGCTTTCTCTTTGTTTTCTTGACGATTTCCTCTTACTAGGATTTCTGTCTTCGTGTACACAAATTGCCTGTTTATAGGCCCTCTTTCAAAATCAATACAATTTTATCTCCAAAAAAGATGCTTTTGTTTTCACTTTTTCTGTTTCGTTTGCATAAACGTCAGTTGATTTAATTTGAATGAATATATGCATTTGAATATGATCGATGTTTATCAAAAATGCATGCATAAAATAGAAATAGCAATTACTATACGACTTCAAGATCGAGGAGAAGGTCTAATCACGCTTCCGAATGAATCCGTTGCTAATTCGATTCCCCAACAAAAACCAGTTATTCCCCAGAAGAAATTGGCATCACTAGACAAATTAGTCGTCTCTTCTACCCCCCAGCCAGGCTCTGTCGAATGTTTCTACTATCAGACAGAAATCAAATACCCCCAGCTGAGACCGGGTCATCAATACAAATATCTCCGACCAGAAGACTAGATTTATTTCCCCAGTAGAGTCCCCTGGAAGAACGTTTCAGGCGCATAATTCATTCATTACATCATTTCATAACATATACATACATACATTGTTCGCATTTAGTTCCAGAAACATAAAACATCTCATACATCATGACATGGCATGAAGCTAACTTTGTTTTCAGGTTAATTATCCTCCTGATACAATCAAAACAAAGGTCCATTCAGACGGACATCCTTATCAATTCAGGATTCAACTACATCTTTCAGATATACTCCATGTCACCATTCATTCTGACATCCTCCTAACGGTGGCATCTATAAGCCCATCCCAGACTTTTATTGCAAATACAACATATACAAATACTATCAGATATAGCCTAGCGTACGGTTCATTCTGATTCAGCTCAACATATGACTCCTTCAACTCAGATGCGATCTAACGTATGGTCCATTCTGACCTTCAACAACTCCAATACGGTCTAATGTACGACCCAGTTAGACCTTCATTCCCTCAGATGCTACCTAGTGTACGGTACATTTCTGAAGTGTAGTCTAGCATACGACTACCCCTTTTTCGTCATCAGATCCAGCCTAACGGACGGCTCGTTCTGCTCAGGGACGGTCTAGTGTACGACCCAGTTAGACCTTCATTCCCTCAGATGCTACCTAGTGTACGGTACATTTATGAAGTGTAGTCTAGCATACGACTACCCCTTTTTCGTCATCAGATCCAGCCTAACGGACGGCTCGTTCTGCTCAGAGACGGTCTAGCGTACGACCCATTTGGATGTTCATTCCCTCAGATGCTACCTAGCATACATACATCTCTGAAGTGTAGTCTAGCGTATGACTATCCCTTTCATCCTCAGATGCAGCCTGACATGCCACAACTCCAACACGGTCTAACGTACGACCCATTTGGATCTTCAACTCAGATACGATCTGGCATACGATCCACTCTGATCTCTCATCCCCAGTGAAGTCATCCGCCTAATGAACAACTCACTCTGCTATTCAGATACGGTGTAGCGTATGATCCATTTTGATCCCTTATCCCCAGCAGTATATAACACACTCCGACTCCCCGGCGAAGTCGACAGCATAATGGAGGACTCACTATACGGTCTAACGTACGACCCGATATGACACCCATGTCTTTAGATATCGCCTAATGTACGACACAATCTGAAGCTCTCATCATCAAACTTCCTGGATGGCATCTTTAAGCCCATCTCCGTCAAGACTAATTGACAAGTGCAAATTTTTGGGGCATTCTAGTGTTCAATAATCTTCCACCTCCAGACCACGAACGGCATACTTGCCATCCTAACTCTCTCGGTTCAAGAATATTGAACAGGGGCAGCTGTCATACCCCAAAATTTGCCCACTAATCTTATAAAACATTTCTCGAAGCACTCCGACTTATTCTACAAGGCACTGATCTTAAAGGAACAAAGGGCCAGCTCACAACAGACCCACTCCAGAAAAGGGCCTAAACTAGCTTGCTCGCTAGGCGAGCAATTCCTTCGCCTAGCGAACCCCTCGTTATGACACTCGCCCCAGCGAAGCACCAGATCCAGTAAAAGCCCAAACTAGCTGGCTCGCTAGGCGAGCAACTCCTTCGCCTAGCGAAGCTTGCGAATATCAGAATTTCTGGGTTTCATTCTGAGCCCATTAGGTCACAACAAGAGCATTATAAATAGCCAAGCTTCAGTCACGAAAATGGGGACGAAGAGAGACGAAGAGAGACGAACACGGACGAAAACCCTGGCATAGAAACCCTGGAGATCAACTTAAGAAATTCCGAGTAAAGAAACCCTGAAGGCCACTCATCCGCACCGAAGCTACCGCCGCCCAACTCCATCCGATACCAAGAGCGATCAGTCCTTTCAACATCGCAGCTCAGTTGCGAACAGGTTTGCGTATCACCTATGCTTTAAGCTTTTAACCGATAATCTCTACATACATAAGGCGTCATGATTAAAGTTTTGGATATGTAATTTGATTTCACATGTGAATTTAAGTATGCCTGAATATCTTGAATGTTTGTCCATGCTATTCCCGTAATCAAATGCCATAAAGTTCAGGTTCCGGAGATCATGCTGCCATCAAATTCAAAACCCGTGGCCGCTCGTTAGCACATCGCTAAGCGAGCCTGTAGCGAGCATTCGCTGAGCCTTCGCTAGGCGAAGCAGGAGCGAACGAAGCAGTGGCCTTTTTGTTTCTTTTCTATTCTGCCTTATGTTTATCTAATCAAGATTCATTATAATTCTGCATTATTTGGCCTGATTTTATGACTGTTGTGTTGTTGTGCAATTTTCAATTGTACTTTATCTCGAGGTTCTAACCCGTGTGCTGAATTGTGTAAAGACTTACATGTTCCCGAGGAAACGGCCGGCTAGGTATCCCACTTTATTTGCGGGGTACCCTTATGGAGATTCACCTAGAATTACTCAATTGGTTTTAATGTATTAATTTCATGGCGAAGATCCACCATAATGTCTTAATCGATCTTAATGTATTAATTTTAATGTGGACCTAATTACCTACTTGATTACGGTTACCTAATTAATTGTAAAACTTTGTCTTTAAATAAGTGATCTTGGACCTCTCTTTGTTACCCCACGATTATGGTATTACGGTCATGTCCCGCGAATGTGGGGATGCACTTAGCAAAGACCCTTCGGTTAAATCATCATAGTCCCTCGAATGTTGCCTTTGTCCCTCGATGACCCTTCGGTGTAGCCTACGGTTAAATGATGATAGTCCCTTCGAATGCTAAGGTATCCTCATAACTGTTGCCTTCAATGACCAATCGATGACCCTACGATGACCCTTTTACATCCAAAGGATAAAACTACTTACTTCTCAATAGTAAGGACAGTTTTACCCTCATAAGGATAGGAAATGCCCGTAAAGACCTCGGACAGGTATAACCCTTAATTGCTCATTCATAACCTAAAATACTTTTCACACCTCACACATTTCAAAACATCCTTTTTTAGAAAATCACCACTTGGCATGCATCCATACTAGGATCATTGCCGAGTTATATTTTTCTAAACGACTTTCAAAGCTAAACGAGATAACCACTTTGTATACATTCATACGAGAATCATTACAAAGTTAAATTCTCCTTTTCAAAACATTTCCCACACATTTCTCAAACACTTTTTCAAGCTAGGAAAACATAAATGATTGAGCAATTAAGAGCCCATGGATAACCATGGATACAAAGGGTGCTAACACCTTCCCTTTGTATAATGTACCTCCCGAACCTAAGAATCTAAATTAAGGTCTTTCCTGTTCTTTTCCACCTTTCCTTATTGGATAAAAGAAAAGTCGGTGGCGACTCTTGCTAACCGCGACATTGCGATTAAAAACACATTAAAGTCAGTTCACCGTATGACACTTAGAATACGAGTATTCGTTCCTCCGATAATATTCGAAAGATGGAACGATGATTATGGGAACCTCTGGTAGAACATGTCTGGCAGGTTTAAACCCTAGTACACTCCCTTTGGGTGGTTCTTAACCGAGACCCCATGCTCGTGACTCTCAACAAACCCGTGATTCGTGGTTGAGTCGTTCAGACAACCTTAATATCAATGGAACCTGGGCGTTGATCAGGTGTAAAACCTAAATTCCCCAAAAAGGATGGTTGATATTAAGGATGTTCGAGCCGGTTCATGTACCGTTAATATCAATGGAACTTGGGTGTCGATAAGGTGAAAACCTAAATCCACCAAAATGGATGATTGATATTAGGGATACAATGAGCTTTCCCACGACCTTTGTTTGGTGTGACTTGTTTGATCCTTGAGTGTGATTGTTGCATTCATGCATTCATGCATTCATCCGCACTTCATGTCATCAGAGAAAAAGAAAATTTTCAAGGAACTTAAAAGGGTTTATTTGCAAAATTTTCAGACATGGAAAGACCAAAAAGGCATACGAAGAAGTACAGCTTTAGACAGCCCGATGTAAAAGAGTTAAGGAATCTGACATCTTATGTATTAGATCCCTTGGGTTTCAAAGCTCGCTATGGGAAGCTTCTACCTCTGCTGACTACTTAGGTTGACGAAGGGTTGATGAGTACTCTAGCCCAGTTTTATGATCCTCTGTATCATTGCTTCTCATTTCCGGACTTCCAGCTGTTGCCAACCTTGGAGGAGTATTCTCATCTCATTGGGATTCCGATTCTAGATCAAGTGTTGTTCAGTGGCCTAGAGAGTATTCCGACCGCTCGAGAGATTGCCAACTTGTTGCACATAGATGAAGATTTGATTAGGGCTAATCTGACTACCAAAGGCGGAATTCAGGGCTTTCCTTCCGAGTTCCTCATTTCTCAAGCTACCTTCAATGGGAAGGCCATGAGTGAGGATGCCTTTGAGGCTTTGTTTGTGCTGCTCATCTATGGATTGGTGTTGTTTCCCAACTTTGACAAGTTCGTGGACATGAACGCCATTAGGATCTTCTCAGTTCTTAATCCCGTTCCGACTTTGTTGGGCGATGCCTATGTCTCTTTGCATCTGAGGAACGCAAAGGGTGGAGGAGTTATTGTCTGTTGTCTACCTCTGCTGTACAAGTGGTTTATTTTGCACTTGCCGCAGACAGTTGCTTTCAAGGAGAACAAGGGATGTCTACGGTGGTCTCAGAGACTTATGTCTCTCACCAATGATGATATCACTTGGTATGATCGCGTGTATGATACCGTCCAGATCATTGACTATTGTGGTGAATTCCCTAATGTGCCTCTTCTTGGCACATGTGGTGGAATCAGCTACAATCCCATTCTCGCACGACGTCAGCTTGGGTTCCCCCTGAAGGATAAACCTCATAACATTCTGTTAGAAGGCGTATTCTTTCAGGAGGGTAAAGATCCCCAAGGCCTGAAAGCCAGATTTATCCGTGCTTGGCACAGTATTCACAAGAAGAGTAGGAACGAGTTGGGTCCAATGAACTGCATTGCTTTGGAGCCATACACCTCTTGGGTCAGACAGAGAGTTGCCGTGTACTTGATGCCATATGATCATCCGAGACCTACACCGTTGGATGTGGCTGGGCCTTCAACCCTCCCTACCCAACGTGTAGAGGAGTTGAGAGAAGAAGACCTTTCACGTGCTTGGAACCGTGAAAGAGAAGAATTGCTTCAGCAACTTAAGGAGAAGGACGCTATGATTGAGTTCCTCGAGCATCGAGTGATCGACGATCCGAACGACACTTGGACCTCTCTGCTTCCTCAGTCTTCCAAATTCTGGAAGAGGAGGTACGATCGACTTGCGAAGGAGAAAGCAGACATGGAAGCGGCCTATGAGAGAGAGATCAAGAAGTTGTGTACTTCTCGTCTTCCAGCATCCAGAGCTTCTAGGGATCCATAGGATGTTTATTTCCCTTTTCTCTTTGTAATAATCAAAAATGCTGTACTTCTTTGTCTCGACATATTGAATGAAATATTTTCTGTGAGAAATTAAAATGCTTTAACTATTCAAAATATTGCAAATAATACCCTAAGGGTTCCTTGAAAATAAACAAAGCATCTGCACAAGCATTTCATGCATCATTTTTTGCATAAGCAGGTACCCTTTGTTTCTGGTCTTCTTGTCCTAACTGTGTTCTTCATTTATTTTGAAGACAAGCTGACTCACCGGTATTATACGCGAGTCAATTCTGCGAGAGTTATGGAGCAGCTAGAACAAGAGAACAAAGAACTGAAAGAAGAGGTCGCCAGACTTGGCGCTTTGATGGAGCAACTCCTCGTTGCTCAAAATCAACCTTCTCCACCTCCTGCAACTCCTCCCCAGAGGACGGTTATTTCAGAGGTCTCCACTTCGACTGTGCCAGTCAGTGCTCATCAGGTGCCCAATGTTATGCCAGCCGGGTTCCCTTGGGGAATGCCTCCAGGTTTTATGCCTGATCGGCCTGCTCCAACTTTCGCTCATATGCCGGCATCTAGCCCGGTCCCTGTTCCCGCTCCTCCTGTCGTGCATACCATGCCAAGGGTAGACGACACCATCTACCACTCCGAGCCATCTGAGGGCCCGGACGTTTATGAAAAGATGGACGCCATGAACGACCAATTCCTTGAGCTGAGAAAGGAATTGAAGACTCTTCGAGGTAAAGATTTGTTCGGCAAGTCTGCTGCCGAGTTGTGCCTTGTTCCCGGTGTGAAGATACCGATTAAATTCAAAGTACCTGACTTTGAAAAGTATAAAGGGAACACCTGTCCACTCGCTCACCTGGTCATGTACGCTAGGAAGATGTCTACCCAGACTGATAATGATCAACTTCTGATTCATTATTTCCAAGACAGTCTGTCCGGTGCCGCGCTCAGATGGTACATGAGCTTAGACAGTGCCAATATCAGATCCTTCAACGACCTTGGCGAAGCTTTCGTCAAGCAATATAAGTACAACGTCGATATGGCGCCTGACCGTGATCAACTCAGGTCCATGTCACAGAAGGACAAGGAAACTTTCAAGGAGTACGCCCAGAGATGGCGAGAGCTGGCAGCTCAGATTACTCCACCGCTGGAGGAGAAAGAAATGACCAAGATCTTTTTGAAGACTCTTGGCTCATTCTACTATGAGCGGATGGTAGCAAGCGCTCCCTCTGATTTCACCGAGATGGTGAACATGGGGATGCGTCTTGAGGAAGGTGTCCGTGAAGGACGATTGGCAAAAGATGAGAGCTCTTCTTCTAAACGATATGGGGCGTTTAAGAGGAAGGATGGGGAAGCACATGCTGTGCAATCCCATCCCAAACATAGAAGACCCTCTGCTCAGAGGAAGCCTGCACGTCGTGCCGGTCATCAGCACCAGGTGGCTCATATAGCACCTGTCTTCAAAGACAATGCTCAGCAACATCAACAATATCAACATCAACAACAATATCAACAGCCTCAGTATCAGCAACAACAACGTCCACAACAACAGGCTTACCAGCCTCGTGGAAGCACAACCAATCAGGCTAATTTGAGTTATGACCGGAAAAAGATCAGCTTCGATCCTATTCCGATGTCATACGCAGAGCTTTATCCCTCCTTGTTGGAGAGGAAATTGGTTTCTCCTAGGGACCCTCCTGCTATTCCTGCAAATCCACAGTGGTGGTACAAACCGGATCAGCACTGCGTTTATCATTCAGGAGCTCCGGGCCATAATATAGAAAACTGTTATCCACTCAAGACTAAGGTTCAAGACCTTATGAGATGTGGGATCTTGAGCTTTGAAGATTCAGGCCCAAATGTCACCAAGAACCCATTGCCTGCGCATGGGAAGTCAGTTAATATGATTCAGGAATGCCTTGGGAAGTACAAGGTCAGATATGTGAGCCACATCAGGCAGTCGTTGGTTGAACTACACCGTTTGCTGTGTCAGTACAGCTACTTAGAGCATAACCACGACAAGTGCCGCGTCTGCTCGGTAAACCGCTTGGGTTGCGATCAAGTACGAAGAGAACTTCAAAAGTTGTTGAATGAGGGTACCATTGAGGTTTTACAGAATCGCAATGTTGATGAAGACGAGCCTGAGGTGAATGTGATTTCACCAGTGTTCAAATTGCCTGAGCCTGTTGTTATTCGTTACAATAGCAGCAAGCCGAAGGCTTCCCCTTCCTTGGTCATTAAACCTGCAGGCCCTGTGCCCTACTCTTCAGACAGAGCCGTGCCATTTAGATACAATCCTATCGCTGTGCAAGATGGGGTAGAAGTGCCTTTACCTTCAACTTCCATGACCACCATCGCTGATGTAAGTGGGTTGACCCGAAGTGGTCGTGTGTTTTCTGCGCCTCCTAAGGTTGTTGCTTCTGATACGGTTGAGCGTCCGGTTGGGATAGCTGTGAATATTCAGAATCCGGCACGTGATGTTGCCAAACCATCCTCCTCTGTACAAAAGACTCCCGTTTCTTCAGTTGGCCCGAGTGGCATTGTAGATGAAGAATCTGATGAGATGCTGAGGCTCATCAGAAAGAGTGAGTACAACGTTGTAGACCAGCTTCTACAAACGCCATCCAAGATTTCCATTCTTTCTCTGCTGCTGAATTCGGAACCCCGTAGGGAGGCTCTGCAGAAAGTCTTGGATCTAGCGTATGTTGATCACGACGTCACCATTGAGCAATTTGATAGTATTGTTGCAAACATTACCGCTTGCAACACTTTGAGCTTTTGTGACGCTGATCTCCCTGAAGAGGGAAGAGACCACAACATGGCTTTACATATCTCCATGAATTGCAAATCTGATGCAATGTCCAATGTGCTGGTGGACACTGGATCTTCTTTAAATGTATTGCCAAAATCCACACTCTCTAGATTGTCATATCAAGGTCCTCCTATGAGGCAGAGTGGGGTTGTTGTGAAAGCATTTGATGGGTCGCGTAAGACCGTGATTGGGGAAGTTGATCTCCCAATCAAAATTGGACCAAGTGATTTCCAAGTTACCTTCCAGGTAATGGATATCCACCCATCTTATAGCTGTGTCCTAGGCAGACCATGGATTCACGAGGCTGGCGCCGTGACATCCACCCTACACCAGAAGTTGAAATTTGTCAAAAACAAGAAATTGGTTGTAGTAGGGGGAGAAAAGGCTCTCCTGGTTAGCCATATGTCTTCTTTCTCGTACATTGACGCTGAGGATGAAGTTGGAACGCCATTCCAAGCTTTATCTATTGATGAACCAATCGAGAAGAAGTCTCCTTCATTCACTTCCTACCGTGATGCGAAGCTGGCCATTGAATGTGGTGCAGTTGCTGGATTAGGGAAGGTGATTGAACTTGAAGACAATAGATCCTGGGCTGGCATTGGCTACTGTTCTGGGGCATATAATGAGCAAGGTTTGTTCACGAGTGGAGGATTCATCCATGCTGATCAACCTGAGGAGGAAGCTGCTGCTATCTTGGAAGAGGATGCAGAGGATGTGAACAACTTCGTTATTCCTGGTGGTGTCTGCCACAATTGGGTCGCTGTAGATGTTCCTACAGTCATCCATAGATCAGAGTAATTGTTCACTTTGTTTAAAACCCTTCTCCCATGCCAAAAGGAGAAGTGATGACATTGTTGGCAAAGCATATATACAATGATGTTTTCATTCAATTAATGCATTGTTAAACATTTGTTTTTCCTTTGTTTTCACTTGCTTTTGCATGAAATCAGTGATCACAAAAAACCGATAAAAAACAAGAATAAAAGCAATCTTTTTCATCTGCATAATGGTTTTCTTGTTTAAATTCTAAAGTTTTTCATTAACCAAAATCATTATGCAGGTTGATCCTAAAACCCATTGAACATAATGATCCAACGCCATCTCCCAATTTTGAATTCCCTGTATTTGAGGCAGAGGAAGATGACGTTGAGGGGATTCCTGATGAGATTACCCGTCTCCTTGAGCACGAAGAGAAGATCATTCAGCCGCATCTCGAAGACTTGGAAACAGTCAACTTGGGGTCTGAGGATTGTGTTCGCTTGGTGAAGATTGGGGTACTTCTTGAAGGGTCTGTCAAGGAAGATTTGATCAGCTTGCTACGAGAATATTCAGATATCTTTGCTTGGTCTTATGAAGACATGCCAGGTTTAGATACAGATATTGTGCAACATTTCCTGCCTTTGAAGCCTGAGTGCGTGCCTGTGAAGCAGAAGCTCAGAAGAACTCATCCAGATATGGCAGTGAAGATCAAAGAGGAAGTTCAGAAGCAAATTGATGCGGGGTTTCTGGTGACTTCTACATATCCTCAATGGGTGGCCAATATTGTGCTTGTTCCTAAGAAGGACGGAAAAGTCCGTATGTGCGTTGATTATAGAGATTTGAATAAGGCTAGCCCGAAAGATGATTTTCCTCTACCACACATTGACATGTTGGTAGACAATACAGCTAAATTCAAAGTCTTTTCCTTTATGGACGGATTTTCTGGATATAATCAAATCAAGATGGCACCCGAGGATATGGAGAAGACAACATTCATCACACCTTGGGGAACATTCTGTTATCGAGTGATGCCCTTCGGTTTGAAGAACGTCGGAGCCACGTATCAATGAGCTATGACTACCTTGTTTCATGATATGATGCACAAGGAGATAGAAGTCTATGTTGATGATATGATTGCTAAGTACCGAACGGAAGTTGAACATGTTGAGCATTTGTTGAAGCTTTTTCAGCGTTTGAGGAAATTTAAACTTCGCCTGAATCCGAACAAGTGTACATTTGGAGTCTGTTCCGGCAAGTTGTTGGGTTTTGTGGTAAGTGAAAGAGGTATTGAGGTTGATCCCGCAAAGGTCAAAGCAATACAAGAGATGCCTGCACCCAAAACTGAGAAGCAAGTCCGAGGTTTTCTTGGCCGCTTGAATTACATTTCCAGGTTTATATCCCACATGACTGCCACATGTGCGCCGATATTCAAGCTCCTCCGGAAAGATCAGTCTCATGATTGGACCGAGGATTTCCAGAAAGCTTTTGATAGTATCAAAGAATATCTGTCTGAACCTCCGATCTTGTCTCCGCCTGTGGAAGGAAGACCTCTGATTATGTATTTGACAGTTCTTGAAGACTCGATGGGTTGTGTACTCGGTCAACAAGATGAATCAGGGAAGAAGGAATTTGCTATATACTACCTCAGTAAGAAGTTTACTGATTATGAGTCTCGGTACTCTATGCTTGAGAAGACGTGCTGTGCTTTGGCTTGGGCTGCTAAGCGTTTACGCCAGTACATGATAAATCATACAACTTGGTTGATATCCAGAATGGATCCGATTAAGTATATCTTCGAGAAGCCTGCTTTAACTGGGAGGATTGCCCGTTGGCAGATGTTGTTGTCCGAGTATGATATTGAGTATCGAGCTCAAAAAGCCATCAAAGGTAGTATCTTGGCTGACTATTTAGCGCACCAGCCGATCGAAGATCATCAGTCTGTTCAGTATGACTTCCCTGATGAGGAAATTCTGTATTTGAAGATGAAAGATTGCGATGAGCCTACACTTGATGAAGGTCCGGAACCTGGTTCCAGATGGACGATGGTGTTTGATGGCGCTGTTAATCAATATGGAAATGGAATTGGGGCAGTGATCATTACTCCTCAAGGTTCACACATTCCGTTTACAGCAAGGCTAACTTTCAAATGCACGAATAATATGGCGGAGTATGAAGCCTGTATTATGGGACTTTAAGAATGCATTGATTTGAGAATCAAGTATCTTGATGTGTATGGTGATTCGGCCCTGGTTGTCGATCAGATCAAGGGAGAATGGGAGACGAATCAACCAGGTCTCATCCCATATAGAGATTATGCAAGAAGAATTTCAACATTCTTCACAGAAGTTGAATTTTATCACATTCCTCGAGAGGATAATCGGATGGCAGACGCTCTTGCTACGCTTGCTTCCATGATTGTGGTCAGATGGTGGAATGATGTCCCCAATATTACTGTGATGCGCTTGGACAGACCAGCTCACATATTTGCAATCGAAGAAGTGAAAAATGACAAGCCTTGGTATTTTGATATCAAGAATTTCCTCCAGAACCAGGTCTACCCGCCTGGGGCATCTGTGAAAGATAGGAAAACTTTGAGAAGGTTGTCAGGCAGTTTCTACCTCAGTGGTGAAGTGCTGTATAAGAGAAATTTCGATATGGTTTTGCTCAGATGCGTGGATAGACACGAAGCAAACCTGTTGATGACTGAGGTCCATGAGGGTTCATTTGGTACTCATTCCAATGGACATGCCATGGCTAAGAAGATGTTGAGAGCAGGCTACTATTGGCTGACAATGGAGTCTGACTGTTACAAATATGTGAAGAAATGTCACAAGTGTCAAATTTATGCGGATAAGATTCATATTCCTCCGACGCTTCTGAATGTGATTTCATCACCATGGCCTTTCTCTATGTGGGGAATCGACATGATCGGCATGATTGAGCCGAAAGCGTCCAACGGACACCGGTTTATTCTCGTAGCAATTGATTACTTCACCAAATGGGTTGAAGCCGCTTCGTGCGAATGTAACCAGGCAGGTGGTTGTGAAGTTTATCAAGAACCAGCTGATTTGCTGTTATGGTGTGCCAAAGAGGATCATTACTGATAATGGATCTAATCTGAATAATAAGATGATGGATGAGTTGTGCGCTGAATTCAAGATTGCACACCATAATTCCTCTCCCTACAGACCTAAGATGAATGGGGCTGTTGAAGCTGCTAATAAGAATATCAAGAAGATTATCCAGAAGATGACTGTCACGTACAAAGATTGGCATGAGATGCTGCCATTTGCTTTGCATGGATATCGTACGTCTGTACGCACTTCAACAGGGGCAACCCCTTTCTCTCTTGTTTATGGCATGGAAGTTGTTCTCCCAGTAGAGGTGGAGATCCCATCAATGAGAGTCTTAATGGAAGCCAAGTTGACTGATGCTGAATGGATTCAGAGTCGTTATGACCAATTGAATTTGATTGAAGAGAAGCGATTAACTGCCATGTGTCATGGTCAGTTATATCAGCAGAGAATGAAGAAAGCATTCGATAAGAAGGTCAAGCCTCGTGTGTTCCGAGAAGGTGACCTCGTGCTCAAGAAAGTCTTGTCTTTCGCGCCCGATTCCAGGGGCAAGTGGACTCCAAACTACGAGGGTCCATATGTTGTTAAGAGAGCCTTTTCAGGTGGAGCTTTGATGCTTACAACAATGGGTGAGGAGGATTTCACTCGTCCTGTGAATTCAGATGCAGTCAAGAAATACTTTGCCTAGAAAAAAAGTATATGCAAATGAAAAAACAGAATAGCTCGCTAAGTTGAAAACCCGAAAGGGCGGCTTAAGCAAAAATGAGCGTCTCGGTGGAGCACCTGCAAGGGTAATCCAGGGAAAAATTAGAGACTTGAAAAAAAAGAATATTTGCATCTCGCTAGATTGAGTACCTCACCCTGGGGCAATCTAGGCAAAAATTAGGGATTTGGCAAGTAACTGCATCCTGACAAGACTTTCTGTTTCACCAGCTGTCTTTTCGTCAGAGGATTCTCAATTCGTCGTCAAACCGAAGCTTCGAATACATCGAGATTCAAATTGGTAGAGAAAGGATCATTATGTTCAATGTAGCCCTCTTCCAATATATATCACTGATTTCAAATTTGTACAGATCTATGAAGTCTTGCCATTTGCAGGCTACCATTCCATCAAATGAATTTGAGCTTTTTATCCAATTATATGCACTCTTATTTGTTTCAATTCAACAAATGTTTTGCATGTTTTAATTAATAAAATATCATTGTTTTAAACAAAATAAATTTTTCAAAAAATTGTTGTTTTAAACAAAGTGAATATTCACAATGTTGAAAGGATACTCAAGAATATCTCAGTGCTCTCCCAAGGGTGGCATGATCTCCAACAGGTAAGACACTTGGTTCATATTCCTGGCTTGGTAGTATCTTCTTTCTTCAGATCTTGTGATGGGGTTGTTCCCCAGCATAGTTGCAAGCAGAGTGTTGTTGAAGACTCAGTTTTCTCCAGCAGCAGTTTCCCCAGTAGAGTTGCTTACGCAGTTGGATTCTACTTGGATGATGTTTTTCTCCTTCAGTGGGTTGTTCCCCGGAGTTGTTTGGAGTTGCAAAGCTCTTTGTTTCTCAGTTGATGCTGAGATCCCCTGCGGATCTTTGAGATTTTCTCTTGTTCCCCAACAGATTCGTCTTGGTGGCTGTTTTTCCCGTTGTGACTTTCTGTACCCTGGTTGGGTTGTTTGCTGATCCATCACTCAGAGATTTGGTGTTTCCTGATATCTCTAAGCTTCTGCTCCCCCAACAATACCCGCAGATCTATGCTTTATAGCATATAGATCTCCGCAGATTGACTTTCCAGTTGGTTTTCCCCTGGAAGTATAGTACCGGGCGTTTGATTCCTGGACCTGTTTGTGTTAGATATGTCTATTTTGTCAGCATTCATCAAACATAAATCACGCATATTCATGCATATTCATAAACATTCAGATATTCATGTTGCATTTCTCGCCATATATCTTTTGTTGATTGTTCCTTGCTATGGTGGTGCAGATCCCCAATAGATCTCCCTTAGCAGATGTCGGGTGTTAAATCTCTCCATATAGAGTCAGCCCCATAAGCAGAAAATGTCTGTTGTCTTTCCTTCTGCAGTTCCCCACTGAGATATATCCTCGTGGATGACGGTTTCTTCCGTTTCCTCCCAACATATATATTGGGATGGATTTTCCTATTTGAGTTACATCCTCATTAGGACGTGTCTTGATTCAGTCTGTCTTTTCGGATTATTCCCGAATTGGCTATTTGTCAATTGTCTTGTGCTTCCCAGTGGGTTGTTCCCCAGCGGAGTTTTTCGGGCCTCTACCCTTATACCAGTAGTTGTAAGTCCTATTTTCTTTGCCTTTTCAGCGGAATTGGTGGTTATATACCTTTTATTCCTCGGCAAGAATTATTGGTTTTCTACCTAGTAGGGGGTAGTCGTAAATCCTATTTCTTACTCTCCAATAGAGTTTGTGATTTGTTGTAAACCTTATTTTTGGTTTCCCGTGCGGATTTGTGATTTTTTCTATCCCCACGCAGAGTTTTTGGTTTTCTACCCCTTATTCGGTAGATGTAAACCCTAATTCATGGTTATCCCCACCAGAGTATGGCTATTACCCGGTATTCGGTAGTTGTAAGTCCTATCTCTTTTCCCCTAACAGAGGTAACCTTTGTGGTTCGTCCTGATTGTAAGTGGATTTCTGTTGTTGTGGTTTTATCCCTGACAGAGTTGGTGTCTCCCTGTGGTGATTTCTATCCCCAGTTGAGTTTGTGGTCTTCTACCCCGTATTCGGTAGTTGTAAATCCCAAGTGTTGATGTTTCTCCCCAGCGGAGTTTGTGCCTTGTGGTACAATTGTGGACAATTGCCGGATGCTTGCAATTTATCCCCAGCGGGTCTCCTTTCATTTACCCTTGTGTTGGTAATGTTGTTGTTCCCTTTGATTGGTCATCATTATATACCTAGTTTGGTATCCCGATGCCTTTCTTTTCGGTTGATTTATCCTTTATTAACCCAGTAACCGGTTGTGGATAATCTTCCATGCGAGTATGTTATTCACGGTCTGCCGGTAATGAATAATATATCTCATGCACTCTTCAGTCGAAGCCTTTTGTGTTTCCCTGGTCGAGTAAGTTTCGTTTTTTCCCTTTGTGGAATCGAATATTCTTTATTGTTGGATAATTGCCGGATGCTTGCAATTTATCCCTTTGAGTTATCTTTCGTTTACCCGGATGCTTGGTATCGATCGTCTCTCTTTTTGGTTAGTCACCTATTATATACTTCGGTATCTCTGGTGTCTTTTCCTTTCGAGTATATTATTCACGGTCTGCCGGTAATGAATAGTATGTCTCATGCGCTCTTTAGTTGGAATCCTTTGTTGATTTTCCCCAGCTGAGCAAGATTCGTATTCTTTGTAGAATCGAATGTCCATCCCTTAACCAGTTTGTGTTTCGGATGATGAGTGTGTTGGCATATATACCAATTCACGTGTTCGGTAGATCACTTATTATATACTTCGGTATCCCTGGTGTTTCTTACCATGCGAGTTTATTATCTACGTTCTGACGGTAATAGATAATATATCTCATGCGAGTATTCTTATCCACGGTCTGCCGGTAATGGATATTATATCTCATGCACTCTTTGGGTTTGTGTCCCCAGTTGAGTAAGGTTCATTTTCCCGTTGTGGATTCGAATGTCCATCCTGTAAGTCGATTTGCTTTTTCAAGCCCTCCTTTCGGATGATGAGTGTTTTGGCATATATACCAATTCACGTTTCGATCGGTCACCTATTATATACCTCGGTATCCCTGGTGTTCCTTCCTTTCTGCTCCCTATTATGACTTTGGTCCCCTGTGGAGTCAGATTTTTTTCCTGAGTTTATGTACCTTTTCCAGGTCTTTCTCAGATGTTTGGTTGATTGATATCTCTCACCCTTATACCGGTCTTAGATATTCATTCTTCCTGAGTTTGTTTCCCTTATACCGGTAACATCTCATTCTTTGGTGCTTCCTCAGTGGAGTTTCCTTTTGTTCTTCCCAGGAGTCAGCTTGTGTCTCTCCAATGATGTTTTTCCTTTGGAATTTTCTTTTCCCCAGTGTGAGTCCTTCACTCCTCAGTGAGGTCTCCAGTCTGATTTCTGTTACCCTAATCAGAGTCGTGTCTTGTTCACGCTGTGTCAGTTTTGTTTTTCCCCAACTTGAAGTCATGCCCTGCTCACGCATTCTTTTTCTTTTACTATCCCCAATAAGAGTCTTGTTAGAGTCTTTGTTCCTGGTGAGTGTATTACTCCGATGGATCGTCTTTTCTTCTGTGTGAATCATATTCCCCACAGAGTTTGTGTCTTTTGCATGCACACATTTGCATCATGAGGTCTCTTAGGGACCAAAATTTGTCTCATTACTGTTATTTAAGCCCATTCTACCGCGTCGAGATGAAGATTTCTAAACTTCACTTCTCCGGCTAGAATGACCTTAAATAGGGGAATCTGTAAGACCCCAATTTTGTCCCTAAGATCCCTCATGGAATCATATCATACCATGTCATTGCCTCAAGGATCTTTGTGCACCTTTGCTTCCCTCCTAGTGGGTGGGTTATCTTATGAGTGTGGTTCTTGATCACCAAGCATGTATTGAATTTGTATATCATTGCTTTTCATCTGTTTATTAACCAAAAGTACAAAAATATTGTCATCTAACCATGTTACTTGCAGATGAAGCCAGTTAGGTCAAATCAGTCAAAACAGTCATTAAACAGTGGATGGTGGCCATTCTTGAAGAATTTGGGCACCATGATCATTCATCAAGAGTTCATATGAGTTGTGGCATCATTTTGAATCAAGATCTCAAGTGGTATGGGCTTGGAATTCATCAGAACATGGTTCAGTCAACCAAAACCCTAGCAAAGTCAACTGAAGTCAATTATGGTCAACTGTGCATTTAATCAGTGATTTGATGGTGGGAATTGGTCTGAGAGGTCTCATTCATGTCCATATAAGCCTCATATAACATGTCAAACATCCACAGTGAAGGATTTGAGGTCAGACAAAAAATTTCCAAAAATAGTAAGTTGACCTGTAATCGGAATTTGCCAAAAATGGAAAGTTCTTCTCCTCAAAATTACATCATCATACATGCTTCAAATGAATTTTTGTCTAACATGAAAGTTGAAGATCTTGTTCTCCCATTTCCAAAAAGTCCAAGAACACTCATTTCTCATGTATGGTTGGAAAGTTATGATCAAATCATTCTCAAGAATTTTTGAACTTCAAAGTGGCATAACTTCCAAACCATTTGGCCAAATTGAGTGAGGTTTTTTGCTACAAGTCATATTTGATGTGCTCTATCCAAATCCTTCATCACATTTCACCAAAAACCTTCCAATCAAAATGGCCTTTTTCAAGTGGCTTGAATTTAAAATGAGGGAGGTGAAAAAGTGGACTTTCAAATTAACCATTTCCTACACTTTTTACCATTTGCCAATGTTCAAAAATCAAATTTGGAATGTGTTAAAGCCCAATTTCGCACTGTAGCACATGCACATGCAACATTTGAGTGAATTTCACTAATTGGCAAAACACTTCATTTTGTGCTAATGTGATTACCATTCCACTAACCAAGCTTAAGCTTCATTAAACAGAGTATATATTGCTCATTTTCTGATAGAAAACCCTAGCCACTATTCACCAAAACAGATCCAAAATTCATTTTCTCTCAAACTCTCATTTTCCTCACTTGAACTTTTTTTCTGAAAATCTCCAAAAGAGCTCGTGCCTTGTTGATTGTTTCATCATCTGCAAACCTTTTTGAAGCTTTTGCAAGGATAGATTCACAACTTTAGAGCTGGAACCGCACTGTTGCATTCACATATCTTCCATGGCAGTCGAATTTTGGAGCTAGAATCAAAGCAACAGAGCTTGCAATACTTGTCCATTCATCATCTGGAACATATTTGTGCATCTGTTTCAGCTAATCACGGCCAGAAAACCATCATTTCATCACTGCATCTCCAAAGAGGTTGGTTTTCGACTCTCTTATTTTTTGAAATCATGCTATGCTTTAGAAAGATCTCTCCATGCTGATTGCAATGAAACTTGAATCGTGGAAAATGGTTGAGTATTAAGAGAGTTGTGTTGAAATGAAATTTGATGTTTAAACTTTATTTTGCTTGATGCTTCCATTTCAGCATGATTTAGTGTTAATGATTGTTAGTTTGTTGATGTACACGATGAGATGAACATATTGGTATGTCGATTTTTGATTTTGGTGAAACATTGTTCTTCCTGGGATTTTGAATGATGAACAAGATGAACTGTAGCTCGAAACCCTATTTTTCCTTGCCAAACCCGTGTTTTGATCTGTAGGATCCTATTTTGCATGAGCTTCCGAGTTTTTCCCCCATGTGGCCAATCAGGCGTGGACACGCCCTTAAGTGAAACGCAGCGTTTCACTTAAGGGGTCGGATAATTACAATTATGCCATTTCCGGTTTTAATTATTTCATTAATCATTTCATTATTTCAATATTTATTTCATTTTGTGTCCCAATCTTCAAAAATCCATAAGTTCTTCAATATTTATCCAAATTTGATGGGAGTTTTTGCAAAATGCTCCTCTTGATCTCTAGTTTATTATGATGATTTTTCCAGATTTTTTGCATGTGTGGAATTTAAAATGTGCTAGGGTTTGTTCATGTGTATCCTGTTTGTGTATGCCAGGCCATTTTGCTTATGAAATGATGATACTTAATCCAATGCCTCTGAAATTTTTTGTGCTTAAACTAGACATGTTCATGGTGATTTTGGTATAGAGTTTGTGAATTTATCATTGCTGGTTGTGGAGATATGATTTTTTTAATAGGGGTGTGACAATTTGTGTCACACCATGCATGTCCAACTTCATGATTTTCATTACCTTGCTTATTGAACTCAAAATGGTCTGGATTTTTGCATGAATATACTTCTGGATGTTGAGATTACATGTGATTTTTTCTGGAATTATTGATGGCATTTCCTATTTGTTTGATAATTTCTCCCCTGTTTGACCAAATTGTTGACCCCTTGTGACACATGATGTTATATGATTTGTGAAATTCTAATGCTTAATTGGATGGACTTGAAATTTGACAAGTGAATTGTAGACATCTTAAGGTTTATCATGGTTTTAGTCCCATTCATTTATCATGTGTTGTCACTGTTTTATGATTTATTGAAGTTGGTGCATGTTTTGATGCTTTGCATGAGTTTGCTTGAACTTGCTTTGACTTTCTGGTTTTCATTGACCTACTTCCTTTGATCCAAATGAGCTGAAATTTGGTATGCTTATCATGTTATGGATGATGTTTGATTATGAATTATTTGAGAATTTATTGAAATGTTTGTGATTGGATTTGAGTTGAATCTTTCTGTTGACTTCTTTGAGGTTCTATTTGACATGCCTTGACCTAATTTGTTTGTGAAATGATAATGATGAATGATATGAACATGAAACCACTTGGGTTTGTTTCTTAATTGTTGGAACTTGATGTTGGATATCTTTCACTCGCTGTTTTGGATTTCTTATCTCTTTTTGACCCTAGGCTTGTCCTAGTGGTCTTGTTTCTCATGTTTAAGCTTGCTTTTTAGGTTAAGAAGCAAATGCCTTAAGGAGACTTATGCAAGTTGATTAAGTTTGATTGATTATCATGAACTAACTTGTTTGTTTTGTAGGATGCTTAGCTCATATGCTTTGAGCTTTGTGCATTGCACAATTGACTGATTGTGTTGACTGTTGATCCTTATCTTATGTTGGTTTTGAATTTGAGTTGTATACTGATTTTGTTTGACTGGTTTCAGGTACCATTAGTTGCTCAGTTCTTTTAAGAACTTGCATTGCTTTGCTTGATAGCATTTGCATTGAGGTAGAATCCTTTTTCTTCATGTAGTCTGGAAGACCTGGCCTGTTACTTGGCCAGGCAACTGTCTGAAGTCCTCCTTAAGAGGCGATGTTTGTGCTTGTTTACTTTTGTCCCAAGCAGGAAAAGTCCTTTAAATAAGGCAATTGGTAGAATCCAAGAGATATGTAACCTATCTCCTACTATTCTGTGTGTCACTCACCTTGCTCACACCACATGTGTTGATACATAGTGAGTAAAAACCCAAGATCTATAGAGTCTAACTTGTGGAGAGAGTTCCTACTTTCTGAACTCCCACACCTTCTGATATTTAAAGCTCTCCCTGACCAGGGATAAGAGCATGAGGCACACCCCTCATATCCTTTCATCTGCTTCACCTTGGCTCTCAATGTCAAGGTTAAGAGCACCATTAACCCTATTCTAGTTGGCTTCAATGCCTAATCCTTTTGTATGAGCCTAATTGTTTGGTTATAGAGTGTGCTGAATGACTTTGGTTGATTGATTACTTAGTTCATTTGTACATGTCTGCTTGCATGCTTTGTGCATTTATCATCATTAATTGCTCATTAGTGCATGATCATTTCATTTGTCTTTGTGACATATCTTTGTTCTTTGCCCATTGAGGACAATTGTAAGACCATTCATTGGCCATTGTTCCTATGATATGGAAGTGAGTGTAAGACCATTTCATTGGCCACTCATCTTCTCTTTGCTTGATGCATTTGTTTGTTGTATGTGAGGATGCAATTGTAAGTCCATGTAATTTGGCATTTGTGTTTTCCTATGATCATATGTTGGAGGTTAGAATAAGCCCAGATAGATTGGCATCTGACATCCAAGTGTTTGCTTTGTTGTTGGAGATTGGTATAAGTCCAGATAGATTGGCATCCGGTATCCACCTTTTATTTCTTTGTTGAGGAGATTGGTATAAGTCCATAGAGTGGCCTCTGATATCCAGTTTTGTTTTAGGAGATTGGTATAAGTCCAGTGATTGGCATCCGGTATCCGCTTTTGTTGACTTTCTTCTTTTGCTTTGCTTGTTTGTTATTGCTCATTGCCTATTCCAAAGGACACACTTGAATCATCTTCTATATGATTTCAAGAGGTGAACCTTCTAGGAAGTTTTACACTAAGCCTTTTCACACATTGCTTTCAAAACTTGAGATAAATATTATGCAAACATCTTCATGCTTTTAAATTAAAAACTTGGACCCCAAGTCCTTGACTTTTTCAAACTCCATTTTCATAATAATTCTTTTGAATCAATCTTGATCATACTTTGACCCTACTTTTGTGAATAATCATAATCAATTAATTTCACCCATTCAATTGTTTTGTGGCTTTGTCCATTCTTGCTAAGTTTTCATACATTAGCCATAGGTTTGATTTATCCTAGTTGGTTGATGTTAATCTCACCTATCTGTCCTTAGTTGATTGAATTGTAAGTCTTCCTTGCTTATTATAGGGTTAACCCCTCACTAGCAAGTTGAAGCTTCTCTCACATGGTGGACTTGTTGTTTGTATAAGGTTGAGTTTTCTCCCGTGGATAACGTAAGACCTTAGGGCTTGTGTTTAAAATTGAATCCACTAACTTTTGGAAATCTTTTAGCCGAACTACGGCGTTTTGATCCTTACCTTTGATGGGAGGTACGTAGGCAACGGGTTCATCCGTTCGAACACAAAAACAATAAAAATTGTATATCCTTTTCTCATCATCCCAATCATGTTTGCACAATAAATATTTCATAACAAATAACAATTTTATACAACAAGTGTGAAAAGGGCTCCCTAGGAGTACCTAGGACGTAGTGGGTGCCTAACACCTTCCCATTGCGTAATTTACCCCTTACCCCGATCTCTGATCTTTTTATTAGTTTTCTATGTGTAAAACTTATTAGGCTTTTGTTCGCTTTTTAGCCAGTCCTTTGGATAAATAAAAGTGCGGTGGCGACTCGATTTCTTTGTATGCTTTGCTTATGGTTTAATCAATAAATCATATAGCGACGAATACACCGCTACACATACTGCTGCTGTAACAATTCCTGCTGATAATCAATCCGCACAACAGCAACAGCAACGACAACCATTTCAGCAGAGAACACAACGGGCCGGGTATCAAGTGAGAGGAAGGATGACTGATCATCAGTTTGATAGGCCACCCGTGACGTATGCATTTCTGTTAAAGAAGTTAAAAGATCTTGGGTTGGTTCAGCTGAGGACGTTGGCTACGTTAAGAACAGATCAGAGGCCTGCCAATTATGATGAGAATGCTAAGTGCGAATTCCATTCTGGTGCTCCCGGGCATAATATTGAGGGTTGTAAGGCCTTTAAACGTGTTGTTCAAGATTTGGTGGATTCTAAAGCCATCAATTTTGCACCATCGCCGAATGTTAATGCTAATCCCATGCCGACGCATGGTCAGATGGGGGTGAATGCAATTTCGGAGGATAAGAGGAAAATTAGGGTGATGGACGTGGATCAGATAAGGACTCCAATGTCTGTGGTCAAGAGACAGTTGTTAAAGAATGGAGTTTTTCCGGGTTGTGATAACTGTTGTGCTACTTGCACTGTCGCTACAAATGGGTGTGTAGTATTGAGGGAGACGGTTCAGAGAATGATGGATGAGGGAAGGTACTCCTAGAGCGGCACCGACGCCTGTTGGGTCGGAGAGTGAGCTTGATGATGAAGCCGGGGAGTTTTTAAGGATTATCAAGAAGTCTGAGTACAAACTTGTTGACCATTTGCAGCAGACTCCGTCCAAGATTTCAATCTTCTCTTTGCTGCTAAGCTCAGAAGGGCATAGAGATACTTTGTTAAAAATCTTTAAGAGGGCCTATGTCCCGCAGGAGATTACGGTCAATCAGTTGGAGATAGTGGTGTCAAATGTCAATGCCAGCCATGGGTTGGGTTTCACTGATCTCGATCTTACTGTGGATGGACGTAATCACAATAAGGCATTACACATTTCGATGGAGTGTAAAGGAGCAGTGCTTTCGCACGTTCTGGTTGATACCGGCTCGTCACTCAATGTGTTTCCTAAGAAGGCCCTGGCTAAGTTAGATTGCGGAGGAGTGGTGTTGAGGCCTACTGATTTGGTGGTTAGAGCGTTTGATGGCTCTAAGAGGGTTGTGTTTGGGGAAGTTTAGCTCCCTGTGAAGATTGGGCCCGAGGTGTTCAAGTTTGTGTTCTATGTCATGGATATTCAGCCGGTATACAATTGCTTGTTGGGTCGACCATGGATACACGTTGCTGGGGCAGTAACTTCGACTTTGCACCAGAAGTTAAAGTATATCTGGGACGGGCAGGTTGTAACAGTTTGTGGGGAGGAGGATATTTTTGTCAGCCACTTATCATCGTTCAAATATGTGGAAATGGACGGTGAAATATTTGAAACACCTTGTCAGGCGTTTGAAACCGTTAAGGTGGAGAATGCCATTTTTGCTGAGAAAGAGAAGAAGCCGTCCATTGCTTCTTATAGACAGGCTGTAGAAGTGGTGAAAAATGGAGAGGCCCCAGGTTGGGGAAGATTGATAGACATTGCGGCGAAAGAGGACAGGTTTGGGATTGGCTATCAGTCGGGCCAAGGCTCGTCTGGACAGAATAGAGGACGTCGTCAGCCGTTCACGTTCACCAGTGCTGGAATGCTAGATCCGGATCGCGTCTGTGCGGTGGGTGAAGAGATTGACAGTGACTGCGAGCTCGACTCGTGGATAAAACCGTGCGTACCAGGGATGGAGATCCAGAACTGGAAGGCCGAAAAGATCATCACTGTCACTCTGCGTGAAGAGTAATATTTCTGTTTTTCAATTCTGTTTGCATGAAAGCCATACGTTTTGCCCGAAACGTAATGGTTCATTGTAAGGGCCACCTCATGTGTTTCACTTTGCAATATTTACATCAGTAATAAACGGAAGTTTTCACATTAAAAGCGGTGTTCCATGTTTTTCATTTATTTTTGCAGTTTAATAAAAATAAAAATAAAAATGGTAATGGTTATTTTCATTTTTTCTTTCTTTTAATTTGTCGCGTCCCGACTCTAAAGCAATGCATGAATCATCATTCATGCATATGCGATCATTCTCCGGATCTCATTGATAACAATCCTGTTACACCTTTATATGACTTCGACAATCCGATCTATCATGCCGAAGAAGAAGGCGAAGAAGATTGTGAACTGTCGGAAGAATTAGCCAGGTTGTTGAAGCAAGAGGAGAAGGTGATTCAACCGCACGAGGAGCAAGTCGAGATTGTTAATCTGGGTACCGAGGAGGTCAGAAAGGAAGTAAAGGTTGGGGCCGCTTTGGAGGTGAATGTCAAGAGCAGAATGGTAGCATTGTTGAAAGAGTATGTTGATATCTTCGCCTGGTCTTATCAGGATATGCCAGGGTTGGATACCGATATCGTTGTACACAAGTTGCCATTGAGAGAAGATTGTCCTCCAGTGAAGCAGAAGTTGCACAGAACTCGACCCGAGATGGCCATGAAAATTAAAGAGGAAGTATAAAGGCAGTTGGATGCTGGTTTCCTAGCTGTCACTAATTATCCGCCTTGGGTCGCGAACATTGTGCCGATACCGAAGAAGGATGGAAAGGTGAGGATGTGTGTGGACTACCGGGATTTGAACAGAGCTAGCCCGAAAGATGATTTCCCATTACCTCACATCGATGTGTTGGTAGATAATACAGCTCAATTCTCGGTGTTTTCCTTGGATGGCTTTTCTGGCTATAATCAAATTAAAATGTCGCCAGATGATATGGAGAAAACAACGTTCATCACACCATAGGGCACTTTTTGTTATAAGGTGATGCCATTCGGTCTCAAGAATGCCGGTGCCACGTATCAAAGAGCTATGGTGACTTTGTTTCATGATATGATTCATCATGAGATCGAATGTTATGTTGATGACATGATAGCGAAGTCCCAAACAGAAGAGGGGCATCTGGTAGACTTGGCCAAGTTGTTTGACTGGTTGAGACAATTCAAATTGAGGTTGAATCCGAATAAGTGCACTTTCGGAGTGTGGTCTGGTAAGTTGCTGGGGTTTATTGTGAGCGGAAGAGGAATCGAGGTTGATCCTGCTAAAGTAAAAACAATACAAGAAATGCCTGAACCGAGAACAGAGAAGGAGGTTCGTGGTTTCTTAGGTAGATTGAACTACATTTCACGGTTCATATCTCATCTAACAGCCACGTGTGAACCCATATTCAAGTTATTGAGAAAAGATCAAATGGTCAGGTGGAATGATGATTGCCAAGCGGCATTTAAAAAATAAAAGAATATTTGCAGGAGCCTCCGATTCTGATGCCTCATATGGAGGGACGACCATTAATCCTGTACTTGACAGTCCTCGAGGGGTCTATGGGGTGTGTACTGGGGCAGCATGACGAGTCTGGTCGAAAAGAGCATGCAATTTACTACCTTAGCAAAAAGTTTACCGACTGTGAAACAAGATATTCACTGCTCGAGAAAACTTGCTGCGCTTTGGCATGGGCTGCTCGCCGACTAAGACAGTACATGTTGGTTCATACCATTTTGTTGATTTCCAAGATGGATCCGATCAAGTATATATTTGAGAAGCCAGCATTGACCGGACGGGTTGCGAGATGGAAAATGATTTTGACTGAATACGATATCCAGTACACTTCCCAAAAAGCAATAAAAGGAAGTGTATTGTCTGATTACCTCGCCCAACAACCCATTGAGGATTATCAACCGACGAAATTTGAGTTCCCTGATGAGGACATCATGTTTCTCAAATCGAAAGATTGTGAAGAACCTATCCCGGAGGAGGGGCCTGACCCTGAGTCCGAATGGATTCTGATGTTTAATGGGGCCGTTAACGTGAATGGTAGTGGAGTTGGTGCCGTTTTGGTTATGCCGAAGAGATCCCACATTCCTTTTGCTGCCCGGCTAACGTTTGAATGCACCAACAATGTGGCTGAATACGAAGCTTGTATCTTGGGTGTCGAAGAGGCGATTGATTTGCGGATCAAGAACCTTGTCATCTATGGAGATTCAGCTTTGGTTGTGAACCAGGTTAACGGGAAGTGGTATACGCATCAATCTCACTTAATTCCATATCGGGATTATACAAGGAGGTTATTGACGTTTTTCACCAAGGTGGAATTACACCATGTGCCGAGAGAAGAAAATCCTTTAGCAGATGCATTGGCTACTCTGGCCGCCTTGATTAAAGTGCAGTAGTGGAATCAATTCCCTAGTGTTGAGGTGGGACGACTGGATAGACCGGCTTATGTGTTTGCTGTTGAAGCAGCGCCTGATGATGAAAAGCCGTGGTATTATGACATCAAGCGTTATCTGGAAACCCAAGAGTATCCCGAGGGAGCGTCTAAAAAGGATCGAAAGACTCTGAGGAGGTTGGCCATGGAGTTTTATCTGAACAAAGATGGGGTTTTGTACAAGAGGAATTTTGATTGGGTTTTGCTCAGATGTGTCGATGACAAAGAAGCAAGCCAATTGATGAAAGAAGTGAAAGAGGGGTCGTTTGGTACCCACGCCAGTGGAAATGCGATGGTGAAAAAGTTGCTAAGGGCTGGATATTATTGGATGACAATGGAGGCTCAGTGTTTCAACTTCGTGCGGAAATGTCATAAATGCCAGATTTATGCTGACAGGGTGCACGTGCCTCCAAATCCGTTGAGTTTGATGTCGTCTCCGTGGCCGTTTGCTATGTGGGGCATTGATATGATTGGAAAGATCGAGCCTACGGCTTCGAATGGGCACCGGTTCATATTAGTGGCTATTGATTATTTCACCAAGTGGGTGGAAGCGACGTCTTATGCAAACGTGACGAAACAGGTCGTGGCCAGGTTCCTGAAAAGAGACATCATTTGCAGATATGGGGTTCCCGAAAGAATCATCAATGATAATGGTTATAATCTCAACAACAAGATGATGGTGGAACTATGCCGGGAGTTCAAGATCGAGCATCACAATTCTTCTCCTTATCGTCCAAAGATGAATGGGGCGGTCGAGGAGGCTAATAAGAATATTAATAAGATTGTGTAGAAAATGGTCGTGAACTATAAGGATTGGCACGAGATGTTGCCGTTTGCATTGCATGGGTATCGAACCTCGGTGCGTACGTCTACTGGGGCAACGCCTTTCTCGCTTGCGTATGGGATGGAAGCCGTGCTACTGGTTGAGGTCCAGATTCCGTCTTCGAGAGTCCTGATGGATGTGAAATTGGAAGAAGCTGAATGGGTAAGGACTCGGTATGAAGAGTTGAGCCTGATTGAGGAAAAGAGGTTGGCAGCCATTTGTCATGGGCAATTGTACCAGCAGCGAATGAAGCATGCTTTTGACCGAAAGGTGCGACCTCGTGTGTATCATGTGGGAGATATGGTGTTGAAAAGGATCCTTCCTCCTCAGAACGATCGTCGGGGCAAGTGGACACCCAATTATGAGGGTCCATTCGTGGTCAAGAAGGTTTTCTCTGGCGGAGCCTTGTTGTTGACGACCATGGATGATGAGGATTTTCCATCCCCTGTGAATGCGGATGCAGTTAAAAAATACTTCGTATAAGAGACCCGCTGGACGGAAAGAATAAAATAGTCCAGGAAAAAAAGGGCATCCCGAAGAACCAAATAAAAATGAAAAAAGGTTCGGGCAAAAATTAGGGATAAAAAGAAGAAAAAACTGTACACCCGGCAAGTCGAAAACCCCACAAGGGCGGCTTGGGCAAAAACGGGTATTCCGGTGGACCGAAAACCCGAAAGGGCGGTCCAGGAAAAAGAGGGAATGAAACGAACAACTGCGTCTAGCATGGTCATTTGTACTTTGGTTAAGACACATGGATAATCTGAAAGCGGAGATCGGTAGGAAGCGCCTTGTTTCGGAAGGCAGAAAGTGCAAAGAGTCTTGAGGACATATGGGTTGTAACCGGGTTGGAACCCGATGAGATCATGGGTTCACATTTCCATTAGGATAGATTTTCCTTTTGTGCGCAATTACCTCTTTTCAGGGATTGCTTCCTGTGTATTGCTCAGTTACGAACCACCTTTTTCAATCAATAAAATGCATATTCAGTCAGGTAATTTTGTTTTTGTTTTCATTACCGCTTTGATTGCAAAAACATCCGTTTATTTTAATAAGAATCGTTGCATTTTGAGACATAGGGGTCCCTTCCAATGCATGTTTATAGGATTGAAAACTTGAAATCTTAGTCGGAAGGTTGAGTGACCTGGATGTTGAGATTTTGGCATGCCTGGGGCACGTTTTATCTAACGATCTCTTTTGCAGGTGCTGTTGGTTATTTTCACTCACTTGCAGGTTGGGGTATGAAGCATTTTTGACAAAAGATTCTTTTGAAGTCCAATCGGGGACGAGGAGTTAAAGAATGGTGTAGAGACGGCGAGAGAAGTGCGACGATCCTAGGGGGTTAATCAAGAAGACTCTTCAAAGTCTGAAAAAGTGGAAAATTGACATTATGGTTAGATGGTGAATGCCAGTATTCGGCGAGTCGACAGGTGTTCCGTGTCAAATGTTCCGTATCTCCCCAGCGGATTCGAGTTCGGTGTTTCCTCGGCAGCCAGGCCTGAAGTTTGCTGTTTCCCCTAGCAGGGTTGAGATTGTTATTTCCCCAGCAGGTCAGAGGATTGCTGTTTCCCCGACAGGGGTGTGCGTTGGAAGTTTCCCCAGCGAAGTCCCCAAGCAGATCGAGGTCAGCGGAGGTCGTACCCAGTGAGGATTATCCTTTCCCCATCAGCAGTGTTATCCCAAGCAGGGTTGGAGATTGGAGCGATGTCGAGTTCCTCAACAGAGTTGCTCGTGCTGTCCCCTGAGGGGGATAATTTTTATGCATTCATCATTTAGAGAAGCATAGCATATTGCATAATTAATTGTGTAGCATTTCCATGGTTATGGAGCATTACGCTGTAAAACTCATGCATCAGCATTGCAAGCATAAGCTAGTCTCGAGCCGTGGTTACCGTTTGAGAATCGGTTTAGCTGGTTGGTGAAGATGTTACTCTAAGGAGTTTGGCATCGTGATTTTGAATTCACAGTATTCCCAGTAGTGCGATATTGGGGGAAGAGTTTCCGTCGTGCGGAGATGGAAATGAAGATTGGAGAACGTTACGCGATTAGCACGAAGATTGGGGTCCATCAGGAGAAAAGGAGATGCAGAGTGTCTTCTGGAGAATGGGGTTCAAATGGAGAACGGGGTTCATTGTTTGGCAGTAAAAATCAAAGAAGTTTTGGGGGTTCAAGAAAAGCAAAAAATAATCATAATAAAGAGAAAATCCCCAGCAGAAGTGGCATTCAGGCCAGTTTTCCGGTATTCAGACCGAAGTGGCACTCAGGCCAGTTTTTCCGATGTTCAGATCGAAGAAGTTTCCGACATTCAGGTCGATGCAACTTGTGGCATTCAGGCCAGTTTTTCGATGTTCAGATCGAAGAGGTTTTCCGACATTCAGGTCGATGCAAACTTGTGGCATTCAGGCCAATTTTCAGGTATTCAGACCGAAGTGGCATTCAGGCCAATTTTCCGGTATTCATACCAAAATGACATTCAGGCTAGTTTTTCCGGTATTCAGACCGAAGTGGCATTCAGGCAAGTCTCTCGGTGTTCATACCGATATTAATTATCTCATATCTTCCGATGCTCAGATCGAAGTCATTTCCAGTATTCAGACTGATGAGCGGCATTCAGGCCATGGTTATTCCTGTGTTACCATTTATTTTGGTATCCAGGTCAACATTCTTTTCGGTATTCAGGCTGACTCTCACCATACCAGATGGATTTTCGTTACAAGACCACCTCTTTGCCGATTCTGACAGGCATTGTTACTTAATTCCCAGCGGAGCTCAAATTGTTCGTTTGTTCTTTGTATTCAACCACTCTTCACCTTGATCATCTGAAAGTCGAGGCTGTTCATATCGACAGGTTCATAGTGGATTGAATAGGGGCAGCTGTAACACCTCAAAATTTTCCCTCCTCTTCTCGAGACTAGTTTGACACATTGCATTTCATATTTTAGAGCATTAGGCATTGCATTTTGCATCTCATGTGAAATAAGAAGGTCATCCTCCAAAGTCTTTTCAAAAGATGGAGAAGTTACATGATTCAAGCCTGAGGGTCTCTATGGATTGATGATCAACCATCTGAGGGCATGGGCTTCAGTTAAGGTTTCTTGATTCTTCAAAAGTTTTGAGCATCATCTTGTTTGCAAGGATATATTACCATCATCATGGTTCTATCATCATCAAGGGTTGCAGAGTTTATCCTCAAGTTCCTCTGAATTAGTGTTGTGACCTCTGGTCAACCCTAATCAATGCCATTCTTCCAACCAGGGCTTCTCAAAGAGATGAGGTATTTTCTTGGGATGAGGATCACATGATTGTTATGAAGAGCTTACATGAGCTAGGGTTTCATGTTTGAGCAATTTCCCCAAGTGGTAGAGGCTCAAGTGGATCAAGGCATTTCAAGGTCATCTAAGGACCAAAAAGTCAACTGTGCAGTCAACTGAGGGCTATGAGGTGGGGAAATGAGTTGAGACACCTCAATCATGTTCAAAAGAGGTCCATTCATCATTTTAAACATCCATCTTGAATATGCAAAGGTCAGGGCAAAAGTTACTAAAAATGGAAAGTGACCTGTAATTCAAAGTTTCCAAATTTGGCAAGTTTTTGGTCCACCTTCAACTTAACTTTTCAAGATCAAAGAAGTTTCAAATGGATTTGTGGTGAACATGAAAGTTGTATATATTTGTCTCCACTTTCTAAAAATCCCTAATTCATGTCCATATGATGAATCGTTGAAGAGTTATGGTCATTTGATCACAAGGTGTGCATGGAAATTCAAAGTGGCATAACTTTTGATACAATGCTCCAAATTGGTCCATTCTTTTTGCAAAATGTTTCTCTTGATCAAGACATCTCAAAATAGCCTTTGCCTTGCATGGGAAAAGTGTGTATGCTCATCATTTCTCGTGTGTTCATTTTGGAGGGAATTTCCATAATTCAAATTTGGCTTATGATACAAGCAAATCAACAATTCCATGATGATCCTTGGTTGATTTTAAGTGGATTCCAAGCCTTGCATGGGACTGTACACGTGTAATATGGCTTCATGAGCTTCATGTGCAATTTTGCAATTTGCCTTATATCTCATTAATCAAGATTAGCCAATGGAAATTGTGATTAGCATTGTGATTAGCATGGCATATAAAAGCTCAAACCCTAATCATAACCACCATAACTAACTTTTGAGATCAAAATTCAAGAAATTCTCTAAACTTTCTCTCTCTTCGAATCTTCATTTTTCTTCATACAAACACCAAAAATTATCACATATTCATGATTCTTATGCTCCAGTGATCAAGAATCAACATTCATTTGGTGCAATTCATCCATAATTCGAGCAGTTCAAGCATAATCTCATAAAGATGGAAGGTGGAAATTGAGGTAGATCCAAGGAGCTTCATCCAATTCTTTTGGCACAAAGCTTCAAGATAAGTTCATAGAAGTGGATCTGGAGCTTATGAGCACTTGAAAGCACGATTTCAGCAAGCTTCACTTCAAGGTGAGTTGAAATTCATCATCACCTTTTACTGTTTTATATACATGGATGTGTAGATCGTGATTAGTAGAGAATGTGCATGTGTTTAGATTTTGAAATGGTTGAGAATTGAGCATGTGTGATGAACTTTAAGTTTAGATCTCAATTATGTTTTGCTTCGATCCGTGCAATCTAGGAAGAGTTAGATTGAATTGATAGCATATTTGAGATCCTCGTTGGAAGCTGGTTCGAATGGTATAAGCCTTGTCCATTTCTAGAATTTTGCACGGTGGCGCCGCCGCGTGAGTGACCGGGGAAGACGACCGGAGACTGTAGCTCCGGCGTCTGGTTATTTTAGGATTTGTGTGATGTGGATCCATGTGTGTTCCATGTGTATGCTCACGTGTGAGTTTGAGTGGTTGCCATTGCTTTGACTGGCCATGCGTGCACATTGACTACTGAGTGTGCGTGCCACCGTGTTTAATGAAACGGTGAGTTTTGACATTTGAACCAGGACCATTGGATTGTGAGTGCGCCAAGATCAATGGTTCAGGATTTTTCAGGCTTTATTCAAATTAATTCATTTCCCTCCATATTTTCATGTTATTCCAATTATGTTAGTTGTTTTAGAAAGATCATTAAAAATAGAAGAATAATCCAAATGAACTCCATTTTTTCCTAGTTTTATATGAATGTCTACTTTTTTATGGTATTATTTTCATGAATTGTTGATGGCTGGATTTTTTATGTGTGATTTTTGAATTGATGTTGTGCCAATTTGACATGTTGTGTTCAATGCTTTGGGAAATCTTCATTGTTGAGCTTCTTGATCCAAATTTTTGCATGCTTGATGCCCATACATGATGTGAATTTTTGATCACTAGTTTGGATTTTTTCTCATATGCCATCATTCTTTTTAACACATGGAGATGAATGTGACAATTTGTGTCACATTTTTGGGATTGGATTGTTACATTTTTGTTCACGTATCATTTGAACTTTTCTGGATTTGATTTTTTGCATGATGATTATCCATGACATGAGAAACTCATATAAAAAATCATAAAGCCTTTGCATACATTTATGTTTTGATTTGGATTTTCGAAGTTGGAAGTCCATTTTTGTGCTTATTCTTGATCATTGCATAGCATAGGCCATTTGAGGCACTTGCTTATTGATTAGATGTTGGTCCTTTTAAGGACGTTTTATGGAATGTTTGAATGTGCATTATATGGAAGATTGGGTTCTGTTTTGATCATTTGGTTTGGTTTTGAACTTAGTCTTTGTACTAGTGTTTTGTGCATAAACTAGCTGTGCTTTGTGTTTCAGGTTTGGACATTTAGCATTGATGGTTGATTTGTTCTCACTTTGTGAGATACAAATGCTTTGAATTCTAACTTTTGTTTGTTTTATAGGATTTTAAGTGATGTGCTTGAGCTCATGAGTTCATTTGAGTGCTTGGGCATTGTCCATTGGATTGTATAATTGTTGTGCTTGAGCTCATGAGTTCTTTCTGGATCCCCACACTTTCTTTGTTTTGAGCTCACCCCGGCCAGGGTTAAGAGCATGAGGTCTCATCCTCATTACCATTTTGATCTGCTCACCCTGACGTTCAATGTCAGTGGTTAAGAGCCCGGTTGATTACCGTTACAGTTTGGCTTGTTTGTCGAGGTTGATATGACCCCTCTTGACTAAAGCCCACACATTGTTTGAGCCTCTTGTATGGATATAGTGTGTGATGCTTGTTCACTCGTGTGGGTGATTATTTGCTTTTGAGTTGACTGATTTCCAGGATGAGTTAAGTTTTTGTTAGAGACCTCCATTTAGGGATATTGATGGCATGACAACTATTAGGCTCGAGTCTTAGTCTCCCTATTAGTTTGTTGTTTCACTGGTCTCTGGTTAGAAGAGTGTTGTACCCCTGTTAAGGGGAACTACGTCGCCCTGATTCTCATACCAGATGAGATACGTAGGCAGGAGGTTACGAGCAATCTCTCCGGGCACCCTTTTTCTTTTTTTGCTGTGTTGTCTTGTGTGTGTCCACCCTCTTCTTTGTTTTGGTGTGAGTTTTTGTTTGTTCAGCGTGGACATGCATGGTATGTTCATACCTTGGGAATTTCTTCTATTATTCATATTGGGGATCATTTGTGGGGTTTGTTATTCAGTTGGGGTTCATATTCAGGGGTTCATTGGTGATGATTGTTATCATTGGGGTTCATATTGGGGTTCATTGTGATGATTTTTATCATTGGGGTTCATATTAGGGTTCATTGTGATGATTGTTCACTTGGGGTTCATCTTTGGGGTTCCACTTTGGATATTTGATTACTTTGTTGGGGTAATCTGATAACCTTTTTCTTTGGTGTTCGCTGGTTAGCGTGTGCTATTGTTTGGAGTTGGATGTAAGTCCATGTATTGGCATTTTGTTTCCTTTTGTTTGGTTATTGTTTGGAGTTAGATGTAAGTCCATGTATTGGCATTCTGTTTCCTTTTGTTTGGTTGTTGTTAGGAGTCGGGTGTAAGTCCATGTATTGGCATTCTGTTTCCTTGTTGGTTATTGTTGGGAGTCAGATATAAGTCCATGTATTGGCATTTTGTTTCCTTTTGAGTGTTTCTTTTGACGTCTCAGTGCCTCTCTTTTGGTGTCTTGTTTCGGCGTGCGTTAGCCGACCTACGAGTGCTCTGATTCTTCTCTGGATAGAGAAGATACATAGGCATAAGACGTGATGTCTTAGCGAGCATGTCTCCTTTTCCCCGAACTACGTTGACTCTGATGTTTGTTTCTGACAAACTACGTAGGCCCAGGATGCGATATCCTGCCGAGTCCACTACCTCCTTCTTCTTTCTTCTTTCACCTGTTTATTATTCCAGTTTGTGCAATTTCTTTGAGTAATTTTATTAGCAACCTTTCCCTATTCTTTGAGCTATCTTTTGAGCGTGGATCCCGTCGAGTACGGCGGACGTGAGGGGTGCGAATACCTTCCCCTTGCGTAACCGACTCCCGTACCTTGTAATCTCTGGTCGTAAGACCGTTCCTTTCCCTTTCTTAGGTTAGTCCTGCACTCCCTTTCCGTCATAGGATGAATAGCGTCGGTGGTGGCTCTGTTTTTTTTTCCCGCCGGTTGTTTTCCGCGTTGCGACAGTTATACGGTTAGCGGGTCAGTCCCGTATTCATCTGATAAAGCTGTTTTGTATCAGTATAATGCTACGATGATGAAAGATGGTCAAGAGGTCCTGTTACCTACGACCAGTTCTGTGGTGAGCATTGCTGATGTTACCAAGGTGACCCGCAGTGTTTGTGTGTTTGGGCCGGTGTTCCCAAAGGATAAAGAAGAATCAGTTGTCAGTAAGAAGGTAGAAGTGCCTGCTGTGGATTCGATTAGTGCTTCAAAGGGTAAGTCTGGTGAATCCAGCGATTTGAAGGTTAATGATGATGATGAGGTAGTTCGATTGATCAAGAGAAGTGAGTTTAATGTGGTGGAGCAGCTACTCCAAACCCCCTCAAAGATCTCAGTGTTGTCTCTACTCATTAACTCAGAAGCGCACAGAGAAGCATTGCAGAAAGTTCTCGAGCAAGCTTTTGTGGAACAGGATGTTACAGTGGATCAGCTTGATCATATTGTGGCTAACACCACTTCCTGCAACAATCTCAGTTTTTGTGATGAAGAACTCCCTGAGGAGGGCAGAAATCATAACTTGGCTTTGCATATCTCTATGAACTGCAAAAATGATGCTTTGTCGAATGTGCTTGTTGGCACCGGGTCTTCGTTGAACGTACTGCCAAAGTTAACATTATCAAAGATATCATATCAAGGAGCGCCTATGAGGTATAGCGGTGTAATCATCAAAGCTTTTGACGGTTCATACAAAACAGTGATAGGTGAAGTGGACCTTCTAGTTAAGATAGGTCCGAGTGATTCCCAAATTACTTTTCAAGTAATGGATATCCACCCGGCCTACAGTTGCTTGTTGGGAAGGCCATGGATCCATGAGGCGGGAGCTGTTACCTCCACATTGCATCAGAAGCTCAAATTTGTGAAAAATGGAAAGCTTGTAATCGTTGGCGGGGAGAAGGCGTTGTTGGTTAGCCACCTATCATCTTTCTCTTATGTTGAAGCTGAGGACGAGGTTGGAACTCAGTTCCAAGCCTTATCTATTGCTTCTTAGAAGAGAGTTGGGGCACATATGTCCTCATTGAAGGATGCAAAGAAGATTGTAGAAGAAGGCAATGTTGATCAGTGGGGGCGCATGGTAGAGGTCTCCGACAACAAAGGCAAAACCGATCTGGGTTTTCAGCGAGGTTCATCAACTGCAAGGTCTGAAGATATGCAACTTAACTTCTGTAGCGGAGGGTTCATTCATGGCCATGAACAACACTTAGCTGTTATGCTAGAGGATGACGAAGAGGAAGACTGCACCAATTTTGTGGCGCATGAAAAGGCTTGCAACAATTGGACTGCTGTTGATATTCCTATTATTTTGCATCGATCTAAGTAATTGCTATTATATGTTTTCAAAATCCTTCTCCTATGCCTAAGGGAGAAGAGAACATTGTCTGGGCATTTTCAAATTGATCATTAATAAAATTAATTCTATTCATCCACATCTATGATGTTTGTTTTTACTTTTTGCTTTATTCGGAAAATGGTAATCAGAAAAAACATAAATAAACAATATAATTGTCCAGCTTCATAATATTTGGTCACAAGTTCACTTCTCTAAAATCAAAATATCAAATCGTTATGTAGGTTGGTTCCTAACCCCATTGAATACATTGATCCTTCTCCTTCTCCAAATTTTGAATTCCTTGTGTTTGAGGCCGAGGAGGAAAGTGATGAAGAAGTGAGTGATGAATTATCTCGTCTTCTTGAGCATGATGAAAAAGCCATTCAGCCGTTCGAAGAGCAGGTTGAGTTAGTCAACTTGGGTTCCGAGGATGATGTGAAGGAAGTCAAGATTGGGTCTCGACTGTGTCCAGATGCGAAGAAGGGGTTGATTGATCTTCTTCGAGAGTATTCAGATGTGTTTGCTTGGTCCTATCAAGACATGCTGGGGTTGGATTATGAGATTGTGGAGCATAGATTGCCATTGAAGCCAGAATGCCCTTCAGTCAAGCAAAAATTGAGAAGAACACATCCTGATATGGTTGTGAAAATCAAAGAAGAAATGCAGAAGCAGATTGACGCCGATTTCCTTGTGACCGTTGAGTATCCGTAATGGGTGGCCAATATTGTGCCTGTGCCGAAGAAATATGGAAAAGTCTGCATGTGTGTTGACTATAGAGATTTGAATAAAGCCAGTCCGAAAGATGATTTCCCTCTTCCACATATTGATATGTTGGTGGACAATACTGCTAAATTCAAAGTCTTTTCGTTTATGGATGGATTTTCCAGATATAATCAGATCAAGATGGCACCCGAAGATATGGAGAAGACCATATTCATTACACCCTGGGGAACATTCTGTTATAGAGTGATGCCTTTCGGTTTAAAGAATGTTGGTGCAACTTACTAGAGAGCATTGACTACTCTTTTTCATGATATGATGCATAAAGAGATTAAAGTTTATGTTGATGACATGATTGCTAAATCAATTGATGAAGAGGAATATGTTGAGCATTTATTGAAGCTATTCCAACATTTGAGGAAGTATAAACTCCGCTTAAATCCCAATAAGTGTACTTTTAGTGTTCGTTCTGGTAAGTTGTTGGGCTTTATTGTCAACGAGAAGGGTATTGAAGTTGATCCTGCCAAGGTCAAAGAAATACAAGAGATGCTTGCGCCCAAAACTGAGAAGCAAGTCAGAGGGTTTCTCGATCGCTTGAATTATATCTCATGATTCAGTTCACACATGATTCCCACATGTGCGCCTATATTCAAGCTTCTTCGGAAAGATCAGTCTTGTGATTGGACCGAAGACTGCCAGAAAGCTTTTGATAGTATCAAGGATTATTTGCTTGAACCTCCGATTTTGTCTCCACCTGTTGAAGGAAGACCGTTGATCATGTATTCTACTGTGCTTGAAGACAGTATGGGTTGTGTTCTAGGTCAGCAAGATGAGACTGGAAAGAAAGAATTTGCAATTTACTACCTCAGTAAGAAGTTCACCGACTGTGAGACTCGGTATTCTATGCTTGAGAAGACTTGTTGTGCATTGGCTTGGGCTGCTAAGCGTCTGCGTCAATATATGTTAAATCATACCAGTTGGTTGATATCCAAAATGGATCCAATCAAGTATATATTTGAGAAGCCTGCTTTAACCGGGAGAATTACCCGTTGGCAGATGTTGTTATCAGAGTATGATATTGAATACCAATCTCAGGAAGCAATCAAAGGTAGTATCTTGGCTGACCATTTGGCTCACCAACCAATTGAAGATTATCAGTCAGTGCAGTATGATTTTCCTGATGAAGAGATCTTGTACTTGAAAATGAAAGATTGTGATGAACCGTTGCTTGAAGAAGGGCTAGAACCTGGTTCCCGTTGGGGCATGGTATTTGATGGAGCTATTAATCAATACGGAAATGGAATTGGGGCGGTGATTACTACTCCTCAAGGCACGCATTTTCCATTTACAACTAGATTGTCTTTCAAGTGTACAAACAATATGGCAGAATACGAAGCTTGCATATGGGGCTCGAAGAGGCCATGAATCTCAGAATCAAGTATTTAGATGTCTTCGGAGACTTCGCTTTGGTTGTAAATCAGATCAAAGATGAATGGGAGACGAATCAGCCCGGTTTGATACCATATAGAGATTACGCAAGGAGGATTTCAACTTTCTTCACAAAGGTTGAATTCCATCATATCCCTCGAGATGAAAACCGGATGGCAGATGCTCTTGCAACATTGGCGTCACTGATTGTAGTGAAGTATTGGAATGAAGTTCCCAATTTGTTTGTGATATGTCTTGATAGACCAGGTCATGTGTTTGTTGTTGAAGGGATCAAAGACGAGAAGCGGTGGTATTACGACATCAAGTGTTTCCTCCAAAGTCAGATTTACCCGTCTGGGGCATCTTTGAAAGATAAGAAGACTTTTAGAAGATTAGCCGGTAATTTCTACTTGAATGGTGATGTTCTGTACAAGAGAAACTTCGACATGGTTTTGCTCAGATGCGTGGATAGACACGAAGCAGACCTATTGATGACTGAAATACATGAAGTTTCCTTTGGTACTCATTCCAATGGACATGCGATGGCGAAGAAGATGTTGCGAGAAGGTTACTATTGGCTGACAATGGAATCTGACTGTTGCAAGTTTGTGAAGAAATGCCACAAGTGTCAAATATATGCGGATAAGATTCATGTTGCTTCGACATTATTGAATGTTATCTCTTCCCCATGGCCCTTCTCCATGTGGGAATTTATATGATTGGGATGATTGAGCCCAAAGCTTCGAATGGACATCGTTTCATTTTGGTGGCAATTGACTACTTCACAAAATGGGTTGAAGCGGCATAGTATGCAAATGTAACCGAGCAAAAGGTTGTGAGGTTTATCAAGAATCAGATCATATGTAGTTATGGTGTGCCAAGTAAGATCATTACTGATAATGGATCGAACTTGAATAATAATATGATGGAAGCTCTTTGCAAAGACTTCAAGATTTCACATCATAATTCTTCTCCCTACAGACCCAAGATGAATGGGGTTGTTGAAGCTGCGAATAAGAACATTAAGAAGATTATTCAGAAGATGGTCGTAACATATAAGGATTGGCATGAGATGCTCCCATTTATTTTGCACGGGTATCGAACATCTATCCGCACTTCAACAGGGGCTACCCCTTTCTCTCTTGTTTATGGTATGGAAGCAGTTCTCCCCGTAGAGGTTGAGATCCCTTCATTGCGTGTGCTCATGGAAGCCAAGTTGACTGAGGCTGAATGGTGTCACACTAGGTTTGACCAGCTGAATTTGATTGAAGAGAAGAGATTAACTGCCATGTGTCATGGTCAGTTATATAAGCAAAGAATGAAGAAAGCTTTTGATAAGAAGGTCAAACCTCGTGTGTTTAGAGAAGGTGACCTTATGCTCAAGAAGATTTTATCGTTCAAACCAGATTCTAGGGGCAAATGGACTCCTAATTATGAAGGCCCATATGTTGTGAAGAGAGCCTTTTCAGGCGGTGCTTTGATTCTTACAACTATGGATGGTGAAGAGTTCACTCGTCCGGTGAACGCAGATGCAGTCAAGAAATACTTCTCCTAAAAAAAAGAACAACTCACTAAGTTGAAAACCCGAAAGGGTGGCTTAGGCAAAAATGAGCTCCTCGGTGGATTGAAAACCTGAAAGGGAGATCCAGGCAAAAGTTAGAGACATAAAATAGAAAGAAATTTCCCGATAAGTTGAGTACCCCACCTTGGGGCAACTTATGCAAAAATTAGGGATTATGGCAAGTAACTTCATTATGTTGATCTTCAATTTGGAGAAACTTTGAGCACAAGGGTTGACATCAATTCATCATCCACAGTAACGGCTGTAGCACCTCAAATTTGCACCTACCATTGGTATATACATTTTCATTTTAGGTCATTAACATTGCATTGTTCATTGCATAGTCCATCAAGTCATCAGGCAAGACTGGTCAGGAGATTCAACTGTGCAAGGCAACAAGTGCATTTTGTATGGAATCAAAGCCCTAGGGTTGGTACGATGAGTTCATATGATTCAATGATCATTTTGAAGTGATTTGGCCAAGTATTGAAGGCTCAGAGCTCATCAGTCCATGTGCAAATCATCTGAAACCCTAGAAAGTCAACAAAAGTCAACTGTCAGTCCAACTGTGGATTTGGAGGTAGGAGATGGTTAGGGATGCCTCATTCATGTGCTAACAAGTCTCATTTGACATTTCAAACATCAACATTGAAGGATTTGAAGTCAGATCAAGACTTTCCCAAAATAGCAAGTGACCTGTAATTTTGAACTTTCCAAAAATGGCAAGGTTTTGGACCAACTTCAACTCAAGATTATATCATCAAGAAAGATTCAAATGAAATTTTGTCCAACATGAAAGTTGAAGATCTTTCTCTCCCATTTCCAAAAAGTCCATGATCATGGGTTTCTCATGTGTGGTTAAGGAGATACGATCAAAACATGGCAAGGTGTACTTGGAAGTTTAAATGGCCATAACTTCTCAACCAAAACTCCAAATTGGATGGCTCTTTTTGCATTGTTCTTATTTTGATCTCTAGTTTCCAAATCTTGCATTACATGACATGCATTATCATCACGTGAGCATTTTCCATTTCACTTGATTTTTGGAGGGAAAATTTGAAATTCAAAATTGGTGCATGGCTTGATCATTTTACCATTACCATTGGCTCTAAAATCAAATTTTAAGTGGAAATGAATCAGATTTTCATGCACTATTCACCATGCATTTCATGCATAGGGTGAAAATCCCATTTTTGCACTTACACCTCATTTTGCTAATTCCAATTACCAAATGGCTTAAGCAAGATTAGAGAGTGATTAGTAGGAGGTATAAAGCCAAAACCCTATCTGTTTCAGCATAAAAACAATCACAATTTCAGATCTAGATCCATTTCTTCAAACTTTTTCTCTCAAATTTTCTTTCATTTTCTTCAAACAAATTGCATTTCTCTTGGTTGATTCATCATTCTGAAGCATCATTGAGCAAGTTTGGAGGTAGAAATCAAGAAAATCGTGGCACATGGAAGCATATTCAAAGCATGAAGCATCAATGGTGATTTGAAATTCTGGTGGAATCAAGAGCAATTGAGCTTCGATCTTTCATCCAATCAACTCTACAAGCTACATAGAAGAACTGTTGAGCATCACAAGGCCTGAATTCATCGAAATCCAGCTGCTGCTCTTCCAAGAGGTTCCAAATCGATCTCTCTTTTTCTCAAAATTCTTATGCTATTATTGTAGATCTTGTCATACTGGTTAATCTGAGCTTTAAACCATGAAATTCCATGCATGTTTGAGTGAGTTAGGGTTAAATAAAGTTTCATGAATGAATTTTACATCGCTCGATTCTCCTTGTATGTGATGTTTTATGCTTAATCCATGCTTGATTCGTGATCTCCATGAGATATCCTACATGTTGATATGTTTAATAGTGAATTCTGGAAAAAATTGTTCTTGATCATTGATGAACACTCACTGTTCATGAGCTTCACGTTGAAGAAGATGATGCAGATCTTTGGCAACGGTTTTTGATTCCATTTGCCACGGTTAAGCGTTGCCTATGTGTTTGTTAGGGTTGCAACGTGATTGGTTGATTTCAAACTCCATGCTACGCGTCTGATTGGCCAGTTCTGTTGACCGCGTGCGTTGACTTCTTCCACTTAATGAAACGCAGCGTTTAATCTTAAGCTGGCGCCATTTTTCAAATAATTAAATAATCATTTCATTCCATTTTCTTTTAATTGTCACATTTTATTTCATTTCATTTCCTTATTTCAAAAATCAAAACAAATTGAATATTGATCCAAAAAATACCAGGTTTTTTGCATTATGATCCTTGATCTCTCTAGTTTTTTATCACCATGATTTCTCAAGTTGTGCTTGGCTGGATAATTTTTTGCCCTAAAATGTTTGAACATACATGCTTCTTTGACCTTGCCATGCTTATACATTTGTGAAATGCTGGTCTTTGATCCAATGCTCATGAAATTTTGCATGCTATAACTAGACTCATTGCTTAACATTTTGGTGTTGATTTGGTATTTTTATCAATTACCATTGCTGTTTTATGAATGTGCTAAGTTAGGTGTGACAATTTGTGTCACACCTTGTGATGTTCAATTTGAATGATGTGTTTTCCATGCCAAATGATATCCAATTGCCTTGATTTTTTGTATGATGCATGCTATGGATGTTGTGATTGCTCATGATTTTTGTTGGAATTTTTGGGAACATTTCTGATTTAATTGAGATTTTTCATTCTGGTTGGTCACATTTGAGCTTTAAAATTGTCTTGAATTTCATTTGATCATGAAATGCTTGTTCCTTATCCAATGCTTCTGAATTTTTGCACACAATTTCTAGATATGTTGAGTGTTATTTTGGCTTTGGTTTAAGGTTTTTACCATAATCCATTTCTGTTTTATGCCTATGCTAACTTGGTGTGACAATTTGTGTCACACATGTGCTTGTTGTGCTTGTCTTGACTTATGCTATGTGATTGCCATGCCTAATGATGTCCAATGCCTCTAATTTTTTGTGTGATGATTATGTTGTATGTCCTGTTTACTCATGAATTTTGCCAAGATTATTTGAATCATTTTTGATTTAATGTGCATTTGCTCCTTCTGATGTCACAATGTGGTCACATTTTGCATACCTTGCCATGTTTGGTTCATGAAATGCTTTTCGTTAATGATATTGATATGGGACCTTTTGGAATGTGTTCTTGATTGATTAAAGTTGATTCATGTTAAATTTCATGTTCTGTTTTGAATGTTTGACCTACTTTTGACCCTAGGCTTTGACCTAGTGGTTTGGACTCACTGTTTGGATTGTGGATTTCAGGTTAAGAAGCACATTGCCATGATTGGAGTTGCTCACTCATTTGAGTTGATTAGTTGATTGATGTTGGCTAATATTGAGTTGTTTTGTAGGTTTTGAGAACAAGTTCCATTGAGCTTGTGCCTTGCATATTGTTGCCTGATGCTTTGACTATATGTCTGAGTGTGTGATTGATTGTTGTCTGTCTGTTTGTTTGACTTGTAAACTGATTGGTTTTGATTTTTTTCAGGTACCTAAGTTGCTTTGAGTTCTTTGAACTTACTTTTGCTTTGCTTGGTTGCTTAACCACTGAGGTATAACTCTCTGACTTCATGTAGTCTGGAAGACCTGTCCTGTTATGTGGGCAGGCACCTGTCTGAAGCCCTCCTTAAGAGGTAATGCTTGTGTTTGTTTACTTTTGTGCCAAGCAGGAAAAGTCCTCTTATGAGGCAATTGGCAGATAAAAGAGATGTGTAATCCATCTCCTGCTATTCAGTTTGTCATTCACTTTGCTCACACACCTTGTGTTGATGCATTGTGGATATTAACCCAAGATCTTTGTTGTGTCAGTCGCATGTGGAGAAGAGTTCCAACTTTCTGAACTCCCACACTTTCATTTGTCTTAAGCTATCCCAGGCCAGGGATAAGAGCTGTGAGGTCTTACCCTCACTTCCCATTTCATCTGCTTCACCCTAACTCTCAATGTTAGGGTTAAGAGCTAAAAAACACCCCATTCCAGTTGGCTTGTTTTACAGCCTAACCTTGTATGAGCCCAATTGTTTGCATATAGTGTGTGTGTTTGCTTGTTGTGCTTGTATGTATTTGCTTGTGCTGTTTAGGATAGCTTGCTTCCTGTGCAAGTTAGATAGAAACCTTAACATAGGGATCGCATGCATGACAACTTCTAGGCTCGAGTCGTAGTCTCCCTAGTAGTTTGTGTCTCCCTTTGTATTTGGTTAGGTTAGAAGTTCTTTCCCTGTGTAGGGGAACTACGTCGCCCTGATCCTCATACCAGATGAGGTACGTAGGCAGGAGATGAGCTGATCTCTCCGGGCGCCCTTTTTCTTTTTCAACCCCTTTGTGTGTGTTGGAGTCTGACGTAAGTCCAGCGATTGGCATTTGGTTTCCTGTGTGTGTTTGTTGGTTCAGAGTCTGATGTAAGTCCAGCGATTGGCATTCGGTTTCCATGTTTTCCTGTTTGGGTGGAGTTTGAAGTAAGTCCAGCGATTGGCAGTCGGTTTCCTATTTGGGTTTTGTTTGGTGTGCGTTAGCCGAGCTACGAGTGCTCTGATTCTTTCTCTGGTTAGAGAAGATACGTATGCATAGGATGCGACATCCTAGCGAGCACGTTTCCCCTGTCCCGAACTACGTCGACTCTGATGTCTGTGTCTGACAGACTACGTAGGCCCTGGATACGATATCCTGCCGAGTCCCGTTTCTTCCATCTTTCATCTGTGTTTGTTTCCAGCGTGTGTGCAGTGTTTAAGCAGTCTTTAGCAACCTTTCTTCTATTCTTTTGTGCGTGGATCCCGTCGAGTACGACGGATGCGTAGGGGTGCTAATACCTTCCCTTCGCATAACCGACTCCCGTACCCATCTATCTCTGGTCGCGAGACCATTCCTTTCCAGGTTTACTTTGAGCGTTTCCTTTTCCTCCTTTGGGATAAATAACGCACGGTGGCGGCTCTGTTGTTTCTTTTTCCCGTCGGTTTTTCGCGTAATGCGACAACGGCTGAAAGCACAACGGACATCAAGAGCTGGTAGAAGGATTAGTGGTCATTTGTATTCAATGTAGCCCTTTTCCATGTATTTTACCATTTTCAACCTTGTAAAAATCTATGGAGTCTTGTCATTTACAGATTACCATTCCATTAAATAAAGTTGAGTTTTTACCCAATTATTTTCATTCTTATTTACTTTAGCCAATAGTTCTAAATTTTATTATGATTATTTTGAAATTTAAATTTTAATCAAAATCATTTTTCTTATATATATAAAAGCAAGAATTTTTTAAAGCAAATTAAAAAGAAATATCAACAGCATTTCAAAAGCAGCAAGTCTTCAGTGTGAAGCATTAAAGGTTCCACAACCAGTTAACCCTTCAGGTTTCCTAGCTAAGTTGGTTGATTCAGTACCCTGCAGAGTTGAGTTTGATCCCATAAAGGGTTAGTGTATTCATCAACAGTTTTGGTCCTCAGTGGAGTATTTTGATTCCCTAGTAGATCGCGTTGGTATCTCCATCAGTCGCCATCTGACTCGCTCCCAGTCAGAGTTTCCTCCTGGTTTCTGAGCAACTATCTTGCGTTTATCCTCTATAGGGTTGTCTCCCATTTAACATGGTGTTGACCTAAAATTCCCTGCAGACTCGATAATGTTTCCTTTCCTCAACATATATATACTCATGTAAGTTCATATTTTGCGACACCCTTGTATCCTTTGCGATCGTTTTGTCAGCATAATCATCATATATATACTCATGTAAGTTCATATTTGCATATTTTCATCATTCATATTGGTTGAATCATTTGTTTGAAGATCCTTATGCTCTGTTATAGTGGTACTTTATCCCCACACAAGTTCGGTGTCTGTCCTCTCTGAATTATAGAAGGTCGACCCCTTAAGCAGAAAGACTTTAACCTTTCTCCTTTCCCCACTGAGTTATTTCCTCGTGGATGACTATTGTTTTAGTTTCCTCCCTAGTTGATTATCTGGATGGAACCACTCCCCTTGAGATATATCCTCATTGGGTTGAGTCTTGATTGACCGTTTCTTTCTAGATCTTACCTATATAGATGCTTTGAGTCTCCTAAGAGTTTATTACCCCGTAAATTGTAATATTCTTCTTAGTTTGCAGTTTGTTACTTCTTTCCCAATACCCGGCAAAAGTATCCATGTTTTTCTCCTCAGTATAATCCCTAGTGGATTATTTTCCAAGAGTATATCCTTGATATGTTCACCTTAACCGGTGACAGATTTTCTCTTTCATGGTATTCTACCCAGTAAAAAGGTAGTTGTAATCCCTATTTTGTTCCTCAGAGAGTTAACCCTTAATACGCTCATCCTAACCGATGATGGGTTTCCTTCTCTTTGCGGTCTTCTACCCAGTATACGATAGTTGTAAATCCTGCTTTTTTCCCCTTTGCAGAGTTTACCCTTGATATGTTCATCTTAACCGATGACAGATATCCTCTTATGGTATTCTATCCAGTAATTGATAGATGTATATCCTATTTTCTCTCCTCACAAGAGTCTATCCTTGATATGTTCATCTTAACCGGTGACAGATTTTCTCTTTGATGGTATTCTATCCGCCATTCGATAGATGTAATTCCTATCTTTCTGTTCAGTTGGTATATCCTTGATATGTTCATCCTAACGGATGACAGGTATCCTCCTTGACATTCCCAAGCGAGTCTATCCTTGACATGTTCATCCTAACCGATGACAGATTTTCTTTCCTGTTGAGTTTATCCTTGATATGTTCATCCTAACCGATGATTGATACTCTCATCTTTGGTCTTCTGCCCAGTAAATGGTAGTTGTAAATCATACTTCCTGCAGGTTTTCCCCAGCAAGGCTATTCTTACCTAGTAACCGATAATGAATACTCCCTCCTGGTGGTTCCTAGTGAGTCATCCTTGATATGTTCATCCTAACAAATGACGGATGTCTTCTCTGTCAGATCTTTATTATCTCCTTACCCAGTAGTAGGTAGTAGATGATAGATTTCTGCTCCTCCTGTGTTAAAGTTTATTTCTTCCCCAGTTGAGTTGAGTGCGTATCTCCTTAGTGAAATCGCTTCTCCTGCATGATTCGAGCACTTTAGTGTTATCCTGATTTACTCGTTTTCCCTGTAGATGTTCTGTTTCCCCGGCTGAGTCTTTCTATTTTGTATGGAATTCCTCTAGTCCCCCAATAGTTTTAAGTCATAGCCTGGCCTACGCATAACCTCATTTGCTCCTCCCAGAGTCTCTGTCTCCCTGGTGAGTTTTCCTCATGAAATGCATTATACTCCTGCGGACTTTCGGTCTCTCTGATTTCTTTTCCTTTGTGGCAATATTTCCCTACAGAGCATTAACTTTTACATTCATATCATATGCATCATGAGGTCTCTTAGGGACCAAAATTTGTTTATATATGTTGTTATTTAAGCCCATTCTACTGAGTTGAGCTGAAGATTTTAACCTTCACCTCCTTAGTTAGATTGTCCTTAAATAGGGGCAGCTGTAAGACCCCAATTTTGACCCTAAGATCCCTCATGCAATTTCATCATAAGAACTAGCATTGGGATCATACCTTGGCATCCTCCTTACCCCTCTCTCATTGGGTTTGTTTTGGGAGAGATCACCAAGCACCATGTGATTGTGTCATACTTGTATATTATCATTTTACTAACCAAAATACCAAAAATATTTCTTTGCATTTGCCTAACTTTTTGTAGGTAGGGCATGATCACATTGAGTTATCAAGTTCATATCTAGGGTTTGAGGCCCCCATGACAAAGTGCATAACCATGAATTTGATCTAAGAATGGTTATGAGCATCATATATGATTTCCATTGATTCCTACATGTTATATTGATCAAGCATTCTTCAAGAGATTGGAAGTGATTTGCCTTGGAAACCCTAGTTTGAATGGGTATCTTGAGTAACTTCTCCAACAAGCCATCTCACCAATTGATCAAATTTATCAAGGGACACTTAAAAATTCATCATATTATGCATATATGATCTACCATGAGCCAAGAAAGTCAAGATAATTGAAGGTTAGCAAGTTGGTTGATGGTGGTTGGCCAGATGAATTCATCTCATCAAAACTGGTCTCCCTAGACCCTATCTCCTACAATTTTCACCATATGAAAATGATTCCAAGATCAAATTTACTCTAAATTACATTCCAAACAACTTTCATGTTGAGACCTAGAGCTAGGTTTTCTTGGAAAATCATTTTCTATGTTGAAACATTATAGGTCATTTTGTCTAAACCCTAATTTGAAAGTCAACTTCCCAAGGCTATAACTTGCTAAATTGTTATGAGATTAAATATTTCCAAGTTGAAAAATAAAATTCAAGATGTCTACTTCAACTTTTATGTTTGGAGTGAGAGCTAATTCAACGTTTATGAGCATTTGAGATGAGGATACATTATAGGTCATTTTTGACCTATACCGTTGACCAAGTGACTTTTCCAAACTTCAAAAATGCATAACTCGATCATTATAAATCCAAATGACATGAAATTAGTTACCATTTTGAAGGTATTTGAAAGAGCTACAACTTTTATAAAGACACGTTTCTCATTTGAAGCTTACATAAAAAGTTAAGCAAGGTGGAATATTGAGATATATGGCTTAACACTTAGAAAATTTTTCAGCATGTTGAAATTTCCAAACTTCCACCTCAAAATTCACCATGACCCAGCGTCTTGATCTAAGCTTTCCAAAGAACCCAAGTTCATGCATTTTGGATGAAGTTTGTTAGGTCTGCGCATGGCTTTAACAAAGTTGCATCATTGGAGAAAATCAAATGTCCAAAACTCCATTTCACATTGCCTTGCCAATCAAGCATCATTTGAACTTCAGTACAGTTGCAATTGGATCAAAATGGATTGCTTCATGGGACTGTACACGGCCATGCAAGCTTGTGCATCACATTGCCAAATTTAGCAAATTTTCAAGTGTGCAATTATAAATCCCAAATGCTATAAATACATGGCCTCTGAGCTCATTTCAAACACACCTTGTGCGCCAGCTTTGCCCCCCAATTGAAACCCTCTCACTCTAAAGGAAAACTTGATAATTTTCAATCTGAAAATTGAGTTTGAATCTCAACTATTTGGAGATTCAAGAACTCCAGGATCCAAAGCCTTGCACCATTGCTAACCACTCCCTGCAAGCTTCTCAAGTGTGATCAGATCGTGTTTGAAGCAAGCAACCTCAAGTTCTGCACAATATTGAAGGTAATTTTCAGAAAACTTCATCTCTTCGATTCTCACTCAATTCTCATCAATTCTCTTAGATATTTGGTTGTCTGAAGTCCTACCAATGTAGGCAAGAAGATTGAGTTGCTTAGAGGTCAAATCGAAGCAACTTAGTTGACACACCTCAAAATTCAACTCTTCGTATCTTTCTAATATGTGGAGTTAGTTGAAATTAAGGTTAGATTCGTGCTCTACGCTATTTTTTCTTTCAGATCATGTCCTCCTTTTTTATTTTGGTGATGATTGATGGTGTACCAGTCCGGTGAGGTCCACCGGGGAAGAAGACCGGAGTTATAGCTCCGGCGGTGAGTTGGCACGTCTCCCAACCATAGGATCCTTTCAAAATGTTTTAATCCTGAGCGCTCATTGTGATTACCCATGGCACGTCTCCCAACCATAGGATCCTTTCAAAATGTTTTAATCCTGAGCGCTCATTGTGATTACCCATGATTCAGCATCAGGTTCCTTTCTTGGACGTACCGAAGGAAGTTGATTTCAGAGCTGTTGCCAGAGCTCTCCAGTTGAGTGTCAAAGAAGTCTGTGATAACTGGAAGCCCAGTGGGGATATTGTGGGTCTGCCGTTGAAGTTTCTGCTGAGAGTTGCCAGAGGAGAAGCAGAGAAGGGGAATTGGGAAGCTTTTCATGCCCAACTTGCTGTTATGATCTATGGGATCGTCCTTTTCCCGAGCATGCCCAATTTTGTTAATTATGCTGCGGTCTGTATCTTCATTGGAAGGAATCTAGTTCCTACTCTTTTAGCTGACACTTACTATGCTATTCACAGTAGGCATGGTAAGGGTGGAGCTATCAGATGTTGTCTACCTCTCCTGCTCAGATGGTTCTTGTCCCTCCTGCCAGTTAGTGGACCCTTTGTGAATGCTCAGAGCACTCATAAGTGGACTCAGAGGGTCATGTCGCTTACCTCCTATGACATCAGATGGCAATCATACCGGATGGACGTGCGGGATGTTATTATGAGCTGTGGAGAATTCCGGAATGTGCCACTCGTGGGGACCAGAAGTTGCATAAATTATAATCCAGTTCTTTCTCTTCGTCAGTTAGGGTTTGTAATGAAGGGAAAACCACTTGAAGCTGAGGTAGCTGAAAGTGTGTATTTTGAGAAGCAGATTGACCCGGCTAGATTGGAGCAGATAGGAAGAGCTTGGAGGTCTGTTGGAGTTAAGGATGGAGCTGTCTTAGGGAAGAAGTTTGTCATTGCTATGCCTGATTACACTGATTGGGTAAAGAAGAGAGTGGAAACTTTGTTGCTACCCTACGATAGGATGGAGCCGTTGCAGGAGCAACCACCTTTGATCCTTGCTGAGAGTGTGCCTGCTGATCACTATAAGCAAGCCCTGATGGAGAATCGCCGGTTGAGAGAGAAGGAGCAAGATACCCAGATGGAGCTCTACAAAGCCAAGGCTGATAGGTTGCACTCGGCCCATCAACTCAGGGAAGTGCAAGGAGAGGATGCTAGTAGAGTGAGAAGCAAGAAGAGATCCTACGAAGAGATGGAATCCATGTTAGATGCAGAACACTGGGAGTGTTTGAGGCTGCAGAGAGCTGAAGCCAGCTACCAGAAAAGGATCAGAGACTTGGAGAAGCAACTCAGAGACAAAGACGTCTAGTTGAAGAAAGAGGTAGATTTGAGACAAGCATCAGAGGAATATCTTGGAGTAGAAGTCATGGAGCTTAGAAGACAATTGAAGGAGAAGATCACCCCTCTACCTGAATGTTCAAAATGCACACTGTTGATAGACCAGTGCCAGTACCTGAAGACCCTCATTCCGGAAGACCGTTTGTCTTAGATTGTACCTTTGATGTTTATGTTGAGAATCACCTCCAGGCTTGTTGGAAGGGATTCATTGTTGTACTCCGTTTATTCGGATCTTTGTTGACTTGGTCGTACGATCTTATTTCTCTTGTTTATAGATAAAGTTGTTGCTGTTTTCTGTTGTTCTCATGTACCTTGTATTTGTTGTTCTCTTGTTGCTGCAGGTTGCCATCTTTTGAGGATGAATCAGGCTCTTTGAATGCTTGAGAAATGAGAATATCATGTGCATCATACACATCATTAACATCATACTCATCTCATTTGCATAGCAGGTGTTCTTGTCCGTGACTTCTCGCTTTGGTTCCTGTGCTTAGGCAGGATAGCTGATCAGAGACCGCATCGCTACTCAACGAGACTCAACCATCAAAGGAATATGGATCAAGTACAAGCTGAGTTAGCTGAGATGAGGGCTAACATGGCCCAGTTCATGCATATGATGCAAGGGGTTGCGCAAGGACAAGAAGAACTCCGAGCTCTAGTTCAGAGGCAAGAAGCTGTAATTCCACCGCCCAACCAAGCTCTGCCAGAGGGAGGCCCGATCAATGACAACCCTACTGCTGCCGTTCCCATCAACAACTATGCTGTAGGGGATAAATTAAGAGGTATTCGAGTCAACGGTCAGCCTATTGCTCCAGAGACTGCCAATGCCAGAGTATTCCGTGCTCCGGCCCGTAACCAAGCTCCGATTGTTGACAGACAAGAGGATATGTTCACTCTGCTCAGTGAAGATGAAGACGTTCTGGGAAGGGTTGATGAGAGGGATCGTAAAGTTGATGCCCTTGCTGAGAAGATCCGGGCTATGGAATGTCAGAACTCTCTCGGTTTTGATGTTACCAATATGGGGTTAGTGGAAGGCTTGAGAATCCCGTATAAGTTCAAAGCACCGTCCTTCGACAAATACAACGGCACTTCTTGCCCTCGCACTCATGTGCAGGCATACTATCGAAAGATCTCGGCGTATACTGACGACGAGAAGATGTGGATGTACTTTTTCCAAGATAGTCTATCTGGGGCATCTTTGGACTGGTACATGGAGTTAAAAAGAGATTCGATCAGATGCTGGAGGGATTTGGGAGAAGCATTCCTCAGACAGTACAAACATAACATGGATATGGCGCCTAGCCGGACTCAGCTGCAGAGTCTGTGCCAGAAAAACAACGAGAGCTTTAAAGAGTACGCCCAGAGGTGGCGTGAACTTGCTGCGAGAGTTCAACCCCCTATGCTGGAAAGGGAGTTGACAGACATGTTCATCGGCACTCTTCAAGGTGTGTTTATGGACCGGATGGGAAGCTTCCCATTCGGTAGTTTTTCTGATGTCGTCATCTGTGGCGAGAGACTTGAAAGTCTGATCAAGGCCGGTAAGATTCAAGATGTGGGTTCTTCTTCATCGTCAAAGAAACCCTTCTCTGGGGCATCTCGCCGTAGAGAAGGTGAAACCAATGCTGTACAACACCGAGGGAATGTATATAGAGGAAGTGTGAATAGAGATCAATATCGCCCGGTGGCTGCTGTAACCATTCCTGCACCTCAACCTCGTCAACAACAACAAAGAGTTCAACAACCGCAACAACAACAACAACAACAGCAACAACGTCCGTATCAGCCCAGACAGAGGATGCCTGATCGACATTTTGATCCTCTACCAATGTCGTACGCCGAACTGTTACCCGAACTACTCAGGTTGGGATTTGTAGAGTTGCGTACAATGGCTCCACCAACAGTATTGCCTCCCGGATACGACGCCAATGTCCATTGTGACTTCCATTCTGGGGCACCAGGGCACCACACTGAAAAATGCCGAGCTTTCCAGCACAAGGTCCAAGATTTGATCGATTCCAAGGCGATCAACTTTGCTCCGGTACCAAACGTTGTAAACAATCCTATGCCTCAGCATGGTGGGCATAGGGTGAACAATATTGAAGGGGAAGCTGAAGATCTAGTTGATAATGTTGATGATGTTCAGACTTCTCTGTCAGTTGTGAAGGGCCGTCTGCTAAATGGGGGTGTCTACCCGGGCTGTGATGAGGGTTGTCTTGATTGTGTAGAAACTGATAATGGTTGTGACCAGTTTAGGGCTGGTATTCAAAAGTTCATTGACGAGGGTCGTGTGCAGTTCAGTCGGGCTGTCAAAGATAATGGGTCAGTGTCAACTGTCACCATCTATTTTAAACCGGCTGAAGGAAGAGGACAAGGGGTTGTTAGTACGTCTGCAACAAGTGGTACCCCAGTTACCATCTTTGCTCCGGTAACCATCAATGCTCCAACTACTATCGTTGCGTCTGGAAGAAGACCATTTGAAAATAGTAGGGTTGTGCCATGGAGATATGATAATGCCTACCGCAGCAACAGAAGGGCTGATAATCAGACGAGGCCAGCAAGTCAAGCTCCGGTAACTATTGTGGCACCTAGTAGAACTCCGGCCGTTGTAAGTCCAATTGTGGATAATGTTGGTGGTCCGGGTGGTTTTACTAGAAGCGGACGACTGTTTGCGCCTCAACCGTTGAGGGATGCCAATGCTGAGGCATCTGCTAGGGCGAAGGGCAAACAGGTTGTCGTTGATGAGGAACCGGCTCAGAAGGAGGTTGAGGGTTCATTTGAAAAGGACGTGGAGGAATTTATGAAGATCATAAAGAAGAGTGACTACAAGATCGTAGATCAGCTCAACCAGACTCCGTCCAAAATTTCAATTCTCTCTTTGCTGTTGTGCTCTGAGGCACATCGTGATGCCTTGTTGAAGATGCTGAACATGGCATACGTACCGCAAGAGATTTCCGTCAACCAACTAGAGGGTGTGTTGGCCAACGTGAGCACCAGGCATGGTGTAGGTTTCACTAACCTGGACTTAACGCCTGAGGGTCGCAATCATAACAAAGCCTTGCATATCACTATGGAATGTAAGGGGGCAGTTCTGTCTCACGTGTTGGTAGACACCGGGTCGTCGCTGAATGTCTTACCGAAGCAGATTCTGAAGAAGATTGATGTTGAAGGAGTTGTGCTCACTCCTAGTGACCTTATTGTGCGCGCATTTGATGGATCCAAACGTTCTGTGTTTGGTGAAGTTACACTGCCGGTGAAGATAGGTCCCGAGGTTTTCGACATCATTTTTTATGTTATGGACATTCAACCCGCCTACAGCTGTCTGTTGGGGCGTCCGTGGATTCACGCAGCAGGAGCAGTCTCGTCAACTCTCCACCAAAAACTCAAGTATGTCTGGAACGGCCAAATTGTGACCGTGTGTGGCGAAGAAGAGATTCTGGTGAGTCACCTATCCTCGTTCAAGTATGTCGAGGTGGATGGCGAGATCCATTAAACGTTATGCCAGGCATTTGAGACCGTGGCTCTGGAGAAGGTAGCCTATGCTGATCAGAGGAAGCCGGGTGCTTCGATTGCTTCATACAAGCAAGCCAAGGAGATTGTTGATTCCGGCAAAGCTGAGGGCTGGGGCAAGATGGTAGACTTGCCGGTCAAGGAAGACAAATTTGGAATTGGTTATGAGCCTCTCCAAGCAGAGCAGAGTGGTCAAGCAGGTCCAAGTACCTTCACCAGCGCCGGGCTATTGAATCAGGGTGACGTCTTTGCAACCGGTGGTGAAGACTGTGACAGGGATTGCGATTTAGACATCTGGGTTCGCCCGTGTGCATCAGGGGAGTCTATCAACAACTGGACGGCTGAAGAAGTGGTCCAAGTTACTCTTAAGACAGAGTAATTTTCCTTTGTTTTGTCATTTTGCATGAAAACCCTACGTTCTGCCCAAGGCGTAGTGGTTCATTGTAGGGCCTCATCATGTTTTAATGATTATCATAATTAAAGGACGTTTTGCAATCAAATTTTGTGATCCCTGTCTTCCTTTTTTTTGTTTTCACTTTTTCTAAAAAATAATAAAAAATGGCAATGTTTTTGTTTTTTGTGACTCTTTTTGAACTCTTTTCTAAAACAAGGCATTAACATGCATAAGTGATATCATGGAATCCACTGTGAACAATCCTGTTATGGCTCAGTATGATTTTGATAATCCCATCTACCAAGCCGAAGAGGAGAGTGAGGAAGACTGTGAACTCCCCGCAGAATTGGTCAGATTACTGAAGCAGGAGGAAAGGGTCATCCAACCTCATCAGGAGGAGTTGGAGATTGTTAATCTGGGTACTGAGGACGCCAGAAAAGAGATCAAGATTGGGGCTGCTTTAGAGGACTCTGTCAAGAAGAGGCTGATTGAGATGCTGAGAGAATATGTGGAGATATTCGCCTGGTCATATCAAGATATGCCTGGGTTGGATACAGACATTGTGGTGCATCGATTACCTCTTAGAGAAGAGTGTCCGTCGGTCAAGCAGAAGCTTCGCAGAACTAGTCCTGATATGGCTGTCAAGATCAAGGAAGAGGTTCAAAAACAGTGGGATGCGGGTTTCCTAGCTGTTACCAGTTATCCACCGTGGGTGACCAACATTGTTCGTGTGCCGAAGAAGGATGGCAAAGTCAGAATGTGTGTCGACTACCGGGATTTGAACAGAGCGAGTCCGAAAGATGATTTCCCATTACCTCACATTGATGTATTGGTGGATAATACGGCTCAATCCTCGGTATTCTCTTTCATGGACGGTTTCTCGGGCTATAATCAGATTAAGATGGCGCCAGAGGACATGGAAAAGACGACATTCATTACACCTTGGGGCACATTCTGCTATAAAGTGATGCCATTTGGGCTGAAGAATGCCGGTGCTACCTATCAGAGGGCAACGACGACTCTCTTTCATGACATGATGCACAAAGAGATCGAAGTGTACGTGGATGATATGATTGCGAAGTCGCAGACAGAAGAGGAGCACCTGGTTAATTTGCAGAAGTTGTTCGACAAATTGGTCAAGTTCAAACTGAGGCTGAATCCGAACAAGTGTACGTTTGGTGTGAGATCAGGGAAGCTGTTGGGCTTCATTGTCAGTGAGAAAGGGATTGAGGTTGATCCAGCTAAAGTCAAAGCTATTCAAGAGATGCCTGAACCGAAAACGGAAAAGCAAGTCCGTGGGTTTTTAGGGAGATTGAACTATATTGCAAGGTTCATATCTCACCTAACTGCCACGTGTGAACCAATTTTCAAATTGCTGAGAAAGAACCAGGCAATCAAGTGGAATGATGACTGTCAGAAGGCTTTTGACAAAATCAAAGAGTATTTACAGAAAACTCCAATCCTTATCCCTCTAGTTCCAGGGAGACCGTTGATAATGTACCTGTCAGTAACCGAGAATTCAATGGGGTGTGTATTGGGACAGCATGACGAGTCTGGTCGAAAAGAGCATGCCATATACTACCTTAGCAAAAAGTTTACCGACTGTGAAACAAGATATTCACTGCTCGAGAAAACTTGTTGTGCTTTGGCCTGGGCGGCTCGCCGACTAAGGCAGTATATGTTGAACCATACTACCTTATTGATTTCTAAGATGGATCCAGTAAAGTACATCTTTGAGAAGCCGGCTCTCACCGGACGAGTTGCTCGATGGCAGATGATTTTAACCGAATATGACATTCAATACACGTCACAGAAGGCCATCAAAGGTAGTATTCTGTCGGACTACCTTGCCGAGCAACCAATTGATGATTATCAGCCGATGATGTTTGAATTCCCTAATGAAGACATCATGTATCTGAAGATGAAAGATTGTGAAGAGCCGCTTGTCGAGGAAGGACCGGATCCCGATGACAAGTGGACACTGATGTTTGATGGGGCTGTGAATATGAACGGTAACGGTGTCGGGGCAGTGCTCATTAATCCTAAAGGGGCTCATATACCTTTCTCTGCCAGATTGACTTTCGACGTCACCAACAATGAAGCTGAGTACGAGGCTTGTATCATGGGGATAGAAGAAGCCATCGACCTGAGAATCAAAACTCTTGACATATTTGGAGATTCCGCTCTAGTGATCAATCAGGTCAATGGAGATTGGAATACGAACCAGCCGCATCTGATTCCGTATAGAGATTACACCAGAAGGATACTGACGTTCTTCAAGAAGGTGAAGTTGTACCATGTCCCCCGGGATGAGAATCAGATGGCTGATGCTTTGGCTACTTTATCGTCAATGATCAAAGTTCATTGGTGGTATCATGTGCCACATGTTGCGGTGAATCGACTCGAGAGGCCTGCGTATGTGTTTGCAGCCGAGTCTGTTGCGATTGATGAGAAGCCGTGGTACTATGACATCAAGAACTTCCTCAAGACTCAAGAGTATCCTGAAGGTGCGTCGAAGAATGATAAGAAGACCCTGAGAAGGCTAGCTGGAAGCTTTTACTTGAATCGGGATGATGTGTTGTATAAGAGGAACTTCGACATGGTCTTGCCCAGATGCGTGGATAGACACGAAGCAGACATGTTGATGCAAGAAGTGCACGAAGGTTCGTTTGGTACGCATGCTGGTGGTCATGCAATGTCGAAGAAACTGTTAAGAGCCGGTTATTACTTGATGACCATGGAATCCGATTGCTTCAAGTACGCTCGGAAGTGCCATAAGTGTCAAATCTATGCTGATAAGGTGCATGTACCACCAAGCCCGTTGAATGTCATGAACTCGCCTTGGCCGTTTGCCATGTGGGGCATTGACATGATTGGGAAGATTGAGCCTACTGCTTCGAATGGACATCGCTTCATCCTGGTCGCGATTGACTACTTCACCAAGTGGGTGGAAGCAGCTTCCTTTGCCAACGTCACCAAACAAGTGGTTGCCCGGTTCATCAAAAAGGAAATCATCTGTCGTTATGGAGTTCCCGAGAGAATCATCACTGACAATGGTTCAAATCTCAACAACAAGATGATGAAAGAGCTTTGCAGAGACTTCAAGATTGAACATCACAATTCTTCTCCTTACAGACCAAAGATGAATGGTGCTGTAGAGGCAGCAAACAAGAATATCAAGAAGATTGTGCAAAAGATGGTCGTTACGTACAAGGATTGGCATGAGATGCTGCCTTTCGCTTTGCATGGGTACCGTACTTCAGTGCGTACGTCGACCGGGGCAACCCCGTACTCCCTTGTGTATGGCATGGAAGCAGTCCTGCCTGTTGAAGTGGAGATCCCTTCTCTGAGAGTATTACTGGATGTCAAGCTCGACGAAGCCGAGTGGATTCGGACAAGGTTTAATGAGTTAAGCCTTATCGAAGAGAAACGGTTAGCAGCTGTGTGCCATGGGCAGTTGTATCAGAGAAGGATGAAAAGAGCCTTTGATCAGAAAGTGCGTCCTCGGAGCTATCAGATTGGTGATCTAGTTCTGAAGAGGATCCTTCCTCCCGGTACAGATAACAGGGGCAAGTGGACTCCTAATTATGAAGGCCCATATGTTGTGAAGAAGGTCTTCTCCGGTGGAGCCTTGATGCTTACAACTATGGATGGTGAATATTTTCCGTCCCCTGTTAACTCAAATGTAGTCAAAAAATACTTCGCATAAATTGACCCGCTGGACAAAAAGAATAAAAGAGTCCAGGCAAAAAAGGCCATCCCGGCGAACCAAAAAACAGAAAGAAAAGGTTCGGGCAAAAATTAGGGATAAAAATGAAATGAATTTGTACACCCGGTAAGTCGAAAACCCGCAAGGGCGGCTTAGGCAAAAATGGGTATCCCGGTGGATTGAAAACCCGAAAGGGCGGTCCAGCCAAAAGAGGGATTAAAGCGAAGACTACAGTCTGAGTTATCTGTACTTCATCGCGCTTCGTCGTCTGCCATCTCGAAAGATGTGATCGGTCCAGTCAGTCTTCTCAGAAAGCAGGGAAGTTGGGAGAAAAACTGATGATCTATGAGTTATAACAGAGTTGGGAAATAGTGGATGCCGTGTTCACATTGCCATTAGGATAGTTTATTTTCCTTTTGTACGCAATTACCTCTTTCTAGGAATTGCTTCCCAATGTATTCGTCTTTTCAGGCACATTTTCAATCAATAAAAAGTCGTTATTCAGATAAATAGCTCTTTTGTTTTTATTTCTACTGTTTTGTTTGCAAAAACGTCCGAATTTTTGATAAACATTGCATATAAGAACATGAAGGCTAAACAATCACTTGCAGAAAGATGAAACATTTGAAAATCATTTTGAATGTTGAGGACACTTGAGCGTATCTTGTCCATGTATCCCCTGGGGGCATTTGTTGTGCTGTTTTGCAGGTCGTCATCTGTGAGCACTCCCCAGCAGCTATTTCCCCAAGCCAGTATGGAAGCTATCAGAGCTATGTTCCCACGCAGAGGTGTCCGTGGATAGTGCCTTCTATTCCCCAACAGATCTAAGGGTTGCCTACCCCCAGCAGGCCTGTATTTGCCAATTTCCTCCCCGAGTGAAGCAGGTTCAATGAAGTTTATCTCCAGCTGTTCTCCTAGCTGTGGATTTGTTTGGGTCGTCCCCAGCGGAGTGTTTTATTTCCCAGAGCGGAGTTTATCTTACTTGTGGATTGGTTGGGTTCTCCCCAGTGAAGTCGCCTGTTTGTCCCTAGCAAGTGACTTTATTACTCCCCGGCGAGTTGCCTTGTTTTCCCCCAGTAGATTTGTATTGATGGTTTCTCAGCGCAGTCGTCCTGCGTATTCCCCGGCGGGTGTTCATCCTTGGCATTTTGCATATAGTAATCATTGCATCCTCAAACTGCATAGCATTCCCATTCCATATGGAGCATTACGCCATAGAAAAATTCAAACATATGCATTCTTGTGTTAACCCAACCAGACTGTATCCCCGACAGAGGCGGATCATTTTGTTCAACATCGGTACAACACGTCTGCTACATTTGCTCCTGACAACATTCAGGATTGGTATCCCCATGGAGGTTTATTTCCTCACCCGTCCGCGAACGGAAAGTTTGTTTCTCCCTAGTGAGACCCCAGCAAGTGGCCAGCCTTGCCTTGACGTACTTAAGATGTCATTCTTGTGATACCGGTAAGTGTCATTTCAGCACCCACGTGTGTTCTTTGTTTGGTGTCGGTAAACACCATTGTTTCGGTGTCGGTAAACATCGAGTCTCACCCCAGTCATCGGTAAGTGTCTGGTCATTTTTTGGATGTCGGTAAACATCATATTTCGATGTCGGTAAACATCGAGTCTCACTCCAGTCATCGGTAAATGTCTGGTCGCTTTTGTTTGATGTCGGTAAACATCATCTTTCGATGTCGGTAAACGTCGAGTTTTTTTCCAGTCATCAGTAAACGTCTGGTAATCCCCAGCTAGAAATCCCCAGTAGAGTCGTCGGTAAACGTCCTGTCTGGTTTCTGGTGGCAGTTTTTGTTTTTCCTTCCCCAGTGAAGTGTTCACCTCTCCGTTGGTGTCGATAAATGTCAAGCTTCTCAAGTATTTCCCCAGTCATCGGTAAATGTCTGGTCGTTTTTGGATGTCGGTAAACATCATCTTTCGATGTCGGTAAACGTCGAGTTTTTTTTCCCAGTCATCGATAAATGTCTGGTCATGCGTTATTTTCTTGTTGATAAAATCAAGATCCCCAAGAGTCGTCAGTAAACGTCTTGTCTGATTCCATTACAAATATATCTTTGCCCCCCAAGTAGACACCATCGGTAAATGGTCCCGTTTGCTTTGATATCGGTAAATATCGAGTTCCCAGTTTTATCCGCCATGGGTAAATGGCCCTGTTTTCTTCGATATCGGTAAATATCGAGTCCCAGTTGGAGCAGCCATCGGTAAATGGTTTTGTTGAAGTTGATATCGGTAAATGTCAAGTTTCTTTGAAAGCCACCATCGGTAAATGGTCTTGCTTCCTTTTAATATCAAGATGTTTCCCAGCAGCCATCGGTAAATGGTCTCACTGAAATTGATATCGGTAAATATCAAGTTTCCAGTATCTAGCCATCGGTAAATGGTTTTGCTTGCCTGAAGTTGTCGTGCAGCCGTCATCAGTAAATGACTTGGTTTTTCTTGTACCATATCCAGCATAGTGCAAATTTCTACGGTTCTTTGGTATTCAATCCCTGTGTACCCTGAAAGTCTGACAGCCGTTGCTCTCATCCGTTCGGGTTCCCAGTTGATTGAATAGGGGCAGCTGTAGCACCTCAAATTTGCACCTACCTTTTGTACATACATTTTCATATTAGGTCATTAACATAACATAGTCCACTGCATAGCATTGCATTGTCCTTTGCCCAAGTGCAGGCCCATCAGACAAAATTAGGTCAAACTAGTCAGGAGATCAGTCAGTCAAGCAAGCAAGTGCAATTTCCATTGAGACAAGGCCCTAGGGTTGGTCCAACATGTTCACATGACCTAGGGGTCCTTTTGAAGTGTTTTGGTTAAGGATTGGGTGATCAGAAGTCATCAGTCATGGTTCAATCCACCAGAAACCCTAGAAAGTCAACTATGGTCAACTGTGGTCAACTGTGCCTGATTTTATGGATTTCAAGGTGGGAGATGGTTTGAAAGTGTTCATTCATGTCCATACAAGTCTCATTTGACATTTCAAAGATCAAGATTGAAGAATTTGAAGTCAGACAAAAAGTTTCCTAAAATGGCAGGTGACTTGTAATTTTCAGTTGCCAAAAATAGAAAGTTTTTCTCCTCAAATTTACATCATCATACAAGCTTCAAATGAAATTTTTTCCAACATGAAAGTTGAAGATCTTGCTCTCACCTTTCCAAAAAGTCCAAGAACACTCATTTCTCATTTATGGTTGGCAAGTTATGATCAAATCATTCTCAAGCTTTTTTGAACTTCAAAGTGGCATATCTTCCAAACCATTTGGCCAAATTGAGTGAGGTTTTTTGCTACAAGTCACATTTGACATGCTCTATCCAAATCTTTCATCACAATTCACCAAAAATCATCCAATCAAAATGGCTTTTTTTCAAGTACATGAATTAAAAAAGAGAGGGGTAAAAAATGAACTTTCAAAATAATCATTTCCAATGCATTATACCAATTACAATTGTTCAGAAATCACATTTGGAGGTTGTTTAAAGCCCATTTTCGTGCATTAACATGCACCCCATGCATTTTTGGTTGGTTTTTAGCAAATTGGCAAAACACTTCATTTATCCTAAAACCAATTACCATTACACTAACCATGTTTAAGCCTCATTAAACAGAGTATATATTGATCATTTTCAGTCTGAAAACCCTAGCCACTATTCACCAAATCAGATCAATCTTCATTTTCTCTCAAAACACTCTCATTCTTCACTTGGAATTTTGGCTGAATATTGTCAAAGGATTCATGTTCTGGGCATTGGTTCTTCATTCACAAACCTTTCTGAAGCTTTTGCAAGCATCAAATCACGACTGTAAAGCCATTTCATACCACTGTTCTATTGAAGCATCTCACATGGCAGTTCAATTTTTGAGCTAAATCAAGGCAGCTGAGCTCCAGATCCCACTTCTATTCATCAATACCAACCTCCATACGCATCTGTTTCAACTTTCCAAGGCCAAATAACCATTGTTTCATCACTGCATCTTCCAAGAGGTTGGTTTTCGACTCTCTTGTTTCTTGAAATCATGATATGCTTGTTAAAAGTCTTGCTATGCTGAGTACAATGCAACTTGAATCGTGGCAAATGGTTGATTATTGAGAGAGAACCTTGGAATTTAAGTTTGTTGGTCAAATGTGTTCTTGCTTATTTCTTTATTGTTAGTTCGAACTAATGAAAACTAAGGTTGGATTTGTGATGTACGTGGTTAGATGGTTCGAATGCTATACTCACTTCCAAATTCTGGGAAAATTGTTCATCGAGTTGATGAACATGTTGCTGTAGCTGTAAACCCTAGAAAACGTTGCCCAGAAACGTATTTGATTCGTCAAACCCGTGTTTTGCATGAGACTCCTGTGTTTTTGGCCATGAAGCGAATAGCACTTTGCCACCTCACTAAGTGAAACGCAGCGTTTCACTTAGTGAGCCCCAATATTACAATTATGCCACTCCCGGTTTCTTATTTTAATTAATTCAATTGCTTTTTCATTATTTATTTCATTTTGGCATGGCAACTTAGAAAAATCATAAGTTCTTGAATTTTAATCCAATTTTGATGGGATTTTTTGTGGATTGCTTCTCTTGATCTCTAGTTTTTAATGATGATTTTCCAGATTTTTTGCACGTGTGGATTTTAAAATGTGCTAGGGTTTGTTCATGTTGTCCATTTTGTGTATGCCCTGCCAAATTGCTTGTGAAATGATGATACATTATCCAATGATTGTCAAATTTTTTGTGCTTAAACTAGACCTGTTCATGGTGATTTTGGTGTAGAGTTTGTAATTTTCTCATTGCTGGTTGTGGAGATATGATTTTTTGAATAGGGGTGTGACAATTTGTGTCACACCATGGATGTCCAACTTCATGATTTTAATTACCATGCTTAATGAACTTAAAATGGTTTGGATTTTTGCATGAAGACACTTGTGCATGTTTAGAATGTGTGTGAATTTTTCTGGAATTTTTGAATGCATTTCCTAATTGATTGGTAATTTCTCCCCTGTTTGACCAAATTGTTGACTTTTGTGACACATGATGCCATATGATTTGTGAAATTCTAATGCTTAATTGGATGGACTTGAAATTTAACATGTGGATTTTAGACATCTTATAGCTTGTCATGGCTTTAGTCCCATTCATTTATCATATGTTGTTTCTGTTTTATGATTAATTGAAGTTGGTGCATGTTTTGATGCTTTGTAAGAGGATGTTTGAACTTGCTTTGACTTTCTGATTTTCATTGACCTACTTCTTTTGATCCAAACGAGCTGAAATTTGGTATGCCTATCATGTTGTGGATGATGTTTGATCATGATTTATTTGAGGATTTATTGAAATGCTTTTGATTGGATTTGAGTTGAGTCATTCTGTTGACTTCTTTGAGGTTCTATTTGACATGTTTTGACCTAATATGTTTGTGAAATGATGATGATGAATGATATGAATGTGAAACCACTTGGGTTTGCTTCTTGATTGATTTGTCTTGACTTTGGACACTTGTCACTTGCTGTTTTGAATTTTTTTATCCCCTTTTGACCCTAGGCTTGTCCTAGTGGTCTTGTTGCTCATGTTTAAGCTTGGTTTTTCAGATTAAGCAACAAATGCTTCAAATAGATCAATACAAGTTGAATGAGTTTGATTGTTTATCATGAACTAACTTGTTTGTTTTGTAGGTTGCTTAGCTCACTTGTTATGAGCTTGTGCCTTGCACATATGCTTGACTGTATTGTCTGTTGGCTTATGCTGTTTGTTTTAACTTTGTGTCTGGTATACTAATTGTGCTTGACTGATTTCAGGTACTTTAGTTGCTTTTAGTTCCTTGTGAACTTTGCTTTGCTTTGCTTGATAAGCAATTTGCATTGAGGTATAATTTCCTTACTCCATGTAGTCTGGAAGACCTGGCCTGTTACTTGGCCAGGCGCCTGTCTGAAGTCCTCCTTAAGAGGCAATGTTTGTGTTTGTTTACTTTTGTCCTTGCATTTATTCAAAGACCTCCTAAGTGAAGAGGCATTGGCAGATATAAGGGATGTGCAACCCATCCCCTGCTATTCTGTGTGTCATCTGCTTTGCTCACACCACTGTGTTGATGCATTGCAGATACTAACCCAAGATCTTGTACAGTTGTACAGTTGAGTCAGTGTCAAATGTGTAGAAGGGTTCCCACTTTCTGAACCCACACATTCTTGTCTTAAGCTCTCCCAGGCCAGGGATAAGAGCTGTGAAGTCTCATATTCACTCACCTTTCATCAGCTTCACCCTAACTCTCAATGTTAGGGTTAAGAGCTAACACTACCCAGTTACAGTGGTTTGTTTGTTGAGGTTGATATGACCCCTCGACTAAAACCTAACCTTGATTGAGCCCATTGCTTGCATATAGTGTGTGCTACTTGTGCTTGTGTGTTTGCTTTAACTTGATAGGTTTAGTTTGGCTTGCTTCCTGTGCAAGTTAGCTAGAAACCTTAACTTAGGGATGAACTTGCATGATAACATCTAGGCTCGAGTCGTAGTCTCCCTAGTTGTGTCTCCCTCTGTTATCTGGTTAGGCTAGTCTTGTGTCCCTCCGCTAGGCGAGGGCTGTGGCGAACAGCTCGCTAGGCGAGCACCCAGCGAACACCCAGCGAAAAGCTCCAATATTTTACAATAGCAAACATCAACAAACTCGCTAGGCGAGCAGCCAGCGAAGGTGGTAGCGAACACGTCCAGACTTGGTCAAAAGCGCAGCCATCACTCACTCGCTAGGCGAGCCATTAGCGAGCTCCCAGCTGGCAATTCCAGTAGCAAAACCTCCTAAGCTCGCTGGAGCGAAGGTTGAAGCGTGGGCTTCGCCTAGCGAAGGTTTTGTTCGCCTAGCAAACATGCAAATCTGGCAAAGGATATTTCTTTGGGCGCAGGTGCCTCATTTTGGGGCTCGCTAGGCGAGCCATTCTGCTCGCCTACCGAGCATGACAGCTCAGTAGCAGCTCTATAAGTAACAGGGGCTACTTTTTGGAGCCAGATCTTACACTTCCATACTTTTGTACTTTTTAGATATTTTTTCCAGCATTGCTCTAGAGATACTTTGTGACCTAGAAATCATTTCTCTTCATCTCTTAACAATCTTTCACAAAAAGAAGGTGGATTCCCATCCAATCTCGATTATTCGACTCGGATGTTGATCAACCTTCTTCCGAAACTTGTTGACCAAGCTACCATGAAAATGAGTAGCTAAGTTCTTCATTTTGTCAAGGTTAGATGTAGATGGTCATAAGCTTTATGTGTATATGAGATGATCTTCATTTGTAAACTCTTTAATGATGAATATATGGTGAAAACATTGTTTTATTGAAAACTCTTTGTGTTGGTTTATGATCGAGAGATGTTTACCAACTCTTTACCTAGGTTTTCATCCAATCTTGTTTGTTAGCTAGAGATAGTAATGAATGATTTTGTTCACCATAAGGTTGAACCAAAAAGTTGTCATTTTGATAGATTGTGTTAGAGATAAACAATGGATCACAATGGGAAAACTCACAATGTGTGTTAGAGATAAACACATTGGGAGGACTTTGTGAAATAGTTTATCATCTAAAGGAGTTTATAAGCTTTGTTGATCGAACATATACATGCAAAGTGATCGTCGAACCCTAATTTTGGCAATATTTCTCAAATAGAAAAACCAAAACTTTTACCGCATTTTATTACACTTTTATGCAAGATACCGTGACTAAAACCAAAAACCATTGTTACCTTAAGCTAAGAATTGAAACAACTGTCGAACGGCGGCGATATCTCACAATCCCTATGGAGACGATAACAAAAACCCGACACTTAAAAACACAATCAACAAGAATCCATCCATAAAGGAGAAGACAACAAATTTAGCAATGTTGTCCACTAGTGTGTTAATTTGTGGTAGAGGGAAGTCGTCTTTCGGACTAGCTTTGCTCAAATCCCTATAATCGACACACATCCTAACCTTGCTGTCCTTTTTGGGTACAGGTACAATATTAGCTACCCATTAAGGATACTTTGAAACTACTAGGAATTTGGCATCAAATTGTCTTTTGACCTCTTCACGAATCTTCAGAGCCATGTCCGGTCTTGTTCTTCGGAGTTTCTACTTCACTGGTGGGCATTCTGGTTGAAGTGGTAGCTTGTGTATAATAATATCAGTGTCTAGACCTGGCATATCCTGGTATGATCAGGCGAACACATCTGCGAACTCTTGCAATAACTTGACCAATCTTTCTTTGATGCTTGCCCCAAGCGTGGTTCCAATCTTGACCTCTTTCTTCTCTTCCTCTATGCCAAGGTTGATTATCTCCACCGGCTCTTGAAGTGGCTGGAGGGCTTTGGACTCGTGCTCCAGCAGCCTTGCCAATTCATCGGGGATATGACAATCTTCCTCGCCCTCTTCTTCCGCTTGGTAGATAGGGAACTCAAAGTTACGAGAAAGAGCAGAGTCATTGGATTCAACGGGTTTATTGATTATTCTGCATGTTTTTGAATGATTTCTTTTTTATTAAAAATGGAAAAATGCAAAAGGAAAACATTTTTTTTGTAGTTTTTGAAGAGATTGCCATTTTTTGAAACGAAAATAATAAACTGAACAACAAGAATTTAACAAAATGCCTTTTATTCATCATGACGATTTTGAAATATAAAGAGGCTCTACAACATGATCCGTTAGTCTTGGGCAGAGCTAAGGATTTAGAAACCAAAGGAAAACAACAATTACTTTGATATAGGAATGACTTCAGGAATCTCAATTGCTTCCCAATTGGTCAGAGTTGCTTCACACTGATACACCAGATTTGTCATGTCTTCATCTTCAATGTCTTCTTCAACTGTGTTGACTTGATCTCCATAGACATAGCCTGCACTGAGGAATACTTCTTGAATTCTTCGTATATAATCCTTTGTAGGGATCGGTGATCCTTCTTTAGCAGATGGCTTGTACCCCAGACCGAAACGGTCTTTCTTAATGCTGATGTTAATAACTTATCCCCAACCTTCAGGACTCCCATTCTTAATAGTTATCTTTGTAATTTTCATAGATACAAATGATAGGATGACTTTCTCCACAGATTCCTTCACTTCCACAAAAGTGGCATTGGCTATCTCCAGAGCTTGGAAAGAAGTTTCCAAGGCACCTTCATCAGCCTCGATGTAACGAAAGGAGGAGAGGTGACTAACCATGAGATCGTCTTCACCAGAGATGATTACAAGCTTATTATTGATGACAAACTTCATTTTCTGATGCAAAGTGGAGGTTAATACCCCAGCGGCATGTATCCAAAGTCGCCCCAATAGGCAACTGTAGGCAGGATTGATATCCATGACCTGGAAAGTTATGTTAAATACATGTGGACCAATCAGAACTGGTAACTCCACTTCACCAACCACAGTCCTCCGGGACCCATCAAATGCTTTGACAATCAGTGCACTAGGATTCATTTCTGATCCTTAAAAAGCTAATTTGGCAAGTGTCCTCTTTGGTAGAACATTGAGGGAGGACCTTGTATCTATTAAAACTCTGGCTAGAGTATCCTCTTGGCACTTCACTGACACATGCAAGGCGCGATTGTGATTTTGTCCTTCCTTTGGCAACTCTCCACCATTGAAACTCAGGGTGTTGCAAGTTGTGATATTGGCAACCACTCCATCAAACTGGCCAACCGTTGTATCTTGAGTGACGTGGGCTTGCACTAGCACTTTTAATAATGCATTCCTATGAGCTGGGGAACACATAAGCAGGGACAAAATGGAAGTTTCTGATGGCGTTTGGTGCAACTGATCAACTACTTTGTAATCACTCTTTTTAATGATCTTCAAAAATTCAGCATCTTCATTGGATTGAACCATATTTTGCTCCCTAACCGGGACTGCAGCTGTAGTTTCTTTGGTTGGTGCTTGAGAAGCCACATTAAATTAAGGAGTGTAAATCCGCCCACTGCGAGTCATTTGGCTTGTCCCTGCGATGTTTGTGACATCGACACCATCAACCTTCAAACTTTCCTCTTGTCTAACCTCTTCAGACTCTTTGTCAATGATAGTTATATCATATTTCCATGGTACTGCCTTAGTACTTTCATTGGGGAAAGGACTAGGCGTGCAGATAACCACGGGTGGTAGGTGATTAACCGGCTGAACAATATCTTTTCTTCTATAGGTTATCTCAACTGGCTCTGGTAAATTGAAAAATGGCTCAATTACCGCTACTTCATCTCTTCTCACGGGCCACTAACTTGTAACACTCCTTGGTTCATCAAGTCTTGGACATCTTTTCGTACCATCTCACATCCTCCTAGATGGATGGCACATTCTTCACAATCTTTATCACAAGCACTAACTAAACCAGCTTCTACTAGTCTCGCATGGAATGTTAGCAAAGGAGTCTTGATGTTTGCAACATCTTTGATCACATGACCATCAGATGCTTCTTCAATTGCATTAATAGTTTCACGTGCTGGCAAAGGATTACTCTTGACAATGGGCCCCAAGTCTCTGAATGAAAGAATCTTCTTTTCCACCAATTCTTGCACTATATGCTTTAAAGCATAACATCCTTCTAAATCATGCCCAAGTGCACCCTCATGGAAAGGGAAATGAGTAGTTGGGTTATACCATGGAGGCAAAGGATCAGGAGATGGACCCAAAGGTCTAGGAACCACTAACCCCTTTTGCAATGGAGAAGGATATAACTCAGTATACATCATCGGAATCGGACTGAAAGGAGGTTTAACACTTTGTCTTCTAATCTGAGAAGGTGCATTCTGACGTGGAGCTTGAGCTTTTGGTTACTGATATTTTGGGGCTGCAGGCACTTGTTGATATGCAGGAGCAACCCGAGCAGGTTGATAAATTAGTGTTTGCTGAACTGGTTAATAAACAGGTACTTGTTGTTGGTTGAAATTTGGCCCAATTACTGCCACATATGGTTGTTGAACATACTGCACAGGGTATGCTGGTTGTTGTTGAGTGAAATGTCGTTGTTGCTTTATCCATGATTGACTCCTTACTCGACTAGACGTCACATCATTCGTCTCTCCTTCCTTTTTTATGAAAATTTACGGGAAACTTCTTAGCATTGTTGTTATTAGAAGTTCCAGCAGCACTGATCATCTTTCCATTCTTCAAACCGAGTTCAACTTTAATGCCTACTGTAGCGGTGTATTCGTCACTATATGATTTATTGATTAAACCATAAGCAAAGTATACAAATAAATCGAGTCGCCACCGCACTTTTATTTATCCAAAGGACTGGCTAAAAAGCGAACAAAAGCCTAAGAAGTTTTACACATAGAAAACTAATGAAAAGATCAGAGAGTCTGGGTAAGGGGTAAATTACGCAATGGGAAGGTGTTAGGCACCCATCACGTCCTAGGTACTCCTAGGGAGCCCTTTTCACACTTGTTGAATGAAAATATTATTTGTTTATGACATATTGTGCAAACATGAATGGGAAGATGAGAAAAGAATGTACAAGTTAATTATTTTTGTGTTCGAACGGATGAACCCGTTGCCTACGTACCTTCCATCAAAGGTAAGGATCAAAATGCCGTAGTTCGGCTAAAAGATTTCCAAATTGTCAGTGGGTTCAATTTTAAAACAAGAGCACTAAGGCTTTTCATTCTCAACGGGAGAAAACTCAACCAATACCAACAATCCACCATGCAAGGATAGCTTCAACATACTAGTGAGGGGTTAACCCTATAATAAGTATGGAAGTCTTACAATCAACTTACTAAGGATGCGGTGAGATTTACATCAACCACTATGAGAATTGAAACCTATGGCTAATGTATGAAAACATATTAACAATGGACAAAGCCACAAAACAATTGAATGGGTGAAGTTAATTGATTATGGGTATTTACAAAGTATGGTCAAAGTATGATTAAAATTGATTCAAAGAAGTATTAACAAAAGTGAAGTTTGAAAAATCAAGGACTTAAAGTCCAGGTTTCTAATTTGAAAGAGGTGAGAATGTTTGCACAACATGTCAAAGTTTCTTGAAAGCAACAATGTGAAAAGGGATTTTGAAACAAAAAGGGTATGGATGATGGAGTGTAAAACTTCTTAGAAGTTCACCTCTTGAAATCATATAGAAGATGATTCAAGTGTGTCCTTAGGAATAAAGAAACAAAGCAAGTAAGCACAATAAAAGCAAGGTGATACCGGATGCCACTCAATGGTCTTACTCCAATCTCACAAACAAAGATGGATACCGGATACCAATCAATGGATTTACACCAATCTCCTAAAACAAAACAATGATACCGGATGCCAATAAATGGTCTTACTCCAATCTCACGAATAAAAGTGGATACCGGATACCAATAAATGGATTTACACCAATCTCCTAAAACAAAACAATGATACCGGATGCTAATAAATGGTCTTACTCCAATCTCACAAACAAAACAAAACATGGATGTCAGATGCCAATCTATCTGGACTTATTCTAACCTCCACAAAGATGATCATAGGAATACAAACGCCAACAACATGGTCTTACAATTGTATCCTCACATACAACAAACAAACAGAAGCACAAGGCTAAGAGGATATGAGTGACCAAATGAAATGGTCTTACACTCTATCCCTTCCAAATCATAGGAACAATGGCCAAAGAACATGGTCTTACAATTGTCCTCAATGGGCAAACACAAATGTGTTACAAAAATATGCAATGATGATCATGCAATAATGAACAATCAATGAGGATAAATGCACAAAAGCATGCAAGCAAACATGTACATATGAAGCAATCAATCAATCAAACAATGTCATTTATCACACACTATAACCAAGCAATTAGGTTCAAGCAAAGGGTTAGACATTAAAGTCAACTGGAATGGGGTAAATGGTGCTCTTAACCTTGACATTGAGAGCCAAGGTGAAGCAGATGAAAGGATATGAGGGGTGTGCCTCATCATTCTTATCCCTGGTCAGGGAGAGCATTGAATATCAGAAGGTGTGGGAGTTCAGAAAGTGGGAACTCTCTCCACAAGTTAAAGACTCGATAGATCTTGGGCTTTTACTCACTATGCATCAACACAAGTAGTGTGAGCAAAGTGAGTGACTCACAGAATAGTAGGAGATAGGCTACATATCTCTTTTGTCTACCAATTACCTTATTAAAGGGACTTCACCTGCTTGGGGACAAAAAATAAACAAGCACACACATTGCCTCTTAAGGAGGACTTCAGACAGGTGCCTGGCTAAATAACAAGCCAGGTCTTCCAGACTACATGGAGACAAGAGATTCTACCTCAATGCAAATGCTATAAAGCAAAGCAATGCAAGTTCTCAAAGAACTATTAGCAACTATGGTACCTGAAATCAATCAAATATAATCAGTATACCAATCACAAAGTCAAAACAAACAGCATAAGAACCAACAGACAACACAATCAATCACATGTGCAAAGCACAAAGCTCAAAGCAAGTGAGCTAAGCATCCTACAAAATAAAACAAGTTAGTTCATAACAATCAACCAAATTTAATCAACTTGCATTAATCTCTTCAAAGCATTTGCTTCTTAACCTGAAAAGCAAACTCAAACATGAGAAACAAGACCACTAGGACAAGCCTAGGGTCAAAAGGAGGTGAAAAATTCAATACAGCAAATGAAAATTGATCAAAATCAATATTTATCAATCAAGAGTAGAATCTAATTGGTCTCACATCAAAACTATACACCAAATCCATTTCATACTCAAAACATGTCAAACTATGCATTTTGGAATCACATTGGAGCAAACAGAATGATCACAATCAAACCAATACCAAAATAGCTCAATAAATTCCAAGAAAATTCCAGCTTAAACAGAACACATTCAATGAGCAGCATATCAAATTTCATGCTATTTGGACCAGAGGAAGTATGGAAATTAAATCATGAAGTCATGGCATGCAAAAACAAACTCAAACAAGGCCACAAATGATGTATCAACTTCAAAGGAATGCAAAACAGAATTGGCACAAGATAAATGAACCACACCAAAGCCATGAAAGTTGAACACTCCACAAAAGTTCAAAAATGACTAAACAGCAAAGAAAATCCCAATCAAATAGGAAATGGATCTAAAAAATCCTACAGAAAATCATGCTCAAACTAGACATACAGAAATAATCACATGCAAAAATTCAGAGCAATTGGTATAGCACAAGCATGGAAAATAAAATCAAGAAGTTGAACAAAGCATAGTGTGACATACATTGTCACACTCATGAAGATCACATCATATCTCCTTATCCAGAAATGCAAAATTAGCAAACTATATACCAAAATCACCAGGAATGAGTCTAGATCATGCATATAAAATTTCAAGCATTTTGGAGCAAGCATCATGATTTCATGAATGAAAGAGTGAGCATGGTGCAACAAATGGTATACACAAACAAACCCTAAGCATTTTAAAAATCTACCCGTGCACAAATTTATTAAAAATGTTCATAAAATAATAGACATGATGATGAACAAATCAAAAAAAGGATCATGAATTTTGGATCATTATTGAGTGAGTTATCATTTTTTGAAGTGAAGAGAAAATTAAAACAAATGAAGGAAAAGGCATGGATAAACATGATAAAGCATAATGGAAATGTGTAAAAGGAAATATGAGGATGCAGGAGGCAGGATTCGAACCGCGTGTGAATTCAAAATCCCAGGGCGCCAAACGAAACACAGTCGTTTGGCTGGAGCCCTAGCGCATGCACGCTCATGCAATGCCCAGGAATCCGCAGGAAACACGAAGAAATCCGCAGGAAATTCCGCGGCCAGGCTATGAAGGTGGCGGCTAAATCCGTAGGTAGCGCCCAGATTTTCATGAACAGCATGAAGATCTTCATGATCTTCATGCGTAATTTTTCCAGAAAAATTTGATAGCTCCAGAAACGAAAATTGGTCACATGTTAATGAAGATCCAACATCACATAGCATAAATCAATACGCATTTCATCTAATAACAACATCAACATCGTGAATCTAGCAAATCTAACCATGAACATGAAACTTTAAATCCATGGAACTTTCTCAATATAGCATGGAATCAAGTGGTTTTTGGCTCAGCATTCTCACAGCAGAAAGATCTACACGAATCATACACTCAAATCAAGAAAAGAGAGGATCGATTTTCATACCTCTTGATGAACAGCTTGTAGTTCCACGTGTTCTTGGCTTGATAATGATCCAATAATCCTTCAGCAAGCTTGTGTAAGGTACTTGAGGAGTTCTTGATGCTTGATTGAGCTTGAATCAACGATTTGCAACTTTCACCATTGATGAACACTTGCATGGTGCAGCTTGTAGTAGCACGAATTCCAGTGGATTATGGCTCAAATGTTACTCAGTGATGATGATTGATAATGAATAGAGCAAGAACGAACCAAATACTTGAAGAAATTTGAGAAAAATTTTGGAAAAAGTTGAGAGAATTTTTTGAGATGAAAAATTTGGATCTGAAAAAATGAATTGTGATTATGGATTCTGTTATGATTATGCTATATATACTCCTAATTAACAATGCCTAAACATGATTAGTGAAATGGTAAATGCAATAAGCTAAAATGGAGGTGTTTTGGACAATTAGTAAAATCACCCTTATTGCATGTGCATGGCATGCTACAGTGCGAAATTCCACTTGAAATGCACTTCAAAATTAGTTTAGAGGCAAATGAAATTGATTTGAAGTGAAAAGGATGCATATTTTTCAAATTCAAATTTTCCCTCCAAGAATTCAAATTAAATCACTTGAAAAATGAAATATTTTTGTGATGATTTTTGATAAAATGTAATGATGCATTATGATAGTTCATGTCAAATGGGATTTGCTCAAAAAAGAATCACCCAAATTGGCCAAATGGTTAGAAAGTTATGCCTCCTTGAAGTTCCAAAATTTTTGAAAATGATTTGATCATAACTTGCCAACCACACATGAGAAATGAGTGTTCTTGGACCTTTTGGAAAGGTGAGAGCAAGATCTTCAACTTTCATGTTGGGCAAAATTTGATTTGAAGCTTTCTTGGACATGTAATTTTGAGGAGAAGAACTTTCCATTTTTGGCAGTTGAAAATTACAGGTCCTTACTATTTTGGGAAACTTCTTGTCTGGCCTCCAATTCTTCAATGATGATCTTTGAAATGTTAATTGAGACTTATATGGACATGAATGAGGTCTTTCTAACCATCTCACACCCTTAAATCCCTGATTAAATGCACAGTTGACCACAGTTGACTTTGCTAGGGTTTTGGTTGACTGAGCCATGTTCTGATGAATTTCAAGCCTCTTCCACTTGAGGTCTTGATTCCAAATGATATCACAACTTATATGAACTCTTGATAAATGATCATGGTGCCCAAATTCTGCAAGAATGGTCACCATCTGTTGCCCAATGGCTGATTTTGACTAGTTCGACCTAGTTTGCTTCATCTGCACGTAACATGGTTAGATGACAATATTTTTGTACTTTTGGTTAGTAAACAAATGAAAAGCAATGATATACAAATGCAATACATGCTTGGTGATCAAGAACCACACTCACAAGATACCCACCCACTAGGAGGCAAGCAAAGGTGCACAATGATCCTTGAGGCAAATGAATGATATGATATGATGCCATGAGGGATCTTAGGGACAAAATTGGGGTCTTACAGATGCCCCTATTTAAGGTCATTCTAGCCGGATAAATGAAGTTTAGAAATCTTCATCTCGACGCGGTAGAATGGGCTTAAATAATAGTAATGAGACAAATTTTGGTCCCTAAGAGACCTCATGATGCAGATGTATGCATGCAAAAAGACACAAACTCTGTGGGGAATCTGTTTCACACAGAAGAACAGACTATCCATCGGAGTAATACACTCACTAGGAACAGAGACTCTAACAAGACTCTTACGGACTCTTACGGGGGGTAATAAAGAGAAAAAAAATGCGTGAGCAGGACACGACTTCGAGTTGGGAAAACAAAACTGACGCAACGTGCGCAAGACACGACTCTGATTAGGATAACAGAAATCAGACTGGAGACCTCACTGTGGAAGTAAAGGACTCAAGCTGGGGAAAAAAGCAATTCCAAAGGAAAACACTCCCGTTGGAAAGACTCAAGCTGACTCGCGAAATGCGTGTACTGGGGAGAACACCAATACAGCAACACAAATAGAAACACAACTCCGCTGGGGCAATCTAGAAAAGACTTTCCAGAGGAAGCCAAAGGGTGAGATGTTACCGGTATAAGGGTAACAAGCTCAGGAAGAATGAATATCTAAGACCGGTATAAGGGTGAGAGATATCAATCAACCAACATCTGAGAAAGACCTGAAAACGGTACATAAACTCAGGGAAATCTGACTCCACAGGGGACCAAGGTCATAATAGGGAGCAGACAGGAAGGAAACACCAGGGATACCGAGGTATATAATAGGTGACCAACCGAAGCGTGGATTGGTATATATGCCAAAACACTCATCATCCAAAAGGAGGGCTTGAAAAAGCAAATTGACTTACAGGATGGACATCCGAATCCACCACGGGAAAACGAATCTTACTCAACTGGGGACACAAACCCAAAGAGTGCATGAGATATAATATCCATTACCGTCAGAACGTGGATAAAATATTCGCATGAGATATATTATCTATTACCGGCAAACCGTAGATAATAAACTCGCATGGTAAGAAACACCAGGGATACCAAAGTATATAATAGGTGAGCTACCGAAAACGTGGATTGGTATATATGCCAAAACACTCATCATCCAAAACACAAACTGGTTAAAGGATGGATATTCGATTCTACAAAGAATATGAATCTTGCTCAGCTGGGGAATATCAACAAGGATTCCAACCAAAGAGCGCATGAGATATATTATTCATTACCGGCAGACCGTGAATAATATACTCGAAAGGAAAAGACATCAGAGATACCGAAGTATATAATAGGTGACTAACCAAAAAGAGAGACAATCGATACCAAGCATCCGACTAAACGAGAGACAACTCAAAAGGATAAATTACAAGCATCCGACAATTATCCAACAACAAAGAAATTCGACCCCGCAGAGGGAAACAACGAATCTTACTCAACCAGGGAAACACCAAAGGCTTCGATTGAAGAGTGCATGAGATATATTATTCATTACCGGCAGACCGTGAATAATATACTCGCATGCAAGATTATCCACAACCGGTTACTGGGTTAACAAAGGATAAATCGACCGAAAAGAAAGGCATCGGGATACCAAACTAGGTATATAAAGATGACCAATCAAAGGAGCAATAGTCATTACCAAGCAAACGGGTAAATGAAAGACGATCCGTTGAGGATGAATTGCAAGCATCCGGCAATTATCCACAGGGACTAGCTGGGGATACATTGATAAACAACCAATGATCCGGGGAACAAATCACTAGCAAACGGTGAAAAGACCCACTGGCGACTTCAAAAGGGATAACATTGCGAGCATACGGCAATGATCCAGAAGACTTGCTGGGGATACAAGTGCTTACTCAAGAGCAACTACCCAGAAGAAAGTAGGAATATCAACATCGAACAACTAATGAAGATAACCACAAAGAGTAACCATCATCGGTTAGGGGAGAAATTAGGGTTTACATCTACCGAATACTGGGTAGAATACCAAAAATCTGGCTGAGGAAACAAGAGGTTAACACTACCGACTACTGGGTAGAAACCAAAGACTCAGCTGGGATAAAATTGCAAGCAACCGGCAATTATCCACCTGCACCACAAGGTACAAACTCCGATGGGGAGATCAATCACAACATGGGATTTACAACTACCGAATACGGGGTAGAAGACCACAGATTCCACGGGGATAGGGTGAATGAAGGCCAAATACTGAGCACTTATTCAACTTATACCGCAAGGAAACGCAAACTTTGTTGGGGGATAAAAATCACAACAACAGAAAATCCACCATCAACCAGAACGAACCACAAAGGTTACCTCTGATAGGGGAAAAGGAGACAGGACTTACAACTACCGAATACGGGGTAGTAGCCATACTCTGGTGGGGATAACCACAAATTAGGGTTTACATCTACCGAATACGGGGTATAAAACCGAGAACTCCACGTGGGGATGGGGAAAAGAATCACAAATCCGCACGGACACAAAAATAGGGTTTATATCGAACCACAAACTGCTGGAGAGCAGGCAAACAGGATTTACGACTACCGACTACTGGGTAGAAAACCAACAACTCTTGCTGGGGAATAAAAGGTGTATAACCACAAATTCCACCAAAAAGCAAGAAACATAGGACTTATAACTACCGGTTACTGGGTAGAGGCCCACAAAAATCCGCTGGGGAACACGAGAAATAGTTGACAAAACGCCAATTCGGGATTGATCCGAAAAGACAGACTGAATCCAAACACGTCCTATGAGGATATAACTCAAAAGGAACAATTCATCCCAATATATATGTTGGGAGGAAACGGAAGAAACCGTCATCCACGAGGAAGCATCTCAGTGGGGAACTGCAGAAGAAAAAGACAGACACTTTCTGCTTATGGGCTGACTCTACATGGAGAGATTTAAACCCGACATTTGCTTGGGGAGATCTTGGAAGAGATCTATATCACCCTTAGCAGGAGACAACAAACAAAAGATATATGGCAAAAATGCAACATGATTATCTGAATGTTTTATGACTATTCTTGAATATGCGTGATTTATGTTTGATGAATGCTGACAAAATAGACATATCTAACACAACAGGTCCAGGAATCAAACGCCCGGTACTATACTTCCAGGGGAAAAACCAGCTGGAAATCCAATCTGCGGAGATCCACACGCTATAAAGCAAGGATCTGCGAGTACTGTAGGGGAAGAAGAGATATCAGGATACACCAAATCTCTAAATAATGGATCAGCAAAACAAACCAATCAGGGCACAGAAAGTCACAACGGGCAAAACTGCCACCAAGACGAATCCGTTGGGGAAGAAGAGAGAATCTCGAGATAAACTGCAGGAGATCCCAGTATCAACTGAGAAACAACATCACAACAAGAACTGCTGCAAAAGCAACTCCAAACAACTCCAGGGAACAACCCACTGCAGGAGAACAAAATCATCCAAGTAGAATCTAACTGCATAAGCAACTCTACTGGGGAACACTGTCAGCTACTCTCTTGGGGAACTACCCACTGGAGAGGAAAGATCACACAAGTAGATTCTGCAACAAACCACTCTACTTGGAGAGAACATACGTCCGCCGGATCACACAAGTAGATTCTGCAATAAGCCACTCCACTGAGGATCAAAAGAAATCAGGAAATCAATCCAATCTCTGGATGACAGAGCCAACAACCGACCATACTGGGGATCGAGGGAGGTTCAACAGGCAAAATTGCCACAACAACCAATCTGCAGACTATGCTGGAGAAAGCGGATGAAAAAACTGAGATATCAACCTAATCAACCACTGAGTAGGAAAATAAATCCTGCTCTGCTGAGGAGAACAAACACTCTGATGGAGAGAAATCACCAACTCTACTGGCAATTGCACTGAAGAGAGTGACAATAATTCTGCTAGCGACTGTGCTGAGGAGACAAATAAGGTCTGGTGACGTCGACTCACTGGGGAAAGTGACGGGGCACCAGGATGACAAACCATCAACCGTCGAATCTTTCACAAGGAAAGCACCCACGCTGGGGAAGACCGCTGCTGGAGAACACTGAACCATCAACAACACTCCACTTGGGACCATACTGGGGAACGACCCCACCAACAAATTCTGCTTGGGGAACAACCCCAACAAAGATCTGGTGAAAGGGGATACAACCAAACCAAGAATATGAACAAACGTCTTACCTGTTGGAAATCATGTCACCCTTGGGAGAGCACTGAGACATTCTTAGGTGTCCTTTCAACATTGTGAATATTCACTTTGTTTAAAACAACAACTTTTGAAAAAGTTTGATTTGTTTAAAACAATGATATTTTATCAATTAAAACATGCAAAACATTTGTTGAATTGAAACAAATAAGAGTGCAAATAATTGGATAAAAAGCTCAAATTTATTTGATGGAATGGTAGCCTACAAATGGCAAGACTCCATAGATCTGTACAAATTTGAAACCAGTGATATATATTGGAAGAGGGCTACATTGAACATAATGATCCTTTCTCTACCAATTCGAATCTCGACATATTCGAAGCTTCAGTTGACGACGAATCGAGAGTCTCTGACGAATAGACAGCTGGTGACCAGAAAGTCTTGTCAGGATGCAGTTACTTGCCAAATCCCTAATTTTTGCCTAGATTGCCCCAGGGTGAGGTACTCAATCTAGCAGGATGCAAATATACTTTTTTTTCAAGTCTCTAACTTTTGCCTGGATTACCCTTGTAGGTTCTCCACCGAGACACTCATTTTTGCCTAAGCCGCCCTTTCGGGTTTTCAACTCAGCGAGCTATTCTGTTTTTCATTTGCATATACTCTCTTTTTTTTTTAGGCAAAGTATTTCTTGACTGCATCTGAATTCACAAGACGAGTGAAATCCTCCCCATCCGATGTTGTAAGCATCAAAGCACCGCCTGAAAAGGCTCTCTTAACAACATATGGACCCTCGTAGTTTGGAGTTCACTTGCCCCTGGAATCGGGCACGAACGACAAGACTTTCTTGAGCACGAGGTCACCTTCTCGGAACACACGAGGCTTGACCTTCTGATCGAATGCTTTCTTCATTCTCTGCTGATACAACTGACCATGACACATTGCAGTTAAACGCTTCTCTTCAATCAAATTCAGTTGGTCATAACGACTCTGAATCCATTCAGCATCAGTCAACTTGGCTTCCATCAAGACTCTCATTGATGAGATCTCTACCTCTACTGGGAGAACAGCTTCCATGCCATAAACAAGAGAGAAAGGGGTTGCCCCTGTTGAAGTGCGGACAGATGTACGATATCCATGTAAAGCAAATGGCAGCATCTCATGCCAATCTTTGTACGTAACTGTCATTTTCTGGATAATCTTCTTGATATTCTTATTAGCAGCTTCAACAGCCCCATTCATCTTGGGTCTGTAGGGAGAGGAATTATGATGTGCAATCTTGAATTCAGCGCACAAATCTTCCATCATCTTATTATTCAGATTAGATCCATTATCAGTAATGATCCTCTCTGGCACACCATAACGGCAAATCAGCTGATTCTTGATAAACTTCACAACCACCTGTCTGGTCACATTCGCATACGAAGCGGCTTCAACCCATTTGGTGAAGTAATCAATTGCTACGAGAATAAACCTATGTCCGTTGGACGCCTTCGGTTCAATCATTCCAATCATGTCGATTCCCCACATAGAGAAAGGCCATGGTGACGAAATCACATTCAGAAGTGTCGGAGGAATATGAATCTTATCCGCATAAATCTGACACTTGTGGCATTTCTTCACATATTTGCAGCAGTCGGACTCCATTGTCAGCCAATAGTAGCCTGCTCTCAACATCTTTCTAGCCATGGCATGTCCATTGGAATGAGTACCAAATGAACCCTCATGGACCTCAGTCATTAACAGGTTTGCTTCGTGTCTATCCACGCATCTGAGCAAAACCATGTCAAAATTTCTCTTATACAGCACTTCACCACTGAGGTAGAAACTGCCTGACAACCTTCTCAAAGTTTTCCTATCTTTCACAGATGCCCCAGGCGGGTAGACCTGGTTCTGGAGGAAATTCTTGATATCAAAATACCAAGGCTTGTCATCATTCACTTCTTCAATCGCAAATATGTGGGCTGGCTATCCAAGCGCATCACGGCAATATTGGGAACCTCATTCCAATATTTCACCACAATCATGGAAGGAAGTGTAGCAAGAGCATCTGCCATCCGATTATCCTCTCGAGGAATATGATGAAAGTCAACTTCTGTAAAGAATGTTGAAATCCTTCTTGCATAATCTCTGTACGGAATGAGACCAGGCTGATTCGTCTCCCATTCACCCTTGATCTGATTAACAACCAGGGCCGAATCACCATATACACCAAGATGTTTGATTCTCAGATCAATACATTCTTCAAGTCCCATAATACAGGCCTCGTACTCTGCCATGTTATTCGTGCATTTGAAAGTTAGCCTTGCTATAAACGGAATATGAGTACCATGAGGAGTAACAATCACTGCCCCAATTCCATTTCCATACTGATTCACAGCGCCATCAAACACCATCGTCCATCTGGAACCCGGTTCCGGACCTTCATCAAGTGTTGGCTCATCACAATCTTTCATCTTCAAATACAGAATTTCCACATCAGGGAAGTCATACTGCACAGACTGATGATCTTCAATCGGCTGGTGCGCTAAATGGTCAGCCAAGATACTACCTTTGATAGCTTTTTGAGCTCGATACTCAATATCATACTCAGACAACAACATTTGCCAACGGGCAATCCTCCCAGTTAAAGCAGGTTTCTCGAAGATATACTTGATTGGATCCATTCTGGATATCAACCAAGTTGTATGATTTATCATGTACTGGCGCAAACGCTTAGCAGCCCAAGCCAATGCACAACACGTCTTCTCAAGCGTAGAGTACCGAGACTCACAATCAGTAAACTTCTTACTGAGGTAGTATATAGCAGATTCTTTCTTCCCTGACTCATCTTGTTGGCCGAGTACACAACCCATCGAGTCTTCAAGAACAGTCAAGTACATAATCAGAGGTCTTCCTTCCACAGGCGGAGACAAGATCGGAGGTTCAGACAGATACTCTTTGATACTGTCGAAAGCTTTCTGGAAATCCTCGGTCCAATCATGAGACTGATCTTTCCGGAGGAGCTTGAATATCGGCGCACATGTGGCAGTCGTGTGGGATATAAATCTGGAAATATAATTCAAGCGGCCAAGAAAACCTCGGACTTGCTTTTCAGTGTTGGGTGCAGGTATCTCTTGTATTGCTTTGACCTTGGCAGGATCAACTACAATACCACTTTCGCTGACAACAAAACCCAACAACCTGCCGGAACGGACTCCAAATGTACATTTGTTCGGATTCAGGCGAAGTCTAAACTTCCTCAGACGCTGAAAAAGCTTCAACAAATGCTCAACATGTTCAACTTCCGTTCGGGACTTAGCAATCATATCATCAACATAGACCTCTATCTCCTTGTGCATCATATCATGAAACAAGGTAGTCATAGCTCGTTGATACGTGGCTCCGGCGTTCTTCAAACCGAAGGGCATCACTCGATAACAGAATGTTCCCCAAGGTGTGATGAATGTTGTCTTCTCCATATCTTCGGGTGCCATTTTGATTTGATTATATCCGGAAAATCCGTCCATAAACGAAAAGACTTTGAATTTAGCTGTATTGTCTACCAACATGTCAATGTGTGATAGAGGAAAATCATCTTTCGGACTAGCTTTATTCAAATCTCTGTAATCAACACACATACGGACTTTTCCGTCTTTCTTAGGAACAGGCACAATATTGGCCACCCATTGAGGATATGTAGAAGTCACCAGAAACCCCGCATCAATTTGCTTCTGAACTTCCTCTTTGATCTTTACTGCCATATCTGGATGAGTTCTTCTGAGCTTCTGCTTCACAGGCACGCACTCAGGCTTCAAAGGCAGGAGATGTTGCACAATATCTGTATCTAAACCCGACATGTCTTCATATGACCAAGCAAAGATATCGGAATATTCTCGTAGCAAACTGATCAAATCCTTCTTGACAGACTCTTCAAGAAGTGCCCCAATCTTCACCATACGAACACAATCCTCAGACCCCAAGTTGACTGTTTCCAAATCTTCTAGGTGCGGCTGAATGATCTTCTTCTCGTGCTCAAGGAGACGGGTAATCTCATCAGGAATCTCTTCAACATCATCTTCCTCTGCCTCGAATACAGGGAATTCAAAATTGGGAGATGGCGTTGGATCATTATGTTCAATGGGTTTTAGAATCAACCTGCATAATGATTTTGGTTAATGAAGAACTTTAGAATTTAAACAAGCAAATCATTATGCAGATGAAAAATGTTGCTTTTATTCTTGTTTTTATGGGTTCTTTGTGATCACTGATTTCATGCAAAAAAAGCAAAAAGTGAAAACAAATGGAAAGACAAATGTTTGACAATGCATTAACTGAATGAAATATCATTGTATTAAATGCTGCCAACAATGTCATCACTTCTCCTTTTGGCATGGGAGAAGGATTTTAAACAAAGTGAACAATTACTCTGATCTATGGATGACTGTAGGAACATCTACAGCGACCCAATTGTGGCAGACACCACCAGGAATAACGAAGTTGTTCACATCCTCTGCATCCTCTTCCAAGATAACAGCAGCTTCTTCCTCAGGTTGATCAGCATGGATGAATCCTCCACTTTTGAACAAACCTTGCTCATTAAATGCCCCAGAACAGTAGCCAATGCCAGCCCGGGATCTATTGTCCTCAAGTTCAATCACCTTCCCTAAACCAGCGACTGCACCATATTCAATGGCCAGTTTCGCATCTCGGTAGGAAGCAAATGATGGAGACTTCTTCTCAATCGGTTCATCAATAGATAAAGCTTGGAACGGAGTTCCAACTTCATCCTCAGCATCAATATATGAGAAAGAAGACAAGTGGCTAACCAGGAGAGCCTTTTCTCCCCCTACCACAACCAGTTTCTTGTTCTTGACAAATTTCAGCTTCTGGTGTAGGGTGGATGTCACGGCGCCAGCCTCTTGAATCCATGGTCTGCCTAAGAGACAGCTATAAGATGGGTGGATATCCATTACCTGGAAGGTCACCTGGAAATCGCTTGGTCCAATTTTGATTGGGAGATCAACTTCCCCAATCACGGTCTTACGCGACCCATCGAATGCCTTCACAACAACACCACCCTGCCTCATGGGAGGCCCTTGATATGACAACTTAGAAAGAGTGGATTTTGGCAACACATTTAAGGATGATCCAGTGTCCACCAGCACGTTGGACAGGGAATCTGATTTGCAATTCATAGATATGTGTAAAGCCATGTTGTGGTCTCTTCCCTCCTCAGGGAGATCAGCGTCACTAAAACTCAAAGTGTTGCAAGCAGTGATGTTTGCAACTATACTGTCAAATTGCTCAATCGTGACGTCGTGATCAACATACGCCAGATCTAAGACTTTCTGCAGAGCCTCCATGTGGGGTTTTGAATGCAACAGTAGAGATAACATGGAGATCTTGGATGGTGTCTGTAGAAGCTGGTCTACAACATTGTACTCACTCTTCTTGATGAGCCTCAGCATATCATCAGATTCTTCATTCACAATGCCACTAGGGCCACCTGAAGAAGCAAGAGTCTTTTGTACAGAGGAGGAGGGTCTGGCAACATCAAGTGCCGGATTCTGGATATTCACAGCCGTCCCAACAGGATGCTCAACGGTATCAGAAGCAACAGCCTTAGGAGGCGCAGAAAAAACACGACCACTCCGGGTCAAACCATTTACATCAGCAATGTTGGTGACAGACGTTGAAGGCAAAGGCACTTCTACCCCATCTTGCACAGCAACGGGATTGTAGCTGAACGGCACAGCTCGGTCAGAAGAATAAGGCACAGGGCCTGCAGGCTTAATCACCAACGAAGGAGAAACCTTTGGCTTGCTGCTATCATAGCGAATAACAACAGGCTCGGGCAATTTGAACACTGGAGATATAACATTAACCTCAGGTTCGTCCTCATCAACATTGCGATTCTGAAGGATCTCAATGGTTCCCTCATCCAACAACTCCTGGAGTTCTCTTCGTACTTGATTGCAACCCAGACGATTGACTGAACAAATACGGCACCTGTCGTGGTCATGCTCCATGTGGTTGTACTGACACAGCAACCGATGCAGTTCAACCAACGATCGTCTAATATGGCTTACATACTTGACTTTGTATTTCCCAGGACATCCCTGGACCATATTGACAGATTTCCCATGCGAAGGCAATGGGTTCTTGGTAACATTTGGGCCTGAATCTTCAAAGCTCAAAATTCCACATCTCATAAGGTCTTGAACCTTAGTCTTGAGTGGATAGCAATTCTCAATATTATGACCCAGAGCACCAGAATGATAAACACAGTGCTGGTCTGGTTTATACCACCATTGGGGATTTGCGGGCACGGCAGGAGGATCCCTGGGAGAAACCATCTTCCTTTCCAACAAGGAAGGATAAAGCTCTGCATATGTCATAGGAATCGGATCGAAGCTGATCTTCTTCCTATCATAATTCAAATTGGCTTGGTTGGTTGTACTTCCACGAGGCTGGTAAGCCTGTTGCTGTGGACGCTGCTGTTGCTGATATTGCTGCTGATGCTGAGAATTGTCTTTGAAGACAGGTGCTATATGAGCCACCTGGTGCTGATTGCTGCGCCGTGCAGGCTTCCTCTGAACAGAGGGTCTTCTAGGCTTGGTATGGGATTGCATAGCATGTGCCTCCCCATCCTTCTTCTTAAATGTCCCATATCGTTTAGAAGAAGAGCTCTCATCCTTTGCTAATCGTCCTTCACGGACACCCTCCTCGAGACGCATCCCCATGTTCACCATCTCGGTGAAATCAGAGGGAGCGCTTGCAACCATCCGCTCATAATAAAAAGAACTAAGAATCTTCAAGAAGATCTTAGTCATCTCTTTCTCCTCTAGCGAGGGAGTAATTTGAGCAGCCAGCTCTTGCCACCTCTGGGCGTACTCCTTGAATGTTTCCTTGTCCTTCTGAGACATGGCCCTGAGCTGATCACGGTCAGGAGCCATATCAACGTTATACTTATATTTCTTGACGAAGGCTTCGCCAAGATTATTGAAGGATCTGATATTAGCACTGTCCAGACTCATGTACCATCTGAGCGCAGCACCGGATAGACTGTCTTGAAAATAATGAATCAGAAGCTGATCATTATCGGTTTGGGTTGACATCTTCCTGGCGTACATGACCAGGTGAGCAAGAGGACAGGTGTTCCCTTTTTTTTTCAAAGTCAGGCACTTTGAATTTAATCGGTATCTTCACACCGGGAACCAGGCACAACTCGGCAGCTGACTTGCCGAACAAATCTTTACCTCTGAGGGTCTTCAATTCCTTCCTCAGCTCAAGGAATTGGTCATTCATAGCGTCCATCTTTTCATTAACATCCGGGCCCTCAGACGGCTCGAAATGATAGATGGTGTCGTCTACCCTCGGCATGGTATGCACGACAGGAGGAGCAGCAACAGGGACCGGGCTAGATGCCGGCATATGAGCAAAGGTTGGTGCAGGGATATCAGGCATGAAACCTGGAGGCATACCCCAAGGGAACCCGGCTGGCATTGCATGAGGCACAAAATGAGTACTGGCCGCAGGCACAGTCGAAGCAGAGACCTCTGAAATCACAGTCCTCTGGACAGGAGTTGCAGGCGGTTGAGCAGGTTGATTCTGAGCAGCAAGAAGTTGCTCCATGAAAGCGCCAAGTCTGGCGACCTCTTCTTTCAACTCACGGTTCTCTTGTTCTAACTGATCCATGACTCTTGCAGAATTGGCTCGAGTATAATACCGGTGAGTCAGCTTGTCTTCAAAATAAATGAAGAACACAGAGTTAGGGCAAGAAGACCAGAAACAAGGTACCTGCTTATGCAAATGATGCATGAAATGCTAATGCATATGCTTTGTTTTATTTTCAAGGAACCCTTGGGGTATTATTTGCAAACTTTGAATTTTTAAGCATTTTAATTTCATATGGAAAATATCTCATTCAATATAATCGAGACAAAGAAGTACAACATTTTTTGATCATTACAAAGAGAAAAGGAAAATAACATCCTATGGATCCCTAGAAGCTCGGGATGCTGGAAGACGAGAAGTACACAGCTTCTTGATCTCTCTTTCATAGGCTGCTTCCATATCCGCTTTCTCCTTAGCAAGCTGATCATACCTCCTCTTCCAGAACTTAGAAGACTGAGGAAGTAGAGAAGTCCAAGTGTCGTTCGGATCGTCGATCACTCGATGCTCGAGAAACTCAATCAGAGCGTCCTTCTCCTTAAGCTGCTGCAGCAATTCCTCTCTTTCACGGATCCAAGCACGTGAAAGGTCTTCCTCTCTCAACTCCTCTACACGTTGGGTAGGGAGGGTTGAAGGCCCAGCCACATCCAAAGGTGTAGGTTTCGGATGATCGTATGGCATCAAGTAGACGACAGCTCTCTGTCTGACCCAAGAGGTATATGGTTCCAAAGCAATGCAATTCTTTGGACCTAGCTCATTCCTGCTCTTCTTGTGAATACTGCGCCAAGCACGGACAAATCTGGCTTTCAAGCCTTGGGGATCTTTACCCTCCAGAAAGAACACACCTTCTAACAGAATGTTATGAGGTTTATCCTTTAGGGGGAACCCAAGCTGGACGACGTGCGAGAATAGGGTTGTAGCTTATCCCTCCACATGTACCAAGAAGAGGCACATTAGGGAATTCACCACAATAATCAATGATCTGAACGATATCATACACGCGATCATACCAAGAGATATCATCATTAGTGAGAGACATAAGTCTCTGAGACCACCGTTGACATCCCTTGTTCTCCTTGAAAGCGACTGTCTGCGGCAAGTGCGAAATAAACCACTTGTACAGCAAAGGTAGACAGCAGACAATAACTCCACCACCCTTTGCATTCCTCAAGTGCAAAGAGACATAAGCATCACCCAACAAAGTCGGAACGGGATTAAGAACTGAAAAGATCCTAATGGCGTTCATGTCCACAAATTTGTCGAAGTTGGGGAATAAGACCAACCCATAGATGAGCAGCACAAATAAAGCCTCAAAGGCATCCTCACTCTTGGCCTTCCCATAAAAGGTAGCTTGAGCTATGAGGAACTCGGAAGGAAAACCCTGAATTCCGCCTTTGGTATTCAGATTAGCTTTAATCAATTCTTCATCTATGTGCAACAAACTTGCAATCTCTCGAGCGGTCGGAATACTCTCCAAGCCACTGAACGGCACCTGATCCAGAATCGGGATCCCAATAAGATGAGAATACTCCTCCAAAGTAGGCAGCAACTGGAAGTCCGAGAAAGAGAAGCAGTGATACAAAGGATCATAAAACTGAGCCAAGGTACTCATCAAACCCTCATCAACCTGAGTAGTCAGCAAAGGCAGAAGCTTCCCATACCGAGCTTTGAAACCCAAGGGATCTAATACATAAGATGTCAGATTCCCTAACTCTTTCACATCGGGCTGTCTAAAGCTGTACTTCTTTGTATGCCTTTTTGGTCTTTCCATATCTGAAAATTTTGCAAATAAACCCTTTTAAGTTCCTTGAAAATTTTCTCTTTTTCTGATGACATGAATGCAGATGAATGCATGAATGCATGAATGCAACAATCACACTCAAGGATCAAGCAAAGCACACCAGACAAAGGTCATGGGAAAGCTCATTGTATCCCTAATATCATTCATCCATTTTGGTGGATTTAGGTTTTCACCTTATCAACACCCAAGTTCCATTGATATTAACGGTACATGAACCGGCTCTGACACCCTTAATATCAACCATCCATTTTGGCGGATTATGGTTGACATCTTATCAACGCCCAAGTTCCATTGATATTAAGGTTGTTTGAACGACTCAACCATGAATCACGGGTTTGCTGAGAGTCACGAGCATGGAGTCCTGGTTAAGAACCACCCAAAGGGAGTGTACTAGGGCTTAAACCTGCCAGACATGTTCTACCAGAGGTTCCCATAATCATCGTCCCATCTCTCGGATATTATCGGAGGAACGAATACTCGTATTCCAAAAATATTCTCAAGAGAGACTCTTATGAGTGTAGTATCGCGTAACAATCGCATTAGAACATACATCTGAACGACCTCCGCACTACGTCCTAAAAATAGGCCAAGATGGGCTTGGTAAACTAAGGTTCTTGGCTTCTAAGGCACATGATTGAAAGAATAATGCCTAACCACAAATAACTTGTGTGACATTATTAATCCAACATGACCTCCACCAAGTGAATGGACTCGCAAGTTAACTGGCTAAGGAATACTCCACACCAGTCAACAAGACTATGCCATTCTCCTATCCTAGAGTGCACTCGAGTTCGGGTATAGAACTCATCTCACAGAGATCACCAAAGCAAACAGCAATTGTATATCAAGCAATTCAAACATTACAATCAATACAGTTATCCCAAATTGTACAAAAATATGTCAAATAACACATAACAATATCATACAACAAGGGTGAAAAGTAGGCAATACCACCAAGGAATTTCTCCCCAGCAGAGTCGCCACTTTTCTGTAGCGGTGTACTCGTCGCTATATGATTTATTGATTAAACCATAAGCAAAATATACAAATAAATCGAGTCGCCACCGCACTTTTATTTATCCAAAGGACTGGCTAAAAAGCGAACAAAAGCCTAAGAAGTTTTACACATAGAAAACTAATGAAAAGATCAGAGAGTCTGGGTAAGGGGTAAATTACGCAATGGGAAGGTGTTAGACACCCATCACGTCCTAGGTACTCCTAGGGAGCCCTTTTCACACTTGTTGAATGAAAATATTATTTGTTTATGACATATTGTGCAAACATGAATGGGAAGATGAGAAAAGAATGTACAAGTTAATTATTTTTGTGTTCGAACGGATGAACCCGTTGCCTACGTACCTTCCATCAAAGGTAAGGATCAAAATGCCGTAGTTCGGCTAAAAGATTTCCAAATTGTCAGTGGGTTCAATTTTAAAACAAGAGCACTAAGGATTTTCATTCTCAACGGGAGAAAACTCAACCAATACCAACAATCCACCATGCAAGGATAGCTTCAACATACTAGTGAGGGGTTAACCCTATAATAAGTATGGAAGTCTTACAATCAACTTACTAAGGATGCGGTGAGATTTACATCAACCACTATGAGAATTGAAACCTATGGCTAATGTATGAAAACATATTAACAATGGACAAAGCCACAAAACAATTGAATGGGTGAAGTTAATTGATTATGGGTATTTACAAAGTATGGTCAAAGTATGATTAAAATTGATTCAAAGAAGTATTAACAAAAGTGAAGTTTGAAAAATCAAGGACTTAAAGTCCAGGTTTCTAATTTGAAAGAGGTGAGAATGTTTGCACAACATGTCAAAGTTTCTTGAAAGCAACAATGTGAAAAGGGATTTTGAAACAAAAAGGGTATGGATGATGGAGTGTAAAACTTCTTAGAAGTTCACCTCTTGAAATCATATAGAAGATGATTCAAGTGTGTCCTTAGGAATAAAGAAACAAAGCAAGTAAGCACAATAAAAGCAAGGTGATACTGGATGCCACTCAATGGTCTTACTCCAATCTCACAAACAAAGATGGATACCGGATACCAATCAATGGATTTACACCAATCTCCTAAAACAAAACAATGATACCGGATGCCAATAAATGGTCTTACTCCAATCTCACGAATAAAAGCGGATACCGGATACCAATAAATGGATTTACACCAATCTCCTAAAACAAAACAATGATACCGGATGCCAATAAATGGTCTTACTCCAATCTCACAAACAAAACAAAACATGGATGTCAGATGCCAATCTATCTGGACTTATTCTAACCTCCACAAAGATGATCATAGGAATACAAACGCCAACAACATGGTCTTACAATTGTATCCTCACATACAACAAACAAACAGAAGCACAAGGCTAAGAGGATATGAGTGACCAAATGAAATGGTCTTACACTCTATCCCTTCCAAATCATAGGAACAATGGCCAAAGAACATGGTCTTACAATTGTCCTCAATGGGCAAACACAAATGTGTTACAAAAATATGCAATGATGATCATGCAATAATGAACAATCAATGAGGATAAATGCACAAAAGCATGCAAGCAAACATGTACATATGAAGCAATCAATCAATCAAACAAAGTCATTTATCACACACTATAACCAAGCAATTAGGCTCAAGCAAAGGGTTAGACATTAAAGTCAACTGGAATGGGGTAAATGGTGCTCTTAACCTTGACATTGAGAGCCAAGGTGAAGCAGATGAAAGGATATGAGGGGTGTGCCTCATCATTCTTATCCCTGGTCAGGGAGAGCATTGAATATCAGAAGGTGGGGGAGTTCAGAAAGTGGGAACTCTCTCCACAAGTTAAAGACTCGATAGATCTTGGGCTTTTACTCACTATGCATCAACACAAGTAGTGTGAGCAAAGTGAGTGACTCACATAATAGTAGGAGATAGGCTACATATCTCTTTTGTCTACCAATTGCCTTATTAAAAGGACTTCACCTGCTTGGGGACAAAAAATAAACAAGCACACACATTGCCTCTTAAGGAGGACTTCAGACAGGTGCCTGGCTAAATAACAAGCCAGGTCTTCCAGACTACATGGAGACAAGAGATTCTACCTCAATGCAAATGCTATCAAGCAAAGCAATGCAAGTTCTCAAAGAACTATTAGCAACTATGGTACCTGAAATCAATCAAATATAATCAGTATACCAATCACAAAGTCAAAACAAACAGCATAAGAACCAACAGACAACACAATCAATCACATGTGCAAAGCACAAAGCTCAAAGCAAGTGAGCTAAGCATCCTACAAAATAAAACAAGTTAGTTCATAACAATCAACCAAATTTAATCAACTTGCATTAATCTCTTCAAAGCATTTGCTTCTTAACCTGAAAAGCAAACTCAAACATGAGAAACAAGACCACTAGGACAAGCCTAGGGTCAAAAGGAGGTGAAAAATTCAAAACAGCAAATGAAAATTGATCAAAATCAAGATTTATCAATCAAGAGTAGAATCTAATTGGTCTCATATCAAAACTATACACCAAATCCATTTCATACTCAAAACATGTCAAACTATGCATTTTGGAATCACATTGGAGCAAACAGAATGATCACAATCAAACCAATACCAAAATAGCTCAATAAATTCCAAGCAAATTCCAGCTTAAACAGAACACATTCAATGAGCAGCATATCAAATTTCATGCTATTTGGACCAGAGGAAGTATGGAAATGAAATCATGAAGTCATGGCATGCAAAAACAAACTCAAACAAGGCCACAAATGATGTATCAACTTCAAAGGAATGCAAAACATAATTGGCACAAGATAAATGAACCACACCAAAGCCAAAATGAAGTTAAACATGTTAAGAATCAATCCACAAAATTTCAGCTTCATGTGATAAGGCATGAGAATTTCACAAGTCATGAAAGTTGAACACTCCACAAAAGTTCAAAAATGACTAAACAGCAAAGAAAATCCCAATAAAATAGGAAATGGATCTAAAAAATCCTACAAAAAATCATGCTCAAACTAGACATACAGAAGTAATCACATGCAAAAATTTAGAGCAATTGGTATAGCACAAGCATGGAAAATAAAATCAAGAAGTTGAACAAAGCATAGTGTGACATACATTGTCACACTCATGAAGATCACATCATATCTCCTTATCCAGAAATGCAAAATTAGCAAACTATATACCAAAATCACCAGGAATGAGTCTAGATCATGCATATAAAATTTCAAGCATTTTGGAGCAAGCATCATGATTTCATGAATGAAAGAGTGAGCATGGTGCAACAAATGGTATACACAAACAAACCCTAAGCATTTTAAAAATCTATCCGTGCACAAATTTATTAAAAATGTTCATAAAATAATAGACATGATGATGAACAAATCAAAAAAAGGATCATGAATTTTGGATCATTATTGAGTGAGTTATCATTTTTTGAAGTGAAGAGAAAATTAAAACAAATGAAGGAAAAGGCATGGATAAACATGATAAAGCATAATGGAAATGTGTAAAAGGAAATATGAGGATGCAGGAGGCGGGATTCGAACCGCGTGTGAATTCAAAATCCCAGGGCGCCAAACGAAACACAGTCGTTTGGTTGGAGCCCTAGCGCATGCACGCTCATGCAATGCCCAGGAATCCGCAGGAAACACGAAGAAATCCGCAGGAAATTCCGCGGCCAGGCTATGAAGGTGGCGGCTAAATCCGTAGGTAGCGCCCAGATTTTCACGAACAACATGAAGATCTTCATGATCTTCATGCATAATTTTTCCAGAAAAATTTGATAGCTCCAGAAACGAAAATTGGTCACATGTTAATGAAGATCCAACATCACATAGCATAAATCAATACGCATTTCATCTAATAACAACATCAACATCGTGAATCTAGCAAATCTAACCATGAACATGAAACTTTAAATCCATGGAACTTTCTCAATATAGCATGGAATCAAGTGGTTTTTGGCTCAGCATTCTCATAGCAGAAAGATCTACACGAATCATACACTCAAATCAAGAAAAGAGAGGATCGATTTTCATACCTCTTGATGAACAACTTGTAGTTCCACGTGTTCTTGGCTTGATAATGATCCAATAATCCTTCAGCAAGCTTGTGTAAGGTACTTGAGGAGTTCTTGATGCTTAATTGAGCTTGAATCAACGATTTGCAACTTTCACCATTGATGAACACTTGCTTGGTGCAGCTTGTAGTAGCACGAATTCCAGTGGATTATGGCTCAAATGTTACTCAGTGATGATGATTGATAATGAATAGAGCAAGAACGAACCAAATACTTGAAGAAATTTGAGAAAAATTTTGGAAAAAGTTGAGAGAATTTTTTGAGATGAAAAATTTGGATCTGAAAAAATGAATTGTGATTATGGATTCTATTATGATTATGCTATATATACTCCTAATTAACAATGCCTAAACATGATTAGTGAAATGGTAAATGCAATTAGCTAAAATGGAGGTGTTTTGGACAATTAGTAAAATCACCCTTATTGCATGTGCATGGCATGCTACAGTGCGAAATTCCACTTGAAATGCACTTCAAAATTAGTTTAGAGGCAAATGAAGTTGATTTGAAGTGAAAAGGATGCATATTTTTCAAATTCAAATTTTCCCTCCAAGAATTCAAATTAAATCACTTGAAAAATGAAATATTTTTGTGATGATTTTTGATAAAATGTAATGATGCATTATGATAGTTCATGTCAAATGGGATTTGCTCAAAAAAGAATCACCCAAATTGGCCAAATGGTTAGAAAGTTATGCCTCCTTGAAGTTCCAAAATTTTTGAAAATGATTTGATCATAACTTGCCAACCACACATGAGAAATGCGTGTTCTTGGACTTTTTGGAAAGGTGAGAGCAAGATCTTCAACTTTCATGTTGGGAAAATTTGATTTGAAGCTTTCTTGGACATGTAATTTTGAGGAGAAGAACTTTCCATTTTTGGCAGTTGAAAATTACAGGTCCTTACTATTTTGGGAAACTTCTTGTCTTGCCTCCAATTCTTCAATGATGATCTTTGAAATGTTAATTGAGACTTATATGGACATGAATGAGGTCTTTCTAACCATCTCACACCCTCAAATCCCTGATTAAATGCACAGTTGACCACAGTTGACTTTGCTAGGGTTTTGGTTGACTGAGCCATGTTCTGATGAATTTCAAGCCTCTTCCACTTGAGGTCTTGATTCCAAATGATATCACAACTTATATGAACTCTTGATAAATGATAATGGTGCCCAAATTTTGCAAGAATGGTCACCATCTGTTGCCCAATGGCTGATTTTGACTGGTTTGACCTAGTTTGCTTCATCTGCAAGTAACATGGTTAGATGACAATATTTTTGTACTTTTGGTTAGTAAACAAATGAAAAGCAATGATATACAAATGCAATACATGCTTAGTGATCAAGAACCACACTCACAAGATACCCACCCACTAGGAGGCAAGCAAAGGTGCACAATGATCCTTGAGGCAAATGAATGATATGATATGATGCCATGAGGGATCTTAGGGACAAAATTGGGGTCTTACACCTACAACTACCAAGTCAGAAAAACTTGCAGACACACTACCCACCATCATCTCATAGAACATTGGTTGTACAGTATCCATAAACCAATCGGCTAATTCTTTTTCTGCCAAAGGCTGTTCAACCTGAGAGGCCATCTCTCTCCAGCGTTGTGCATACTCTTTAAATGACTCGTTGTCTTTTTTAGACATATTCATCAATTCTCTTCTATCTGGAGCCATATCCATGTTGTATTTGTAATGCTTTATGAAAGCATCAGACAAGTCTTGGAAACACTGGATACGACTCTAATCGAGGCTTAGGTACCACTTAGAGGGGGCGCCCTTCAAACTGTTTTGAAAGAAGTGGATCATGAGCTTATCGTCCTCAACATGGGCATCCATTTTTCGGTAGTACATAACAAGATGGCTCTTAGGACATGTATGGCCCTCGTATCTATCAAAGTCAGGAGTCTTGAATTTCGCAGGAATTATAAGACCAGATACTAGGCACATCTCCCTAGCAGCAGCACCAAAGACTTGGTCACCTTCCATTTCCCTTAGTCTCTTCTCAAGAATCTGAAAATTCTCTTTAATACCCTTTATATCTTCATGCCTTTCTTCTTCTACATCAACCATTTCTGGAGCATGTTGTTAATCTTCAAAGTAAGGTTGCACACGTGTGTGAATAGTCGGTGATGCAAATGTATGGACCATAGGGTGAGCCTCGGTAGTTACTGGTAGAGGAACAATCTGTCGAGTAGATTGAATTACACCGGGGACTACTTCAGGTTGAGGTGTCAAGCCATAAGGTAGACCAAAAGGAGGCAATGTAGAAGGTACCATCCTTGCGGGTTAGGGTTCAAGCGTTGGACCAGCGATCTCTGAAGCGATTGTTATTTGTGTGTCCATCTTGGCTCTGATGACTTGCAGCATCTCCATGATCTGACCCATGCTCCCTCGCAGGTCCTCAAGTTTTGAGCTGACTCTTTCCAACTCTTGTTCTTGTTCTGCCATTCTTTGTCGAGCACCGGCTCTGGTGTTGTATTGGTGTTGAGGACTCAGTGTGAAACTGGAAGAATACAATGGAATGAGCTTTTATTTGAAGAATGACATGGATGCATGTACGGATGCATATATGGATGCATTTTTTTTTGCAAAGCTCTTAGTTATCTTTGTTATTTATTTTAGCAATGTTATGACATTTTATTTGCAATATTTTTGAATAAAATTAACAATAAATAAAATCCAGAATGACAATTTTTCATTAATTAAAATTCAACATGAAATACAAGTGATTTAAATTCAAATTCAAGTACAACTGACTCAAATTTAAGTACTGGTGAACTTAATTTCCATCTCAGCCCTTTTGATCGTGGCAAGATCGGTGGTGAGCTCTTTCACCATTCGCTTGCAAAACTTCACAAAGTTGAAAACTTGAGGAGGTGTGTTCTCTGGGCATATGCTCCAATCAGCTTCTTGGAGTTTCTCTGGAAGTTCTAGCATGTTGAGGTTAGAAAATCTAGCCAAGTTAACGAATTTTCCATTCCATTCAACATAGAGGTCTTAGAGCTTCTTAATGACAAACTGATCTTCGTCTAAGGCTGCTCTAGCCTCCCTATATAGCCCCTTCCAATGTACACAATCATTCTTCACGATCATGTAAGGTGCATCACCTTCTTGGTTTTCCAAACCTGCAATCCTTCTATTAGCTTCTCCCAACTGGTACTCAAGGCGGAGACAGTTCCTCTCAGCTCCCTCTTTCCGAAGGACCTCACGAGACAACTTATCTTTGCAATTCTTGAGAGTGTCCCTGAGTTCACAGATTTGAGGTTCATAGTCAAGTCTAGCTTCTCTCTTCTCCACAAGAGATCTCTCCAACATTTTGTCCAACTCTTGAATTTTGAGGTGGGCTTTTTTGAGCTCCTCATTCTTGGTTTTCAACACAGATTTTGTACCTATGTGAATATCATCAAGCTCATCCTTCTTGTCTTCAAATGTTCTTGCTCTCTTGTTGCTAGTTTCAAGGTCTCGGTCCTTCTCTTTACATTCATCCTTCAGATTTTCATTTTCCAAAGTGGTTTGATTAAGCTTAAGCTGTAACTCAGAGTTTTCTAATTCAAGCTCCTTAATTTGGGAATTGAGTTTCTCAACGTATTCAGGTAGTATAGGTTCTGGCTCGGGAACTAGAGGGAAAATAGAGGGATCAAATGGAAATGGGAGCATAACCACTTGAACTCTCTCTCTTACCCAACGAGTGTAAGGCTCTTTCACAAGGACATTCCTCTTTCCAAACTCCTTACCCCTTCTAACAATTGTTTTCCAGGATTTCTTAATCTTCTTCACAATTGGGTTGTCTGCATCAATGTCATGCAAAATGAAAGGCTATAAAGCTTCAGTTTTTGGAGGTCCATTCATGAAGTAACCATGTTGAATCAGGGATAACATAGGGTTGTAGTTGATGCAACCCCTAGTCCCTATCAAAAGTACATTAGGAAAGTCTCCAATGCTAACAATAGTATTCGGGGTCTCCCAATCTCTGATATACCATTTGACATAGTTGGCAGTAATGGAAGTTAACTTCTGAGAGGGTTTAAGTGTTTTGGAGGTGTAGGGTCCTTTTTCGGGCATGTGAGATATGAACCAAGTATGCAACAACTGTTCGCAACACAAAAGGGTTCCCCCTTTCTTCTCATGATGCTCATGGAGGGCATAGTAGATATCAGCTAGGAGAAAAGGTACCGGATTACCAGAGAGGAATGTTCTTACGGCCACATGATCTACGAAACTGTCGAGATTTGGAAACAATACTATCCCATAAACCAATAGGGGTAGAACGGCATGTAATGCTTTCCGTTTTCCCTCTTTCTCCAACTTCACAGCTTGTTCTTCCAAAAACCATCTAGAAAAACCATTGAAGGCTCCCTTCTTATCCCATTTACTTATGACCAATTGGACCTCCAGACCCAAAACTGAGGCTATTCTCTTGGCAGTGATACCTTCATTAAACTTGGGAAATGGATCATGGTCCCTCAAATTTCGTCCCACAATTCTCTCTAACTCTTCCAAAGTAGGAGCTAATTGGAAGTCAGAAAAGGTGAAACAACACAGAGGTGGGTCGTAGAGTTGAGATATAGTCACAGTTGTCATTGGTTCCATCTTTTCATTCAAAATACTCAGAATACTCCCAAAATCATCCACGAATTCAGTGAGCTTGATCACTTTGACACTCAACTTCTTCAAACTGTCAAGGTCCACTTTCTTTTACTTGAATTGAAATGTGCTTCTTCTTTCAGGATTCATTTTCTCTTGCAAATGACTTAGATCCCTGAAACAAATGGAAGACGACTAAGAGCTTTGCTTTTTATGCATACACAATGAATGTAGATAAAATGCAATGTTTTTTTATACAGGTTCAAAGGTTTGAGGTAACAAACGAATCTGATTGCTTTCCAAACAGGTTATCACCGGGTATGATCTAAGGCTTTTACAAAGGACCCCATAGTCATTGATCCACGAGAATGTTTGATGCTTACGACAAATTCTTGTTGCGCATCAACTCTTTCAAGGGAATCTATTCTAGGCGAGGTTTTCGTATATATCCTAACGAGGCATTCACCTCGCTAATCCATACTACGTAACCAACGACTTCGGTTCTAGACATGGTTCTCAAAGTCATGGATTCACAAGTATGTTTGATGCTAACGACAAATTCTTGTCGTGCACCAACTTCTTCGTGAGAATCTATTCTGAGTGAGATTTTCGTATTGATCCTAACGGGGTATTCACGTCGCGAATCCACACTACGCAACCATCATTCTTAGTTGGACAAAAAGGTTCAATGTTCTAAAAGGTCCTTAGAGTCATGGACCCTTTTGAAACATCGAACCTAACGAGGTATTCACCCCACGCAACAACATTTTCAAAAGGATCTACTCTCAGTGAGGTTCTCATGCCGACCCCTACGAGGTATTCACCTCGCAAGTCCGCACTACTCAACCATCATCCTATTTTATGTTTCCACTCAAGACTCGGGTAGAAAGTCTTTACCTCAAGGTTTTGCAATCAGATATCCAAGTACCAATGATCCAATAGAGCCATACGACAATATAACAATAAATAAAGCATAAGGTAAAGAAAAGCCATATAAGTAAACAAACATAAGCACACACAACAACCTAACTAGGCCTGACTCACTTAGGGATGGGAGTGTCTCCAGCAGAGGCGCCATCTGTCGTACCTCGAAAAATGAGAATGATCTCGCGAAGCGCAACCGCACGCTCGCGGGATGGACTTGACAGAGTCGCCATCGATCTTTATTTATTCCCATATAGGGAAAGGGAAAATGTCGAATAAAACTCCTAAAGAAAGGACAAGGATAAGGTTATCGCAACCAACATCAGGGTTCGGGAGTCGGTTACGCAAGGGGAATGTATTAACACCCCTCGCGTCCGCTGTACTCAACGGGAACCGTTTGGTTAGTTGTATGTGTTAGTGTTTGTTTATAATTTAGGCTTCTCGAGTTATTAAGAGGCTAAATAAGAGGACAAAAGGTTTATTTTTTATTAGTGGGCCTGACAAGATTTCGCAATCCTGCTCCTACGTATCTCAAAAGAGAAGTCAAGGCACACGTAGTTCTAGGTAAAAAAAGTTTGTTTATTGGTCAATTTTAGCGAAAGTTATTTTGTATTAATCGACGGAAAACATTGTTTTACCCAAAAAACAAGTAAGAAGCGAACATTTACACCACATTGAATGGATTTACAAATCACATTCACGCCACTTATCTCAACTTAACAGTTGTGGATGAAACATTGTTTTTCATCTGTTTAAGACAAAATATCTTTCGTTTTTGAAAAGGTTTTTGGTTGTGCCAAAGGCAAAAAATAATTGAATGAGTTTTATGTATTTTTGGTGATGAAGAGAGCTTGGATTAGCGAGATATCCATATCGAATCCAAGTCTCAAGAGCTCGTGGTATTCACCCCGTTCCATTTCCATCATTATTAAAAAAGTGTTTTGAACATTTTTATGTATTTTGAAGCTTTACTGAGAAAATGCACTCGATGTTGATCGAGATTTGTTTATGGTTACGAAAAAAAGTGAAGTGGTTTTAAGGCTTGAAAAATGATTTGAATATGGATGGTTGATAAATTGAGATAGTGGGGATGATTTGAAAAGAAAAGTCAAAGGGGTTGGTTTTGAGATGATTTTGAAAATAGCTTGAAGTTGGATCAAGATTTTGACTTGCCTTGCAAAATAGTGTTGAAAATGATTTTTGGAATGTGACTAGAAATTAATTGAAATTGATGGTTAGATATGATGGATATAAGTGGTAACGCGAAAGGTGCGAATTGGATCGGGAAGGGATGTGAGTTCAAATGTAACGACGTGAACTCAAGCCCAAGGCGTAAATTAAACGCCACAAGAACCGAATGTACATACAAGCATTCAACAATGATAAAAATAAATACGAGAACATATACAATATTTACATCACGCATCCACAACAAATGATTCGGAAAAATAAAGGGAAAAGAAAATGCACGGATTAAAATCATGACGCAAAGACGCGAATCAAAGTCGTGTACGCGAAGACGTGCAAAGCTAACACAAAACGTTAAATCGAATCTAAACATAACGATGTTGGATCATTGAAAATTTAGCACAAATCGAAATAGCAAATTGCTAACACGTAAGCGATCATCGCAAGTCGGATCAATAAATAATAATATAATAAAAATCAAATTAACACAAAGTTGCGAATCGAAACGCGAATTGGTAAGCGCACAAAAAGCGATTCAATGCTATGCTAAACCATCAGACGCGTGTGTAAAATCGAAACGCAAATGAGAGTCAATTAAAATATCGTACATAAACCATTAAGTCAACCAATAATTTACTACACTTAACGTGATCATCGCAATATGAATAAAAGTCATACAAATCTAAATTTATCAAAAAGAAACGCAATGAAAAAGGAATTTAAAAGTGCTAAGCAAAAAATAAACAATGTTGCTAACGCAAAAATGCGATCATCGCAACCAGATCGAATTAACACAAATATCACGCATCCTGCACATCAATATACAAACAGCGTATTTATACGATTCGATCCGAACAATATATCCAAAGAATAAACAAAAACAACATCCATCCAGCAGTGTCACAATATTTTTTTTACATCAGATCTAGCGTAACCGTAAAAAAGGACAACATAACACACCCACACACTGCCCAACAAATTCCGCATCGTTACCGAATCAAAACAGAGCTAGAAAATATATATATATATATATATATATATATATATATATATATATATATATATATATATTGTCAAATCAAATAGATGTATCAATATATATGTACTGTCACACTAAAACAATGGATATAAGAAAAAGTAACAAAACACCATCAATATAATATAAAACAAACCATATAACAAATGAAAACTAAGAAAGGGTACTCTCCGATGAAATTTCTATACGACGGAATAACGGTACCTTATGAATTTGTTTGGTTTCGTAGCCTTTTGATGGATTTCAAATAAAAGGTGAGATTCACGTTGCTTAACTCATTCGTGCTCTACCAAGACAGCCACAATCGATATATATAGGATAACTAGTAGGGTTTTTTAATTTTCTGAATTCCACAAAAGTCCTTAGTGCTCATTTTAGAAATAAAATTAAATAGTATTAACTAAAACTAAATAAAATTAAATATTAAAAAATAACTAAAATAAAAATATAATAAAATCATCATTAATTCTATTTAATTTTTCTAAATACTCGGAAAAAAATGCAAAAATAAAAACCTCTAAATTAAAATAAAGTCGGGCGCAAAAATGCCTGAAAAAATAAATTTACCATATCAAAATGATCAGCGTGAAATAAACTTCTCAAAAATATACAGCGTTTTATTTAATTTTGAAATAAATTTTTACAGGTTAACAGGCACAGACTGATCAAAATGCGACTAAAACAAGTCAAAATAAATAAATAAAACAAGCACGACAGGTTAAACTATGTGAAACATAGATTAATATAATTAACGTCTGCAAGCTCGATTTTGAAATTTTTTGTCCACTGATTTTACGCACGGTTGAGATTCAGTTTGACCGATCTAACTGTAAATCCGAGAAAATATTTTGACTGACAATTTGGACATTATGCATGTTATGATATTGTAGCGGGGTATTCGTTACCATTAGAGATATTGACTAAATCCAAGGTAAACCATACAAGTCGAGTCGCCACCTCACTTCTATTTATCCAAAGGAATGGTTAGAAAGCGAACAAAAACCTAAAAATTTTATCGAATCAAAAACTAGTAAAAATGTCAGAGATCTGTGTAAGGGGGTTGGTTATGCAATGTGAAGGTTTTAAGCACCCAAAACATCCTAGGTACTCCTAGGGAGCCCTTTTCATAAGTGTTGTTCTAGTATAAAGGGTGTAGGTATATCTAAAGTACTATTTACTAAAAGGAACGTTAAAAGAAAATGACTCGTAAGGATGTCGCATCCACTGCCTCGTATCTCATCTGAGTATGAGAATCAGAGTCTTCGTAGCTCGGCTACCTATGGGTTAAAGAGAAGTGTGCTCGGTAAGACGTCGCATCTTATGCCTACGTATCTCATCTGGAATGAGAATTAGAGCAAAACGTAGTTCGGCTAACTAGGGTTTAAGGATTGCCATCTGAACATGGACTTACAAAAGAGGACACCAACTGTGTCAAAGGAGGGCGGGCAATGTGTTCAATGTCCTAGCAATAGGTGTCGCAGCTCGCTGAATCGAGTCTTAGGCAGTTACCTCTTTGCAATAGAACGGACTGACATGCCACAAGATCGGAGACGCACAGAAGGTCCAAAAGTAGGGAAGCTCTGCTCTAGAGTTGTCATGCAATATGGACCTATGTGTTAGGATTTACAAAGGGGAACATCTACCTAATGTTAACATGCAAAGAATAAGGGATATCTACATATGTTATCATACAAAGGGTTCTACCTAATGGGTGTTACCTAAACGGAACAAGAGTCGACGGATGGAGCGCGGAGAGGAGTTACAGATAAGGGTAGATGGCGATGCCGGAGGCAATCGACTTACAGGTAGATGGCGATGCCTAAGGCAATCGACTTACAAGAGGATGGATGAATGCGTGCTGGTTCTATTAAGTTTTGAAAATGATTACTCGACGTTGGATCGAGCTTTTGATCTTATTTTGAAATGGTTATCGGATGTTCGTTTTAATTCTTTTATTAACAGGTGATTAAAGAAATAAATAAATAAATATTATACACTTTCTGGGAGAGAGATACATTTGTTATGACTGGGGATTGTTCATGGCAAACAGACAATAAGAATATATGCCTCATACATCATACAAGTAGGCAACATTTATCAATCAGATCAGATAAATAAACAATATATAATCAACCCAAAGAATCAAATAATGGAGAATTTAAACAATCGATGGGATTATGAACATGTTAAATAATCTAGTAATAAAAAGCATGAATGAGAGAAACAAGTATAAAAGATAACAGATGAATCAAACAGATGAAAATATACACACGAAGGGTCCACTGAATAATTTAATCAGGAAATCAAGTAAGGACCAAATAAAATCAGGGTAAAGGGCCTCTAATACATGGCATATGATATGAACAATGGAGGATCAAAAGATCTCTTCAATTGCCATAAGTAATCCCTAAGTCAAACATCGATCATAAAGAAGTCAACTGAAAATTCAAGTCAACTTAAAAAATAACAAATAAATAGAAAATTAATCAAGAAAATTATGAAAAATTAAACTAAATAAGTTGGGGTCAGGACATCATCATCCCCCAAAAAGATTTTAAAATAATGAAAATTGGCACGTGAATTAATTAAAACAAAACATAGGTCAAACCAAAAGTCAATTAATAAGACTAGGTTTGAAATAAATCAAGAATAAATACTAAATTAATCAATAAAATTATGAAAAATTAAACTAAATAAGGTGGGGCCAGGACATCATCATCCCCCAAAAAAGTTTCAAAAATAATGAAAATTGGCACGTGGATTAATTAAAAAAAAACATAGGTCAAACCAAAAGTCAATTAGTAAGACTAGGTTAGAAATAAATCAAGAATAAATAGTAAATTAATCAATAAAATTATGAAAAATTAAAATAAATAAGGTGGAGTCAGGATACCATCATCCCCTAAAAAGATTTTAAAAATAACGAAAATTGGTACATAAATTAATTAAAATAAAACAGATGACAAATTAAAAGTCAACCAACCAAACTAGGTCAAAAATAAATCAAGAATAAATAGTAAATTAATCAAGAAAATTATGAAAAATTAAACTAAACAAGGTGGAGTAAGGACATCATCATCTCCCAAAAAGATTTTAAAAATAGTGAAAATTGGTACGTGAATTAATTAAAATAAAACAGAAGTCAAATTAAAAGTCAACCAACCAAACTAGGTCAAAAATAAATGCAAAATAAATTGAAAATGTGAAATAAAATTTCAAGAAAAGGTCAGGTTGACCATGAGACAGTGGTCAACCTTCATCCCAAAAATCTAATGCTAACAATAATTTTAAGTCATAAAAATAAAATCAATAAAAAAAAGTGTGTTAAAATAGACCATTTAGATCAAATAATTAAAATAAAATATTAATATTAAAAAAATACGAAAATAAAAATTATATAAAATTAAATAAAATGTTAAGAAAAGTGAAAAATATTTTTGGGTAATTTATGGACGAAGAAAATATTTTAAATAAGAAAAAGAAATATGAAAATGGAAGGATTAATGGTGATGAACATGGTAAGCAAGCGTAGATATATCAAAACATGGCCATGGAAGAGATGATTACCTAATGGAAAATAGAAGTGGAATGGAATCTGATATGTGATGAAGCTTTGCCTCCTTGCCACGAAATTCCAATGCTCCTTTAGGGTTAGGGTTTCAGCTTCTTAAATAGGGTGGATTAGGTGTTCTCATGAGCTTTTTAATAAGTGATTTATCCATAAGAATAAAAGTGTGAAGTGAGGTGTAAAATGTTGTTATTTTGGGCCAAACATAAGTGAATGGATGTCCAATGCATGACCAAAAGAGGTAAAAAAACGTGACTGGTTTGTGCAGCATGCTTAGAAAATCTGATTGGGCCAGTTAGGCCCAAAATCTGCCTAGAAAATCAAGTCATGGTGCCCACTTTAAATGAATGTATCTCTCAAACCATGAATCCAAAAGGATGTGAAAGAGGACATGGCAAGGTACAATTGTTGTGAAGAAAGTAGTTTCAAATAATGCCTTGAAGTGCAAGAAAACTGGCCAAGAAGTCTTGACAAATTTTGAAGATTTTGGACTTAGAAATTTTTCTAAGTGTCCTAAAAAAATGTCTCACTTTGACTAAGCATAACTTTCTCAATTCTAATCCAAATGGAGCAAACTTTATATATCTAGAAAGCTTGGAACAAGAGGAACAACTTTCATGTTGGAGAAAGTTTCAAATGGAGCTTTTATCTTGATGAGAAATGGGCTTAAAATGAGTGCAACGATCATGAAAACTGGCCCTAAATGGAAAGTCAACCATTTCCAAATTAAGTAACTTTTCCAATTCCTGATTAAATGATGAATCCATGATCCAACCTTGATCAAATTTCACATGTAGGATCCCCTAGGCATGGATTTTGATATTCCACTCTCAAAATGTCAGGAGTTGACTTTTCTGGCCCCATAGTTGACTTTTCCCAAACTGTCTGATTCCTGATTCCATTGATCAATTGAAGCACTTCTAGCTCAAATAAAGAGCTAATTTTTTGTATGTAGACCCTTGTGGACATATGGAGGGCCATGGAAAAGAGTTTCACCCAAAGAATCAGAAATAAAAGGATTTTACACCAAACCCTAGTTTTAGGGCAAAATGATTAGGAACTGATTACATTGATTGCCAATGGATCTTTCTGAGATAATTGTGAATCTTCCTAGGCCAAGATGCCTCTCTAATCATGACATGGATGAGCTCCTCTACTTCCAACCAAACATTTCCTGTTGCAGGTAGCCATGAAACCCTAATTTCTAATTAAATCCAGATGAACACTCTAATAGCTTTGAATCCTTCACTAATGAACTGAGGACCATAATAAGATACTTGGACCCCCCTGAGACCCTTGAGACTTGTATACTTAGAAAATGAAGTCCAATTCTCAATCTTGCTTTGTGTGGGCTCCTTCTGTTAAGGAGTGATCGATCAAAACCTGATCTTCGTGTCACTAATGCAGTATGCAATGAGTATGACCTAATATGATGCTAATGAAGTGTAAAACATAATCCCATGCTTCCAGGAAAAATGAAGTGAAAAAATGATTGAATACGATAAAAGCCCGAAAATTTACACTAAAGTGAAAAAATGAAGTAACAATGCCTGTCAGAATCGGTAAGAGGTGGTCTTGAAAAAGAACCCGTCTGGTACGGTGAGAGTCGGTCTGAACACCGAAACAAGGAATGTTAGCCTGAATACCAAAATAAATGGTAACACAAAAATAACCATGGCCCGAATGCCGCTCATCAATCTAAATACTGGAAAACTGGCCTTCGATATGAGCATCAAACGATACTTGATTATCAAACATCGGTCTGAACACCGGGAAACTGGCCTGAATGCCACTTTGGTCTGAATACCGGAAAACTGGCCTGAATGCCACAAGTTGCATCGACCTAAATGTCGGAAACTTCTTCGATCTGAACATCGGAAAATTGGCCTGAATGCCACTTCGGTGTGAATACCGGAAAACTTGGCCTGAATGCCACAAGTTGCATCGACCTGAATGTCGGAAACTTCTTCGATCTGAACATCGGAAAACTGGCCTGAATGCCACTTCGGTCTGAATACCGGAAAACTGGCATGAATGCCACAAGTTGCATCGACCTGAACGTCAGAAACTTCTTCGATCTGAACATCGAAAAACTGGCCTGAATGCCACTTTGGTCTAAATACCGGAAACTTTCATGCCTGTCAGCATCGACAGAAATAGGGAAAATAATAATTGAGGCGGCGCGTGGGCCAACGACCCCTACTGGGAATAATAAAGATAATTCATGAACAATCTTCAGTCTGAGTATTGGAAACAACTTCTGGCTTATCACTTGGGATATCGAGAATGCCTTATGCTTTACATGCGTATGTTTAAATTTTTCAATGGCGTAATGCTCCATGAAAATGGAAATGCTACGCAATTTGGGAGGATGCAATGCAATATGATTCTACATGTAGGGATGCGAAATGCTTGATTAGAGAGAATACCAAGCCGAGGCAAGGAATTCTGCTGGGGAAATTATCACAATCTTCTAGACCCTGGCAATGCTGTTGGAGATGCACAGCACAAAAAACTCTGTGGGGAAATGACCCGCCACACGGTGTTCTGGAAAATAACAAAATACTGAGGCTCTGACTGGGAGAGAATGGAACTGAAAACTTGCTGCTGAGGAAAGCGACAGTGGTTCTGGCAACCATAATCTGCGAGAGAGACGACTCAGCAGGGGAAGCAAACTCTTAGGAAAGAGACCATGGGTCTAGCGTCGAGATCATCGATCTGGCATCGAACTCTGAGGAGCAGTCGCTTCTGCTGGGAAGATACAGTCTGGCACTGTCAACTCCGCTAGGGATATACAGTCAGACACTGTCAACTCTGTTGGGGATATACAGTCAGACTCTATCGACTCTACTGGTGAATGTATAATCTGAAACAAATGCTTGGGGAAGTACAGTAGTGAGAGCCTGCTGGAGATTGAAGAATCCAACGCTCGGACTAGCTCTGCAGGGATAAGATACCAAATTCCAACTGTTGAGGAAAAACATCCGTGATCATTTGATGGTGACCTTAAGGAAATGCCCCGAGTGTACCTGTTCTGAATAGACGATCCAAAGCACTTAAAATTTACAGCAATTTTCAATGTTTATTAAGCACGTACCTGTAAAGCTCTTATGTTTCATGATGCAATGTTTATCAAAAATTCGGACGTCATTTTTGCAAACAAAACAGTAAAATGAAAGTGGACACAGAGGTGTACTAAATAACATGATTTTATTGATTGAGTGGCCTCTGAATAGGTATTTACACCAGGAAGCAATCCCTGGAAAGAGGTAATCGCACAACAGATTAAAACAGATATTAATCTAATGGCAATGTGAAATGGATTTCTATCGGGTTCCAATTCTGCTATAATTCGCTCGTCTTCAAGATCCTCCAGATGATCAGCTTTCCAAAAAAGATGATTGGACTATTTCCTATCCTTCGGAAGTTTTCGGTTATCGACACGAGATGGTATTCAAAACTACTTAGAACGCAGCCATTCGCTTAATCCCTAACTTTTGCCTGGATCGCCCTTTCGGGTTTTCAATCCACCAGGATACCCATTTTTGCCTAAGTTGCCCTTTCAGGTTTTCAACTTACCGGGTGTACAATCTTTTCTTTTTTTAATCCCTAACTTTTTCCCGAACCTTTTTCATTTTCTTGGTTCGCCGGGATGCCCAATTTTTTTCCTGGACTATTCTTTTTATCGTCCAGCGGGTCTATTTTATGCGAAGTATTTTTTAACTGCATCTGAGTTCACAGGGGAAGTGAAGTTTTCACCATCCATAGTTGCGAGCATTAAGGTTCCACCATCAAAAACCTTGGTGACAATATATGGTTCATCATAGTTAGGAGTCCACTTGCCCCTATGATCTGTCTGAGGAGGAAGGATCCTTTTCAGCATCAAATCTCCGACTTGGAAGCATCGAGGACGCACTTTCTGATCAAAGGCTCTCTTCATCCGACTCTGATACAATTGCCCATGACAAATGGCTGCCATTCGCTTCTCTTTGATAAGACTCAACTCATTGAACCTTGTCCGAACCCATTCAGCTTTGTCTAACTTAACATCCAACATGACTCTTAGAGAAGGAATCTCCACTTCAACAGGTAAGACTGCTTCCATACCATACACAAGGGAATAAGGGGTTGCCCCGGTCGATGTACGTACTAAAGTACAGTACCCATGCAAGGCAAAGAGTAGCATCTCATGCCAATCTCTTTACGTAACGACCATCTTCTGCACAATCTTCTTTATGTTCTTATTTGCTGCCTCAACAACATCGTTCATCTTAGGACGACAAGGGGAAGAGTTATGATGTTGAATGTTGAAGTTCTTGCACAACTCCTTCATCATTGTGTTATTGAGGTTAGAACCATTATCAATAATGATTCTTTCGGGAATCCCATAACGACAAATGATTTCTTTCTTAATGAATCTGGTAACCACATGTCTGGTGACCTTCGCAAATGACGCTGCTTCGACCCACTTGGTGAAATAGTCGATGGCAACAAGGATGAAGCGATGCCCATTGGAAGCAGTCGGCTCAATCTTTCCAATCATATCAATGCCCCACATAGCAAACGGCCATGGCGAAGACATCACATTTAGAGGATTTGGCGGCACATGCACCTTATCAGCATAAATCTGGCATTTATGATACTTCCGAGCATATTTGAAACAATCTGATTCCATGGTCATCCAGTAATAACCCGCTCTCAACAATTTCTTAGCCATTGCATGTCCGCCGGCATGAGTACCGAAGGAGCGTTCATGAACTTCCTGCATTAACATGTCTGCTTCGTGTCTATCCACGCATCTGAGCAAAACCATGTCAAAGTTCCTCTTATACAGCACATCGTCTTTGTTCAAGAAGAAACTGCCTGCCAATCTTCTCAAAGTCTTTCTATCATTGTTGGATGCCCCTGCAGGGTACTCTTGACTCTTCAAAAAGCACTTGATGTCGTGGTATCAGGGCTTGTCATCAACTACTAGTTCAGCAGCAAACACATACGCGGCCCTATCAAGACGCATAACATCGATCCTGGGAGCATAGTTCCACCGACTCACTTTGATCATGGAGGATAGAGTAGCAAGAGCGTCTTCCATCTGGTTCTCATCACGAGGTATATGATACAGCTTTACTGTTGTGGAGAAAGTCAACAGTCTTCTCGTGTAGTCTCTGTAGGGGACCAGATTAGGCTGGAGAGTATTCCAATCACCATTCACTTGATTGATCACTAGAGCTGAATCCCCGAAGATGTCCAGAGTCTTGATTCTCAAATCAATGGCTTGCTGGATACCCAAGATACAAGCTTCATACTCAACTTCATTATTGGTGCACTCGAAAGTCAGACGTGCAATGAAAGGCATGTGAGCACCTTTCAGGGTGGTAATGACAACACCAATTCCACTTCCTTTGGCATTGACGGCCCCATCAAACACTAAAGTCCACTTTTCATCTGGATCAGGTCCCTCCTCAACAAGTGGCTCTTCACAGTCTTTCATCTTGAGGTACATGATATCTTCATCCGGAAAATCAAAGTTCATCGGCTCATAATCATCAATCGGCTGCTGAGCAAGATAGTCTAACAGAATACTCCCTTTGATGGCTTTCTGGGATGTATACTGGATGTCGTACTCTGTCAGTACCATTTGCCAACGAGCAACCCTTCTGGTGAGAGTTGGCTTCTCAAATATATACTTGACTGGATCCATTTTGGAGATCAATAAGGTTATGTGAGTCAGCATGTATTGTCTCAATCGCTTAGCAGCCCATGCAAGTGCATAACATGTCTTTTCAAGCATTGAGTACCTCGACTCGCAATCTGTGAATTTTTTACTCAGGTAGTAGATGGCATGCTCTTTCCTACCTGTCTCGTCGTGTTGACCGAGAACACAACCCATGGAATTATCAAGTACTGTCAAATACATAATCAGCGGTCTCCCTGGGACTGGGGGCATAAGGATAGGAGGATTCTGCAAATACTCTTTTATCTTCTCGAAAGCCCTTTGGCAATCATCATTCCACCTGATAGCCTGATCTTTTCTCAACAATTTGAATATTGGCTCACACGTGACTGTTAGGTGAGAGATGAACCTTGCAATGTAGTTCAACCTTCCTAAGAAACCACAGACTTGTTTCTCTGTTCTTGGCTCAGCCATTTCTTGTATTGCTTTTACTTTGGCCGGATCCACCTCAATCCCTTTTTCACTAACAATAAAACCCAGCAGTTTTCCAGATCTCACCCCGAAAGTACACTTGTTCGGATTAAGCCTCAACTTGAATTTCCTCAAATGCTCAAATAGTTTCTGCAGATTGACCAAATGTTCTTCTTCTGTATGAGATTTGGCAATCATATCATCAACATAAACCTCGATTTTATGATGAATCATATCATGGAAAAGAGTTACCATAGCTCGTCGATATGTTGCCCCAACAATTTTCAGACCAAACGGCATCACCTTGTAGCAGAAGGTGCCTCATGGGGTTATGAAAGTTGTCTTCTCCATGTCTTCTGGTGCCATCTTAATTTGATTATAGCCAGAAAAGCCATCCATGAAGGAGAATACCGAGAACTGAGCCATGTTATCCACCAAAACGTTGATGTGAGGTAATGGGAAATCATCTTTAGGACTAGCTCTGTTCAGATCCCGGTAGTCAACACACATCCGTACCTTTCCATCCTTTTTAGGTACTGGAACGATATTTGCAACCCATGGCGGATAATTTGTAACCGCTAGAAATCATGCATCTAACTGTTTTTGCACTTCTTCCTTTATCTTGACAGCCATCTCTGGTCTTGTTCTTCTGAGCTTCTGCTTGATCGGAGGACAATCCTCTTTGAGAGGCAAACAGTGTACCACAATGTCTGTGTCAATCCCTGGTATGTCCTGATAAGACCAAGCGAAGATGTCAACATACTCTTGTAGCAATTCAATCAGCCCCTTCTTTACATTATCTTCCAAAGCAACCCCTATCTTGATCTCTCTCTTGACGTCCTTGGTGCCGAGATTAATCACTTCAGTAGACTCTTGATGCGGTTGAATGACCCTTTCTTCCTGTTTTAACAACCTTGCAAGTTCTTCAAGGAGTTCACAGTCTTCATCACCCTTTTCTTCAGCTTGAAAGATTGGATTTTCAAAGTCGAAGCGAGCCATAGAAGAACTGTTATCAATAGGATCCGGTGACGTGCATCTGCATGAGTGATGGTATGTGCTTATGAGTGTGAACAAGAAGTGAAAACAAAACAAAACAATGCCAAATGTATATTTTTTTTTATATATTTTTTATTTTTGAAAACTGCAAAAATAGAAAGACAGTGAACAAAATATTTTAATGCAAAAAGACGTCCTTTATTTATGATAAAAACTGCAGGTATCCACATAGATGAGCCCTACAATGAGTCATCACGCCCTGGGCGGAATGTAAGACTTGGATATGCATGAATAAACAAAGAAAATTACACTTTAAGTAGAGTGACTTGGATAATCTCTTCAGAAGACCAGTTGCGGAGAACTTCACCCGGGACCCTTGGACGCACCTAGTTGTCAATGTCGCAATCACTATCCCCATCTTCTTTGTTGATTGCAGAGACCTGGCCGTACTGAATGATGCCAGCACTGGAGAAAGTAATCGGCCCCTAACGAGTCTGAGGCGTTGAAATTGTAGAAGTCAATGTCGGCTGATACCCAATCCCAAACTTGTCTTCCTTTACAGGTAAATCCACCAGACGTCCCCAACCGGGAGCAACACCTGAATTTACCAAGGCTTGTGCCTGCTTGAAGGACGACAAAGATGCACCTGCTTCAACCTCTTCCACTGGAGCTGCATCTTTGACCTGAACTGCCTCAAAGGCCTGACACAGGGTCTCATGAATCTCACCTTCTACCTCTACATACTTGAATGTAGACAGGTTACTTATCAGAATATCCTCCTCACCATAGACAGTGATAATTCTTCCATTGACCGGGAACTTGATCTTCTAATGCAAGGTCGAGGAGACTGCCCCAGCATTATGGATCCAAGGACGACCCAGCAAGCAGCTATACGAAGGACTGATATCCATCACATAGAATACGGTGTTAAAGGTTTGTGATCCAATCTGAATTGTCAATTCTACATCTCCGAGCACCGACCTCTTAGAACCATCGAAGGCTCTTACCACAAGATCGGAAGGCTTCAAGATCAAACCTTCTACATCTAACCTTGACAGGGCTCTCTTGGGTAGCACATTGAGAGAGGAACCTGTATCCACCAGAACATGGGATAGCACAGTGTCTTTACACTCCATCGAGATGTGCAAAGCCTTGTTATGATCGCGTCCAGCTGGCGTCAAGCCAGAATCAGTAAAACCCAACCCGTTGCTTGTATGAACATTTGCAAAGATCCCTTCTAGTTGGTTCACTGAGATCTCCTGAGGCACATATGCAGCATTAAGGACCTTCAGGAGTGCCTCCATGTGTGACTCTGAACACAACAGGAGTGAGAGAATAGATATCTTGGATGGCGTCTGAATCAACTGATCGAATACCTTGTAATCGCTTTCCTTTATAATTCTCAAAAGTTCATCCACATCCTTCGCATAAGTAGGCTCAGAGCCAGCCTGTGGTGCAGAGGTACCCTCATTCACAACTTGCTTGCCTTTGGCCTTCGCCGCGGCGTCAACACTATCAGGTTGGGTAACCGGTGGTGAGAACAGTCTACCACTTCTGGTGAATCGCGTGATTCCACCATCATTGTCCACTGCGGGATCTTTTATCTCAATTCCAGGTTCAGACTTCTGATCCTACACCTCTTCTACTTTCAGTGGCTGCTCCACTCCATGATCATACGTCTACACACTCCCCCCGTAATGCCAAGGAATGACCCTTTCGTTGGTGAAAGGTAAAGGACCATGGGTCGTGATGGTCATAGTGGATTGATGCGGTCGCACTGGTGGTACCGGTTGCGCTACTGGCGCACTGATCTGAGCGGTCGGGTAGAAAATTGTGATAGTGGCAATGTCACAGTCATACTCAGAAATCTTATTTACTGAAGTACAAAAATCCGAAACATCGGAATCAAGTTCAGCAAGTGCATCAGAATCAAACACCATGTTTGGAATATCAGCAACAACATCAGAAAAATTAATTACATCATTGGGAATTACAAAATCAACAGGAACAACATTTGTAAATTCTTTAGCATCTTCAGGAAAGAGAGGATCAACATCTACATTCTCAACAACCCCTTCAACAACCCCTTCAACAAACCTTTGGGCAGATAAGTCTTCAGCTTGGAGGATACCATCGTCAAGCAAGGCCTGGATACCCTGCTGCAGCTTCACACAACCCCCACTCTGTGCAACACAACCCAAACAACCGCTCCCACAGTCGGGGAAAACATCTGCCTTTAGCAAGTATTCTTTGATTTCTAACAGCGGAGTCTTCAGCTTCAACACCTCCTTGACTAATTTGACTTCTCCTTCAACCATGTTAACATTTGCTCTACCATGCTGCGACATAGGATTGTTGACAACATTAGGAGCCGGCGCAAAGTTAATGGCCTTTGAATCAATAAGGTCCTAAACTACGTGCTTAAAAGCTTTGCAGTTCTCAATAGTGTGGCCAGGTGCCCCAGAGTAGAAATTACACCTAGCATTGGCGTCATAACCCACTGGAAGCCTGCCAACGGGAGGAGCTAAAGTGCGTAACTCCACAAGTTGCAAATGTTGAAGGTTGGGAAGCAACTGGGCATACGACATCGGAAGAGTGTCGAAACGCCTATCCATCATCCTCTGTCTCTATTGATAAGCAGGTCTGTTACCCTGTTGTTGTAGGTATTGATTTTGTTGACGTTGAGGTTGTTGTTGTTGCACTGGTGCTGCAGCCGGAATGGTCACTGCTGCAACATAAGGTTGTTGATGATAATTCTGAAAGTTATTCCTCCGGTTACCCCTTTTCTGATAAGAAGATATGGAATTTGCATCCCCTTCTCTCCTCTTCTATCCTCCTAAGAACGACTTCTTTGACCCCGAAGATGATCCAACCCTATTTTGGATCTTACATGTCTTCAAGTAGTTCTCCACCCTCTCACCGGTAGAGACCACATCAGGAAAATTCGAGGCAATGCAACCCACCAGACGCTCCAAATAAGATCCAGGAAGTGTGTTCATAAACATGTTGGCCATCTCTTTTTCCAACATCGGAGGCTGAACACGGGAAGCCAACTCTCTCTAGCGTTGAGCATACTCTTTGAAGCACTCGTTGCTCTTGAGAGACAGATTATGGAGCTGAGTCCTGTCAGGTGCCATATCCGTATTGTACTGATATTGCTTCACAAAGGCCTTAACCAAGTCTCTCCAGCAGCGAATATGGGCTCTGTCCAGCCTCATATACCACTCCAAGGATGCCCCAGCTAGGCTGTCTTGGAAGAAGTACATGAGCAACTTCTCATTATCAGAATACGCGATCATCTTGCGGAAGTAAGATTGTACATGAGTCTTCGGGCAAGAGTTGCCATTGTACTTATCAAACACGGGGACTTTGAAATTTGGCGGAACTCTCATGCCTAGGACCAGCCCCAAGTCAGCAACATCCACACCAAGAGCATTATGCCCTTCCACAGCTTTCAACCTTTCTTTCAGTCTCCGAAACATAGGGTCCATACCATGGCCCATGCCAAAGTCCTTCTGAAGCAGGGGGAATTGATCCTCCTGATCATCATGGATGGGTTGTTGACCAAGGTTGCCATGTGGGATTGGGATAGGCCCCAGTCCATTGGGTCCATTAGCCTCTCCAGCGGGAGGATCAGCCACAACCTCCGGTTGAGTAGTAGGGGGATCCCTCCGTACCAACAATCTAAGCTCCTGTTGTCCCTGAGCCACTCCTTGGACCACTTCCATGAACTGATTCGTTCGAATCCTCATCTCAGCGAGCTCTGCTTGTAAACCTTCCATTGCTCTCTGTTGATTCCTTCGGGTACCGTATCGGTGAATGTCTGAGTCAGCTATCCTGCTAATGGAATACCAAACAAGATGAGAACATTGCGGCGATACCTGTTATGCAAGACATGCTAATGAATATGCAAATGCAATGACATGTTTATCAATTTCAAAGGGTATTCTACCCCTTGATTCCAATTTCACATTAGATAAATAGTGTAAGTGTCGCATTACGCGAAAAGCCGGCCGGAAAACGAAAAAAATAGAGCCGCCACCGTGCGTTATTTATCCCAAAGGAGGGAAAGGAAACGCTCGAAGTAAACCTGGAAAAGATATGGTCTCGCGACCAAAGAGATATGGGATCGGGAGTCGGTTATGCGAAGGGAAGGTATTAGCACCCCTACGCATCCGTCGTACTCGACGGGATCCACGCACAAAAGGAACGGATAAGGTTGCTAAAAACTGATCACAAACTGCACACAAGGCTGGAAAGAGACACAGAAAGACAACAGAAACTAACTCGGCAGGATATCGCATCCTGGGCCAACGTAGTCTGTCAGGCACAGACATCAGAGTCGACGTAGTTCGGGACAGGGGAAACGTGCTCGCTAGGATGTCACATCCTATGCATACGTATCTTCTCTAACCGGAGAAGAATCAGAGCACTCGTAGCTCGGCTAACGCACGCCAAACAAAACCACACAGGAAACCGACTGCCAATCACTGGACTTACGTCAGACTCCACACAAACAAGCAAACCTGGAAACCGAATGCCAATCGCTGGACTTACATCAGACTCCGAACCAACAAACACACACATAGGAAACCAACTGCCAATCGCTGGACTTATGTCAGACTCCAACACACACCGAACAAACACAGGGAACTGACTGCCAATCGATGGACTTATGTCAGACTCCAACTCAACACAAAGGGACAAAACAAAAAGGGCGCCCGGAGAGATCAGCTCATCTCCTGCCTACGTACCTCATCTGGTATGAGGATCAGGGCGACGTAGTTCCCCTACACAGGGAAAGAACTTCTAGCCTAACTAGATACAAAGGGAGACACAAACTACTAGGGAGACTACGACTCGAGCCTAGAAGTTATCATGCATACGATCCCTATGTTAAGGTTTCTATCTAACTTGCACAGGGAGCAAGCTATCCTAAACAGCACAGGCAAACACATACAAGCACAAAGAACAAGCACACACACTATATGCAAACAATTGGGCTCATACAAGGTTAGGCTGTAAAAATAAGCCAACTGGAATGGGGTGTGGTTAGCTCTTAACCCTAACATTGAGAGTTAGGGTGAAGCAGATGAAATGGGAAGTGAGGGTAAGACCTCACAGCTCTTATCCCTGGCCTGGGAGAGCTTCAGACAAATGAAAGTGTGGGAGTTCAGAAAGTTGGAACTCTTCTCCACATGTGACTGACACAACAAAGATCTTGGGTTAATATCCACAATGCATCAACACATGGTGTGAGCAAAGTGAATGACACACTGAATAGCAGGAGATGGATTGCACATCTCTTTTGTCTGCCAATTGCCTCATAGAGGACTTTTCCTGCTTGGCACAAAGATAAACAAACACAAGCATTGCCTCTTTAAGGAGGGCTTCAGACAGGTGCCTGCCCAAGTAACAGGACAGGTCTTCCAGACTACATGAAGTCAAAGAGTTATACCTCGATGCTTAAGCAACCAAGCAAAAGCAAAAGCAAGTTCAAAAGAACTTAAGCAACTAATGTACCTGAAAAAATCCAACTCAATCAGTATACAATTCAGAAAGTCAAACAGACAACCAATAGCCAACAGAAAACAGTACACAGTCAAACAAGCAATACAACAATGTGCAAGGCACAAGCTCAGACTCAAATGAGCTAACCTCAACCTACAAAACAAATCAAGATTAGTCAACATCAACCAAATAATCCATCCAAATGAGTGAACCACTTCACTTAAGGCAATGTGCTTCTTTAACCTGAAAGCAAAGCTCAACTGTGAGTCACAAACCACTAGGTCAAGGCCTAGGGTCAAAAAGGGAGAAAAACTTTAAAACAGAACATGAAATTCAACATGAATCAACCTCAATCAATTAAGAACATAATCCAAAAAGTCCTATATCAATAGCATCAACCAAATTCATTTCATGAACCAAAGAAGGCAAGGTATGCAAGTTGAAAGCACATTGAGACAACAGAATGAACAAATGCCCATTAATTGAAAAATGATCCAAATAATCTCAACAAAAATCATGGCTAAACAGAACACACAACATGATCATATCACCAAAAATTAGGGCAATTGGACAAGATTAAGCATGGTAATCAAATTGTATAAGGAAAGGCAATCAAAACAAGCTCAAATGGGACACCAAATGTTACACCAACTTAGCACAAGCCTAAAACAGAAATGAATCATGATAAAAACTTCAAACCAAAGCCAAAACAAACTTCAACATGTCTAAAAACAATGTGCAAAATTTCACATCCATAAGATAAAGCACAAGCATTTCACAAATGATTGAAATTCAAGACCATTCAAAAGCTCACAAATAATCATCCAGCAAGAAAAATCTCAATCAAATCAGAAATCAATCCAAAAATCCCAGGAAAATTCATGATCAATCACAACACCCACATCAAGCATCATACAAAAAATCAAGGCATTTGGAGTTTATTTGGCATGGCAAACAAATTAATCAAATTGGACAAGCAAAGGTGTGACACACATTGTCACACCTACATTCACATGATCATATCTCAGAAACCACAAATGATAAAATTGCAAACTCAACACCAAAATGTCCAGCATGAAGTCTAGTTTAAGCATATAAAATTTCATAGGCATTGGATAAACAACCATCATTTCACAAATGAAATAGTAAGGCAAGGTCAAGAAAACATACATATGCACAAACCCTAGGGCAAATAATTTTCCATCCAGGCACAATTTCTGGAAAAACAATCAAAAAAACTAGACACAAAATGTGATCTAATGCAAAAATCCACACATTTTTTGGATGGTTATTTAATCAGATATGAATTTATGAAAGGAAAGAAAAAATAAAAAACATGAAAAGCATAGTATGAATAACATGGAGGAAAATGAGATAAAATGTGAATGGCATTTTTGGATTTGTCACGAGCCAGGCTCGAAGTGAGGATAATTTTGAATTGGAGCGCGCTTAGAGTGAAACGCGCCGTTTCACTTAAACGGACGTGGCAAGGTTAAGCACTTATGGCCAATCGTTTTGCCATGTGAGCGCCAGCTGGACCAATACATGTTCAAATAGCACAAAAACACATGCAAACCCTAAAACTCACGCTGGGAAAGATCAAACAAGTTCTGGAAACGAAAATTTCACCAGCTTCATCATGTTCATCATGTTCTTCATGCTCAAGAACAAAAGTTCACAGAAATTAAAAACAAGCACATCAATGCGTTCATCTCTCATCACTCATCACGAATACAGGCCTGGTTTACTTTAATTCAACGTATATTCAAAGAATCGAAGCCATGAAGAATCAACTATCAAACTTTAAATCACTATAACTACTTCAATTCTACATGGAATTCAGTGATCTAAAGCTCAGATTAATCAGCAATGCACGATATACAACAAGCACATAACAATTTCATGAATTAAGAGATGCGATTTCTGACCTTGATGAAGATGCAGAAGTGGAACAACTTGATTCAGGCCATGAAATGCACAAACAGATGCTCCAAATTGTTTGTATGGATGAATAGATGAATGCTTGAGGCTTAGATGTACACGATTCTTCTAGAAATTGCAACTGCCATGGATGAACTTCAAGCTTTGAAATGCTTCCAATCTGCACGAAATCCCTTGGATCTTGGCTCAGCAATGCTCAATAATGCTTCTAGGTGATGAATGAATCAAGAACAATGCAATCTGTTCGGAGAAAATTGAAGAAAAAAGTGAGAGAAAATTTGTGAAGAAATTCTAGATCTGAAAATTGTGATGTTGTTAGCAGAAAATCTGTTATGATTTGTCCTTTATACTCCCTCTTAATCATGTCCTTAATCATGCTTAGCCATATGGTAATTGGATTAGTGAGAATGGAGTGTTTATGCCAATTTGCAATTTCACCCTTTATGCATGAAATGAATGGAACAGTACACGAATTTTGGATCAAATTCACTCAAAAGTTCATTTTAGAGCCAATGCAAGTGTTGGAATGTGAAAACAATGCATTATTTTTAAATTTGAAAATTCCCTCCAAAATTCAAATGAAAAACCAAAAAAATATCTGATGAGAATGCATGGCATGTGATGCATAATTTGGATAGTAGAGGTCAAAACATGAATGTTGCAAAAAGAACCACTCCATTTGGCCATTTGGTTTGAAAGTTATGCATGTTTGAAGTTCCATGTTCACTTGGCCATGTTTGATCCATATCTCTTCAACCATACATGAGAAATCCATGATCTTGGACTTTTTGGAAAGGGGAGAGAAAGATCTTCAACTTTCATGTTGGACAAAATTTCATTTGAAGCCTTCTTGATGATGTAATCTTGAGGATAAAACCTTTCCATTTTTGGCAATTTCAAATTACAGGTCACTTACTATTTTTGGAAATTTTTTATCTGACCTCAAATTCTTCATTGTTGATGTTTGAAATGTCAAATGAGACTTGTATGGACATGAATGAGGCCTCTCTAACCATCTCCCACCTTCAAATCCATGATTGAATTGATAGTTGACTTTTGTTGACTTTCTAGGGTTTCAGATGAATTGATCATTAACTAATGAGCTTTGAGCCTTCAATGCTTGACCAAATCACTTCAAAATGATCCCTAGGTCATATGAACTCATTGAACCAACCCTAGGGTTTTGATTCCATGGAAAATGCCCTTGCTTGCTTGCACAACTAAACCTCCTGACCAGTCTTTGCCTGATGACTTGATGAACTATGCAATGGACAATGCAATGTTAATGTAATGTTAATGACCTAAACAATGAAATGAATGTACAAATGGGAGGTGCAAATTTGAGGTGCTACAACTGCCCCTATTCAATCAACTGGGAACCCGAATGGATGAGAGCAACGACTGTCAGACCTTCAGGGTAAACAGAGATTGAATACCAAGAACCGTAGAAATTTGCACACCGCGGGGGATGACTTATAATATTTGCACTCCGCAGGAGATGATCCAAAGAAAAGCCAAATAGCCAGACAAGACGTTTACCGACGAATCCTGGGGATTTTAATTTTTATCAAAAGAAAGGCACAACCAAACGTCAACGGACGAATGGGGAAAAACTCAACGTCTATCGACACCAACGGAGAGGTGACCAGACATCAACGAATGAATGGGAAGACTCGACCAGACGTCAACGGACGAACGGGAGAAGCTCGACGTTTATCGACACCAACGGAGAGGTGACCAGACATCAACGGATGAATGGAATAAAGAAACACAACCAGACGTCAACGGACGAATGGGAAAAACTCAACGTTTATCGAAACCAACGAAGAGGTGACCAGACATCAACGGATGAATGGGAAGACTCGACCAAACGTCAACGGACGAATGGGAGAAGCTCGACGTTTATCGACACCAACGAAGAGGTGACCAGACATCAACGGATGAATGGAATAAAGAAACACAACCAGACGTCAACGGACGAAAGGGAAAAACTCAACGTTTATCGAAACCAACGGAGAGGTGACCAGACATCAACGGATGAATGGGAAGACTCGACCAGACGTCAACGGACGAACAGGAGAAGCTCGACGTTTATCGACACCAACGGAGAGGTGACCAGACATCAACGGATGAATGGAATAAAGAAACAGAACCAGACGTCAACGGACGAATGGGAAAAACTCAACGTTTATCGAAACCAACGGAGAGGTGACCAGACATCAACGGATGAACGGGAAGACTCGACCAGACGTCAACGGACGAACGGGAGAAGCTCGACGTTTATCGACACCAATTGAGAGGTGACCAGACATCAACGGATGAATGGAATAAAGAAACACAACCAGACGTCAACGGACGAAATGGGAAAAACTCAACGTTTATCGAAACCAACGGAGAGGTGACCAGACATCAACAGATGAATGGGAAGACTCGACCAAACGTCAACGGACGAACGGGAGAAGCTCGACGTTTATCGACACCAACGGAGAGGTGACCAGACATCAACGGATGAATGGAATAAAGAAACACAACCAGACGTCAACGGACGAATGGGATAAAATCAACGTTTATCGAAACCAACGGAGAGGTGACCAGACATCAACGGATGAATGGGAAGACTCGACTAGACGTCAACGGACGAACGAGAGAAGCTCGACGTTTATCGACACCAACGGAGAGGTGACCAGACATCAACGGATGAATGGAATAAAGAAACAAAACCAGACGTTAACGGACGAATGGGAAAAACTCAACGTTTATCGAAACCAATGGAGAGGTGACCAGGCATCAACGGATGAATGGGAAGACTCGACCAGACGTCAACGGACGAACGGGAGAAGCTCGACGTTTATCGACACCAACGGAGAGGTGACCAGACATCAACGAATGAATGGAATAAAGAAACACAACCAGACGTCAATGGACGAATGGGAAAAACTCAACGTTTATCGAAACCAACAGAGAGGTGACCAGACATCAACGAAATGAATGGGAAGACTCAAAGAAAGGGGTGAGGTGTTACCGGTTAGTAGGTAACAAGCTCAGGAAGAAGGAATATCTAAAACCGGTGCACGGGTGAGAGATATCAATCAACCAAAAACATCTGAGGAAAACCTGAAGAGGCATATTTCGACTCAGGAAAATCTGACTCCACAGGGGACCAAGGTCGCAAAAGGGAGCAGGAAGGAAGGAACACCGAAGATACCGGGTTGTAGGCATGAAACAGGTGACCGACCAAAGCGTGAATTGGTTTGTGTTCCAAAACACTCATCATCCTGAAGAGAGCGAAAGCAATCTTGTTAAAGGATGGACATTCGATTCCACAAGGAATACGAATCTTACTCAGTTGGGGAAACGAACAAAGGGTTCAACCAAAGAGCGCATGAAATATATTATCTATAGCCGTCAAAACGTAGATAATACACTCGCATGGAAGATTATCCATGACCGGGTTATAGGTTGTCAAAGGATAAATCAACCGAAAAGAAAGGCATCGGGATACCAGGACTAGGTATGTAAAGGATGACCAATCAAAAGGGGAAACAACAAACATCACCGGCAAACGGTGAATGAAAGAGGACCCACTGAGGATAAAATGGCTTACTTGGAGCAATTATCCAAAAGGAAGGGGAAGACCCGTTGGGGGATAAGATTGCTTAATCAAAACAATTATCCAAAAAGGAACAGGACTATCAATACCGAAGACTGGATAATGATAATCGCAAAGAGGGGATTACATCTACCGGTTCGTAGGTAGAAAACCACGGAAAAGTAACCGTCATCGACTAGGATGAGCCCAAGGGTTGACTCCACATAGGGGAGAAAAGAGGGTTCACATCTACCGGTTAGTAGGTAGACGACCACAAAGATAGGACTTACAACTACCGCTGAGGATAAGATGAATGAGTGCCGGTTAGTGAGCAACTATTCATTTATACCACCGGGAGGCACAAGAGACAGCCACAAGGAAGCCAATTTAGGATCGATCCAAAAAGGTAAATTGAATCAAGACTCATCCTAATGAGGAAAGAACTCAATAGGGAAAACCCATCCCATTATGTGTGTAGGGAGGGAACGGAAACAACCGTCATCCACGAGGATATAACTTAGTGGGGAGTGCAGAAGGAAATGGTAGACACTTTTTGCCTAAGGGGTCGACTCTATATGGAGAGATCAGACACACCCACATCTGCTTGGGGAATTGATCCAAGCTTGCAAGATGCTACCAATTGTGGGGAGTAGCATTGCTGGGGATACCCACTCAACTAAGGAGTCGCTTGTTGGGAAAACACCAACCTCTCTACCCTGCTGGGGAACCCAATTCTGAAGTCGATCCAATGTCGCGATGCTAAACTCTTCCGAAAACCCATTCTCGGATGGTCACCACGGCCTAGGGCTGATTTATGTTTGTAATGCTGATGCATGAGTTTTTCTTTAGCGCAATGCTCCATAATCATGGAAATGCTACAAACTAATGATGCAATATGCTATGCTTATCTAAATGATGAATGCATAAAAACACGTCTCCTTCAGAGACAACACCGGGGAGCTCAAGGAACTCTGCTGAGGATTTCAATACCACGTCAATTTCCACCCTGCTGGGGAAAGATAACCCTTGCTGGGGATGATCTCCACCGAACCCGATCTGCTTGGGGAACTACCCTGCTAAGGGAAGCGAACAATGCTTATCTCTACTGGGGATAATTTTCACCGAACCTGATCCGCTTGGGGACTTCGCTGGGGAAAACCATCAATGCAAACCTCCGCTGGGAAAACTACCCACTTCAAAAATTGCTGGGGAAGACAATCACAACCCTGTTGGGGAAATGCATTCACGACCATGCTGAGGATTACAATACTTCATATCCAACTGCTGAGGAACAGACTACTCACTGATACCTCTGCTGGGGATACAACCTTCATACTCAGTGGGGACCAACATCCTTCAGACTGGCTGGGGGATAGAATAGCCTTCAGACCCGCCACCCGACTGCTGGGGAATAACAGTTCTAGCAGCTTTCGGACTTGCTTGGGGAAACGGCCACTCTCAAGCCTGTTGGGGAAACATCCTCAACCCTTAGGAACAATCTATCCACCGACACTTCCACTGAGGACATGACAACCTTCAGGCTTGTTGAGGAGACACCGATCTCGAGTCTGCTGTGGAGATAACACTCCCAAATCCACTGGGGAGATACAGCTTATTTGACACGGAACACCCTTCGATTCGACGAACACTGGCCTTCACCATCCAACCATCGTGTCAACTTTCCTCTCTTGAGGACTCCCCAATTAATCGGGTCTTTCCTGATTCATCACCTAGTATTCTCGTCTTTTCTTTGCTTCGAGACAATTGCTTCTCAGATCCGGGCTACTTTAATCTTCAGACTTTGAAGAGTCTTCTTGATTACCCTCTAGGATCGTCGTCCTTCTTTCGCCTACTTCACCGTTTTTCTATCCCTTGCCCCTGATTGGACTCTGCAGGGATCTTCTGTCAAAATGTGACCCATCACAAACTGCAAGCAAATGAAGATATCTAACAGCACCTGCACAAGAGATCGTTAGATAAAAGCGTGCCCCGGGCGCGCCAAGATTTCAACACCTAGGTCACTCAAACTTCCGAATAAGATTTCCAGATTTCAATCTTATAAGCATGCATCGGAAGGGACCTCTATATTTCAAAATGCAACTATTCTTATCAAAAATAAACGGATGCTTTCGCAATCAAAGTGGTAATGAAGACAAAAACAAAATTATTTGACTGAACATGCATTTATTGACTGAACAAAAGGTGGCTCAGAACCGAGCAACAGAGGAAGCAAACCCTGAAAAGAGGTGATTGCGCACAAAAGGAAAAAATCTATCCTAATGGCAACGTGAAACCGTGATCTCGTCGAGTTCCAACTCGGTTACACCCCCCATGTCCTCAAGACTTTCCTCACTTTCGGCCTTCTGAACAAGACGCTTCCGATCGATCTCTGTCGATTACTTAAGTCATATCCAAAGCACAAACGACCATGCTAGACGCAGTTGTTCATTTCATTCCCTCTTTTGCCTGGACCACCCTTTCGGGTTTTCAGTCCACCGGGATACCCCTTTTTGCCCAAGTCGCCCTTGTGGGGTTTTCGACTTGCCGGGTGTACAGTTTTTCTTTATCCCTAATATTTGCCCGAACCTTTTCATTCTCTTTGTTCGGTTCGCCGGGATGCCCATTTTTGCCTGGACTATTTTATTCTTTTTCGTCCAGCGGGTCTCTTTTTTACGAAGTATCTTTTAACTGCTTCCGCATTCACAAGGGATGGAAAATCTTCGTCATCCGTGGTTGTCGACAGCAAGGCTCTGTCAGAGAAAACCTTTTTGACCACGAATGGGATCCGTAACTGTATATCCACTTGCCCCACGATCGCCTTGAGGAGGAAGGATCCTTTTCAATACCAGCTCTCCCACGTGGTACGCCCGAGGTCGCACTTTTCAGCCACAAGCATGTTTCCGTCACTGGGTACAACTGCTCATGACAAATAACTACCAGCCCATTTTCCTCAGCCAGGCTCAATGCGTCATACCGAGTCCTTATCCACTCAGCCTTTTCCAATTTTATGTCCACCAGGACCCTCCATGACGAAATCTGGACCTCAAATGGTAGCACCGATTCCTTCTCATACACCCGCGAGGCAGGCGTTGCCCCAGTAGATGCATGCATCGAGATTCGACACCCTGGATACCAACTTCGTACTCAACCACCATCGTTGGTGTATTCAAATGCTAACTGGTCAACGAAGGGAACGTGGGATCCCTTTGGCGTAACCAAAGCAACACCAACTCTGCTTCCATTCACATTAACCTCCCCCCATCAGACATCAAAATCCGTTCGGATTCAGGGTCAGGCCCCTCCTCCGGGATCGGTTCCTCACAATCTTTCGATCTGAGCACCTCGAGATGTCCTCATCAGGGAACTCAAACTTCCTTGGTCGATAATCCTCAATGGGTTGCGGGGCGATGTAATCGGACAATACACTCCCCTCGATTGCTTTCTGAGAGGTATACTGAATATCGTATTCAGTCAACATCATTTGCCCTCTCGCCACCCGTCCGGTCGATGCTGACTTCTCAAACGCATACTTGATCAGATCCATCTTGGACATCCATAAAATGGTATGAACCAGCATATACTGTCTCAGTCGGCGAGCAACCTATGCCAAAGTACAGCAAGTTTTCTCGAGCAGTGAATGTATTGTTTCACAATCGATAAACTTTTTGCTAAGGTAAATTGCATGCTCTTTTCGACCAGACTCGTCATGCTAACACAATACGCACCTCATAGACCCCTCGAGGGCTGTCAAGTACCAGATTAACAGTCGTTCCTTCCACAGGAGGCATCAGAATCAGAGGTTCCTGCAACTTATTCTTTTATCCTTCAATGCCCCTTGGCAATCATTATCCACCTGACCGTTTGCTCCCTTTTTCTTGAATGGGTTCCCACGTGGCTATCAGATGAGATATGAACCGTGAAATGCAATTCAATCTATCTAATAAACCACGAACCTTCATTTGTTTTCGGTTTAGGCATTTCTCGTATTGCTTTTTCTTCTTTATATCTTTTTTTTCTCTATTTTTTTTTTTGCAGGATCGACCTCGATTCCTCTTATCCACTCAGGATAAACCTCAGCAGTTTAACGGACAACACTCTGCAAGTGCACTGATTCAGACTCAACCTCAGTCTGAGTTGTCTCAACTGGTCAAACAACTTGATCAAGTCCGCTGGATGCCCCTCTCCTGCTTGGGACTTTGCCATCATGTCGTCAACATGGCCTTCGCTTTCACGATGAATCATATCATGAAACAAAGTCACCCTGGACCTTTGATACGTGGCACCAGCATTCTTGCGACTAAATGGCATCACCTTATAACAAGGAGGTGCCCTCTGATGTGATGAACCTTGTTTACTCCATATCATCTGGCAACAATTCCATTTGATTTTGGCCAAAAAGCCATCCAGGCAGGTAAGCACCGAGAACTGAGCAGTATTATCGACCAATACATCAATGTGGAGTACCGGGCATTCATCTTTCGGACTAGCTCTGTTCACATCTCGGTAGTTCACACACGTTCTCATTTTCTCATCCTTTTTCGGCACCGGCTTCCGCTTCACTGGAGGACAGTCTTCTCTTAATGGCAGCTTGTGTACCTCGATATCGGTATCCGACCCTAGCATATCCTGATACAACCAGACGAAGATATCAACATGCTCTTTCTACAGTGCTACCATTTTGCTCTTGACATTTGCCTCTGAAGCGGCCCCAACTTTCATTTCTTTTCTGCCCTCGGCGGTGCCTGGAATAACAATCTTGAATCGCTCCTCGTGCGGTTGAATCACCTCCTCCTCTTGTTTCAACGACCTGGCTAATCTTCCAGCAGATCACAATCTTCTTCGCCTTCTTCTTCGGCATGATAGACCGGATTGTCGAAGTCATACAGAGGTGTAACCGAATTGTTATCAATGAGATCAGGAGGATAGTCGCTTTTGAGGTTGGAACAAGACAAATCAAAAGGAAAGAAAAATGAAAATAAACATTGCCATTTTTATTTTTTAAACTGCAAAAATAAATGAAAGACAGGGAGCACCGCTTTTACTACAAAACATCCATTTATTAATGATGCAAAATGTTGCAAAATGAAACACATGAGGTGGCCCTTACAATGGACCATTACGTTTCGGGCAAAACGTATGGCTTTCATGCAAACAAAATTGAAAAACAGAAATAGTACACTTCATGATGAGTGACAGTGATGATCTTTGAGGCCTTCCAGTTTCCTGGTACGCACGATTTTATCCACGACTCAAGCTCGCGGTCACGGTCAATCTCTTCACCCACCTTACAGGCGCGACCAGGATCCAACACTCCTGCACTGACGAAGGTGTACGGTGGACGACGTCCTCTATTTTTTCTAGACAAGTCTTGATCTGGCTGATAGCCAACCCCAAACATATCCGCTTTCACCATAATGTCTATGATCTTTCCCCAGCCTAGGGCTTCTCCATTCTTCACCACGTCTATGGCCTGCTTGTAAGAAGAAATGGACAGCTTCTTCTCTTCCTCAGCAACAACGGTGTTCTCCACCTTGACGGTTTCAGCTGCCTGACTCAGCGTCTCGAATTTTACACCGCCCATTCCTACTTCAATCATTCCCTGAATTGTTTCCCTCATCATTGCACACCCATTGGTAGCGACAGCCGCACCACAATTGCCACCATCAGGGAAAGCTCCACTCTTTATCATGTGCTTCGGGACCATAGACATTGGGGTTTTTAACTGATCTCCCTCAGTCACCTCTATTCCTCTCTTGTCCTTCGACATCATTTTCATCTCTACAGTACCATGCATTGGCACGGGGTTAACATTATCATTCAGTATCTGTGCCAAACTGATAGCCTTAGAATCCACCATGTCTTGGACGACATGCTTAAAAGCTCTACAACCTTCAATGTTATGTCCGGGTGCCCCAGAATGGAATTCACACCTGGCGTTCTCATCGTAGTTTGCAGGCCTCTGACGCAGTTCTACAGGAACCAATATCCTCGGCCGAACTAACCCAAGATCCCTCAACCTTTTGAACAGAAGGGTATAAGTCACGGGTGGCTTATCGAACTGACGATTTGTCCCCTTCTTCACTTGGCTCTTAGCTTTCGGTGCTTTCTGTTGAGGTGGCGGTTGTTGCGGTTGTACAGGTGGATTACCAACAGGAGTGGTTACAGTGGCAGCATAGGGGTGGTAACGATCCTTACCGCGTTCTTCTTTGGCCCGCACACTACTTGACTCAACCTCCTTTTCGGGCTGACCATTGCCGGAGGGCTTCTTTACTACGGATGACGGAGCCTTTCCCTGAACTTTCTCCGTTATCAGCCATTTCTCAATCCTTTCCAACCTCTCAGCAATTGCTTTCTGCCCCAAGGCAAGCCCTTGCATGACTTTGAACAACTCCCTCATCATCTCTTTCAGTTCGAGAATGTCGGCGTTGGGTGGATCCATCAGCTTGGATTTGTTGAGTCTGGCTGGATATCTGAACGGAAGAGCTATGCGCACCGGTTAGATACTGACACCTACAAAATAGAAAACAGGTTAATATGACTCACACATGCAATGTCTATCCGTATGAGGAAAATTTTGTCCTTTGATTCTGGCTTCATCGAGACGGATAATATTTCATCAATAACATTCTGACATCTGGATGTCTCTCAACCAGAATTTCAATCAAAAAATGGACCCTGAGTACGGATAGACATGAGTTAAATGCAGATGAATGCGAAATGGGAATGATGCGCATTACGCGAAAAACCGGCGGGAAAACGAAAACAACAGAGCCGCCACCGTGCGTTATTTATCCCAAAGGAGGAAAAGGAAACGCTCGAAGTAAACCTGGAAAAGACATGGTCTCGCGACCAAAGAGAGATGGGATCGGGAGTCGGTTATGCGAAGGGAAGGTATTAGCACCCCTACGCATCCATCGTACTCGATGGGATCCACGCACAAAAGGAACGGATAAGGTTGCTAAAAACTGATCACAAACTGCACACAAGGCTGGAAAGAGACACAGAAAGACAACAGAAACTAACTCGGTAGGATATCGCATCCTGGGCCTACGTAGTCTGTCAGGCACAGACATCAGAGTCGACGTAGTTCGGGACAGGGGATACGTGCTCGCTAGGATGTCACATCCTATGCATACGTATCTTCTCTAACCGGAGAAGAATCAGAGCACTCGTAGCTCGGCTAACGCACGCCAAACAAAACCACACAGGAAACCGATTGCCAATCGCTGGACTTACGTCAGACTCCACACAAACAAGCAAACCTGGAAACCGAATGCCAATCGCTGGACTTACATCAGACTCCGAACCAACAAACACACACACAGGAAACCAACTGCCAATCGCTGGACTTATGTCAGACTCCAACACACACCGAACAAACACGGGGAACCGACTGCCAATCGTTGGACTTATGTCAGACTCCAACTCAACACAAAGGGACAAAACAAAAAGGGCGCCCGGAGAGATCAGCTCATCTCCTGCCTACGTACCTCATCTGGTATGAGGATCAGGGCGACGTAGTTCCCCTACACAGGGAAAGAACTTCTAGCCTAACCAGATACAAAGGGAGACACAAACTACTAGGGAGACTACGACTCGAGCCTAGAAGTTATCATGCATACGATCCCTATGTTAAGGTTTCTATCTAACTTGCACAAGGAGCAAGCTATCCTAAACAGCACAGGCAAACACATACAAGCACAAAGAACAAGCACACACACTATATGCAAACAATTGGGCTCATACAAGGTTAGGCTGTAAAAACAAGCAAACTGGAATGGGGTGTGGTTAGCTCTTAACCTTAACATTGAGAGTTAGGGTGAAGCAGATGAAATGGGAAGTGAGGGTAAGACCTCACAACTCTTATCCCTGGCCTGGGAGAGCTTCAGACAAATGAAAGTGTGGGAGTTCAGAAAGTTGGAACTCTTCTCCACATGTGACTGACACAACAAAGATCTTGGGTTAATATCCACAATGCATCAACACATGGTGTGAGCAAAGTGGATGACACACTAAATATCAGGAGATGGATTGCACATCTCTTTTGTCTGCCAATTGCCTCATAGAGGACTTTTCCTGCTTGGCACAAAGATAAACAAACACAAGCATTGCCTCTTAAGGAGGGCTTCAGACAGGTGCCTGCCCAAGTAACAGGACAGGTTTTCCAGACTACATGAAGTCAAAGAGTTATACCTCGATGCTTAAGCAACCAAGCAAAAGCAAAAGCAAGTTCAAAAGAACTTAAGCAACTAATGTACCTGAAAAAATCCAACTCAATCAGTATACAATTCAGAAAGTCAAACAGACAACCAATAGCCAACAGAAAACAGTACACAGTCAAACAAGCAATGCAACAATGTGCAAGGCACAAGCTCAGACTCAAATGACCTAACATCAACCTACAAAACAAATCAAGATTAGTCAACATCAACCAAATAATCCATCCAAATGAGTGAACCACTTCACTTAAGGCAATGTGCTTCTTTAACCTGAAAGCAAAGCTCAACTGTGAGTCACAAACCACTAGGTCAAGGCCTAGGGTCAAAAAGGGAGAAAAACTTCAAAACAGAACTTGAAATTCTAAATTAATCAACCTCAATCAATTAAGAACATAATCCAAAAAGTCCTATATCAATAGCATTAACCAAATTCATTTCATGAACCAAAGAAGGCAAGGTATGCAAGTTGAAAGCACATTAAGACAACAGAATGAACAAATGCCCATTAATTCAAAAATGATCCAAAGAATCTCAACAAAAATCATGGCTAAACAGAACACACAACATGATCATCACACCAAAAATTAGGGCAATTGGACAAGATTAAGCATGGTAATCAAATTGTATAAGGCAAGGCAATCAAAACAAGCTCAAATGGGACACCAAATGTTACACCAACTTAGCACAAGCCTAAAACAGAAATGAATCATGATAAAAACTTCAAACCAAAGCCAAAACAAATTTCAACATGTCTAGAAACAATGTGCAAAATTTCACATCCATAAGATAAAGCACAAGCATTTCACAAATGATTGAAATTCAAGACCATTCAAAAGCTCACAAATGATCATCCAGCAAGAAATTCCATGTGCTTGTTGTAGATCGTGCATTGCTGATTAATCTGAGCTTTAGATCACTGAATTCCATGTAGAATTGAAGTAGTTATAGTGATTTAAAGTTTGATAGTTGATTCTTCATGGCTTCGATTCTTTGAATATACGTTGAATTAGAGTAAACCAGGCTTGTATTCGTGATGAGTGATGAGAGATGAACGCATTGATGTGCTTGTTTTTAATTTCTGTGAACTTTTGTTCTTGAGCATGAAGAACATGATGAACATGATGAAGCTGGTGAAATTTTCGTTTCCAGAACTTGTTTGATCTTTCCCAGCGTGAGTTTTAGGGTTTGCATGTGTTTTTGTGCTATTTGAACATGTATTGGTCCAGCTGGCGCTCACATGGCAAAACGATTGGCCATAAGTGCTTAACCTTGCCACGTCCGTTTAAGTGAAACGGCGCGTTTCACTCTAAGCGCGCTCCAATTCAAAATTTTCCTCACTTCGATCCTGGCTCGTGACAAATCCAAAAATGCCATTCACATTTTATCTCATTTTCCTCCATGTTATTCATACTATGCTTTTCATGTTTTTTTATTTTTTCTTTCCTTTCATAAATTCATATCTGATTAAATAATCATCCAAAAAATGTGTGGATTTTTGCATTAGATCACATTTTGTGTCTAGTTTTTTTGATTATTTTTCCAGAAATTGTGCCTGGATGGAAAATTATTTGCCCTAGGGTTTGTGCATATGTATGTTTTCTTGACCTTTCCTTACTAATTCATTTGTGAAATGATGGTTGTTTATCCAATGCCTATGAAATTTTACATGCTTAAACTAGACTTCATGCTGGACATTTTGGTGTTGAGTTTGCAATTTTATCATTTGTGGTTGCTGAGATATGATCATGTGAATGTAGGTGTGACAATGTGTGTCACACCTTTGCTTGTCCAATTTGATTAATTTTTTTGCCATGCCAAATAAACTCCAAATGCCTTGATTTTTTGTATGATGCTTGATGTTGATGTTGTGATTGATCATGAAATTTCCTGGGAGTTTTGAATGGATTTCTGATTTGATTGAGATTTTTCTTGCTGGATGATCATTTGTGAGCTTTTGAATGGTCTTGAATTTCAATCATTTGTGAAATGCTTGTGCTTTATCTTATGGATGTGAAATTTTGCACATTGTTTTTAGACATGTTGAAGTTTTGTTTGGCTTTTGTTTGAAGTTTTTATCATGATTCATTTCTGTTTTAGGCTTGTGCTAAGTTGGTGTAACATTTGGTGTCCCATTTGAGCTTGTTTTGATTGCCTTGCCTTATACAATTTGACTACCATGCTTAATCTTGTCCAATTGCCCTAATTTTTGGTGATATGATCATGTTGTGTATTCTGTTTAGGCATGATTTTTTTTGAGATTATTTGGATCATTTTTGAATTAATGGGCATTTGTTCATTCTGTTGTCTCAATGTGCTTTCAACTTGCATACCTTGCCTTCTTTGGTTCATGAAATGAATTTGGTTGATGCTATTGATATAGGACTTTTTGGATTATGTTCTTAATTGATTGAGGTTGATTCATGTTGAATTTCATGTTCTGTTTTGAAGTTTTTCTCCCTTTTTGACCCTAGGCCTTGACCTAGTGGTTTGTGACTCACAATTGAGCTTTGCTTTCAGGTTAAAGAAGCACATTGCCTTAAGTGAATTGGTTCACTCATTTGGATGGATTATTTGGTTGATGTTGACTAATCTTGATTTGTTTTATAGGTTGATGTTAGCTCATTTGAGTCCGAGCTTGTGCCTTGCACATTGTTGCATTGCTTGTTTGACTGTGTACTGTTTTCTGTTTGCTATTGGTTGTCTGTTTGACTTTCTGAATTGTATACTGATTGAGTTGGATTTTTTCAGGTACATTAGTTGCTTAAGTTCTTTTGAACTTGCTTTTGCTTTTGCTTGGTTGCTTAAGCATCGAGGTATAACTCTTTGACTTCATGTAGTCTGGAAGACCTGTCCTGTTACTTGGGCAGGCACCTGTCTAAAGCCCTCCTTAAGAGGCAATGCTTGTTTTTGTTTATCTTTGTGACAAGCAGGAAAAGTCCTCTATGAGACAATTGGCAGACAAAAGAGATGTGAAATCCATCTCCTGCTATTCAGTGTGTCATTCACTTTGCTCACACCATGTGTTGATGCATTGTGGATATTAACCCAAGATCCTTGTTGTGTCAGTCACATGTGGAGAAGAGTTCCAACTTTCTGAACTCCCACACTTTCATTTGTCTGAAGCTCTCCCAGGCCAGGGATAAGAGCTGTGAGGTCTTACCCTCACTTCCCATTTCATCTGCTTCACCCTAACTCTCAATGTTAGGGTTAAGAGCTAACCACACCCCATTCCAGTTGGCTTGTTTTTATAGCCTAACCTTGTATGAGCCCAATTGTTTGCATATAGTGTGTGTGCTTGTTCTTTGTGCTTGTATGTGTTTGCCTGTGCTGTTTAGGATAGCTCGCTCCCTGTGCAAGTTAGATAGAAACCTTAACATATGGATCGTATGCATGATAACTTCTAGGCTCGAGTCGTAGTCTCCCTAGTAGTTTGTGTCTCCCTTTGTATCTGGTTAGGCTAGAAGTTCTTTCCCTGTGTAGGGGAACTACGTCGCCCTGATCCTCATACCAGATGAGGTATGTAGGCAAGAGATGAGCTGATCTCTCCGGGCGCCCTTTTTGTTTTGTCCCTTTGTGTTGAGTTGGAGTCTGACATAAGTCCAGCGATTGGCAGTCGGTTTCCTGTGTTTGTTCGGTGTGTGTTGGAGTCTGACATAAATCCAACGATTGGCAGTTGGTTTCCTGTGTGTGTGTTTGTTGGTTCGGAGTCTGATGTAAGTCCAGCGATTGGCATTCGGTTTCCAGGTTTGCTTGTTTGTGTGGAGTCTGACGTAAGTCCAGCGATTGGCAGTCGGTTTCCTGTGTGGTTTTGTTTGGCGTGCGTTAGCCGAGCTACGAGTGCTCTGATTCTTCTCCGCTTAGAGAAGATACGTATGCATAGGATGTGACATCCTAGCGAGCACGTTTCCCCTGTCCCGAACTACGTCGACTCTGATGTCTGTGCCTGACAGACTACGTAGGCCCATCCTGCCGAGTTAGTTTCTGTTGTCTTTCTGTGTCTCTTTCCAGCCTTGTGTGCAGTTTGTGATCAGTTTTTAGCAACCTTATCCGTTCCTTTTGTGCGTGGATCCCGTCGAGTACGACGGATGCGTAGGGGTGCTAATACCTTCCCTTCGCATAACCGACTCCCGAGACCATGTCTTTTCCAGGTTTACTTCGAGCATTTCCTTTCCCTCCTTTGGGATAAATAACGCACGGTGGCGGCTCTGTTGTTTCCGTTTTCCCGCCGATTTTTCGCGTAATGCGACAGTAAGAAAACCCCGACTACAATCAAGAAGAAGATATAAACCCCTAGGAATAGATAAACATGATGCATGCAATGCTTATGATTTAATTTTTATATCAGAGGAACTTTAGAGTCTTATTTGCAAATTTTGGAAATATTAAACGTTTATCACATACGGAAATATCACGTCAATTAATATTTGGAAATGTTTTTACGCCAAAGAAGTACAGTCTTGGTAACCAAATACAATACAAGAGAGAAGGAAAATGAACATCCTATGGATCCCTAGAAGCAATCGTCCAAAGCCCTCGAGACCGAAAGATAACCTGCACGAAGCCTCTTCACCTCCCTCTCATAGGCTGCCTCCATATCTACCTTCTCTTTGGTGAGTCGATCATACTTCCTCATCAGGATCATCAATAACTTGGTGCTCAAGGAACTCTATCAAAGTATCCTTCTCTCTGATCTGCTGAAGCAACTCCTCTCGTTCCCGGATCCAAGCACGCGAACGGTCTTCGTCTCTCAACTCCTCTACTCCTTGGCTAGGGAGGGTTGAAGGCCCAGCCACAAACAAAGGTGTGGGTCTTGGATACTCATAAGGCATGAGGTACTCGGAAGCTCTCCTCCTAACCCAAGAGGTATAGGGTTCCAAAGCGATACAGTTCTTCGGACCTAGCTCCTTCCTTCCTTTCTTATGGATCTTGCGCCAAGCGCGGACCATCCTGCCCTTCAAGCCTTGGGGATCTTTACCCTCCTGAAAGAACACACCCTCTAACAGAATGTTATTGGGTTTATCCTTTAGGGGGAACCCAAGCTGACGACGTGCCAAAATAGGGTTGTAGTTAATTCCACCGCATGTACCAAGAAGAGGTACATTGGAGAATTCACCACAAGAGTCGATAATCTGCACACCATCATATACACGGTTGTACCAAAAGATATCATCATTAGTGAGAGACATAAGTCTCGTGGACCACCGTAGACATCCTTTATTCTCCTTGAAGGCGAGCGTCTGTGGCAAGTGCGAAATAAACCACTTGTACAACAGAGGCAAACAACACACAATGGTACCACCACCCTTTGCATTCCTCATATGCAAAGAGAAATAAGTGTCACCCAACAGAGTAGGAACGGGATTAAGAGTAGAGAAAATCCTAATGGCGTTCACATCCACAAACTTATCGATGTTGGGGAATAATACTAGCCCATAGATGAGAAGTACAAATATGGCCTCAAAGGCGTCCTCACTCATGGCCTTTCCAAACATAGTAGCTTGATCAATGAGGAAATCAGACGGGAGACCTTGAATTCCACCTTTGGTAGTCATATGAGCACCAATAATAGATTCATCTATACGCAACAGATCAGCAATCTCTTGAGAAGAAGGAACTCTCTCCAAGCCACTGAACGACAACTGGTCTAGGATAGGTATGCCCACAAGATAGGCACACTCTTCAAGCATGGGCAAAAGCTGGAAATCCGAAAAAGTGAAGCAACTGTACAAGGGATCATAGAACTGCATTAACACACTCATTAGACCTTTATCCACTTGAGTAGCCAGAATAGACAGAAGCTTCCCATGACGAGCCTTGAATTCTAAGGGATCTAATACATAGGATGTCAAATTCCTTAACTCTTTCAAGTCGGGTTGTCTGAAACTGTACTTCTTCGTATTCCTTCTTTGCTTATCCATGTCTGAAAATTTGCAAATAGACCTCTTAAGTTCCTTGAAAGTTTTCTCATTGTTGATGATATCGATGTGTATGAATGCATGGATGCAACAATCACACTCAAGGATCAAGCAAATCACACCACACAAAGGTCATGGGATGGATCAAGTCATCCTTAATATCAATCATCCATTTTGGTGGATTATAGTTTACACCTTATCAACACCCAAGTCCCATTGATATTAAGGATACACAAGAACGGATCAACCACGAATCAAGGGTTTGTTGCGAGTCGCGAGCATGGAGTCTTGGTTAAGAACCACCCAAAGGGAGTGTACTATAGTTACGCCTGACAATCATGTTCTACAAGAGGTTCCCATAGTCATCATCCCATCTTTCGGATATTATCGGATAAACGACTACTTGTATTCCAAAAATATTCTCAAGAGAGACTCTTATGAGTGTAGTATCGCGTAACAATCATATCAAATCTTACACTTGAACGATCTTCGCACTACGTCCTAAAAATAGGCCAAGATGGGCGTGGTAAACTAAGGTCCTTGGCTTCTAAGGCTTATATTGGAAAGAGTAATGCCTAACCACGACTACTCGTGTGACATTATTGATCCCAACATAACCTCCACCAAGTGAATGGGCTTGCAAGTCAACTTGCTAAGGAATAACTCCACACAAGTCAACAAGACTATGCCATTCTCTTATCCTAAGTGCACTCGAGTTCGGGTATAGAACTCATCTCACGAAGATCACCAAGCATATAAGGAATTAATATTCAAACAATTCAATCATTACATACAATACAGTAATCCCAAATTGCACCAAAATATGTCACAAAGCAATATACCATACAATACAACAAATATGAAAAGTAGGCAAAACCCACTAGGCAAATGATATTCCCCAGCAGAGTCGCCACTTTTCTATAGCGGGGTATTCTTTACCATTTCGAGATATTGACTAAATCCAAGGTAAACCATACAAGTCGAGTCGCCACCGCACTTCTATTTATCCAAAGGAATGGTTAGAAAGCGAACAAAAACCTAAAAGTTTTATCGAATCAAAAATTAGTAAAAATGTCAAAGATCTGGGTAAGGGGGTTGGTTATGCAATGGGAAGGTTTTAAGCACCCAAAACATCCTAGGTACTCCTAGGGAGCCCTTTTCATAAGTGTTGTTCTAGTCTAAAGGGTGTAGGTATATCTAAAGTACTATTTACTAAAAGGAAGGTTAAAAGAAAATGACTCGCAAGGATGTCGCATCCATTGCCTATGTATCTCATCTGAGTATGAGAATCAGAGTTTTCGTTGCTCGACTACCTATGGGTTAAAGAGAAGTGTGCTCGGTAAGACGTCGCGTCTTATGCCTACGTATCTCATCTGGAATGAGAATCAGAGCAAAACGTAGTTCGGCTAACTAGGGGTTAAGGATTGCCATCTGAACATGGACTTACAAAAGAGGACACCAGCTGTCTCAAAGGAGGGCGGGCAATGTGTTCAACATCCTAGCAGTAGGTGTCGCAGCTCGCTGAATCGAGTCTTAGGCAGTTACCTCTTTGCAATAGAACGGACTGACATGCCACAAGATCGGAGACGCACGGAAGGTCTAAAAGTGGGGAAGCTCTGCTCTAGAGTTGTAATGCAATATGGACCTATGTGTTAGGATTTACAAAGGGGGACATCTACCTAATGTTAGCATGCAAAGAATAAGGGAATTCTACCTATGTTATCATACAAAGGGTTCTACCTAATGGGTGCTACCTAAACGGAACAAGAGTCGACGGATGGAGCGCGGAGAGGAGTTACGGATAAGGGTAGATGGCGATGCCGGAGGCAATCGACTTACAAGTAGATGGCGATGCCTGAGGCAATCGACTTACAAGAGGATGGATGAATGCGTGCTGGTTCTGTTAAGTTTTGAAAATGATTACTCGACGTTGGATCGAGCTTTTGATCTTATTTTGAAATGGTTATCGAATGTTCGTTTTAATTCTTGTATTAACAGGTGACTAAAGAAATAAATATTATACACTTTATGGGAGAGGGGTACATTTGTTATGAATGGGGATTGTTCATGGCAAACAGACAATAAGAATATATGCCTCATACATCATACAAGTAGGCAACAATTATCAATCAGATCAGATAAATAAATAATATATAATCAAACCAAGGAATCAAATAATGGAGCATTTAAACAATGCATGGGAGTATGAACATGTTAAATAATCAAGCAATAGAAAGCATGAATGAGAGAAACAAGTATAAAAGATAACAGATGAATCAAACAGATGAAAATATACACACGAAGGGTCGACTGAATAATTTAATCAGGAAATGAGGTAAGGACCAAATAAAATCAAGGTAAAAGGCCTCTAATACATGGCATATGAGATGAACAAGGGAGGATCAACAGATCTCTTCAATTTCCATAAACAATCCCTAAGTCAAACATCGATCATAAAGAAGTCAACTGAAAATTCAAGTCAACTTAAAAAATAACAAATAAATAGAAATTTAATCAAAAAAATTATGAAAAATTAAACTAAATAAGGTGGGGTCGGGACATCATCATCCCCCAAAAAGATTTTAAAAATAATGAAAATTGGCATGTGAATTAATTAAAACAAAACATAGGTCAAACCAAAAGTCAATTAGTAAGACTAGGTTAGAAACAAATCAAGAATATATAGTAAATTAATCAAAAAAATTATGAAAAATTAAATTAAATAAGGTGGGGTCAGGACATCATCATCCCCCAAAAAGATTTTAAAAATAATAAACATTGACACATGAATTAATTAAAACAAAACATAGGTCAAACCAAAAGTCAATTAGTAAGACTAGGTTAGAAATAAATCAAGAATAAATAGTAAATTAATCAAGAAAGTTATGAAAAATTAAACTAAATAAGGTGGGGTCAGGGCATCATCATCCCCCAAAAAGATTTTAAAAATAAGAAAAATTGGTACATAAATTAATTAAAATAAAATAGAGGTCAAATTAAAAGTCAACCAACCAAACTAGGTCAAAAATAAATCAAGAATAAATAGTAAATTAATCAATAAAATTATGAAAAATTAAAATAAATAAGGCGGGGTCACAACATCATCATCCACCAAAACTATTTTAAAAATAATGAAAATTGGTACGTGAATTAATTAAAATAAAACAGAAGTCAAATTAAAAGTCAACCAACCAAACTAGTTCAAAAATAAATCCAAAATAAATTGAAAATGTGAAAGAAATTTCCAAGAAAATGTCAAGTTGACCATGAGACAGTGGTCAACCTTCATTCCAAAAATCAAATGCTAACAATAATTTTAAGTCATAAAAATAAAATCAATAAAAAAAGTGTGTTAAAATGGACCATTTAGAATAAATAATTAAAATAAAATATTAATATTAAAAAAATACGAAAATAAAAATTATATAAAATTAAATAAAACGTTAGGAGAAGTGAAAAATATTTTTGGATAATTTTATGGACGAAGTAAATATTTTAATTAAGAAAAAGAAATATGAAAATAGAAGGATTAATGGTGATGAACATGGTAAGCAAGCGTAGATATATCAAAACATGGCCATGGAAGAGATGATTACCTAATGGAAAATAGAAGTGGAATGGAATCTGATATGTGATGAATCTTTGCCTCCTTGCCACGAAATTCCAATGCTCCTTTAGGGTTAGGGTTTCAGCTTCTTAAATAGGGTGGATTAAGTAATCTCATGGGCTTTTTAATAAGTGATTTATCCATAAGAATAAAAGTGTGAAGTGAGGTGTAAAATGTTGTTATTTTGGGTCAAACTTAAGTGAATGGATGTCCAATGCATGGCCAAAAGAGGTAAGAAAAAACGTGACTGGTTTGTGCAGCATGCTTAGAAAATCTGATTGGGCCAGCCAGGCCCAAAATCTGCCTAGAAAATCAAGTCATGGTGCCCACTTTAAATGAATGTATTTCTCAAACCATGGATCCAAATGAGATGATTCCAAAAGGATGTGAAAGAGGACATGGCAAGGTACAATTGTTGTGAAGAAAATATTTTCAAATAATGCTTTGAAGTGCAAGAAAACTGGCCAAGAAGTCTTGACAAATTTTGAAGATTTTGGACTTCAGAAATTTTTCTAAGTGTCCTAAAAAAATGTCTCACTTTGACTAAGCATAACTTTCTCAATTCTAATCCAAATGGAGCAAACTTTATATGTCTAGAAAGCTTGGAACAAGAGGAACAACTTTCATGTTGGAGACAGTTTCAATTGGAGCTTTTATCTTGATGTGAAATGGGCTTAAAGTGAGTGCAACGATCATGAAAACTTGCCCTAAATGGAAAGTCAACCATTTCCAAATTAAGTAACTTTTCCAATTCCTAATTAAATGATGAATCCATGATCCAACCTTGATTAAATTTCACATGTAGGATCCCCTAGGCATGGATTTTGAGATTCCACTCTCAAAATGTCAGGAGTTGACTTTTCTTGCCCCACAGTTGACTTTTCCCAAACTGTCTGATTCCCGATTCCATTGATCATTTGAAGCACTTCTAGCTCAAATAAAGAGCTGATTTTTTGTATGTAGACCCTTGTGGACATATGGAGGTACATGGAAAAGAGTTTCACCCAAATAATCAAAAATAAACTGATTTTATACCAAACCCTAGTTTTAGGGCAAAATGATCAGGAACTGATTGCATTGATTGCCAATGGATCTTTCTGAGATAATTGTGATTCTTCCTAGGCCAAGATGCCTCTCTAATCATGACATGGATGAGCTCCTCTACTTCCAACCAAACATTTCCTGTTGCAGGTAGCCATGAAACCCTAATTTCTGATTAAATCCAGATGAACACTCTGATAGCTTTGAATCCTTAACTGATGAACTGAGGACCATAATAAGATACTTGGACCCCCCTGAGACCCTTGAGACTTATATACTTAGAAAATGAAGTCCAATTCTCAATCTTGCTTTATGTGGGCTCCTTCTGTTAAGGAGTGATCGATCAAAACCTTATCTCCAAGTCACTAATGCAGTATGCAATGAGTATGACCTGATATGATGCTAATGAAGTGTAAAACATAATCCCATGCTTCCAGGAAAAATGAAGGGTAAATTTTAGGGTATTACAGATATACATATGATATTAATGATTCGATGAACGCATTGATTCGGCGATTCAGGGTCAAAATTGGGGTATGACACCCACAATACTCACACTTGATACATTCTCAACAAGAACCACTACCAAAAACTAAAACAATAAATAAAAAATACAACAAAAACCCCAAAAGAATTATAAAAAATTAAACGCTTAGAAGAGGCATAGTCAAATAAATTACAAATCCCACCCTATAGGATTCATGCTTGATCTCAGACTACCAAAATCACCGTCCATATATCAGAATCCATCAAGTGAGAAACATAAAACCACACACATTACTATTCGTTGTAAAACTGAAATTCTGGTATCAGATATGAGATGTCGAAGGTAATGTCACGACACTAATATCTGGATAATACACACATGATAAAGATAAAGAATAGTAATGCAAGAGACACAAGCAATTGTTAACGCAGTTCGGTGCAACTCACCTACGTCTGGAGGGTACCAAGCCAGGAAGGAAATCCACTAAATAGAATCAGTTCAAAGACTCTCAGTAAACTTCACAAGTTACAGTCTTTTTCACCTAATCTCTACCCATATGACTTCTACCTAAGAACTCTTAGATATGAGATCCCATCTCACTCCCCCTCAATCACACCAGTGATATTAAACGAGAATTACTTATGAAAAAAAGACTCTCTTCAAAGACACACACTTGATCTTACTTAGCAGCTTCAATCAAGTAGACACACACTCATGCTTAAAAGCTTTGAGTGACAAATTACAACTCAAAAATTAGACCAATTCGATCATCTATGGATGATTTGAATGGCTTACAAGTCACACGACCACACAAGACTTAAACCCTTATTCTCTCTCAATATTTCGCTCTGTATTTCTCGTGTATCAAATCAGGTTTTCCATGTCCTTTTTATATAAGCTTTCAGCTGGGCTTGGACATCATAAAACCCTAAAACTACTTTCCATTCAAATCTTCTTATGATAGTTGGTTAGATCTCTTTGGAAAATAATTTAAATCACGTTGTAATCATTGATTGATTGCGTTTGCAATTAACTCATCAATCAAACATAGATTGCCATTAAAAACGCAATCACATAACACATAACATTCAGACCGAATGTTCTGTGTACAGATGTCATGACATCGGGTCTGACATCCTGGAACAATCCTGCATAATTCCATTTTAAATATCCAGCAAGTACATTATATCAAATGCCATGGCATCGGGTATGACATCTTGAAATAATCCTGCATAATTATATTTTAAACCTCCAGCAGGTATAAGACATCTTATGTTAAGACACCATATATAACATCTTGTGAACACTCTTTGTTTTACCAAAATTGCTGCCCACACTTAGAACCAACAAACTCCCCCTTTGGCAAATTTTGGCTAAAACATATATCAGTCCATTTTATTCACAAGAAAAAGACATCAGTAGTTAAACAACATAACAGTGTTTAAGGAGCAGCAGAAGCAAACATAATTACTAGCTAGAATAGCAACTAGTAAAACACACATATGCACATGGGTAGTTCTTCTCCCCCGAAGTCTGTTCAATACAGACATCTCCTTCAGCACCTGTAACATTCAGAGTTACCCTCTGATATCTCCTTCAACATCACCTGTACAACACAGAATATGCACAGAACATCAGACATCTCCTCCAACATCACAGAACAGAACATCATTCTGTTCAACATCAAACATCTCCTTCAACATCATCAGTTGTGCATCTGTTTAGCCTAGCTAGCTACATCAGCACTGTAGATCTCCACATCCATACATTTAACTGCAGTTCTCACATAATATCTTCTCCCCCTCTTTAGTCAAAATAGACCAAAGGTGACCAATTAGATAAAATAAATGTCAATCAGCCTAGTAGAGAATGTCACAAGAGATGCTATAACATATAAAATGTTAAAACATAAATGTCAGGAGATACAAACCCTAATTATACACAGCTGTAATAGCTGAGATAATCAAAAATCCATGAAACTCATAAAGAGCCCAAATATTACATCATGGCATCAAAAAGGACTGCCAAAAATTACAAACATTAACCAGAATAAAACAACAAAACATCCAAGCTTCCAACCCAGCCACAACATCATCCAGAACAGCACATAGCACACACAGTCTTCATAATAGGGGGACCATCACAACTTAGTCTGAGGAAGTAGCATCTTCTTCACCTTCAGATTCAGAACTGCCACTAGATTGATCTTGAGAATCGGACCTCTCACTTGAGGTGTGGGCATCTGACTCCTTGGTTTCACCAACCTTATCCATCTCTTCCTTCTCTAAGCTACTAATGAGAACCTCTAAAGCCTCTTTCCTAGCCTTGGCAATCCTTATCCCAGTTTCCAGCTCCTTACAAGTTTCCTTCAATTGAGCAATCAAGCTACCTTGAGAGGCTGGCTCCTTCCTTGCAGGTGTCATGACAACATCATTGACATGGCTCCCTTCAAATAACTTGTAGTGAATGGACAGTGGAGGCTTCCTTCTGCTGGGAATATCACTTGTGTTTAGAATACCAGGTTGCTGGCTTAAGATAATTCCACAAATGATAGAGGGAAAGGCAATAGGCAGCTTTACTACATTAGTGGAGGCATGTCTAACAATTTGTTCAAACATGAACCTTCCATAATCAAAGTTGAGCCTAGTTCCAATAGCATATATAATCCTTCCAAGAGCATTAGATATTGTAGAGATATGGTTTGTTGGCACCCAGTTGGCTGAACCTATCTTATGCAAGATAGCATATTTTACAGTTAATTTTTCAGCTGATAGATGCTTCTTGCTTGGCCATTCCTTGACTTGACCTGCAGTGATTGTCCTACAGACATCATTGTCTATGGCCTCTAACTCAACAGCTCTTCCTGTTCCTCTCCCTAGGAACTTATTGATTACAGCAGGGGAGAACCTTACATACCTTCCTCTAACAAACACTTTGCAAAATTCTTTGCTATTCTTGTCAGAAATATCCTCCAGGATATTCACCACAAACTCATTCACTAAACCTTCAAAACACTGGGGTAATGCACTAACTATTTTCAATAAACCTGCAGACTTGATCAACTCCATAACCTCCTTCACTTCCACAACTTCCTTCCTTAGCTCCCTTTCCACAACAACTCTCCTCTGTATAACAAATTTCCACTTGGCTGCACTATCTTCCAAATGAAAGGAAATGTTGTCCAAATGCACAGCTATAACCTTAGCTGGAGACTTTCTAACGTTTGCCTTTTAGCAGGAGAGATGTCTGGGACATCGTCTTCGACATCATCTTCAGAGTTAGAAATTTCTCTGACCTTTCTTTTCTTGACTTCCACTTTACTCCATGATTTAGAAGGACCTACAGCAGCAACCTTCTTACCTGTTCTGGCTGTCATCAAATCAGCCACAGACTTGCCTTTCCTGGTCTTCATTTTCTTTGCAACACTTGGTTTCAAATGATGAACGAAGGTGTCATCTTCCTCGTCTGAGCTTTCTTCTTCCAAATCAATTGCCTTCTCAGCAGTGTCATCTTCCTTATCTGAGATTTTTCCACTCCACATTAATTGCTATAAATTCTCATGGATATAAATCCCCAATTTCCCTCTTAAACATTCAAATTGATTAGCATCCAAAGCCTTTGTAAATATTTCAGCTAATTGCATTTCAGTAGTAACATGCTCTAGTGCTATGATTTTCTCTTCCACAAGTTCTCTAATGAAGTGATGACGAATATCAATGTGCTTTGTCCTACTGTGCTGAATAGGATTTTTAGAAATATTTATAGCACTCAGGTTGTCACAGTACAATGTCATGACATCTTGTGTGACATTGTATTCAGTCAACATTTGTTTCATCAAAACCAATTGAGAACAGCTACTTCCAGCTGCTATGTATTCAGCTTGATATCTAGCACAAACACCTACAGCAAAGGCAATGTCAGATCTACTTGCTCTGAGGTATAGCAGACTTTCTATTATGCTTCTGCATAAACTTTGATTTGTACTAACACCATTTTCATCTTTGGAGACTTTCAAATATGTAGGAGCAGGTGTTTTTTTATGACTTGCATTCTCCATGCCAACCTTCTTAACAATGTTCTTGGCACGTTTGCTTTGAGACAGAAAGATAGAATCTTCTATCTGCTTGACTTGTAGCCCAAGGAAATAGGTCAGTTCTCCAACAAGGCTCATCTCAAACTCAGACTGTATTTGTCTAACAACATGTTCTACCATCTGATCTGACATCCCATCAAACACAATATCATCCACATCTATTTGAGTCACCATGAGCTTTCCTCCTTCATTTTTCACAAATAGGGTCTTGTCCATACCTCCCCTCCTGTAGCCATTGTTAGTGAGGAACATGTTGAGTCTCTCATTATTTCTATCTGAGAAATCAGTTGGGGGATCATTTGGAGATGTCTCAACATCGTCCGTGACATCAGTCTGTTGGTCATCAACCACAACATTGATAGATTCCATCATTACTTTTGTTCTGGAATTAAAGACTTTGTAAGCTCTGCTGTTTGTTGAGTAGCCCGGAAAAATTCCTTCATCACTTTTGGAAGTATTTACTACCAAACACATGGAAGTATTTGACTGTAGGTCTTCTCCCTTTCCAGACTTCATATAGGGTTGTAGGAGTCCCTCTCTTCAAGGTCACTCTGTTGTGAACATAGCAAGCTGTGTTCATAGCTTCAGCCCAAAAGTGGTAGGGCAATTTCTTAGCATGAATCATAGCTCTGGCTAATTCTTGAAGGGTTCTATTTTTCTTATCCACCACACCATTTTGCTGGGGAGTAATGGGAGATGAGAACTCATAATGAGCTCCTTCTGAAGAGAAAAATTCAGCAAATTTGTTGTTCTCAAATTCCTTCCCATGATCACTTCTAATTTTGATAACTGGACTTTCCTTTTCTCTTTGAAGTTTTAGACAAAGATCCTTGAAGACTTCAAAAACATCATATTTTTCTCCTATAAAATTGATCCAGGTGTATATGGAGAAGTCATCCACCACTACATATGCATACTTCTTCCAACCAAGGCTTTCCACCTGCACGGGTCCCATAAAATCCATATGGAGGAGTTCCAAAACTTTGGTAGTGGTGTCATGTCTGAGCTTCTGGTGTGACATCCTTGTCTGTTTTCCAATCTGACATTCTCCACAGACTTTTCTTTCATCAATCTTTAAGTTGGGAATTCCTCTAACAACTTCAACATATATAATCCTCTTCAAACCTTTAAGATGCAGATGGCCCAGTCTTTGATGCCATATCTTCAACTCTTCTTCTTTAGCCAAAGAACAAATTGAAGAGTAACAAGTTTCTTGAGAACTCCACATGTAGCAGTTGTCTTTATACCTAACTTCTTTCATGATCACTTCATTTTCTTTGTTAGTAATGAGACATTCAGTTCTAGTGAAGTTTACATTTAAACCTTGGTCACACAGTTGACTGATGCTTATTAGATTAGCAGTTAATCCCTTAACAAGTAGGACATTGTCAAGGTCAGGAACTCCAGGGAAATAAAGCTTACCAATCCCCTTGATTTCACCCTTTGCTCCATCACCAAAGGTTACATAACTGGTGGCATGAGGATGAAGGCCAGTTAGCAGGTTTTTGTTTCCAGTGATGTGTCTGGAGCACCCACTGTCAAAATACCAATCTTCTTTGGCTGGAACTCTGAAGGAAGTGTGAGCTATCAAACTTGTAACATTTGTCCTAGGAACCCATTGCTTTTTATTGACAGGTCTGTGATGTTTGGGTCTAGGTTGATAATAAGCAGGCTGAGGGTAACCATACAACTTATAGCAGAAGGGTTTTATGTGTCCAAACTTCCCACAGTAATAACATTTTGATTTTTGGTGTTTCCCTTTCTGCTGTCTTCCTTTATGATGTTGTGACATGTGATGTGACATCGCAAGTTTGCTATCAATATGCCTGCACTTAGGTTTGGACTTAGGTTTTCCACCACTGTAACTGTACTTAGCCTTAGATTCATTGAACCCAATGCCATATTTATCTCCTGTTATTTGACCAGTCTGGAGAATCTTGTCTAAGGTGTCATATCCATTGTTAAGCATTCTTACATACTTGGTCATCTCATCCACTTTAGAATTCAAGGGTACAACTTCAGTCTTCAACTTGGAGATGGTTTCCACATGTTCTCCCTTCTCATTCTCCAGCTGAGCTATCACTTTCTTCTGGCTTTCAACTTGTCTGCATACTTCTACACTTCTGTGACACAACTCTCTGTAGGTAGTGGCCAGCTCTTCAAAGGTTACTTCATCATCACTTGAATCTTCATCAGTACCCCATCTTCCAGTCAAGGCAGTCACGAGATTTATAGCTTCTTCAGTTTCACTTTCATCAGACCAAGTGGCAGCAAGACTCCTCTTTTGTTTCTTGAGGTAGGTCCCACATTCAGTTCTAATGTGACCATACCCATCACATTCATGGCACTAAACTCCTTTTCCTTCTTTGGGCTTTTCATCTGACCTTGTTCTTCTTCCATTATTGTTGGATTTACTATTGTCAGATGCGATGTTCTTGACATTGGCCTTAGATCTTACATCCATCTTTTTCATAAGTCTGTTAAACTGTCTTCCCATCATTGCTACATCATTTTCTAGATCTTCATCAATATCCTTACTACCTTCCTCATCTTCCCCTTCAGTGTTTGACATGAAGGCTATGCTCTTGGCTTTCTTTTCAGATCCATCACACATTCCCATCTCAAATGTTTGGAGGGATCCAATTAGCTCATCAACTCTCATATTTGAGATGTCTTGAGATTCTTCTATGGCTGTCACCTTCATAGCAAATCTCTTATGGAGTGACCTGAGTATTTTCCTTACTAACTTTTCATCTGACATCTTCTCTCCAAGAGCTCCTGAGGCATTAGCAATTTCAAGGATATTCATGTGAAATTCATGAATATTTTCATCTTCTTTCATCCTTAAATTTTCAAACTTGGTAGTGAGCAGCTGCAATCTAGACATCTTCACTCTAGAGGTGCCTTCATGAGTGGTCTTGAGAATGTCCCAAGCATCTTTAGCCACCTCACAGTTGTTTACCAATCTGAAGATATTATTGTCTACTCCATTGAAGATAGCATTTAATGCTTTAGAATTTCCAAGGGCTAGATCATCCTCCTCCTTGGACCATTGTTCTTCAGGCTTCTTATCAGTTGTGGCTTCTCCTTCCTTAGTAACTACTGGATGTTCCCATCCTGTTAACACAGCCTTCCAAGCCTTATTATCAAGAGATTTTAGGAAAGCTACCATTTGAGGTTTCCAATAGTCATAGTTAGATCAATCCAAAATTGGTGGCCTATGAACAGCTCCTCCATCTCTCTCCATAGTACCTGAAAGTATCATCCCTAGATCTCACCCAGAACCAGAGCAGGATGCCTGCTCTGATACCAGGTGAAATTCTGGTATCATATATGATATGTCGAAGGTAATGTCACGACACTAATATCTGAATAATACACACAGGATAAAGATAAAGAATAGTAATGCAAGAGACATAAGCAATTGTTAACCCAGTTCGGTGCAACTCACCTACGTCTGGGGGGTACCAAGCCAGGAAGGAAATCCACTAAATAGAATCAGTTCAAAGACTCTCAGTAAACTTCACAAGTTATAGTCTTTTTCACCTAATCTCTACCCATATGACTTCTACCTAAGAACTCTTAGATATGAGATCCCATCTCACTCCCCCTCAATCACACCAGTGATATTAAACAAGAATTACTTATGAAAAGAAGACTCTCTTCAAAGACACACACTTGATCTTACTTAGCAGCTTCAATCAAGTAGACACACACTCATGCTTAAAAGCTTTGAGTGACAAATTACAACTAAAAAATCAGACCAATTCAATCATCTATGGATGAATTGAATGGCTTACAAGTCACACGACCACATAAAACTTAAACCCTTATTCTCTCTCAATATTTCGCTCTGTATTTCCTGTGTATCAAATCAGGTTTTCCATGTCCTTTTTATAGAAGCTTTCAGTTGGGCTTGGACATCATAAAACCCTAGAACTATTTTCCATTCAAATCTACTTATGACAGTTGGTTAGATCTCTTTGGAAAATAAGTTAAATCACGTTGTAATCATTGATTGATTGCGTTTGCAATTAACTCATCAATCAAACATAGATTGCCATTAAAAGCGCAATCACATAACACATAACATTCAGACTGAATGTTCTATGTAAAGATGTCATGACATCGGGTTTGACATCTTGGAACAATCCTGCTTTATTCCATTTTAAATATCCAGCAGGTACATTATATCAGATGTCATGGCATCGGGTATGGCATCCTTAAACAATCCTGCATAATTATATTTTAAACCTCCAGCAGGTACAAGACATCTTATGTTGAGACATCATATGTAACATCTTGTGAACACTCTATGTTTTACCAGAATTGCTGCCAACACTTAGAACCAACAAAAACAAAAGTAAATGATACAATAATGGTGTCCATAGAGATTGGTGATTTTAAAAATCGGTCAACAATTTTTAAAATCTTAAGTAGAGAAGGGTTGTATATTTGTTGTAATGTGTGAAAGTAAATAACATAAACAAAATTGAAAAAATTAAAATAGGAGATTTCAATGTTAATATTAAGAAAACTTGCTAGTGGTAGATTTCATCATTACGTAATTGTTATGCACATGTATAGGTGAGTAATATGATCCTTTACTCGGTTATTAACATTAACACTTATTGCTCTCATTCGTATCTCCTTTTGGTCTCAATGCCATGAGATCAGTGCATTACCCAATAGCCGATATATCGATTTATTAACTAACACATATCATTACGCACCTATAGTCTCATCGGCTAGACTACATATAACTTTATTTGAGGGACTTATATTTCCAAGGCTAATTAAACTCTCGCCTAAAGGACTTCGGGTTTCTTCGAGCGGGATCAGACATATAAATCAAGTTTAAAAGGCGCGACTGAGGTCTATCCTAAGAGACGTAGTCACAATTCTTATTTGAGGGCTTGATAGAAGTCCCACTCGAGAGGTCCAACGCATCGTGTGATGGACTTATAGTCTCACCAGCCATGCTAAATATAATTTCGCCTGAAGGACTTAGATTACCAAGGATAATTAAAATCTCACATGATAGACTCAAGGTTTCCTTGGGCGAGATCAGACCTAGAAATCACGCCAAAGAGGCCCGACTGAAGTCTTTCTTAAGAGACTTAGTCACAAGTCTTGTCTGAAGGCTTTATAGAAGTCCCGCCCGAGAAGTATTTCTGGAACCTATCTGGAGTATTTCCGAATGTTTCTTTGTCTCTCTGATTTATTCCCAAATGAGCTTTGTTTTATGATGTATTTCTAGAACCTATCCGAGGTATTTCAGGATGTTCCTTTGTCCCTCAAATGTATTCCCATATGAGTATTGAGTTCTGATGTATTTCCAGAACCTATCTGAGGTATTTTTAAAAACGATTCTTTCATTCTTATGTATTTCAAAAAGTTATATCTTTTGTTCTCCGATGCATTTCAGAATATGTCTTTCTATTCTAATGTATTTCCAGAATTTGTTTCTTTTGTAAATGATGCATTTCTGGACATGTTCCTCGTCATCGTAAGTTATTTCCAAACGCTATTTTTGTTTCTCCCTGACGTATTTCCGGATGAGTATTGTTATTTGACGTATTTCTAGAACATCATTTGCTTTTCTATTTGGTGTATTTCCAAGACTAATTTCGATGTATTTTATGATATATCCCTATATTATGATGTATTTCCATAATTTATTTCTTTTGTCTCCGATGTATTTCTAGATGTTCCTTTTGATCTGATGTATTTCCGTAATTGTTCCCTCTTATCTAATGTATTTCCATAATTGTTCCCTATAATCCGATGTATTTTCGGATATTTCTTTGTCTCTCTAATGTATTTTCGGATGTTTCTTTATCTCTCTGATGTATTCCTAGATGAGTGTTGTGTTTTGATGTATTACCAGAACTTGTTTTCTTTTTATCCGATGTATTTTCATATGTTTCTTGTCATTCTGATGTATTTCCAAAACATGTCTCCTTTTTCCAATGTACTTTCGAATATGTCTAACGTTCTAACTTGTTTCCATAATATAGATTTGTTTTTCCTAGTGAGTCGTTTTCACTTTTGTAACGGTGTATTCGTCACCATTGGAAATATTAACTAGATCCAAGGTAAATCATACAAAGTCGAGTCGCCACCGCACTTCTATTTATCCAAAGGAATGGTTAGAAAGCGAACAAAAACCTATAAAGTTTTACAAACAAAACTAGTAAAAGGGGGTCAGAGATCTGGGTAAGGGGGTTAGTTATGTCATGGGAAGGTGTTAGGCACCCACAACATCCTAGGTACTCCTAGGGAGCCCTTTTCACAACTTGTTGTATAGGTTATTGTTTATGAAAGTATTTTTTGTGCAAACATGATTGAAGAGATGAAAGAAGAATGTACAAGTTTATTTACATTTTTGTGTTTGGATGGATGAACCCATTGCCTACGTACCTTCTCATGAAAGATAAGGATCAAAACCCCGTAGTTCGGGTAAAAATTTTCAAAAAAATATGTGGATTGATTTTAAAACAAAAGCCTTAAGGTCTTTCATTATCAAAGGGAGAAAACTCGACCTGAACAACCACAAGTCCACCATGTGAGGATGGCTTCGACATGCTAGTGAGGGATTATGCCCTATAATAAGCATGGAAGACTTATTGTCCATCACTAAGGACAAAGGTGATATTTACATCAACCACTAAGATAATTCAGATCTATGGCTAATGCATGAAAATTTGATTAAGAAGTGGACATGGGCCACAAAAGCAATTGAGTGGGTTGAATGAACCAATTAGAAGTATTCACAAAGATAGTCAAAGTTGACTTAAAAGTTCAATTCAAAATGATTATTAAGAAAAGAAAGTTTGAAAATCAAAGGCATAAGGCCTAGGTTTCTAATGTTGAAAACAAGTTAAATGTTTACACAAAAGTTTTTCGGGTTTGGGTTAAGGGTGAAAATATGGATCAAGGTTAAGCATGCAAGAGATGGGAGATGAAGGATAAAGCCACAATAGGAGTTGCTTCCGCAAGATCATAGAGATGATCCAAGTAAGTTCCTTTGGAATAAGGCAACACAAGGTAAAAGCAATAAGCAAGTTCATAAGAGAAGAACAAAAGCTGGAAACAGAATGCCAATTAATGGACTTATATCCAACTCCAAGAATAAATAGGAAATAGAAAGCCAATAGATGGACTTACATCTAACTCCACAAAACAAATAGGAAACAGAAAGCCAATAGATGGACTTACATCTAACTCCTAAAACAAGCAAGCAAATAAGATGCATGATAACAAACACATGAAAGGTTCATAAATAAGCAAACAATCAATCAAACATCACACTCTATATACAAACAAGAGGCTCAGACAAATGGTTGGGCTTTAGTCAAGAGGGGTCATATCAACCTCGACAAACAAGCCAAAACTATAAGGGTATGCTGAAGCTCTTAACCACTAACATTGAGAGTTAGGGTGAAGCTGATGAAATGGAGAAATGAGGATGTGACCTCATGCTCTTAACCCTGGCCTGGGTGAGCTTATGACAAAGAAAGTGTGGGGATCCAGAATGAGGGATCCTATTCCACTTGACAGACTCTAACAAGATCTTGGGTGTTTATTCAAGAGCATCAGCACGTAGTGCGAGCATGATGAACGACTCAACGATTAACAGGGGATTGATTGCTAATCCCTTCTATCTGTCAATTGCCTCTTCACTCAGGAGGACTTAACAAGTAACATGCCTCAACAAGGAGGTCTTTAGCACAAATGTAAACAATCACAAACATGGCCTCATAAGGAGGACTTCAGCCAAATGCTTGCCAAAAAGGTGACAGGACTTCCAGACTACATGGAGTAAGAGGGCTAAGCTACCTCAGTGGTGTATCAACCACACTCCAAAGAAAAGGCTAAGCAAGAGCTAGCTAGCAACTAATGTACCAGTACAAAAGCTTAAATAGTTAATATTGTATTCAGAGAACCAAACAGACAACAGTGTAACCAAGCAACAGTTATACACAATGCAAGTCTCAAATGCAAGCACTCAAGTGAGTTCATCACATTAATGGACCTACAACACAACAAGAGTTAGTGATCAAAGCAAATGGCATCTCAAATAATGAGGCCACACCAACCATTAGTGCTAAATACCTGAAACACAAACACAACTGGTGAGTACAAACCACTAGTACAAAGACTAGGGTCAAAAGCAAGTCAAATGACCAAAACAGCTGTCAATATTTCACATGAAGCATCATCAATCAAACAAGAAAGAGGTCTCAAGAGGACCAAAGCCAAATCAAAAGGCAAAGCCATCAAATGAACAAGATAAGGCAAAGGCAAACAATGTGATCAAAATTGGACATCAAACATAGAAAATCCACATTAAAACAGAAATGTATCCAATGATCATGAAATTTTTTATGTGAACACAACATGTTAAAACAAGCATCATACCAAAAATTAAGTCCAGAAGAGTTCAATTGGTGTATGAATGAAAATGCACAAGTATAAGGTCAAGAATGTGACACCAAATGTTACAACATATGTCCATGTGTCCAAAACAGTGGTATTAAATGGTAAAAATGCCAAACAAAATCCAAAACATCATGTCACATGCTATGAATAAGCATGTCAAATTTCAAGGCAATTGGACAAACTATAAGCATTTCACAAATCAATTAGCACAACATGTCATTTTGGCATCATGTTCAAATAAGCAAGCACATTTAAAAATCCAGCAATACAAAAATCAGGAAATAAATGCTAAAAAAACTAGACATTAAAATAAACATGGGAAAAAATTGGATTAATTTGGACATGTATACTATTTTTTATGATTTTTGCAAGTTGATGAACAAAAAGGAAATAATGAAAATCATGTAAAAAATGAAATGTGAATGAAATTCAGAAAAAATGCAATAGGCAAGTATTGAACTCAGGTTAGGCCAGTCAAAGGCGCTCAGCATGAAAATCCATTAAAAAATCAAAAACATCACACGCAGGGAATCAAACCAAAGTTCATGTGGTTAAAAGGGCGCTCAACAATAAAAATCCAAAAATAACAAGCGTCAGGTATCGAACTGAGGTCTTGAAGGTCAAATGCGCGTGGCAATTGAAATGCAGCGTTTCACATGGAAATGGGAATCAAATGGAAAATAAAACCTCTCGCGCCAGGATTCGAACCGAGGTCTTGAACGTTAACACGCGCTAATGAAGCAAAACGCTGCGTTTTGGAAACATGGAACCCTAGCCAATGTTCAGACGGCGGTGGACGGTGGTTTCCACCGTCTTCCCCGATGAAACCGGCGGCGCTCATGAACAAAAATCTCCAGAAATGGACAAACTATATAGCGTTGGAAAGGTCTTGCAACGAGGAATTCAAATATCCTATGCATTAAGCCTAAAAACGCATGGACTAACCGGATCGAGCGAAAACATTTTGAGCATACAAACTTCAAATCAACATGTCTCATTCATTATCCAGCCAAATTCAAAACTATTTATATCAGAATCACCAGCAAAACAAGCTCTACCTAATCATGGCAAGAAAACGAAGAAAAGAGATAATCGAATTCCAACCTGTTTTAAGAGAAGTGCGTTGATCTCGTGTATTCAAGGCCTCACCACTTCCAGATCTTCTCCCTCAACCTTGTTATGAAGTTTGATGCACGAATTGACACTTGAATCCACCTGAATGAAGCTCAATTTTCAAGATCCATCTTCATGTTCAAGCTTTGTGTATGCACGATTCTTGACCAAATTCTTCAATCCAATCCTTGATTCCTACTCAATAATGCTCAATGAACCAGATTATGCAAGAAAATTGATGAGTTATGTGAAGAAATTTCAAGTTTGAAGTGAGAGAATTTTTGGAGGGAAAATCAATTCTAGATCTAGAATGTGTTGTTATTCTCCTGATTTGTGATTAGCATTTGGCTTTTATATCATCCACTAATCATGCTGAAAATGAGATTAAGCTTTGGTTAATGGAAAATTAAGGAAATATGAGGTGCAATGCAAAATTGGCAAATACACCCATGCATCGCAAATGAGCACGTGAACAGTGCCCATGCAAGGTTCAAAATCATTTAAAATCAGCTCATGAACATGATAGGATTGGTATTTGGCTCATGTGATTCACCAAATTCAAATTATGCATTTTCCCTCCAAAATGTACTTGTGTGAACATATGGTCATGTAAGCTTCTTTCATGCAAGGCAATGATGGATTTGGAATCTCTTGGTCACAAGGAGCATTTTGCAAAAAGAGTGGTTCAATTTGGAGTTTTTGGATCAAAAGTTATGGCACTTTGAAGTTCCAAGCATACTTTGCAATCATTTGTTCATAACTCCTCAATCATTTATCAGATGGACATGATCTAGGACTTTTTGAAAAGGGGAGAGAAAGATCTTCAACTTTTATGTTGACCAAAAATTCATTTGAAGCTTCGTTGATGTTGGAAAGTTAAGTTGAATGTGGACCAAAAACTTGCCATTTTTGGAAACTTGAAATTACAGGTCACTTTCCATTTTGGGAAACTTTTGATTTGACTTCAAAATCTTCAAGATAGATGTTTGACATGATGAATAGGCCTTGTTTGACCATGAATGGGATGTCTTAAATCATTTCCCATACCTCAAAGCCTTCAATTGACTGCACATTTGGTAATTTGGTCTTCAGATGACCTTGGCATGCACTGATGAATTTGAGCTTCAACCACTTGGGGAATTTGCTCCAAAATGAACCTCTAGCTCATATAAGCTCAATATAATGATTTTGTGATCCTCTTCTCAAGAAAATACCATCAGCTCTTGTACAAAGGAATTCCTTGAATTGCCTGACTTGATGACTGCTTAAACTGCAAAACAAATGTTAGATGACATATTTTTGGTGCTTTTGGTTAGTGATTAAAACAAGAAAAGCGATGATATACAATGCAAACATGCCTGATGATCTCAAACCACTCACAAGGAGATCTCCACCCAAAGGAAAGGAAGGCAAGATGCTCAAAGATCCTTGAGGCTATGCAATGCTATGATATGATGCCATGAGGGATCTTAGGGACAAAATTGGGGTCTTACAACTTTACCTTATTTAACCCCCAACAGACCTTATTTACCAGTTATCTCAATAATTCCCAAAGAGGCTAATTCGCATGTTCATATCCCCAACAAGACATAAAATCTCATCTCGTTTCATTTCATTCCTTCAAGGAACAAAATTTGGATCTTTAATATTTAACTATCTTCTACCACGATTATATGAAGATTGATGTCATTCATATCCTTAGGTTTTAGATATTTAAATGGAGACAGTTGTCCCTAAAGATTTTCACTTGTTAGCTGCATCTAATTCATATGCATCATCATCATGTCATGACCATTCTATTTAATCATTAAGCCTTATTTGCATCGTTGGTTTGGCTATGTCATTTTAGAATAAAAATATAAGAGTTTATTTGTTTGATTTCATTTATTTTTTACCAGTGTACATTTGCATTGTTTTACACCATAAGTCATTAGCCCACCTTCATCATATGACCATCACTTTTACTTTTTTTAAAATTCTTCTTAAGTTAAAATCAATCCACTTTTGTCGTCACATATCATTATCACAATCATATCACCATCCTCTAATTATAAAGAAGGAGAAAGTAATGTTAAGTTAGAATCACACCTTTACACATCCATTTTTGAGTAAATTTTATTTTTTAGTTAAGAATAAGTTTCAAAGTAATCATCAATATCACATTCACTTTTCCATACTCATTTGGTTTTGAAAGGAATAAGAGATTGTTATTTTGTCCATAAGGCATTAAAACCAATTTATTTGTATTTTCATTAAAAGTTTTTTTTCAATATTAAGTCACATGTTTACAAGCATTGGTTGGCCTCATCAGCAACTTACATCAGCATCAAGCCATGGATGGAAATCACATGTGAAAATAAATAAAATGAAGAAAGAACAAACTTCAAATTGGGTTCATTGTAAGGTCATGAAAACACGCCATGCCTCTTACATAAAATACATACATCATACATAACATGAGCCTGCAATTGAGAAATAATAAATCAATTGAAAAATTGTTGAATTTTTTTTCAAACTAACCAAATTTTTTTAAAAAAATTCGAAAATAACTAATTTTTTAAAAAAAAACCAAAATAACCAACATTGGTAGAGGATGCGCCAGATGAATTGGCGCACCCCCATACCAATAAGAGTAGGCGCCAAGAGCATTGATGCACATGCATTGGGCCTCACGAGGAGGCGTCAATGCTTGTGGCGCCTACATTGGCCCTCATGAGGAGGCGTCAATGCCTCTGGCGCCTGAGTGCATTTTCATGGTGGGCGTCAATTCATTAGGCGCCTGCATGTGATGTTCATGTGGGCGCCAATCATCTGGCGCCCACGTGGTTTGTCCAATAGATGTTCCGTTTCTATAAATACCACGCCTTGTATACAATTATTTTCACTCAAATTCATCTCCTAATACCATAAGTTGTCTAGTTCAACCATCAATTTCAATTCTCTTTGTTTCAACAACGTCTACATACATTCAAAAACAAAATGCTGATGTAGTATTTTCTGATGTTGCGGCTCCGATATAGGTTCGACTTTGAAACACAGATACGTTTGAACGTCTTAATCGGACGTTGTAGAGTTGGTTAGAGGGAGAAATTGGAGAGGGTGAACGGATTAGAAGAATATAATGGCTTGTGTCCACGTTCAACAAAAACGGAGAAGTGCGTGAATGGGTGGATATTAAGACCGACCAAGACGCTCGTAGGATGATGCATTACATGTTCAAAATTGTTTTGATGGTTGTAATCGGCATGCCCCATCGTGATCCATGGACTCGGCAACACTAAACCAACCTTTAGTTTGATCAAATACCGTAACCACGTGCGTGTTTGCTTTGGCAGCTTCATGTCTGATGAATAACTATCCAGATTGCAACACTGAACTCCATTTTGAGCGTCTGGTTTCAAACAACGCTCCTAGCCTGAAATATGTAGTCTGCACCAAAGCGGTTATTGGTAGGTTACAGATGCCTTTGAAGACATAGTTCATTGATTCCACAAGATTTGTTGTCATGTGGCCCCAATGTTGATCGTTGTTGTTTGCCCTAGTCCACTTCTCCAACGGAATACTATCGATCCACTGTACTGCGTCTTCGTTTGACAATCTTATTTCCTCGCGGTAGTGTTTGAAAGAAGGTTCTGATAATGCGTAACCTGCATTGACAACCTTCTTTCGCAACGTCTTATCTTTGATTTCCCGCATGAAATTCTGAGCAATATGTCTAATACAAAACACATACGTCGAAGGAGGATTTTTCCAGCCATTGTCAATGTTATTATATGCACTGATGATTGAGGGGTGTCTATCAGAGATTAAACACAAGTTAGGCTGAGGTGCAACGTGCAATCGGAGATTTCTTAGGAAAAAACTCCACCCATCAGCAGTCTCCCCTTCAACAAGGGCAAAGGCGATTGGAAAAATATTGTTGTTCCCATCTTGTGCCACTGCCATCAGTAACGTTCCTTTGTATTTTCTATACAACCATGTACCATCAATTTGTATAATTGGTTTACAGAAAGAAGAACCTATGATACACGGTTGATACGCCCAGAATAGACGGTGAAATATTCTATTTCCAACAGCACACGTACCATCTGGTGTATATGCGGGCAATGTTTCCATCTTGACAATTGTCCCGGGAGCATAGTGTTTTAGAGCACACGTACCATCTGGTGTATATCCGGGCAATTTATCTAAACATTTAATAAAGCTGTCAAGACTTAGATAAATTAACACACCATCACCAGATTAAAACCTTCAATCTCAAGACAACATTAAACCTTTAATTTCACAACAACATAAAACCTTCAATCTCAAGACAACATTAAACCTTTAATTTCACAACAACATAAAACCTTCAATCTCAATCACAATCACAACAGCAACATAAAACCTTCAATCTCAATAACAAAACAATATTAAACCTTTTACTTATCTAAATAAAAATAACAATATAAAACTTTCAATCTTAATAATAACAACAACAAAAAGTTATTACTTATCTCAACAAAAACAACAACATAAGATATTCAATCTCAATCACAACAATAACAACAAAAATAATAACAAAAAAGAAATCCAACCTCAATAACAACAACATTAAACCTTTTACATATCTTAAAAACAAGATAAAACATTCAATCTCAATCTCAAAATAACAACATAAAAACTTCAATCTTCATCTCAAAACTACAACAACATTAAACCTTTAGCATTTACGGTCTCAACAAAAACAACATTGAACATATTTCAACAACAACAACAACATTACTGTTAGATGCATGGTGGAGATATTTTACGTAACGAAAATATGATGAAGAAGTCAAAGAAAAGAGATTCATTTGAGTTTCGTCTTTCCATTTTGTGATTATATTTCAAGTTTTCTTCGATTTTCCTTCCTCATTTCCTATCTTCGTACGAGTTGGAGAATATGTGATAGAGGTCTAAACATCGTATGTGGAAAAAAAAGGCGTTCTTAAGTTTGGTTAAGTGAATAAATAATATTTTTTATTTCAGTTTAGGGCTTTGTTTGTTAATAGAGATAGTGTTTAGAGAATATGATGAATTTCGCTAGGGCTCAATGGTATTCGTTAACGGAAAATGAAGAAACACGTTATAGCTTTACTTTGAAGAAGAAAAAAATAACAGCTTTTCCCCTCGGTTGGAACCTTCAAACCGAGGGAATATCCTATTTATTTTAATTTCAAATAAAATGAAAGAAAAGTTAGACGTCATTTTATTTAATTGATCCACTATTTATCTTGGTTGAACCTCCCAACTAAAGGGAAATCTTATTTATTTTAAATTTAAAAATAATTTTAAAAAAAAACAAGGTGTTAGTTTTTTATTAATAAAAAAAAGATATTTTTTCCATTAATAATAAAACAATGAATGCTACCTTTTCTCTTGGTTGATAATTTCAATAGAGGAAAATTTGATTTCTATTTTTATTTTTTAAAAAAAGAAATGCACTACTTTAATAAGAAATAAGACACAAATTTGTTGGCATTGTGAGTCAAACCCACGACCACCGCAACATTTCCCTCGGTTGGTAGCTCCAATCAAGTGGAATCTTTTTTATTTTCAATAAAAAAAATAATTCAAAGGAGGGTGTCAAATTTTATAAGCTTCACTCGGTCTTTTGTACAAACGTGGTGAAAACTTTATCACTAGGAGAGATTTTTATAATTATACTACAAGACAATTGAAATCCATATAAAGATAAGATGTTACATAAAATACATTAGGGACTGACCGTTGACTGATACATCGCACATACACAAACCCATAGTTCTAACTAATTTAGAACTAATTTTATTTAGAATACATGGATGACACTGAATATACATAATATATGATTTTTCACATCATATTTATTTTCATATATCACTTTAGAATAAGTCCAAACATGAGATTTCAATCAATGTGCAAATATGCTAGATGACACAAGGATGACCACGAGACTGGCTAACATTAGGTACCCAAGCAACAGCCTTGTTGCCAATAAAATGGCAAACAGATACATTTCCTGGCTTAACATTGAGAACTTCATTTAACACTTTAGGATTCATACCTCTAGTGTCATGGTGGCAAATTGTCAGTGCTTTTGATATAGTTCCATCAGAGGCCATCAATGGGACCATGTAAGTTGTTGTGGCATTAACTACATGACAATAAAATACAACTTCTTCAAAATTCAATCTATGACACATCACTGCTTTGTCTCCAATTTTATTTACTTCCTGAACTACATATTTGTCTTGACTTTGAGAAAAGGAACTTGACATCACTTTGATATTCTTTCCAAGCTTTGAAATGGCAAAATCCATCATTGATTCTAGTGATAGGACGCAATGTTTGTGTTCTCCTATTGCTGATGGAGTTCCACAATAGCTGTTAAGAACGTGAGCTTCTTTTTCATCTAATGTCTGGGTTTCAAAAGGTTGATTTGATTTTTTAGTTTCTTTTTTACCCTGTTCACTTAATCCAAAAGGTTGATTTTCTTCCAATAGGTGTTTTCAGTTTCTATTTCAGTTTCTTTTTTATGCCACCACGCAGTCGTTCCAAAAGGTTGATTTGTTCTAGTAGTTTCTATTTTGGTTACTTTGTCACTCCTAATGGCTGGTCTATCCGTTTCTTTTTTATTCCACCACACAAACGTTCCAAAAGGTTGATTTGTTGTAGTAGTTTCTATTTTGGTTGTTTTGTCGCTTCTAATGGTTGGTCTTTCAATTTCTTTTTTATACCACCACACAAACGTTCCAAAAGGTTGATTTGCTCTAGTAGTTTCTATTTTGGTTAATTTGTCACTCCTAATGGTTGGTCTATCAAATTCTTTTTTATTCCACCACACAAATGTTCCAAAAGGTTGATTTGTTGCAGTAGTTTCTATTTTGGTTGCTTTGTCGCTCCTAGTGGTTGGTCTTCCAGTTTCTTTTTTATACCACCACACAAACGTTCCAAAAGGTTGATTTGTTTTAGTAGTTTCTTTTTCAGGTGTTTGTCCAAGTCCTTTGAGAGTCTTAAAAGTATGGCTTGCTCTTTTGACGGGTGCATGTGTTGTTGATTTTGATGATTGAATATCTGAATGTTTTTGGATACCTAAGTTCATTGTTTTTCCAGGATATAGGTGATGTTCAAAAAAGATAGTCCAATATTGCTTCTCTTCTTGACTTTTGATAGGAATACTTGTTCCTTTATCTACAACATCGAATGTTAAACTAAATACATAATCATGAATAGTCTCTTTAGACATTAATATGAATCAAATAAAACAAAATGATATATAAAAATGCATGTTGATGTAAAATATATAATTAACGAAAGATATAAATATGTAAATGATTCCTGCAAATATTAAGAATTTTTATTTGTAAAAATAATTATTTTATTTTTATTCGTAAAAATAATTATTTTATTTTTATTCATTGTAAATATACACCTTTTTTACTTTTCTTCCTTTTGGTTTTGTTTTAGTCATTGAATTTTTATTTGTATAGAAATTAATATATGTAATAGGTAAAATATTTGATTTTAATCTTTTAAAATAAGTACTAAAATAAATATTATAAATACTAAATTTAAAATGAGTTTAGGACTAAAACAAAAATAATAAAGACTAAAAACAAAATTTATATTTATAATGACTTAAATACATATTACATGAACTACCAAAATGTGATGCATTTTGTGAAGAATATATTTTTTTTAAAATCTCTCGAGTATGAGGGAATCATAATATATGATAAATTGTTCTCTCAAAAGATCTCTGATCATGATGAAAGAAATCTCTGGATTTAAATTAAAAAATTCTGATCAAGATGAAAGAAATCTTATAATCTCATCAATTTAATCTCGAGTTTTAATTTTAAGAGTTAGAAATAGACCTTACAAATAATTAAAATCATATTTATAGTTTAATGAAATATTTCACTTACGCAACTTTAAACAAGATTTCACCCTAAAAGATTATTGTTTTTTAAGGCAGATATAATGCACTGTTGATCCATAATAAAAGAAATTGTATATTCAAGATTAGTTTTCTCTTTTCACTTAATTTTTGTATTTGACCATGACTATTTATTCAAGTATTTTAAAAGTAATTATGTTGAACTAAATTAAATTTATTAGCTTTTATTTATATTTTGAACCATCAATTATCATTTATTAATATTTGAGATCAAAGTAGCACACACTTAAAAATTATATTTAATTTATCAATAATGTTAAAAAAAATTCTAAAAACAAGCATTTAATTATTGGGGTAAAAAGTAGTGTTTTAGATATTTCTTATTTAATTTAGAAATAGATTGTAAAAGTTATTAAATATACTATAATTTAAAGATAATGTTATATATATATATATATATATATATATATATATATATATATATATATATATATATATATATATATATATATATATATATATATATATATATATATATATATATATATATATATATATATATATATATATATATATATATATATATATATATATATATATATATATATATATATATATATATATATATATATATATATAATATATATATATATATATATATATATATATATATATATATATATATATATATATATATATATATATATATATATATATATATATATATATATATATATATATATATATATATACTAAATGTAAGAAAAGAGTCGTACACGGAAGGAGGTAATATTAGATAATATTAACTTAAATATATACTATAACTTAAATATATCCCTTAAAACACATTTTAAAGACCCAAAATAGAAATACATAATATTAAAATTCATAAAAATATCTTTTCGAAACAACATTTTGACTTTAAATTTTTAAATAGAAGAGTACACAAAAATTAACAAGATCTTATTTATATTTTACTAACCTGTCAATAAGAGATCCAAAAGTGTCTTTGGTATAGGAGTGTTTGGCCAAACAGATTTCCAATATTCTTCTCCTGATTTAGATGCATGAATTCCTAGGAAAGTCAACTGCAAATATATTTAAGTTAGAATATCATTATCATAAAATACAAAAGAATATTAAAAAAATTAAATAAGTTTAAAAAAATTAAATAAGTGATCTTTTAAAATAAATAAAAGAACTCAACATCAATTCATTTTAAAGTGTAAAAAAAATAATATTAATTATATTTATAATAAGAAACATTGAGTTGTTTTTCCATTAAATTGTAGTCCCCTTTACCGGACTGTTCTAGAGAGTAATAAAAACAATTAATAAATAAATCGATAGTTTTGTTTATAATCAAATTTATTGTATAAAGGATTTTATGGTTATTTCAATAAACAAAAATCTTAAAATTTATTCCAAATTCTATATTGAAAGAATACTAATTTTCAAATCACATCAAATATTGATAGAAAATTGAGACAACTAATTATAAGCGATCTAGTATAACAGAAAATAACTTACGAAAAAGAGAGCTAAAACAGATAGATTTTTAAACTCCATTAAGCTGTGCAAGGATACAAACTTAGTGAGTGTGTGAGAATGAACGACATGCTACTGTAATATATATATAATAAATTTAATGAATATGTTGTTGTTTTGGAGTCCAATTGATAAGACAATTTATTAAATTCACAATAAATATCGGAGACCACTAGGTTTTCTTTGAATAACTAAATTGACAATAAATATTGGTGAACACTAGGTTTTCTTTGATACTTTGTGGATAAGTTACTAGCTATGGTAAAATTACAAAAGATATATTGGTGACCACTAGGTTCTCTTTGAATTACTAAATTGGAGGATAATATTATTTTTTAGAATTATATGTTTGACATACTTATCTGACTACAAGTAATTAACATTTTTTTTTTGTGCTAGATGGAGTATTAATAATCACTACAAACTAATTTAAATTTTTACAAAAATATATATTTTCGTTTCTATTTATATGTCACATTTATAGAAAAATTTGTTCTTATTTATAATTCGTTTTAAGGTTTAACCAAATGAAATATTTAATAAATAATGTATTGTAGAGAGATTTGTCAAGTATATCATTAATTATTTTAATGAAATCAAATAAAAATATTGTTGGTAAAAAGATAAATGTTGATACTAAAAGTAACATAATATATTGATTATTATATTGATATATTTAAAAAGTAAAATAATACATGTACTATAAAAAGTATAATGTTAACTTGTATATTAAGGACATAATTCAATAAACAAATTGAAAAATTTGTTTTAAAATTTGTGCATTGATATTAAGGACATATTAAGGATATAATTAATTTTTTATTATTTATTTAACATAAATTTTTATTTATAAATGTCTTAACAAGTGCCTTCTGAACAAATGTTAATATTATTTATAAAAATATAAAGATATTTTATATACATTATCACTTCATACAACAATTTATTACTTAATTAAATAAATTTTGTTAAAAATAAACATATATGTTATTTATATTTAATAAATCCAAAACGTAGAGAAAAAGTATTATTTTGTCTAATTGCTTAGTTGTCATTATATTATTTTGCATGAATATTTGATTTTTTTTTAAGGAAGATAAAAAAAAAACTTGTCCCATTTTTCAATAATGTTACAATCCATCTAAAATAGGGTAAGGCAACCATCTTAAATAGGTGGGTTATCTTAAATAGGTGGGTTGAAACTTCCACCCTACCTCTCCAAAGTTAATAAGATGACTTTCAAATAACAGAGTAAAAAAAAAATATTATTTAATTCATTAATCTTAATATTTTTAATATAATTATAATTATAATTTTACAGATTAATTCTAATAATGTTCTATAAAAATTATATTTGTATTCAACTCGTTAATCTCGATATGGTTTTTAGTAGTTTCTTTTGTGATTTTATTTGGTCTTTCTTTATTTCTAAGTGTTTGGTTATCCGAGTCAAACCTTTTTTATTAGACTACTTTTGATTGGTTTTACGTTGTTATTAACCCATTTTAGAGGAAGAATGTATTTCACATTAAGATTACAAAGAAATGAAACTTGATTGATTCTTTCAATCTCTTCTCTCTATGTTTCTTCCTCGAGCATCATTTGGTAGGCTCAGTCTCTTCTCGCTCCTTTCCACTTGTGTGTGATTCCTGGTTTAGGTGTTTTATGCGTCTCATTTGCTCCTTTTGGTGACTGTGTTGTTTCTTATTTATCTCCCCCATTTTTCTGCTTCTCCGTTCTCACGTGTGCGTCTCTCTGTTGTTTGGATCCCTTTTTGCTTTGCTTGTTACCCCTGGCGTGTGTTCTTGGTGTTTCTTGTTTCTTGATTCATGTGTATATCAGTTTTTCTGGTGGTTTTGCTGCTTCTGTTGTGTGTGATTTGATTTCGCTTCCATGGAACATATCGGAACAAGCACATATCCTTTTTGACAATTGGTCTCTATGAAAAACAATGGTCAAAATCATACTATTTCCCATAACTTAATCACTGCAAGACAAGAAAATGAAATCCAATTCAACAAAATCAACCTCAATCCCACCACTATGCATCATCCCAACAAGGATAAAAGGAAATCTAACAAGCAATCTGATTGTCCAACCCTTGGTTTCCTCATCTATGAAGAAGAAGAAATCCAAGAAAGTTTGGAGCCTTCTATTAGTAATATTGGAAAAATTGTCACAGAAAATCCTATTCATAAAAGATCTCTATAAACAACCCTAGTTGGTATCTGGTGCAACCCTAAGAATCTCCTAGTCCAAGAGGTTGAATATGACATATTTAAGTTTGTTATGTGTTGGTTCTAAGTGTTGGCGGCAATTTTGGTAAAACAAAGAGTGTTCACAAGATGTTGCATGTGATGTCTTAACTTAAGATATATGTGTACCTGCTGGAGTTTAAATGGAAAACATAATTATGCAGGATTATTTCAGGATGTCATACACAATGTCATGGCATCTGATATTATGCACCTGCTGGAAATTATAAGAGGAATTATGCAATTATGCAGGATTGTTCCAGGATGTCAGACCCGATGTCATGACATCCTGTACACAGAACATTCAGGGAGAATGTTATGTGTTTTGTGATTGCGCATTTAATGGCAATCTATGTATGATTGAAGATCTGATTTGCAGGCGCATTCAATCATTGATTACAACCTGATTTACTTATTTTCCAAAGAGATCTAACCAGTTGTTATGAGAAGATTTAATTGGAAAATAGTTTTAGGATTTTCAAGATGTCCAAGCCCAGCTGAAAGCTTCTATAAAAAGGGACTTGAAAACATGATTGAACACACAACTAATACTGAGTGAAATATTGAGAGAGAGTTAGGGTTTGTGTCTTGTTTAGTCATGAGACTTGTAAGCCATTCAATTCATCCATAGATGATTGAATTGGTCTGATTTGTGGGTTGTAATTTGTCACTCTAAGCTTGTAAGCAAGAGTGTGTGTCTACTTGATCAAAGCTATTAAGCAAGATCAAGTGTGTGTCTACTTGATCAAAGCTGTTATGCAAGATCAAGTGTGTGTCTACTTGATTGAAACTGTGAAGTAAAATCAAGTGTGTGTTATTGAAAAGTGTTATCTTTTCACCAGGAATTGTTGTTTAAAATCACAGGTGTGATTGAAGGGGAGTGAGTGGGTTCTCATATCTAAGAGTGCTTAGGTACAAATTGCACGAGTAGAGATTAGGTGAGAAAGACTGTAACTTGTTGAAGTGTAGGAGAGTCTTTGAACTGATTCTATTTAGTGGATTTCCTTCCTGGCTTGGTAGCCCCCAGACGTAGGTGAGTTGCACCGAACTGGGTTTACAATTGCTTGTGTCTTTTGCATTACCATTCTTTATCTTTATCCTGCTTGTTTTACTCAGATATTAGTGTCGTGACATTACCTTCGAAATCTCATATCTGATACCAGAATTTCAATTGGTATCAGAGCAGGCATCCTGCTCTGGTTCTGGGTGATATCTAGGGACAATACTTTCTGGTACTATGGAGAGAGATGGAGGATCTGTTCACAGGCCACCAATTTTGGATGGATCTAACTATGACTATTGGAAACCTAGAATTATATCTTTCCTAAAATCTCTTGATAACAAGGCTTGGAAGGTTGTGTTAACAGGCTGGGTACATCCTGTAATTACTAAAGGAGAAGCCACAACTGATAAGAAACCTGAAGAACTATGGTCCAAGGAGGAGGATGATCTAGCCCTTGGAAATTCTAAAGCATTGAATGCAATATTCAATGGAGTAGACAAGAATATTTTCAGGTTGGTAAACAACTGTGAAGTGGCTAAAGATGCTTGGGACATTCTCAAGACCACTCATGAAGGCACCTCTAGAGTAAAGATGTCTAGACTACAACTACTCACCTCCAAGTTTGAAAATTTAAGGATGAAAGAAGATGAAAATATTCATGAATTTCATATGAGTATCCTTGAAATTGCTAATGCCTCAGGAGCCCTGGGAGAGAAGATGTCAGATGAAAAATTGGTAAGAAAAATACTCAGGTCACTCCCTAAGAGATTTGATATGAAGGTGACTGTCATAGAAGACTCTCAAGACATCTCCAACATGAGAGTTGATGAGCTAATTGGTTCCCTCCAAACATTTGAGATGGGATTGAATGATGGTTCTGAAAAGAAAACCAAAAGCATGACCTTCATGTCAAACACAAAAGAGGAAAATAGTCAGGATGTTGATGAAGATTTGGACAATGAAGTAGCAATGCTGGTGTAACACCCCAAAATTTGCCCTCCTCATTCATGCATTCATTTCATATTGCATTTCATCATGTCAATCAGAATTAGATCTGGAAAAAAAAAATTTACAAAAAAAAAAAATAAATAAAAATAATAATAAAAAAATAAATAAAATATAATAAAAAATTTTGGACTTGGGTCTCTCTCATTTGAGCCCACAAAACCATGAAATTCAGTCTATAAATACCAAGGCTTCACTTGAGAAAAGGGGAGAGAAGCAAAATCACTCTAAGGTTTCCTTGGAACAAAACCCTGAGAAAAAAGATAGTGAGAGAAGAACCCTGGAAAAAAGGAAGAGAAGCAAAATACTCTGAGGTTTCCTTGGAACAAAACTCTGGACAAAACCTGAAGAGAAACCTGACAGAGAACTCAGAGCAGCCTCCAAACCCTGAAGGGCCGCACGGGTGCAACTCAATTTCAATCAAGCTCTCCAATCAGCTTGGAAGGATCTCAGGGTTTCCCATTCCTCTAATTGTTGTTACTTCAGATCTTTATCCGCGTGGTACTTTTACATTTTTCCCGCATTTTACTGCTTTCCTAGCTGGAAGACCTCGATAGGAGGCATTTGTTTTCTTTTGTTTATTTACTTCTGAGCCCCTTGTTGGCACATTTACTTTATACATGTTTGTTTTGTAGGTGTTCGTATCCCTGCAGGTAGCGCGGTTCCTTCATCAAGGACTGCCTTTTTGCCCTTGAGCATCCCAAACCCTAAAACCCAAAGCAACACGTTAACTCCTTCTACTACAGGCGAGTAAGTCTCCGAAGGTCGAGCATCCGGTAGATTGCGTAGTGACGTCGTTCGTCCAAAACCCAATCCATAACCCCATAGTTAGCCGAACTACGGCTTGCTCTGATTCTCATTCCAGATGAGATACGTAGGCATAAGACGCGATGTCTTAGCGAGCACACATCCCCCAACCCATAGGTCAGCCGAGCTACGAAGACTCTGATTCTCATATTCAGATGAGATACGTATGCAGTGGATGCAACATCCGCGCGAGTCATTTTCATTTAACCCTTTTCTTTTTTTGGCAAATAGCACAAGATAAACCCACACCCTTTAGACGAAAACTACAAAAGTGGATCCCGTAGAGTACTACGGATGCGTAGGGGTGCTAATACCTTCCCTTCGCATAACCGACTCCCGAACCCAAGATTTGGTTGCGAGACCCCGTCTTGTCCTTTCCTTTTTCAGGTTTACTTCGAGCGTTTCCTTTCCCTCCTTTGGGATGAATAACGCACGGTGGCGACTCTTCTGTCATTTTCTTTCGCCGAGAACTCAGTCGAGGCCTCTCCTCCGAGACGTGATTATGTTAGCTCTGGTGGGCGCATTCTCGCTGATCAATCCGAGGACCCCGAGACTGGGAACTTGCTTTAGGATGTCCTGTTGAGGGGAGTCAGTGGAGGTCTTTTATCCCGTAATAATGCCAAACCTTCAGTGGTAAACGTATTATTCGCGACTGAAGGGATGAAGTTGACGAACTTCTGTTCTTAGAACCTACTAGTGAGGGGTGGGCTAAATTCAGGAAACCTTAACCTCCAACCAACCCGGTTTTCTGGAGCAGAGTTTTGGTCTTGTATTATATTCCTCAGTGAATTTCTCTCCAGGAAGTGCAACCTGACAGATGTTCAAGCAGATCCATCAATTCTGATTGACATGCCTTTGCATTGCATAACATCATCTGCATATTTGCATCCAACATCTCATGCTTATTCATTTGCAAGGTATTCCCTTTCAAAACGGGGGTGCCTTAAAACTGAACAAGCAGTGCATCGCATACCATGCATATTAACCTTTGTCTGTTTTGCAGGTGTCACCGCAGTGTCTAATGTTTGTTCCCTGTATCAGGCAGTTATTGGTCCCAAGCGAGTTCACAGATACCCGACAAAGGAAAACCGTCCACGACTAGCGATGAACCAAGTACAGAAAGAGCTGGCTGATATGCGTGAAAGGATGGATCAGTTCATGACATTGATGACTGGTATGGCAGCAGGTCAAGAAAAGCTGAGGGAATTGGTTGGGCAACCGAGGCCTGAGGTGGAGATACTAAATGCTGAGGGGAACCCTGGTAACCCTGGGAACGCCGATAACCCTGTGAACACTGGTAACGCGGGTAACGCAAATGCTGATGGAAACCCGGGTAATGTTGGCAACACAGGGAATGTTGGAAATGGTATTGGCGGAAGGTACAATGTGAATCAAGGAATTCGGATTAACGGGCACCCCGTTACTGAAGATTATCAGTATGATCAATTTTCTTTGCACGACGAGGCCCTCGAGACCACTCGCCGTATGGATGAGCTTGCTGAGAAGCTCAAATCTTTGGAGTCTCAAAATTCCTTAGGCTTTGATGTCACAAATCTTGGTCTGGTTCAGGGATTAAGGATTCCTCACAAGTTCAAACCCCCTACTTTTGAGAAATACAACGGGGCTTCTTGCCCACGCACTCATCTCCAATCTTATTTGGGAAGGTTGGGAGCTCACACGGAAGATGAAAAGTTGTGGGTGTACTATTTTGAAGACAGTCTAATTGGAGCTTCTCGTGAATGGTATTCTCATTTGTCTCGTACTACCATCAAGAGCTGGAAAGACTTGGCAGAGGCTTTTGTCAAGCAATATCAATACAACTTGGACATGGCTCCAAATCGGACCTTGTTGCAAGGTATGTCCCAGACTGCCAAGGAGACCTTTAGAGAATATGCTCAGCGTTGGAGACAGATTGCTGCGTCCGTCCAACCCCCTATGTCTGAAAGGGAGATGGCGGACATGTTCATGAACACTCTTCAAGGCAATTATATTGAGAGATTGGCTGCTTGCCCGTCAATCAGCTTTGCAGAGATAGTAATTGCTGGAGAAAGAATCGAGAGTCTGTTGAAGATGGGCCGAATTCAAGACAATAGTGTTTCCAACCCATCAGGTCCCAAGAGACCGTTTGTTGGTAACGGTCAGCGAAGAAAAGAAGGCGAGGCAAGCGTTGTGTATGCCGGCAGAAGCAGGGGTAGAGGACGCCCTAATTATTATCAAGATCAAGTGGCCGCAGTCACTATTCCAACACCTGTTCCTCAACCGCAATATCATCCGCAACAACAACCCAGGTACAACAATCAACAACAAGGAGGTAATCCGGGTCAGCAGAGACACTATCAACAACGTCCAAGGCAGACGGACCGGGTCATCGAGCCAATCCCAATGCCTTATTCAGTATTACTTCCCAAGCTGATTGCCATGAATCTGGTTACGTTGAGAACTCTGGCCCCACCAATCGATCCCAATAATTTGCCTAGAGGTTATGATGTCAACGCCAGATGTGCTTTTCACTCCAACGCACCTGGCCATACTACAGATAATTGCAAGGCTCTCCAGTTAAAGGTACAAGATTTGAGAGATGCCCAGGCTATCAATTTTGCTCCGGTGCCTAATGTTATCCAGAACCCGATGCCGGCTCACGGCGGGCAGAGGATTAATGTTGTTGATAGTGGGGAAACTTTGAATTTGGTTTATGATGTGACTAAGGTGAAGACTTCGCTATCGGTGGTTAAAGACCGACTTCTGAAAGGACAGATTTTCCCGGGCTGTGGGGAAGAATGCAGAAATTGTCAAGCTACCGAAACCGGATGTGACAGTTTGAGAAGGGGTATTCAGCAGCTGATAGATGAAGGTTGTCTTCAGTTCGATCAGGCCCGTCCGGTGAAGAATGATGTATCGACGGTGACGTTTTATTTCACTCCTGAAGAAATATATGTTCCCGAGAGACTCGCTCCGACAATAATATATTTCCCAGAAAGTACAGAACCAGCAGCGGTGAACATCGAAAGTTCAGCACCAGTCACAATTTACTCTGACAGCCCTCAACCGACTTTGGTTGGTCCAATCACCATCACGGTACCAGGACCTGTTCCGTATGAGAAAGATAGTGCTATCTCGTGGCACTATGGGGCTGATATCTACTGCCAGGGGCAGAAAGTTAACGAAGAAGACATTGACATTGGTAGCTCCGCTGTAGACAATGTTGGAGGGGTTGGTGGCTTCACTCGTAGTGGACGCCTATTTGCACCATCAACATTACGCGCGAATACTGAAGCCGAGGCAGCTGCCAAGGCTAAAGGGAAACAGGTATCCACCGAAGAGGTTACTACTGAGGAAGATCCTCCTAAGACCGCATTCGAGAAGGAAGTGGATGAGTTTATGAGGATTATCAAGAAAAGTGACTACAAGGTAGTCGACCAGCTAAATCAGACACCCTCAAAGATCTCCATTCTCTCACTATTGCTGTGCTCTGAGGCGCACAGAGCAGCCTTGTTGAAAGTACTGAATATGACCTATGTTCCACCGGAGATAACTGTTAACCAGTTGGAGTCGATAGTTTCCAATGTAAACGCTAGCCGGGGGCTAGGTTTCACCGATAATGACCTGACATCTGAGGGCAGGAATCACAACAAAGCCTTGCATATCACAATGGAGTGCAAATGGGTGATGCTTTCCCATGTTTTGGTTGATACAGGCTCTTCTCTGAATGTTCTTCCAAAGAAAGCCTTAATGAAGTTGGATTGCGATGACACCATCCTGAGGCCAAGTAACTTAGTTGTGAGGGCTTTTGATGGCTCTAAGAGAGCTGTTTTTGGCGAAGTTGAGTTGCCAGTTAAGATTGGACCGCAGGTGTTCAAGAGTACCTTTTATGTGATGGATATCCAGCCTGCCTACAACTGTCTGCTAGGTCGGCCTTGGATTCATGCTGCCGGTGCTGTTACTTCTACCCTCCACCAGAAGCTCAAATATGAACTAGAAGGTCAGATCGTCACTGTATGTGGTGAAGAGGATATTTTTGTTAGCCACCTGTCTACATTTAAGTATGTAGAGATGGATGGCGAGATGCATGAGATGCTGTGTCAGGGCTTCGAAACTACAAACATCAATGAGGTCGCGCCCGAAGCTGTCTTTTCACCTGAGTTTGAGAAGGTCGGGACTTCTATCTCTTCATACAAGCAAGCTGTCGAAGTGGTTAAAGCTGGTAATGCCCAAGGTTGGGGCAAATTTGTGGAGCCAGTCATCAAAGAAGATAAGTTTGGATTGGGGTATGCTCCGGGATCTCAGAAGAATGAAACCGGTACTCTCTCCAGCGGGGGTTTGGTTTCCCCCCACATCGTCAATGCTGCAGATGAAGACAAGGCTGACAGCGACTGTGACTTAGATAGCTGGATTCGCCCGTGTGTCCCGAGAGAAAAGCTCGACAATTGGTCGTCTGAAAGAACCGTCCGGGTTACTCTGCTGAAAGAGTGATTTTTATTGTTTTCCTTTATTACATGCATAATAAAGTCTTACACTTTTCCCAAGGTGTAATGGCTCATTTGTAGGGCCATCCATTTAGTTACGTTTCGCAATTATTTTTATCATCAATAAAGGACGGCTTTTGCAAACAATTTTGTGTTCTCTTTCTTTCAGTTTTTTTTTTTACAAAAAAAATGGCAATGTTTCTTTTTTCGTTTTTCCTTTCTTTCAAAAAAAAAATCTCTCATTCTAAGGTAAAGCATGATCCTCCATCATGCAGAGCCGACCACTCGGATCTCACTGCTAACGACACTGCTATGGCCAAGTATGACTTCAACAATCCTATCTATCAAGCCGAAGAAGGGGCTGAGGAAGATTGTGAATTGCCTGAAGGGTTAGCCAGATTTTTGAAACAGGAGGACCGAGCTATTACACCTTATCAGGAGGTGATTGAGACCGTCAACATCGGTACCGCAGACGACAAGAAAGAAATCAAGATCGAGGCCAGTCTACAGGCCGAGAGAAAAAAAAACCGTTGATCATGTACTTGACTGTGTTAGAAATGTCAATGGGTTGTGTGCTCGGTCAGCATGACGAGTCAGGTCGAAAAGAGCATGCAATATACTACCTTAGCAAAAGTTTACCGACTGTGAACAAAGATACTCATTGCTCGAGAAAACTTGCCGCGCTTTGGCATGGGCTGCTCGCCGACTAAGACAGTATATGTTGACTCACACGACTCTATTGATATCAAAAATGGATCCAGTCAAGTATATTTTTGAAAAGCCATCACTTACCGGAAAGGTTACTAGGGGACAAATGATATTGACAGAGTATGACATCCAATACACTTCACAAAAAGCCATCAAGGGAAGTGTCTTGTCAGACTATCTTGCAGAGCAGCCGATTGATGATTACCAACCTATGAGGTTTGACTTTCCTGATGAGGACATCATGTTTCTCAAATCGAAAGATTGAGAGGAACCACTCCCGGAGGAGGGGCCTGACCTTGAATCCAAATGGGTTATGATGTTTGATGGGGCGGTCCACGTCAATGGTCGCGGAGTTGGTATAGTGTTGATCACACCGGAAGGGGGTTCATATGCCATTTGGTGCCAGAATAACTTTTCCCTGCACCAACAATGAAGCCGAATACGAAGCTTGTATCCTAAGACTTGAGGAAGCCGTCAATATACAGATTAAAACCCTGGATGTATACGGGGATTCAGCTTTGGTCATCAATCAAACCAACGGGAAATGGTATACACCTCAGCCTCATCTGGTTCCTTACAGAGACTACACGAGAAGATTGTTAACTTTCTTTTGAAGAAAACCAATTTGCTGATGCTTTGTTTACCTTGTCTTCGATGATTAAGGTGCTATGCTGGAACTACGTACCCAAAATTGACGTATCTCGGTCAGAGACGAATGAAGAAAGCATTTGGTCAGAAAGTGCGCCCTCGGGGGTATCAAGTCGGTGAATTGGTACTCAAAATATTTCTTCCTCCCAACACAGATCGTAGGGGCAAATGGACACCGAACTATGAGGGTCCGTACGTGGTTAAAAGGATTTTCTATGGCGGAGTTTTGATGCTAACAACCATGGATGGAGAAGGATTCCCGTCCCCTATTAACTCAGACGCAGTTAAAAAAAAAATACTTCGCATAAAATAGACCCGCTGGACGATAAAAAGAATAGTCCAGGCAAAAAAAGGGCATCCCGACGAACCAAAAAAAAAAGAATAAAGAGGTTCGGGCAAAAATTAGGGATATAAAAAAGAGTACACCCGGTGAGTCGAAAACCCAAAAGGGAGGCTCAGGCAAAAATGGGTATCCCGGTGGATTGAAAACCCGAAAAGGGGGCGATCCAGGCAAAAGTTAGGGAATAAGCGAATGACTGTGATTTGAGTTCATCAGTGTTATATCACCGTTTCATTCAATCCGGCAATCTTCGAAGGTTAAAGATCGACTAATCATCCACTTCAGAAAGCAAGATGAGCAGAGCGTCTTGAGGACATACGAGCCATAGCAGAGTCGAAACTCGGTGGGACCCCGTATCCCCATTGCCATTAGGATAGTTCTCTTTTTATAGCGATCACCTCTTTTCAGGGATCAGCTTCCTGATACCCTCGCCTATTCCTGGCACAAATTTTCTCCCCATTAAGAGTCGAATAATTCAGTTAAAGAGCCTCTTTATTTTTCATTTATCAGTTTGTTTGCAAAAACGTCCGAATTTTTGATAAAACATATTGCATATGAACATAATGGTGGCTTTTGCAGATGATTTGCACAGAAAACATTTAAAATTGCTTTGAATGTGCTTAATCCCGGACGGTGAATTCAAACCGATTAATTCCCCCGAGGCATACATGTATTTTTGGTTGCAGGTCACAGGAACCGGATGCCAAGTCATGAATCCTCATCCCCAAGCGGTTGACAAAGTCTCTCCTCAGCAGAGCATGTTCCCCAGCAGAGTTGACAGTATCCAGACTGTCTATCCCCAGTAGAGTTGACAGTATCCAGACTATATATCCCCAGCGGAGTTGACAGTGTCAGACTGTATCTTCCTAGCAACAGCGGAGTGGTTGCATAACCAACAGATGAGAGGGTGGTGTTCCCAGTGTTCATCTCATTCCCCAGCAGATCATTTTTAACAGATTTGTTAATCCCTAGCTTGAGGGCGATTAGCAAGTTCATATCCCCAGCAAAGGTCGTTTCCTACACATTTCCCCAGGAAGTGCTTTCCCCACAGACTCTCATCACAGAGCCTCGCCGAACAAAGTTTCCATAGTTGATACTCCCCCCGCAAGGTCAACTTTTCAAGCAGCCAATTTATTTTTGGTGGCTCATTGATCCCGGCAGACGGATCATTCCACACAGAGCATTCAAGGATTGATACAGCGATTTGTTCCCTACCGGAGTTTGCTTCCCCAAGCAGATTTCTTTTTACACCATGCATAACATTTGCATTTGCATGCATATCATATCAAGCATACACATAAGCTGATAAACAGGTTCTTCCAAGCAGACTGAAGAATTACTTTACAACCAAGGTCATGAGATCCAGCCAGAGGATCAAGCGTGAGTGATCCAGCCTGAGGGTCATTTCGAAGATTCAGCCTGAGAATCGTGTTCCAGTGATCCAGCCTGAGGGTCATTTCGAAGATTTAGCCTGAGAATCGTGTTCAAGTGATCCAGCCTGAGGGTTATTTCGAAGATTCCCCAGTGAAGTCGCCTACAAGCTTTATTTCCCCAGCAAGTCTAATCGAGGAGTCGTTACAACATGTTCTAGCCCGAAGAATATGTACGAAGCCCAAAAGTGGAATATGCTCGAAGCTGCATATCTAATATGAAGGTTGGGTGTAGATTTCAAAAGAGGGTCAACAAGCGCATGCCTCAGATGCGGGATCCTAATGATGGGAATTTATCATCAAAACAATCCAGATCTAGCCAGAAGATCGAAATAGATTCAGCCAGAGAATCGAAACAATTCAGATCTAGCCAGAAGATCGAAGTAGATTCAGCCAGAGAATCAAAGGAAATAGATTCAGCCAAAGAATCGAAACAAAGGAGATCTAGCCAGAAGATCAAAGAAGATCTAGCCAGAAGATCGAAGTCAGGTCTAGCCCGAAGACCGAAAATAGATTCAGCCAGAGAATCGAAACAATTCAGATCTAGCCAGAAGATCGAAATAGATTCAGCCAGAGAATCGAAACAATTCAGATCTAGCCAGAAGATCGAAGTAGATTCAGCCAGAGAATCAAAGGAAATAGATTCATCCAGAGAATCGAAACAAAGGAGATCTAGCCAGAAGATCGAAGAAGATCTAGCCAGAAGATCGAAGTCAGGTCTAGCCCGAAGACCGGAAATAGATTCAGCCAGAGAATCGAAATAATTCAGATCTAGCCAGAAGATCGAAGTAGATTCAGCCAGAGAATCAAAGGAAATAGATTCAGCCAGAGAATCGAAACGAAGGAGATCTAGCCAGAAGATCGAAGAAGATCTAGCCAGAAGATCAAAATCGTATCCAGCTCGAGGATCAAAATTAATATCCAGCCAGAGGATCGAAACTCCAGATTAAGCCAGAGGATCGGAAGAAAAATAAACAGCGCAGTGTATTTCTGCGTTTTTGTGGTGTTCTCGGAGCGCAAATTTTCGGTCTATCTTTGGTATTCAATCACAGCTCACCCCGTTTGTCTGATAAGCTGTTCGCTTTCATCCTACTCGGTTTAGCTGATGATTGAATAGGGGCAGCTGTAACACCCCAAAATTTGCCCTCCTCATTCATGCATTCATTTCATATTGCATTTCATCATGTCAATCAGAATTAGATCCGAAAAAAATAAAAATAAAAATAAAAAAAAAAACGAAAAAAATAAAAACGAAAAAAATAAAAATAAAAATAAAAATAATTTTTTACAAAAATAAATAAATAAATAGAAATAATAATAAAAAAATAAATAAAATATAAAAAAAAAAATTTGGACTTGGGTCTCTCTCATTTGAGCCCACAAAACCATGAAATTCAGTCTATAAATACCAAGGCTTCACTTGAGAAAAGGGGAGAGAAGCAAAATCACTCTAAGGTTTCCTTGGAACAAAACCCTGAGAAAAAAGATAGTGAGAGAAGAACCCTGGAAAAAAGGAAGAGAAGCAAAATACTCTGAGGTTTCCTTGAAACAAAACCCTGGACAAAACCTGAAGAGAAACCTGACAGAGAACTCAGAGCAGCCTCCAAACCCTGAAGGGCCTCACGGGTGCAACTCAATTTCAATCAAGCTCTCCAATCAGCTTGGAAGGATCTCAGGGTTTCCCATTCCTCTAATAGTTGTTACTTTGGATCTTTATCCGCGTGGTACTTTTACATTTTTCCCGCATTTTACTGCTTTCCTAGCTGGAAGACCTTGATAGGAGGCATTTGTTTTCTTTTGTTTATTTACTTCTGAGCAACTTGTTGGCACATTTACTTTATACATGTTTGTTTTGTATGTGGTCGTATCCCTGCAGATAGCGCGGTTCCTTCATCAAGGACTGCCTTTTTGCCCTTGAGCATCCCAAACCCTAAAACCCAAAGCAACACGTTAACTCCTTCTACTACAGGCGAGTAAGTCTCCGAAGGTCGAGCATCCGGTAGATTGCGTAGTGACGTCGTTCGTCCAAAACCCAATCCATAACCCCATAGTTAGCCGAACTACGGCTTGCTCTGATTCTCATTCCAGATGAGATACGTAGGCATAAGACGCGATGTCTTAGCGAGCACACATCCCCCAACCCATAGGTCAGCCGAGCTACGAAGACTCTGATTCTCATATTCAGATGAGATACGTATGTAGTGGATGCGACATCCGCGCGAGTCATTTTCATTTAACCCTTTTCTTTTTTTGGCAAACAACACAAGATAAACCCACACCCTTTAGACAAAAACTACAAAAGTGGATCCCGTAGAGTACTACATATGCGTAGGGGTGCTAATACCTTCCCTTCGCATAACCGACTCCCGAACCCAAGATTTGGTTGCGAGACCCCATCTTGTCCTTTCCTTTTTCAGGTTTACTTCGAGCGTTTCCTTTCCCTCCTTTGGGATGAATAACGCACGGTGGCGACTCTTCTGTCATTTTCTTTCGCCGGTTGTTTTTTCGCGCACTGTATTTTTCAGGTTGCGACAGCTGGGAAGACAGCTCAACAGACTGTTGAAAAAGATGGATGTAAGATCTAAGGCTAATGTCAAGAACATCTCATCAGACATCAGTAAATCCAACAATGCTGGAAGAAGAGCAAGGTCAGATGAGAAGCCCAAAGAAGGAAAAGAAGTACAGTGCTATGAATGTGATGGGTATGGACACATTAGAACTGAATGTGGAACCTACCTCAAGAAACAGAAGATGAGTCTTGCTGCCACTTGGTCTGATGAGAGTGAAACAGAAGAATCTGCAAATCTGGTAACTACCTTGACTGGAAGATGGGGTTCCGATGAAGACTCAAGTGATGATGAAGTAACCTTTAAAGAGTTGGCCACTACCCACAGAAAGCTGTGTCACAAAAGTGTAGAGGTGTGTAAACAGGTTGAAAGCGAGAAGAAGGTAATAACTCAACTTGAGAATGAGAAGGTAGAACACTTGGAAACCATCTCCAAATTAAAAACAGAAACAGTGGTTCTGAATGCCAAGCTAGATGAAAGTCAACAAGTTGAAAGCCAGAAGATAGTACAGCTGGAGAATGAGAAGGCAGACCATGTGGAAACCATCTCCAAGTTAAAAACTGAAGCTATGTTCTTTAGTTCTAAACTAGAAGAGATGACCAAGTATGTAATAATGTTAAACAATGGATCTGACTCCTTAGACAAGATTCTCCAAACTGGACAAATAACAAGAGACAAATCTGGCATTGGGTATAATGGATCCAAACCTAAGTGCAACCATAGTAAAAGCAAACCTATGATGTCACATAATATGTCACAACATCAGAAGAGAAGATAGCAGAAAGGGAAACACCAAAGATGGAGATGCCATTACTGTGGGAAATTTGGTCACCTGAAGCCCTTCTGCTATAAGCTGTATGGTTATCCTAGACCTGTTTATCATCAGACTTACTATTAACCCAGACCCAAACAGCACAGGCCTGTCAACAAGAAGCAATTGGTTCTTAAGACTAATGTTACAAGTCTAATAGCTCACACTCCCTTGAGAGTCTCAACCAAAGAAGATTGGTATTTTGATAGTGGATGCTCCAGACACATGACTGGAAACAAAAACCTGCTAAGTGGCCTTCATCCTCATGCCATAAGCTATGTAACCTTTGGTGATGTAGCAAAGGGTGAAATCAAGGGGATAGGGAAGCTTGAATGCCCTGGAGTTCCTAACCTTGACAAGGTCCTACTTGTTAAAGGCTTGACTGCAAATCTAATAAGCATCAGTCAACTATGTGACCAAGGTCTAAATGTTAACTTCACTAAAACTGAATGTCTGATTACCAACAAAGAATGTGAAGTGGTCATGGAAGGAGTCAAAACCAAAGACAACTGTTACATGTGGAGCTCTCAAATTAGTAACTCCTCAAAATGTACCTCAGTCAAAGAGAAAGGGATGAAGATGATTATATCTGCTAGAGGAACTCCCAAATTGAAAGTCTGTGGGAAATGTCAGACAAGGATGTCACACTAGAAACTTAGACTTAACATCACTTCCAACTGAGAAAAGCTCATGATGGCTCAAATAGATAGGAGGTTGGATCAGATGGTTGAACATGTTACTAGTCATATACAGTCTGAAGTTGGAAAGAGATTTGTTGGACTAGGGCTACAAGTCAGGCAGATATAAGGGCCTATGTGTCTATCTCAAAGCAAAAGTGCCAAGAACAATGTTGAGAAGATTGGGATGGAGAGTCAAAGGACACCTTCTCCTACACATTTGAAAGATGAAAATGGTGTTTATGCTGAATATATAGCAGATGGAAGTAGCTGTTCTCAACAGGGTTGGTGGAAACTACTGATGATTTCATACAATGTCACACCTGATGTCATGACATTGTACTATGACAACCTGAATGCTACAACTACGTCCAAAAATCCTATTCAGCACAGTTGGACCAAGCACATTAATTTCTGTCATCACTCCATTAGAAAATTTGTGGAAGACAAATTCATAGCTCTAAAGCATGAAATGCAATTAGCTGACAAATTTGCAAGGGGTTTGGATGATAATCAGCTTGAATATGTAAGAGGGAAATTGGGGATTTGGATTCTTGTGAAGTTATGGCAATTAAAGTGGAGTGGAAAAGGTAATAAAAATATTGTCTGCCCACTTAAAAGAAAGAGCCACATAAATAATGAATCATTACCTAGTATTGGAACTAGTATCTATGCCATTTCCACACGCTACCTAAACACAGCCATTTCCATCTTCATCCAACTTCTCAGAAAACCTGTGCTAGGGTAAAGAGATTTTTTTCAAAAGTTCAACAAAATGTCTCAACATCCTTCATCCTTTGGTTCAAAACCCTCTCATCATGCAAGGACTCCCTCCATTGAGTTTCTAGATGAAGACGTGTTGGACGTTACTCCTCTTTGTGTGATACCAGGTGACGCCCCATGCCCTTCTTCCGTGGCTGGAAGTAAGCAAGGTAACATTCTTGAAAAATCTCCTCATAAAGATGACATGCACTTTACTGATCGTACCATTAGGAACCTAGTTACTAGGATTCTAAATGAAGGGCATGCAGTCAAGGGTGTTTCTACCCCTCTGTCTAGAAGGGAACCCTCTCCTGAGGTGGAACCCCAAGCTGAGAAAGATGATGATTCATCTAGATCAGAGAAGGAAGTGGCTGCTGAGGGATTATGTTCTCTAGGTTAAACCTTACCTAGTAAGAAACCAGCAAATGTGTCTCATGAAACTGCTGAGAATGTTATTGATCTGGAGGAAGAAAGTTCTAAGGAAGAAGATGACACCTTGGTCCATCTTGTGAAACCAAGTGTAGCAAAGAAACTGAGGACCAGAAAAGGGAAGACTGTGGCTGAAATGAGGACAGCAAGAAGAGTGAAAAAGTTTGTTGGTGTAAGACCCTCCAAATCATGGAGTAAAGTTGAGGTTAAGAAGAGGAAGGACAGAGAGAGTTCTGACTCTAAAGAGGATGTCGAAGACGATGTCCCAGACATCTCCCCTGCTAAAAGGCAGGTTGTTAAGAAGTCTCCAGGTAAAGTGGCAGTTGTGCACTTAGACAATATCTCCTTTCATTTAGAAGATGGTGCTGCCAAATGGAAGTTTGTCATTCAAAGGAGGGTAGCTGTTGAAAGGGAGCTGGGAAAGGAGGCTGTAGAGGTGAAGGAAGTGATGGATTTGATCAAGAATGCTGGTCTGTTGAAAATTGTTGTTGGTTTACCCCAATGCTTTGAGGGGTTAGTGAAAGAATTTGTTGTGATTATCCCAGAGGATATTTCTGAAAAGAGTAGCAAGGAGTTTTGTAAGGTTTTTGTAAGAGGTAGATGGGTGAGATTCTCCCCAACCATAATCAACAAATTTCTAGGGATAGGAACTGAAGGAGGTGTGGACTTAGAGGCTACAAACAATGAAGTCTGTAGGACTATTACTGCTGGCCAAGTTAAGGAATGGCCTAGTAGGAATCACCTATCAGCTGGCAAGCTAACTGTCAAATATGCCATCTTGCATAAGATTGGTTTAGCCATCTGGGTGCCTACTAATCATATCTCATCCATCTCCATTGGTCTTGGAAGAATCATTTATGCTATTGGAACCAGGATAAACTTTGACTTTGGAAGGTTTATGTTTGATCAAATTGTCAGACATGCCTCCACTAATGCAGTGAAGCTGCCCATTACCTTTCCATCTATCATCTGTGGAATTATCTTGAGCCAACAACCAGGCATTCTCAATACAAGTGACATTCCAAGCAGAAGAAAGCCTCCACTATCCATTCACTACAAGCTGTTTGAAGGAAGCCCTGTCAATGATGTTGTCATGACATCTACAAGAAAGGAGCCTGCCTCTCAAGGTAGCTTGATTGATCAATTAAAGAAAACTTGTAAGGAGCTGGATAATGGTATTAAGGTTGCCAAGGCAAGGAAAAAGGCTTTGGAGGTTCTTATTGGTAGCTTAGAGAAGGAAGAGATGGAGAAGGCTGGTGAGACCAAGGATTCAGATGCCAATACCTCAAGTGAGAGGTCCAATGCTCAATCTACTGACAACTCTGATTCTGAAGGTGAAGATGATACTTCTTCCTCAGATTAAGTGGTAATGGTTCCCCCTGATATGTGTGCTGTTCTGGATGATGATTTGGCTGGTGTGTGTGTTGTTGTGAAGACTGGTCCTCCTGCCCTGGATGTTGTTATGGTTGTTGTGGAAGCTTGGATGTTGTTGAAATGTGTGTAATTTGTGGCAGTTGATAACATGAAATTATATCACATTTTAGGACTTAATTCAATTAGATTTTATTATCATTTACTTTAATTTATCTCATTTTATCAGATATTATGCGGTATTTCCTTTCTATTTATGTCAGGCATCCATTTTGAAGCAAAAGTGAAAAAAGGGAAGAAAAGGAGGTGTAAAAAGGAATAAAAAGGAAACAAATAACAAAGACCAAGCCCAGCCCAAAGAAAGCGCACGTTATGCCTGTGACGGGCGTCACAAAGGTTGTGACGAGCGTCACACTAAGCACACTCTTGTGACGAGCGTCACACATGGTGTGACGGACGTCACACCATTCCCCTATATTTTTGGCGCTAGGAACTCAACTGACCACGTTGAAAGCTATTTCCACGCACGCTTAACCCTCGGAACGAAAAGACCGCGCATACGGAAACACTTGGAAAGCAGTTACACCAGCAGCTGTATAAATAGCAGCTAATTGGGAAGTTCCTCGTCTCCGGTTTTTCCACGCTCATATTGCCGAAGCTCTGCCAATTTTCTTTTCACGCTTTTGCTTAATTTTCTTTTCCAGCAACTTAAGATTGTTTATTTTATTTATTTCTTTTGCAAGTTCTACATTCTTTTTCCCTTGCAATTTACCTTTCCCTTTTTAGCAGTTAGATATTTTTCGCATAATAGTTTCTACACCGGAAACTATTGTGCAACTTTTTATCGGATCTAACCTTACGTTAGATTCTAGTTTTATTTCCTTGGTTTAATTTATTGTTTAATTGAAGAATCGAAGAACAAATCTTACCGGCTTGTGGTGGAGTGTTCAAGACTATTGTATTACGCATTCAGGTTCTTTAATCATTATTTAATATTTTGTTTTATTATTTATCTATATTATCTGCCTGGAATGAGTCTGTTTATGCATGATATGTATTCTTGTTTATTTAGCATGTCTGGCTAATTCGCCTAGGTATCGGTATGTAAAGTAAGCAGAATAAGGGATCAAGACTAGTCGGTCTATCTAAACTTAAAATTAAAATCAATCTTTTTACGGTCTCAGCTTACAGGTTTAATAACAAGATTTTTTACAAAAGTAAAGGACATAAAGAAGTTAAAATCAACAGAGCGAGAGTTTGAGGTTTTAACTGGACAGTGTAAGTTAGGCATTAATTCTAGATCAGGGCGAGAGCAAGTTTTAGAGTTAATTAAATTCTGACTTTTTCCAAAAAGTATTTTTAAAGATTGAATGTGAGGACGAGAGTTAAGCATTTGGATTTAATTATATAACCTAAGTCAACAGAGCGAGAGTTTGAGATAAGGGTGTTTAAAACGGTCAGTATTTTCTTAAAAAGAGTTTCTGCAACTTTATTGTTTTCAAAATATGATTTTTACTTAATTATAAGTGACAGCTACATTAATATAAAATCATGGTTTATTCAACAGAGCGAGAGTTTGAGATAAAACCTTTAACCAATAAAGTTAACCGAAACGATTTATTTTAAAACCAAGAAACCGACAAAGACTTGATTCCCTAGTTGTGACGAACTACATACCGATATCCGTTTTATTAATATTTAATCTAGATCTTAGTTTAGCTCTTAGTTTTTCCCCAAACAATCAAACATTACCTGCCTTAGCTTTACGAAGTAACCTTAGATAACGGTATATCGATTCATAAGTCCCTGTGGGATCGATATCTTTTAAAACTACGCGATAGAACTGTGCACTTGCAGTTTGTATCCCATTCTCGACTCACACAGTCGAGCGATCAAGTTTTTGGCGCCGTTGCCGGGGACTTTTATTCAATCGATATCGTAACTCTTCCGTTACGCTGTAGAGACTAAGGTTTCTTTTTCTTCTATTCTTTCTTTCGTTGATTTGTATGCCACGCACTCGCTCACAAGGCGAACCGCTCTATTTACGAATCAACGATATCGAACTATATCTCCGAGTCTTACGACGAATTCGAGAATATCGTGCTGCGAACAATCTCCCTCCTATAGACTTTCCTGATCTCAAAGATCTTCCTTCTTTAACCGAGATGGCAGAACCAGCTCGTGCTCTTAGAGATTATGCCGCTCCATCGCAAGATGAACCGCATTCAAGTATTGCTCCGCCCGCAATCGAAGCAAACAACTTCGAACTAAAACCTTCGCTGTTGCAGGCTGTGCAACAGAACCAATTCTCTGGAAATCTTACCGAAGATCCAAACCTTCATTTATCCGTATTTGTTCAATACGCTGATACTGTTAAAGCTAATGGTGTCACTTCAGAGGCAATTCGACTTCATCTTTTTCCTTTCTCATTAAGAGATAGCGCTAGAAGATGGCTTCAATCTCTTCCTTCCAACTCAGTCACCACATGGAACGAGTTGAAGAAAGTTTTTCTTGCCCGATATTTTCCGCCAAGCAAAACAGCTATGTTAAGAGCCCAGATAAACGGATTTAAACAGAAAGACAACGAGTCTCTTTTCGAAGCATGGGAAAGATACAAAGACATGATGAGACTTTGCCCACACCATGGTTTGGAAGACTGGTTAGTAATTCACACATTTTATAATGGTCTCTTATACAACACAAGGTTAACAATAGACGCCGCTGCAGGTGGTGCACTAATGAACAAACCTTATGCTGATGCTTACCAGCTTATCGAGAGCATGGCCCAAAACCACTATCAGTGGGGAACCGAACGAACAACGGTGGAAAAACCTCAACCGAAAACTGGCATGTACGAGATAAGTAACCTTGATCACGTTAATGCAAAAGTGGATGCTTTGGTCCAGAAAATTGAAAGTTTAAACGTATCACCTCCAGCCGCCGTGGTTGCTATAACTCAGAATTGCGAGGTCTGTGGAATCCAAGGCCACACTCCTGCGGAATGTCAACTCTTGACTGGAATCCAAGCAGAGCAAGTAAACTATGCTCAAGGAAGCCCCTATTCGAATACCTATAACCCAAATTGGAAGAACCATCCGAACTTTTCATATAAGAGTAATAATGCTTTATACGCACCTGGACAGTCTCCAAATCAAGCCCCATCTATACCTCCGGGATATCAGAAACCGAATCCTAACAATAATACCCCTAGAAAATCCAACTTGGAAATCATGATGGAAAACTTTATAGCTTCCCAGCAACAAACCAATAAAGATTTCTTAAACCAGAACATACATACTGGCGAACAACTTAAACAACTAGCAAGCAAAGTAGATGCCTTGGCTACCCATAACAAAATGCTGGAAACACAAATATCTCAAGTAGCTCAACAACAAGCACCTACTGCTGCCCCAACTGGTACATTCCCTGGACAGCCCCAACCTAATCCGAGAAGCCAAGCTCATGCAATTATATTAAGAAGTGGAACGGAAGTGGAAGGACCGTCTGATCCAAGGATAGAAAACCAAAACCCTAAGAAATCAACTGAGGAAAGTGAACCTAAGGAAAAGGAAGAGAGTAATAAGGAAACCCTAGAAAAGAAGGAACCTTATGTACCTCCACCACCTTACAAACCACCTATACCTTACCCTCAAAGGCTTGTTAAAACCAAAGATGCGAGCCAATTTAGAAAATTTGTTGATCTCCTTAAACAATTAAACGTTACAATTCCGTTCACCGAAGCTATTACGCAGATGCCCTCATATGCTAAATTCTTAAAAGAAATTCTTTCTAATAAGAGGAAACTTGAGGATAGCGAAACCGTTACACTCCCTGCCGAATGTAGCGCTATAATCCAAAACATGCCTCCTAAACTCAAGGATCCGGGTAGTTTCTCTATACCCTGTCACATAGGAAAATTTGTCATCGACAAAGCTTTATGCGATTTAGGAGCCGGAATTAGCGTTATGCCTTTATCCATATGTAAGAAACTGGAAATGGGAGAATTAAGACCAACCAAAATGTCTGTGCAATTAGCAGATCGTTCCATCAAATATCCTGTAGGAATCCTTGAAAACGTTCCCGTACGCATAGGTCAGTTTTACATTCCCACTGACTTCACAATTATGGACATTAGAGAAGATGATATTACACCTATTATACTAGGAAGACCGTTCTTAGCAACTGCCGGTGCAATCATAGACGTAAAACGAGGACGACTCACCTTCGAAGTAGGTGAAGAGAAAATTGAATTCATTCTTTCCCAATTCTTGAAAGCACCTGCAATAGAAGATACATGTTACTTCATGGATATCATCGATGAATGCATAAAAGAAGCAGAGTTAGGAGAAGACAAATCATCAGACTATCTTTTAGAGGACAAATCTAAACAATGCTTAGCAATAACACCGGACCCTACACAGTGTCTTAACAAACCAACCCCTGATTTGAAAACACTCCCCAAAAATCTGAGATATGAATTCCTAGACTTAGAACTTGAACGACCTGTGATAGTTAATGCAGATCTAGGAAGACTCGAAACAGAAAAACTCTTACATATCTTAAGGAAATACCCCACCGCACTAGGATACCACATCACCGATCTTAAAGGAATAAGCCCTTCTATTTGTATGCACCGCATCATGTTAGAAGAAAACTGTAAAACCTCTAGGGAACACCAGAGAAGACTAAATCCGATCCTAAGTGAGGTAGTAAAGAAAGAAATAACCAAGTTATTGGAAGCAGGTATTATATATCCTATATCTGATAGCAAATGGGTTAGTCCTGTACACGTTGTACCAAAGAAAGGAGGCATAACCGTTATTGAAAACGAAAAAGGAGAAACTATAACTAAACGAATCGAATCGGGATGGAGAATGTGCATTGATTATAGGAAACTAAACAAAGCAACCCGAAAAGATCATTTCCCTTTACCATTCATTGACCAAATGTTAGAACGATTAGCAAAACATTCACATTTCTGTTATTTAGACGGTTATTCAGGCTTCTTTCAAATACCAATTCACCCTGATGACCAAGAAAAGACAACGTTCACATGCCCTTTTGGTACCTTCGCTTATAGACGAATGTCGTTTGGTCTGTGTAATGCCCCTGCAACCTTTCAAAGATGCATGATCGCAATATTCGCCGACTTTCTCGAAAACATCATGGAAGTATTTATGGATGACTTTTCTGTATACGGACAAAGTTTCGAAGAATGCCTTGAAAACCTAGAAAGAGTTCTTGAGCGATGTGTAAAAGTAAACTTAGTACTTAATTGGGAAAAGTGCCACTTTATGGTACAAGAAGGAATTGTTTTAGGACACATCATCTCAAACAGAGGAATTGAAGTAGACAAAGCCAAAATAGAGGTAATCGAAAATCTTCAACCCCCAAGAACCGTGAGAGAAGTACGAAGCTTTTTAGGACACGCCGGTTTTTACCGACGATTCATCAAAGACTTCTCTAAGATAACTAAACCCTTAACCGGACTGTTGATGAAAGATGCTGAATTCATATTCGACGATAACTGTTTAAAAGCATTTCAAACTCTTAAACAAGCATTGATCTCCGCACCCATTATGCAGACACCAGACTGGAATGAGCCATTCGAAATAATGTGCGATGCCAGTGATTATGCTGTAGGTGCTGTTTTAGGACAAAGGAAGGATAAAAAGCTTCACGTTATATATTACGCTAGCAGAACCCTGGATGAAGCGCAGATGAATTACGCCACTACCGAGAAAGAACTCCTAGCGGTGGTATTTGCGCTGGATAAATTTCGTTCTTACTTGGTAGGAGCCAAAATAATAGTCTACACTGATCACGCTGCTATCAGGTACCTTCTAACAAAAAAGGATGCTAAACCTAGACTCCTAAGATGGATCTTGTTACTACAAGAATTCGACTTAGAAATCAAGGACAAGAAAGGAACTGAAAACGTAGTAGCAGACCACCTCTCTAGACTTGAGAACCTTGAACCGGAAAGAACATCAATTAATGATGATTTCTCGTATGATAAACTCATAGCTACTTTGGAAGAGAACAACTCCGACATACAAGTAGAAACCACCTTAGCTATATCCGTCACACCATGGTACGCTGATCTAGTCAATTATTTAGCTGCCGGAATAGTTCCACCTACTTTATCTTACCAGCAGAAGAAACGATTCTTCCACGACATAAAACACTATTACTGGGATGATCCCTTACTTTTCAAAAGAGGCCCCGATGGTATTTTCCGTCGATGTATACCCGAAGAAGAGGTAGAAAATATAATCCAACACTGTCACTCCGCGCCTTATGGTGGACACACAAGTACATCCAAGACCTGCTCTAAAATCCTACAAGCTGGCTTTTATTGGCCAACTATATGGAAGGACGTACATGCGGCTATTAAGGAGTGTGACAGATGTCAACGCACGGGAAACATATCTAGACGTGACGAGATGCCACAAAAAGGTATTTTGGAAGTAGAGATTTTTGACGTGTGGGGGATAGACTTCATGGGACCTTTCCCATCCTCTTTCGGTAACAAATACATACTCGTGGCAGTTGACTACGTATCAAAATGGATCGAAGCTATAGCTTCTCCAACAAATGACACCCGAGTAGTAACTAGACTCTTTAAGAATATAATATTTCCGAGATTTGGCATCCCAAGAATAGTAGTCAGTGATGGTGGATCGCACTTTATATCCAAGGTACTCGAAAAACTACTACTTAAGTATGGAGTGAGACATAGGATAGCGACACCTTACCACCCTCAAACCAGTGGACAAGTGGAAGTGTCTAACAGAGAAATCAAGCAAATACTAGAAAAAACAGTAGCCACTTCAAGGAAAGATTGGTCATTGAAATTACCAGAAGCTTTGTGGGCATACCGAACTGCTTATAAAACCCCCATAGGGATGACCCCATTTAAGCTCATTTATGGAAAATCCTGTCACCTCCCGGTAGAATTAGAACATAAAGCCTATTGGGCTATTAGAAATCTAAATTTGAATTATAAAGCCGCCGGTGAAAAGAGAATCCTTGACATAAATGAATTAGAGGAACTCCGAAGAGACGCCTATGAAAATGCCAGAATCTATAAAGAAAGAACAAAACAATGGCATGACAAGCGTATATCAAGGAAAATCTTCAAGCAAGGCGACGCAGTACTTTTATTTAACTCTAGACTAAAGTTATTCCCGGGAAAACTACGATCCAGATGGTCAGGGCCTTTTCATATCACTAAAATCTTTCCCAGTGGAGCGGTAGAAATAAAAGGATAATCTACAGAACCGTTCACCGTAAACGGGCAACGTCTGAAACACTATCACTATGCGGAAATCAACGAGGATTCGCAAATTCTACACTTAGACGAAACGCCCCCAGGACTCATAGACTATATTTAACAGTTTCTTTGTCGAGCTTGCGACATTTAAACAAAGCGCTTAGTGGGAGACAACCCACAAATTAGTTTGTTATTTTATTATTCTATTATTATCATATCCCTATTTTCTTTCTTAATTATTCTTTTAATTTCTATTTAGTATTCATTCTTGATTTATTCAAAAAAAAATATATATATATATATATATATATATATATATAATAATAATAATCTTTTCTTCTTTCGGCATTTGGCCAAATCCTGACTTAAACTCATGTTTTCTTTTCTCTAGCTAACACTAACCAGATGGGACATTTTGATCGTATGGGTATCAAGTTCAGAGGAATGGCTCAGAAACAAAAGTTTGAAGAACTAGCCGCTAGAGAGATGCTACCTAGTTTATATGCTGATGATTGGGCTATGACTGCCCTTGGACTGAGACAGAGTGTCCTGTATTTGCTGAATCAGATAGGATGGGAGACATCCCCTATCCTGAGACATTTCACCACCTACCGGAGACTCACACTAGAATTCCTTAGTTCACTAATCTATCTACCCAGCCATGGAAAAGGAATTAGCAGAGGTTTTATCCAATTCAGAATGTTCAATATGGAGTACCAATTTAATATTAGAGACTTCACCAACCTTTTGGGTTTTCCTACCTCCTTTGATACATTCACTGTAAGCCAGGAAGAACTTTTTGAATATAGAGAGCTTGAACACTTTTGGGGTAAGCTGACTGGAAATGATGAGCCCGAAGAACATGAGTTTCTCTCTGGAAACATACACAACCTGGCTTTTCGCTACTTCCATAAGATCCTGACCCACACTTTATTTGGGAGGAAGCCAAACAGTACTTCAGTTTCACGTGATGAACTTTTCATCATATTTTGTGCTTCCCAGAACCGTCCAGTAAACGGTGCCACTTTTATGTTAGCTAATTTGGACCACCTTATCCAGGATGAGCGAGCACCCATTAGAATAGGCGGTTTGATAACTATGATAGGTAATGCTATTGGATTACGTCAGCCTATGCTTGACTTTAGCTCTTTTTGTGGCATTACTACTATGAGTATACCTTTCCTCTTCAACACTATGTTTATAGCAAACCTAGGGTCTGATGAGTTTGAGCTTATTATTGATAACCAGGTTCTCTGCCTATTCACCATGCCCGATCCTAGGACTAGTGTTCATAACCAAAGGAACTGGCTCTATAACCTGAATGAAACCCCAACTCCTGCTGGATCCACTGAATCCATCCAGGATTATGAGATTTGTGATGACTATGAGAATTATGTTGACCAGATATCTCATGCTGAATCTGACCCTCAGACACCATCCGGCTATCATGATATTGACCCTCCTCCTCAGCCTGTTCCGACCGAAGAATCAGCCATACCTGACCTCCGACATCATATGCCCGGAACTGATTATAACACCGCCATTGAAGCTTTGATGTCAGAACAAGACGCCCTCAGAGGAGAATTTACTAACATGAGAGACGAAGTCCTAGGATACATGAGCAGTATGACGAATCAGTTTCACGAATTGCTACATCATGTTAACTCTTTTGCTCCTCCGGCCAGAGATCGTACAGAGGGATAGAGTTTAGTTATTTTCCTAAGTTATTTAGTTTTAAGTTAGATTATTTATTAATGTTATTTGAATTCATGTTATTTCTCTTTCATTTCATTGTTTTCCTTTCCTGTATTACATTATGATCATTTTTATTGAAGCTGTTTAGTTAATTTTATTATGCAATAGCTATTATGCTCTACTGTTGTTACCTATGAATTAATTATTATACAAAGCAATTAAGCGTGCACAATAAATTAAATTGCAGACTAAACTGATCATAAACAAAACAAAACATTAAAATACGCTACCAAAGTAATTCTGTGAAGCGCCACTAAGCCTTTCCAAAAAGGAAGTGTGACGAGCGTCACACTATCCATAACGGACGGCACGCTTAGTGCCTGTTACGAGCGTCACATCCCTGTGACGAGCGTAACACCCTTCAGACTAGTGAACGTTAAGGAGCCGTTGGAGACGAACGTTACACCTTTAACTTTTTACCTTCCCCATTCACTTTTCATTTAACCACACTTAATTACTTTTCAACCACTTTTTCTTTCCACCTCCCAAATTCTTCTCCTATAAATACCCACCAAACCTTCCTTCATTCACCACAAAACAATTCTCTCCTATCAAATGCACTTCTTTTTCTTTCCAAATCATCCGTTCAAAAATTCATCACAATGGCGGGAAATCAGAATTTCGGAAATATCATCTTCCGATCCGTAGATGACGATTATCAGAGGGAGCAATTCGAGCGTTTCCAACAGCGAGGCGTCGTTTCCACCAGGTACCCCGATTTACCTTGTTTACAACAATTAGGCTTACTCCAAGGTATCGAATGGATGCTCCGTCAAGCCAACTTAACCTTCCTTTGCACCCATAATCAACCCACCTACCCATCCCTAACCTTAGAATTCTTAAGTTCCTACGACTACACCACCCCCGCCGGTGAAGACGAATTTCTAACCGGTACGGCAACCTTCCGTATGTTTAACACCGAGTACTCTCTAACCCAAAACCAATTGAGTACCATGCTACACTTTCCCACAGAAGGTCTGCTGCACGCCAGAATCCCTCCAACCTCAAACTGGAACACAGTTGGTGTTTTCGGCCTTTTTAAGAAAATTTCCGGTATAGAAACCTACAACTGGGAAGAGCTCCTTCTCTCCCATATACATAACCCCACTATCCGGTACTTTATCCGCATCTTGCAAAACACAATTTTTGGAAGGCCAAACAACAGCAAGGTCAACTCAAAGGAACTATTTTTCCTCCAGTGCGTCTTCGAACCAGATACTCAGGTAAACGCCGCCTCCTTTCTCTTTCATCATATCCGCACCTTATGTGCTAGAGGCAGGCAACCTTTTATAATTGGTGGCTTAATAACCACCATCGCACTTGGCCTACACCTAGGAGATAAACTCCAAACTTTAGAATCCCTACCTCCCCTATCTATGGACACCAGCTACTGTCGATCCAGCCGCTTGATTAAGAACAGAGTAGGCGGAGGATATTATCTCATGGTGAACAACCAGGCAGTCCCAAGCGTTGTTCTACCAAATACTGCCCTCACTGATGTCACAAACCCCGACCGCCACCTCTATGATCTAAACGCTCCTGAAACCACCGAGCCTTTACAAACAAACCCGCAAACAGATGAGTTTGAAGAAATGGAACAAGGTGATCATCCGCCTACACAACAGTCAGTCCCGCTCAACCCTTCCGGCAATACAACTGGCCCATCCTCCCAACGTCGTCGACGAAGAAGGCCTGCAACCAACGACGACATTATGGATGCTATCGATGGCATGCAGGCACAGAATGTCGAAATGCTACAGATGATGCATCAAATGCAACAACAACAGGATGCTAGGAATGCCATAACTGACCAGCGGTTTACTGAGTTGTTCAGCAGGTTCGACAACTTAGACTTACGTCAGATATCACCAGGTCCAAGAACCAGAGGCGGAAGACAACCTTAGTTGTAGTTTTTTTTCCTTTCCATATTGTATTTCATTTCCTTAAAACATTGGGGACAATGTTTAATTTAAGTATGGGGGGGAAAACTTGTTCTTCCTATTTCCATTTTTTTCAAGTATGTTATTTTCCCTTTCATTGTTATTTCCCTTTAATCATTATAAAAAAAAAAAAAAAAAAAAAATATTTATTATAATATAGAAAAATTTTAAGTTAAGTCCGAGTGTGAAAATTTCTATTATCTATTCCCTCAATTTTCTTGAGCCATAACAAAAAAAAAATAATAAATTTTTTAACACACCCAATAAGTATAAAGGTTGCTTACCTCATAAAACTTGAGTGAAATCAAGACAAAAAATCATTACCATAACAACGCTCTGAGAACCTCAACATGTTAGATCAGGATAAGTACCCATTATACCAATCCCTTGAACTTTTAGTTTTATAGTAACCCCGAGTAGTTTATACGAGAAGTCAGCACCATCTTAATAGCAAACTACGTGGAGAGCCGATGAATATAAGTGAATGATCCCCAAAGTAACATAAAATATATGAATATATCAGGAAATGCACTAATTAAATTAGGTGATCCTTACCAGATCATTTAATCTAAAGGTTGCAGATCATGCAAAAACACAATATGAAAAATCCATTATGAGTTGGTTCAGTAGGTATCTGGTACTGAACTCGGTAGGGCGGACTACGGTTCGATCCCCCACAATTTGCAATGGACTGAATAACGAAGTTATCCGACTTATGTACCAGAACTTCTAGCTAAAAGCGGATCATAATCACTAACCGGTTACTCCACTATGTGCGCGAAAAGATAAAGGGCTTAATGTGATTTCGCTAGAATGAAAGCGGGTGAAATAAAAGTAAAGGAACTAGGATAGCTATAATGGCAGTACTTGAACTGATTTGCATAAGGTAGAGTTATCTGAGTTGTAACGGTAGTTGTTAATGTCAAGATTAAACTCAAGTTGCTTCTAAACAAAAATCCACTGGCAACCTATTACGAATTGATGTGTATTTTGAAATTTCATCTGGCTAAAATTTTAAAACGATTTCTATACTATATTTTGCTTGAGGACAAGCAAAGATCTAAGTATGGGGGAGTTTGATAACATGAAATTATATCACATTTTAGGACTTAATTCAATTAGATTTTATTATCATTTACTTTAATTTATCTCATTTTATCAGATATTATGCGGTATTTCCTTTCTATTTATGTCAGGCATCCATTTTGAAGCAAAAGTGAAAAAAGGGAAGAAAAGGAGGTGTAAAAAGGAATAAAAAGGAAACAAATAACAAAGACCAAGCCCAGCCCAAAGAAAGCGCACGTTATGCCTGTGACGGGCGTCACAAAGGTTGTGACGAGCGTCACACTAAGCACACTCTTGTGACGAGCGTCACACATGGTGTGACGGACGTCACACCATTCCCCTATATTTTTGGCGCTAGGAACTCAACTGACCACGTTGAAAGCTATTTCCACGCACGCTTAACCCTCGGAACGAAAAGACCGCGCATACGGAAACACTTGGAAAGCAGTTACACCAGCAGCTGTATAAATAGCAGCTAATTGGGAAGTTCCTCGTCTCCGGTTTTTCCACGCTCATATTGCCGAAGCTCTGCCAATTTTCTTTTCACGCTTTTGCTTAATTTTCTTTTCCAGCAACTTAAGATTGTTTATTTTATTTATTTCTTTTGCAAGTTCTACATTCTTTTTCCCTTGCAATTACCTTTCCCTTTTTAGCAGTTAGATATTTTTCGCATAATAGTTTCTACACCGGAAACTATTGTGCAACTTTTTATCGGATCTAACCTTACGTTAGATTCTAGTTTTATTTCCTTGGTTTAATTTATTGTTTAATTGAAGAATCGAAGAACAAATCCTACCGGCTTGTGGTGGAGTGTTCAAGACTATTGTATTACGCATTCAGGTTCTTTAATCATTATTTAATATTTTGTTTTATTATTTATCTATATTATCTGCCTGGAATGAGTCTGTTTATGCATGATATGTATTCTTGTTTATTTAGCATGTCTGGCTAATTCGCCTAGGTATCGGTATGTAAAGTAAGCAGAATAAGGGATCAAGACTAGTCGGTCTATCTAAACTTAAAATTAAAATCAATCTTTTTACGGTCTCAGCTTACAGGTTTAATAACAAGATTTTTTACAAAAGTAAAGGACATAAAGAAGTTAAAATCAACAGAGCGAGAGTTTGAGGTTTTAACTGGACAGTGTAAGTTAGGCATTAATTCTAGATCAGGGCGAGAGCAAGTTTTAGAGTTAATTAAATTCTGACTTTTTCCAAAAAGTATTTTTAAAGATTGAATGTGAGGACGAGAGTTAAGCATTTGGATTTAATTATATAACCTAAGTCAACAGAGCGAGAGTTTGAGATAAGGGTGTTTAAAACGGTCAGTATTTTCTTAAAAAGAGTTTCTGCAACTTTATTGTTTTCAAAATATGATTTTTACTTAATTATAAGTGACAACTACATTAATATAAAATCATGGTTTATTCAACAGAGCGAGAGTTTGAGATAAAACCTTTAACCAATAAAGTTAACCGAAACGATTTATTTTAAAACCAAGAAACCGACAAAGACTTGATTCCCTAGTTGTGACGAACTACATACCGATATCCATTTTATTAATATTTAATCTAGATCTTAGTTTAGCTCTTAGTTTTTCCCCAAACAATCAAACATTACCTGCCTTAGCTTTACGAAGTAACCTTAGATAACGGTATATCGATTCATAAGTCCCTGTGGGATCGATATCTTTTAAAACTACGCGATAGAACTGTGCACTTGCAGTTTGTATCCCATTCTCGACTCACACAGTCGAGCGATCAGCAGTCCTTACTGATGCCTTTATGTAATATTTGGGCTTTTAATGACTTCCATGGATTTCTCATTATCTCAGCTATCACAGCTGTGTTTAATGATGGTTTGTATCTCCTAACAATTATGTTTTAACATGTTATATATTATGAAATCAGTTGTGACATTCTCTGCTAGGCTAAATTGACATTTATTTTGTCTAATTGGTCACCTTTGGTCAATTTTGACTAAAAATGGGGAGAAGTGAGTATGTGGAGCAGTTAAAGATGTGGAGATGTTTGTGCTAGGGTAGCTGAACAGATGAACATCTATTATTGAAGGAGATGTGTTTGATGTAAGACAGAATGTTGTTCTGTTTACAGATGTCAAAGGGGATGTCTGATGTGGTGCACATGTGATGTTATATGGTGCACAGGTGATGTTGAAGCAGATGTCAGAATGATATTCTGACTGTTACAGGTGATGTGGTTACAGGTGCTATTATTATTAAAGGAGTTGTTTGTGTTGCACAGATTTAGGGGGAGAAGAAGAACCCTTGTGCATTTGTGTGTTTTACTAGTTGCCTTTATAACTAGTAATTCTGTTTGTGTTGCACAGATTTAGGGGGAGAAGAAGTACCCTTGTGCATGTGTGTATTACTAGTAGCTATAGCTAGTAATTGTGTTTGCTTCTGCTATTGCTTAAACTGCTCTTATGTTGTTTAACTGCTGATGTGTTTTTTTTCTCTTGTGAACAAAATGGACAAATATATGTTTTAGCCAAAATTTACCAAAGGGGGAGTTTGTTGGTTCTAAGTGTTGGCAGCAATTTTGGTAAAACAAAGAGTGTTCACAAGATGTTGCATGTGATGTCTTAACTTAAGATATCTGTGTACCTCCTGGAGTTTAAATGGAAAACATAATTATGCAGGAATGTTTTAGGATGTCATACACAATGTCATGGCATCTGATATTATGTACTTGCTGGAAATTATAAGAGGAATTATGCAATTATGCAGGATTGTTCCGGGATGTCAGACCTGATGTCATGACATCCTGTACACAGAACATTCAGGGAGAATGTTATGTGTTTTGTGATTGCGCATTTAATGGCAATCTATGTATGATTGAAGATCTTATTTGCTGGCACATTCAATCATTGATTACAACCTGATTTACTTATTTTCCAAAGAGATCTAACCAACTATTATGAGAAGATTTAATTGGAAAATAGCTTTAGGGTTTTCAAAATGTCCAAGCCCAGCTGAAAGCTTCTATAAAAAGGGACTTGGAAAACATGATTGAACACACAACTAATACTGAGCGAAATATTGAGAGAGAACTAGGGTTTGTGTCTTGTTTAGTCGTGAGACTTGTAAGCCATTCAATTCATCCATAGATGATTGAATTGGTCTGATTTGTGGGTTTTGTCACTCTAAGCTTGTAAGCAAGAGTGTGTGTCTACTTGATCAAAGTTGTTAAGCAAGATCAAGTGCGTGTCTACTTGATCAAAGTTGTTATGCAAGATCAAGTGTGTGTCTACTTGATTGAAACTATGAAGTAAAATCAAGTGTGTGTTATTGAAAAGTGTTTTCTTTTCACAAGGAATTGTTGTGTAAAATCACAGGTGTGATTGAAGGGGAGTGAGTGGGTTCTCATATCTAAGAGTGCTTAGGTAGAAATTGCACGGGTAGAGATTAGGTGAGAAAGACTGTAACTTGTTGAAGTGTACGGAGAGTCTTTGAACTAATTCTATTTAGTGGATTTCCTTCCTGACTTGGTAGCCCCCAGATGTAGGTGAGTTTCACCGAACTGGGTTAACAATTGCTTGTGTCTTTTACATTATCATTCTTTATCTTTATCCTGCATGTTTTACTCAGATATTAGTGTCGTGACATTACCTTCGACATCTCATATCTGATACCATAATTTCACTATGGACAAAACTGAAGATCACAAACGGATTCTTAAAGGTAATCCTTGGTTTTTCATAAACTCTTGGATTATCATGCAATAGTGGTATGGGAAAAATGATATCAACAAATTGGACTTCTCAAGGGCCATATATGGGTTCAAATTTGGGGGCTCCCTACAAATGCTAAAATTATCCAGATGGGAATGAAACTTGGGGGAAATATTGGAGAAGCAATGGAGGCTGGGATCATATGCCTGACAAAATCACGGTTGTCAAGGCTAGAATCTTAATGAACATTTAGACTTCTATTTGTCTAGGAATGGATATTTGCTGCAAGAACAATGGAATAACTTTGATAGATTTTAGGTATGAAAGGTTGCCTCTCTTTTTCTTCTATTGCGCAATCATGGGGCATGTGGGGATTTCTACAATAAAAAAACATTGCACATGTGCATGGGATAACAAAGGTTAACCCAATTGGCCCTTGGATCAAATATACCCAACCAGGAAGAAAACAAGTGTCTATAGAAGAAAGAAAGTTCAGCAGAATTCCTACAAATAAACCCAATATGAGTATGTATAGTCCTACCCCGAACTCCATGGTAGAGCAGCTAGAAGTGTCGCTGTGGGATTTTTGAATGCAAGATATTTGGTTATCTTGACTCAATCGAATCACTAAAGCAAGAGTCGCCACCGAACTTTATTGTATCCAAAGACGTGGAAAGGAAAAATATCGATAAAACCCTAAGAAAGAGATCTAGGTAAGCAAGTCGGTTATGCGAAGGGAAGGTGTTAGGCACCCTTCACATCCTTGGTACTCTAAGGGAACCATTGATCATATATGTTATTTGCCTTATTATGAGTATTAGAAATGGTGATGGAGTTTTAAGATAAAAAAAGGAAAGGGAGATGTTGTATTTTTTATTATTCTTGCAAAGATTTGTGTGAACATCTCATGCCTACGTACCCTCCAAGTGCAATGAAGGATCAAAGCTTCGTAGTTCACCTAAAAGGTTATTCTGTTTGTTTGTTGATTTTACTTGAGAAAGTGATAATAGGCCTTATCACTTAATAGAATGTCCATTATACATCATTTGTTCTTGCTTTCTCTTTTATGTCCATTAGACACTTGGCTTACAACATTCGTTGGGTGCTTGGTATATGGACCAAGTAAGTGCGAGGGTTAAAAGTAAAGGTGAAGTTTGTGTTTTTTAATATTTGATTAGGTTAAAACCTTTATTAGGTGTTTTAAAAAAAATTGACATGCAAAGAGGGTGGTTTGATAAGTTATGGACAAAGGACGGTGAAAAGGTTTTCATGTAAGAAATTAACTTTAGTTTGAATGGTTGATTTTAGTTTAAGGAATTTAAGGCATATAACCTCTAACCTATCCCTAATACAAATTCCCACACTCCTATCTAAATATAGTATCCATAGTATCCTTATTACATCACTTTTAGAAGCAAGAAAAATAAACTAATCCTAAGGTGATATTTCCCTTCCACACATGGAATCTCAAAAATAAAAGGAAATGTGAAAGCATCGAATCAAATGAAGAGATAAGACATCTCTTGGTATCATTTGATTTGGAATAACTCTTTCTCTTTGCAATTTTCTTTTTCACCATGTTTGGAGGAATTACTCTTGAATGTAACAAGAAGAGAAATAATGTTAATGCAATGACTTAACAAATTTTAAACTATAACATAGAATCAAAATTGTTAGTAACTTCAAAAGATGAAATGGAGAAGTGTGAGTCTATAATGACATATATTTTTTTGGTTATTTTTCTCATGTAAGGAAGAGCACATTTGAACATGATTATTGAGGCATATCACAAATGGAATGCAAACTAAACATGCTTTCTAAACAAAATAAAATGAAAATGGAAAAAGATCAAAATGCAAAAACACTTAACATATGAAATGACAAATAGTGAGATCAGAATCAAATGCAATTGAGACACATCATTAATCATGCAAGTTGACCAAATAGGAATCAAAACAAGGCATGCTAGTAAGGTATAAACCCTAATCTACAACATGCTTGAACATTGTACCAAAAATGCAAGATGTAAACACGATATCAAAAATAATTGGGAAGATGAAATAAGAGAAAATGATATGGCAAATCAATAATGTTCATGGATTGTATTCATGATGAGTATCAAATAAGTTATGGTGCTAATCATACAATGTGTCACTTAAACATGCCAAAACTAGGTCAAATCAAACACAAAAGCAAATGAAAATGAAAAGGACCTAAAAATGCAAAGTGGACAGAAGTAAACATGTTCCAAAATATCATACAAACATCAATATGGAATCATAAATCAAGCATCAAGATTGGAGGTCCATTCTAAAGTCAAAAATAAACATAAACACCAAAGTCAAAGCACATATGAGAACTAAGTGAAAAAATGGGTCAAATTAGGCAACTTCTAACATAGAAAAGTGTAAAAATCTCATATTGAAACCAAAGATGCAATCATTTCACATTGATTATGCACCAAGAACAAGTTATAATTTGGATCAAGCAAAAATGGGCAGAAGGAAAACCCTAATTTGAACCTTAAGAAATAAGCTTCAAATGAAAATTCGTTTAACATAAAAAATTCCACAAGTCACCTAAGGAGACCAAAAATATAATCATATACCATTTATGACACAATTTAGAACGCTTAGGGTTTTCAAACCTCGGAAATAAATGGATAATAAACCCTAAAATCAAACTAAATAAAAATTGCTGCAAAACAGAAAGCTTAAAGAATAAAAAATGTCACCTATCTCATAAGGATCATTCATCGAGATTTTGGGGTTTTTATCATGTGATCTGAAATTACTATGATTTAAATATATTAAAAATAATACATGAAAAGAGAAAAATGATTTTTTATTTTCTAATGGTCATAAAAATAAACAAAAATCATACTATGGAAGAGAAAATTATTCCAAACAACTTTCATGTTGGACATTTTTCCAAATTCCAAAAGGTTTGGGAAATATTAAGTAATCAAAATAATTAAAATAAAATAGAAAAATTAAATAAATGTAATCCAGTGAAAAATAAGGGAGCGAGGTCTATGGTGAGTAAGAGCGTAAATATGTCTCTTTTCCTCATTAATGAGGTGGCTCAGTGTGATCCACTGGATCCAATGAAGGTACACCATAACGTGTGTTTCATAACGCATGAGAGCAAAAACAAATTCAAATTCTGGAGGGACCACACGTCACACTCCCATTGGTCCAATTTGAATTTTTGGAGGGAGGGGCCCGTGGTCGCATGAGAAGATGATCGGACCACCATGGGCGGTGGCCGGTTTCTGGAAAAATGTAAAAAGCTTTAAAATACAAAACTCAAAAGAGCAAAGTTGCTTAGAATTTCATGGCGAGCAAGATGGTAGGATAAAAAATCATTTATGAACAACCAATAGTGCAAATCGAAGCTGGTACCAAAGTGAAACCCTAGACTTCAAATTAAAAAATGTTATTCAAGTCATGAAAATGCAATTAAATGGCATAGTGATCATAAGGAACAAATTTCTAACAACATGGTATCAAGAAAATCATGATTTGGTTCAAATTAGATACCTCTTGAAGATCACTCGAATGACCGACTTTAGAGCACCGGTCCTCCCTCTACAAGTCACAATTCTGCTTGCTTCAATTTACTACACATTCACCAAACTTCAGGGAACCTTGCAGAGCTAAAGGGAAGTCTTAAGTGTGCTTGAGTTTTGAAAACCGAATCAATGTTCAGAGGTTCCAATGGAAAATATGCAGAGGTTCAATGGTTATCCAAGCTTAGAAATGATAGTGTAGTAACCTCTATTTATAGGGAAAAATGTGTATTGGTACCTTGATGAATGATTCTCATTAGGCTATAGAGAAAAATGGAATTTTGGTTAATATTGCAAACCAAGTTTTGGTGAGGTGGCCTTGGTACCTTGCAAAAGGAATCTGCAGACACAATACACTCTCCACTATTCTATTTTGTATTCAAAATCGTGGCCAACTTTCATTGTCCTTGCTTCCTTGTGTGACTTACTTCAAAAATGTGAAAAAAATAAAAAATGAGGAATGTGGAACTTTGACATAGTACAAGTCATGTATGGGTGCAAACAGAAAGTGTAAATGCGCTTTGTATCATCTGTTTGAAATCCAATTGGAGCAAGCGAAATTGGTTTGGGAGAAAGAAGCTTTTTGGTCAAAAATCAATATGGCTCGGATTGGAGGGCAAGTCATGATTTGAGCCCTTAGCCATGACATATATTGATGCACACACACCACATAATTGGTACACAATGGAATGGCGCAAGAATTTGAGCTCAAAAGTGTGTAATTTAGAAAGTGGCAATGTGACATAAATGGATAACTTGAAATGTAAGGTACAAGGTGGTCCAATTGAGTCCTGGCTTGAATCAACCTCAAACAATGATGCACGCAAGTCATATGAACCATTTATGAGGCGTTTTAGTTGAAAAAACAACCAAAAAGCCTTTAGATAAAAACCTCATTTTTTCACTTTTGGACAATTTTGGCAACTTTGAGGTTTGCACTACAAGTCTTTGATGTATGCATTTTTGGATTTTGGACAATTAAAAAAAGTTATAGAGAATGTAAAAATCAGATCATATAAAAAAGAACCAGCTCATTTGGGTCAAAAATGAGTAAGTTATGAGGTAGTGAAGTTGGCAGAATGACCTATAATGTATGGACCTCATTCACCCTTTCTCACTCCAAATTTGCCTTTAATGTGTGAAGATAAAATGTTCAAAATGGTTGTGAGATTAAATTTGCAAATAGAACCCCTCATTTGGCCAAAAATTGAGTGGGTTATAATGTTTTGAAGTTTGACCCAAAATCAAAAGGGACCAAGGATGACCTGTAATGTCCTCCCAAAATAATTGGGCTTCCACTCAAAATTGGAATTTGTGATCAAAATAAAATCTATTAGTAATAACCTCAAGATTGATGTGGGGAAACTAACCACCTCATTTGTATGAAAATCGACCAAGTTATGGTCAATTGAGGTTAGGCAAAAAATAGGGTGCTGCATAGGAAAACCTCCAAACCCAAAAGCTAAACCAAACAAAATATACTTTCTAACAATGAATCAAAGTTTTATAGGGTCTCAATTGGAACATATGAGAAAAGTAATGGGCTCAACATGATAAATATTACCCAAGTTATGACCTTGGGAAGTTCAACTTGAAAATTAGGTAAAAACGCTAGACACCTTGATATGTTTTGCCTTCAAAAATGGTTTTCCATCCACAATTGGCTCTTGACATGTGAATATAAGTGGTACATAATGGAGATTAAAGTTAAAAGTAAAAAGGACCACATTCATATCTTGCTTGATGGTAAATTTAGGACCTTTGGAAGTCAACCTAACTAGTCTTAGGGCCAATGAAGCAATCCCTTGTGATGACTTGCACAAATAAAGGTCAAATGATGTTGAGATCCATGCACACCATGATATCCAATACCAAATGATGATATTTGAATGATTAAAACCACAATTCCCTTTCTTTTGATATTCAAATCTCCTAAAGCTTTCCTCATCTAACTGCAAAAGACACAAACACACCACAAGAGCAAAGATCTACCTAAATGCATGAGGTTAGTGGTGAATGAATGTAGATTCCAAGTACATAATGATAAGAGGTCAAACAAGTTAAATATGCAACAAGTAATAGTACAAATAAAAACAATGGGTGATAGAATGGGTGAGATACCCAACCCTAGCTTGAGCAAACAAACAAAGAGAGATCATCAAGAACAAAATCACTTAGATCCATGCTTGTGAACACATTAGGGTATTGATGAATTAAGAGTATGACTTCAATGCTTGATTAAGATATTATGAAGCTTAGGGGTAAAAATTGGGGTATGACAACTGCCCCTATCTAAGTTCCTTCAGCCTTGAGATATGAAGACTGAAATTCTTCGGGATTGAAAGGACTGAAGGTTGTTAGATACATAATACCTTATTTTTATCCCTAAGATGAATGGATGACGACGCAAAAATAAAAATTGACAAAGAAATGTTATGCTATGTGAGACTTGCTGAGGAAAAAGACCAAGATGTTGGACTCTCTAGGGAAAGGCCCACTACAAGGGATTCCATCAAGGAACAAACACCAATACTAATCACTAATTGTTAGAAAAAAGAACTTCATAGTGAAATAAACACCAGAGGGGTAACAATAAAAAAAGTCTGCCAAGATTCATATTGATCCTTTCGCAGGGAAGATAAAGAAATATGTTAACCCTTCTGAACTAAAGGTGCAGCTTAGAACAGTATGCACTGCTTAACAAAGTGCAAGTTTGGACTCAGGTAAGTTTCTGAGGACCAGACAAAAGATCATATACCTATGGACTTAGATGGTGAGCTAAGAACAGAGAAGAAGAAAAACAATGTTATCGGTACTCGATTGCTTTGTCGAGCACTAAATGAAACAACATTTATGGACTTAAATGGTGAGCTAAGAATAGGGAAATATATAATTTTTGGTACTCAATTGCTTTTTCGAATACTAGACGGGACACAATGTTTCTGGACTTAGATGGTGAGCTAAGAACAAAGAAAGATAAAATTGTTGGTACTCGATTGCTTTGCCGAATACTAGACAGAACTCGTGCTTCTGGACATAGATGGTGAGATAAGAACAGAGAAAGATATAACTATCGGTGCTCGATTGCTTTGCCGAATACTGGACGAAACTCGTGCTTCTGGACTTAGATGGTGAGCTAAGAACAGAGAAAAATATAATTGTCGGTACTCGATTTCTTTGCCGAATACTAGACAGAACTCGTGCTTCTAGACTTAGATGGGGAGCTAAGAACAAAGAAAGATATAATTGTCGATACTCGATTGCTTTACCGAATACTAGACGAAACTCGTGCTTATGGACTTAGATGGTGAGCTAAGAACAAAGAAAGATATATGACTTCGTCAACTTTATATACAAGTGACTAATCCTTATTCTTCCTTTTTGATCCAAGTCTTTCTCCTAGAAAGGCACAAATACATTTTACCTCGATCCCCATAGATTTGCGATCCATGAACGGTTATTCTTTGCCTGAAATAAGTTTCACTGCTTATCAAGCGAACAACTACTCCCTCCTTTACTCCAAGTCTTTGTCTTGGAAAAGGCTTAGACAATTATATCCAACTCCTCACACAACTGGCTTCTTTTGTTCGTTTCAAATTATCCCTTTGCTTACTGAGAGTGGTGATAATCTGATATCATCGTATAATTGATGAAGATTAAGCTTCCTAACTTTCTCGGCTTTCGCCTTGAAAGGGACTCATATTATTCCAAAAACCTCCAAACTTCCTTGACTTCCGTCTAGAAAGAGACTTGGTTTAAATTTCCACTTGGTATGTCACCTGAAAAAAGGTTCCCTCTGTGGGGAAAATTGATTTGCTTTGCTAGTTATTGCAAGATTGTCTTCCTTAGCTGGAGAAAACAATATCTGTTGCTCTGCATAATTCGTTGGGGAGACACTAACACAGTATTCTCAAAGAAGTCCTTGAATGTATAATTCAAAAATGGTAAGCGACCGCAAGGGGACCAAAGTTCAATCCAGAAACGAGCTGGAGAGAAGGGGTCAAATAAGACTTTGGTAGAGGAAACAAGCTCAATTGAGGGATATTCCTTCCTTATTTTCGGAAAGGAATGAAACAAGACTCGATTGGGGATTAGTCCGGACTGGAGTTTTGACAAAGAATGACTCAGTTGCAGACGAATGGATTTTGTAGGGATGAAAGACTTTGCCGGAAATTCTTATGAGACTGACCCTATTGGGGAGATCAAACATTGTGTATGTAAAAATCTACCAGTATATGATTCGGTGGGGGGATGGTTTATTCCTCCACCATACATATGAATTATGTAACGATCCTACGGATGTATTATGATTGTTCAATGCATGTAAATGTTATGCGAATGCTGACAAAACTGACGCAATAAACATGCGGTGGCAACAATAGACAATAAGGAATATATTCCAACACAGGAAATCCGCCACTTCAAATATCCATGAAAGCCGACTTAAGGGGGTAGATATGATCCAACTTCTAATGACAACTGCCTGAAGGATTTTACGGATACGGGTATCTTTCTCGATCGTTAGGAAAATGGGTGTCCCTTACATGGCCTCTAGGGAACACTGACTAAGGTAGTACCAATCCTGGCATGTAGCCATAATGAATCGGATCCCAACAATCTTTAAGAGTTAAATCAAGACATATGACTAATTCCATCATTTTAGACAAGTAGTATAAAGTCCTTTCGATCATGTTGTATCAAGTTATTTGAAACAAATTCATTTTGAAAAACAACAGATAATTTTAGAATTTTGTTGCAAGAATTAACATCAAAGATAAAAGCAAATTTTGTGCAGAATAGAAATAAGAACATATATGGGCGAATATTTGAGTTTTATTGCAAGGATGGTAGTTCGCAAAGGGCAGAACTCCATGGATTTATACAAAAGTGGAAAATGGTAATTGGGAAGGGCTATATTGAATCGCAATGACCACTATTCTCCCTCCTACTTTGAATACCCGAGGACAAAGTTGCGGTCTTCAATAAAGTCTTGTCAAGATGCAGTTACTAGCCATTTATCCCTTTGTTTTTCATAGATTGCCCCAAGGGGTATTCAATCTACCGAGATGATTATTCTGTTTTTGTTCCTTTTCATTTAGACTGGATCTCCCTTTCGGGTTTTCAATCCATCAGGAATGTTCTTTTTTGACTAAGCCGCACTTTCAAGTTTTCGACTTATCGAGCGTTCTTTTATTTTTTAGGCGTAGTATTTCTTGACTGCATCTGAATTAACTGGACGCGGAAGCTCTTCTACATCCATAGTCGTAAGGATTAGGGCACCGCCTGAGAAATATTTCTCAACGGTATATGGGCCATCATAGTTTGGCATCCATTTTCCCCTAGCGTCATGTTGACCGGAAAAGATCTTCTTTAGTACTAGATCCCCTTCGATGAATAAAAGGGATTTAACCTTCTTGTTGAGAGCTTTCTTCAACCGTTGTTGGTACAACTGGTCATGGCACAGGGCTTTGAGGAACTTCTCTTCAATTAAATTCAACTGATCATATATGGTTTGACATCATTCTACATCAGTCAGCTTAGCTTCCATCAAGACTCGCATTGATGGGATCTTGAACTCTATTGAAAGTACTGCTTCCATGCTGTATACGAGGGAAAAGAGGGTTGCCCCAGTCGAAGTGCATACTGAGGTACAGTATCCGTGTAAAGCGTAGGGCAACATCTCCTGCCAATCCTTGTAGGTGACAACCATCTTTTAAAGGATCTTCTAGATATTCTTATTTGTAGCTTCAACTTCCCCATTCATCTTGCGTCTATAAGGAGAGGAATTGTGGTGCTCAATCTTGAATTCTTTGCACATTTCAGTGACAAGGTTGTTATTCAAATTAGACCCATTATATGTGATGATCTTGCTCGATACACCATACCTACTGATGATATTATTCTTCAAGAACTTGACTACCATATACTTGGTAACATTTGCATATGATGCGGCTTCAACCCATTTAGTAAAGTAATTAATTGCTACAAAAATAAACCGATGTCCATTAGACGCTTTTGGTTCAATCATACCGATCATATCAATGCCCCACATTCCAAAGGGCCAAGGTGAAGAGATCACATTCAAAGGTGTAGGAGGCACGTGCACCCTTTTTGCATATATCTGACATTTATGGCATTTTCTAGCATATTTGTAACAATTAAACTCCATAGTTAACCAATAATAACCAGCTCTGAGTATCTTTCTTGCCATAGAATGTCCATTAGTGTACGTGCCAAAAGATCCTTCATGTACTCTCACCATTAACATATATGCTTCGTGTCTGTCCACGCATCTGAGAAAGACCTTGTTAAAGTTTCTTTTGTAGAGCACATCACCATTCAAGAATAAATTAGCCGACAACCACCTCAAAGATTTGTTATCTCTGTTAGATGCCCCAAGCGGGTATTCTTGCTTCTCAAGAAAACACTTTATATCAAAGAACCACGATTTCTCATCTGACACAGCCTCAACATTGAAGATATAGGCAGGTTTATCACGGATATGGATAGGAATGGAGGGAACTTCTCTATGAAAATTCACCATATACATGGAAGACAGCGTAGCAAGAGCATCTGCTATCTGGTTCTCGTCTCGAGGGATGTCATGGAATTCTACTTTGGTAAAGAAAGTAGACAATCTTCTGGAATAATCTCTGTATAGGATTAAACACGGATGACGAGTTTCCCACTCTCCTTTAATCTGATTGATGAAAAGAGCCGAGTCACCGAACACTTCTATAAATTTGATACACATATCAATAGCCTCTTCCAATCCAATAATGCATGCCTCGTACTCTGCGATGTTGTTGGTGCAATCGAAATCCACCTTGCTGCGAAAGGTATATGTGAACCTCGAGGAGTAATAATTACAATGCCTATTCCATGTCCATATACGTTGACAGCACCATCGAATACTAAACCCCAAATGGATCCAGGCTCGGGACCTTCTTCAATAAGCGACTCATCACTGTCTTTCATTCTCAAAGCCATGATGTCTTCATCAGGAAAGTCGAACTGCTCAGCTTGAGGATCCTTAACAGGATGATGTGCCAAATAATCAGCGAGGATACTTCCTTTGATGGCTTTTTGGGTGTGATACTCAATGTCTTATTCGAATAATAGCATTTGCCAACGAGCAATCCGGCTATTCAAAGCAAGTTTCTCAAAGATATACTTGATTAGATCCATTCTCGAGATCAACCAAGTAGTATGATTCACCATGTATTGGCGGAGTCTCTTAGCAGCCGATGCTAGTGCACAGCAGGTTTTCTCAAACATCGAGTACCTCGTCTCACAGTCTGTGAACTTCTTGCTCAAATAGTAAATGGTGTGCTCTTTCTTACCTGTCTCGTCTTGTTGACCAAGAATGCAACCCATGGATTCATCGAGCACAATAAGATACATTATCAAAGGTCCACCCTCAACACGGGGAAACAGAATATGAGGCTCTTACAAATATTCTTTGATCTTATCAAAAGCAAATTGACAGTCTTTATTCCATACCACGACTTGATCCTTTCTCAACAGCTTGAAGACCGGAGAGCAGGTTGCTGTCATATTTAAGATAAACCTATAGATATAGTTCAACCTTCCTAGGAAACCTCAGACTTGTTTCTCTATCTTTGGTGCAGGCATATCTCTTATAGCTTTTACATTTTTAGGGTCTACCTCAATACCCTTTTGGCTGACAATGAAACCGAGTAACTTACCAGACCGCACCCAAAATGTGCATTTGTTGGGATTTAGACGAAGCTGATATTTCCTCAGGCGTTTGAACAGTTTCAAAAGATGGTCCATGTGGTCTACCTTTGTTTAGGATTTGGCTATCATATAATCCATATAAACCTCGATCTCTTTGTGCATCATGTCATGGAATAGGGTTGTCATGACCCTCTGGTACGTTGCACCAACGTTCTTCAACCGGAAAGGCATCACTCTATAACAGAATGTTCCCAATGGGGTGATAAACATTGTTTTTTCCATGTCATCTTGCGCCATTTTGATCTGGTTGTATCCGGAGAAACCATCCATACATGAAAAGACACTGAATTTCACAGTATTGTCTACCAACATATCTATGTTCGGTAGAGGAAAGTCGTCCTTTGGGTTGGCTCTGTTTAGGTCCCTATAATCCACGCACATCCTGACCTTTCCATCCTTCTTCGGAACAGGCACAATGTTGGTAATCCATTGGGGGTATATAGACGTAATTAGAAATCCGGCATCAATCTATTTTTGTACTTCTTCTTTGATTTTGACGGCCATGTCGGGATGAGTTCTTATTAGCTTTTGCTTCACAGGTGGGCATTCGAGTCGGACTGGAAACTTGTGTTCAACAATATCGGTGTCCAACCCTGGCATGTCCTGGTATGACCAAGAAAACACATCAACATACTCTCTTAGCAGCGTTGTCAACCTGTGCTTCACATCCGAGTCGATTAATGCCCCAATTCTCACTTCCTTCTTATCCTCCTCAGTGCTCAAGTTGATCAATTCCATCGGCTCTTTGTAGGGCTCGAGAGTCTTGTCCTCTTGCTCTAGCAATCTGGAAATTTCGTCTAGGATCTATTCAAACTCTTCCTCCTCTGCTTCATACACTGGGAACTTATAGTAGAGAGATGGTGTAGGGTCATTGCGTTCAATTGGTTTATTGAGAAATCTGCACATGCATTTATGTTTTGGATTTTTAGAAACTGACCGAAATAAATTGCACATGCAGATAAAAGTTTGTCGTTATATTTTTGAAAGTTTTATTTTCTTTAATATTTTTCCAAATAAAGCAAAAAGGAAAAAGGCATAATTGGAATCAAAATGAACTTTTATTTATGCCATTAAAAGTTGCAACAAAATTCATGAAGCCCTAAACAAAAACACCTCTGCCTTGGGCAGAGCAGATGGCTACTTTTGAAAGACAAAAAAAAGTAGCAAAACAAATTACTCTGACACATGCATGACTTCAGGAATATCCACAGATGTCCAATTAGGAGTGCTCTAGCTCGATCCTCCTCTTGTTACAAAGCTTGGTCCTTCAACAGCATCATTTTGCAGGATAACACATGACTGGTCCATAAACCTGCCACTTCTGAACGTCTCGGAAATCAGCTTCCCCTCTTGGATAGTCCTCAGTGCCTTGGCCGACTACTCATAGGGATTAAACCCTAACCCACTACGGTATTTGTTATCATTGAGTTGCACGATCTTGCCCCAACCCAAGGTTTGACCACTGGCCACCACTTGCCATGCATCTTTCAAAGATGCCATAGAAGTCCCCACCTTCTCTTCATTGAGATCCTCAATTTGCACTACATTTGCAATTTCAAACCCTTTAAACTGGGTGATGATAACATCCTCTTCTACTTCAATGTATCTGAAAGCTGATAATTGACTGATCATCAGGACTTGTTCACCATAAACAATAGCAAGCTTGCCATTTCGGATGAATTTCAATTTTTGGTGAAGGGTGGATGTGACGGCGCATGCGTCATGAATCCGTGGTCTCCCAAGCAAACAATTGTAACCGGGATCAATATCCATCACCTAGAAGAGAATTTGAAATTTTTGCAGACCAACCATCATCGGCAAGAAATCTTCACCCATTATAGTCCTCCTAGAACCATCAAAGGCATTCACAACAACCTCACTTGGTTTGATATCAACACCAATATAGGACAACTTGGAAAGAGTAATCTTCAACATCACATTTAAAGAAGAGTCGGTATCCACCAAGACATGCGAAAGAAAGTCTTTTTCATATCCCATGGATATGTAGAGAGCGTTGTATGCTTTTTTCCTTCGGTGGGAAACTCATTGACAAAAAAAACTTAGTGTGTTGCAGGACGTAATGTTTCCAACTACATGGTCGAACTGATCTACCGTGACATCTGGATTTATGTAGGCTTGCCCCAAGACTTTCAATATAGCCTTGCGGTACGCTTCAGAGTTCAAGAGTAAAGACATAACAGATATCTTCGAATGGGTTTGAAGGAGATGATCCACCACCTTATAATCACTCTTTCGTATCAGGCGCAAAAAATTCTTCGGCCTCTACATCTTGTATGGGTCTACTCTCAGGAATGACCAATGAAGCTTTACCGTTGTCGGGATTTTTGACCACGGGCTTACTACCTCAAAGATTAGCGGGAGTGAAAACCCTACCGCTTCTTGTGAGACCTCTCTCATCGACAATATTAGTGACAGTTCTATTGTTGACCAACGGCTTCTCAAATCCATTCACGATAGTAGTGGGCGCATATCCCCATGGTATCACTTTATCAGATTTGTAGGGGAAAAGAGCTGGCATTTTGATGTTCAAGCACTTAGCAGAGTCAACAAGAGGTGTACTTTCTTTGGACGGGAAAAATATCTCAAAAGCCTTGGGCTTATTGAATATAAACACTATCACAGACACTTCATCGTTCTTCTTCTTCCCACTAACTTATAATACATCATTGGAAATCAGCATCTGTATATCTTTCTGCACGTCGAAGCAACCTTTAGGGTCCCTCAAACAAACAGAGCAATCTTCATGATCTTGTTTCAGAATACCGGCCTTGAACAAGTTGAGGTGCACATGTGTAGCGGTGTATTCGTCACTTTATGATTTATTGACTAAATCGAAAGTAAAGCATACAAAGATAGAGTCGCCACCGCACTTTTATTTATCCAAAGGAATGGCTAAAAAGCGAACAAAAGCCTAAGAAGTTTTACACATAGAAAACTAATGAAAGGTCATAGATCTGGGTAAGGGGGTAATTATGCAAAGGGAAGGTGTTAGGCACCCAATGCATCCTAGGTACTCCTAGGGAACCCTTTTCACAACTTGTTGCAAAAAGATATTGTTTATGAAAATATTTATTGTGCAAACATTGATTGGGAGGATGAGAAAAGAATATACAATTTTTATTATTTTTGTGTTTGGATGGAAAGATCCATTGCCTACGTACCTTTACAAGATCAAAACCTCGTAGTTCGGCTAAAAGATTTCCATAACATGAGTGGGTTGATTTTAAACAAAAGCCCTAAGATCTTTCATTATCCACGGGAGAAAACTCAACCTATACAACCACAAGTCCACCATGTGAGAAAAGCATCAACTTGCTAGTGAGGGACCATGCCCTATAATAAGCAAGGAAGTCTTACAATTCAATCACTAAGGACAAAGGTGAGATTTACATCAACCACTAAGATAATTGAGATCTATGGCTAATGTATGAAAACTTATCAAGAATGGACAAAGCCACAAAACAATTGAATGAGTGAAGTTAATCAATTAGAATTATTCACAAAAAATGGTCAAAGTTGACATTAGATTCAATTCAGGAGAAGTATTGTGAAAATGAAGTTTGAAAATCAAAGGCCTAAGGCCTAGGTTTCTAATTTGAAAAGAAATGAAAATGTTTGCACAATATTTTTTGGTTTGGGTTGACATGCAAATGGAGGTTTAAAGAAAACAAAAGGGTGGGAGGTTAAGGGATGCAAAACTTCTTAGATGTTCACCTCTTGAGATCATATGTAGATGATCCAAGTGATTCCTTTGGAAAAGGCAACAAACAAGTAATAGATAAACAATGTATCAGGCACAGTCAACATAAATGGATACCAGATGCCAATCAATGGACTTACACCAATATCCCAAAGCAAAGAGAACATGGATACCAGATGCCAATCAATGGACTTACACTAGTCTCACAAAACAAAACATGGATACCAGATGCCAATCAATGGACGTACACTAGTCTCACAAAACAAAGGAAACATGGATACCAGATGCCAATCAATGGACTTACACCAATCTCCAAGGAATGACCATAGGAAACAAATGCCAATAACTGGACTTACAATTGACTCCTCACAAGAAACAAATAACAAATGCAATAAGCAAGAGGAAACAAGTTGCCAATAAATGGTCTTACACTCGACTCCAAGGAAATGGGATGCCAATCAATGGTCTTAGTCCCAACTCCTACCAGATCATAGGAAACAACTGCCAATAAATGGACTTACAATTGACTCCTCAATGGACAAACAAGATGTCACAAAACATGAACAATGATCATGAAAAGATATACAAGTAATGAAAACAAATGCACAAAGGCACACACCAACAATTATGCACGTATGGGCAAACAACAACAAACAACCAATTAGCACACACTATACACAATCAATGGGCTCAAGCAAGGTTAGGCTTTAGAAGCAAGCCAACTGGAATGGGGTGTTTTGAGCTCTTAACCCTAACATTGAGAGTTAGGGTGAAGCAGATGAAATGGAGATAAGGGTTATGCCTCATAGCTCTTATCCCTGGCCTGGGAGAGCTTTAATCAATAGAAAGTGTGGGAGTTCAGAATGAAGGAACTCTTCTCCACATATGATGGACTCTATAAGATCTTGGGTTCTTATTCATAATGCATCAACACATGGTGTGAGCAAAGTGAATGACACAACTGAATAGCAGGGGATGGATTACACATCCCTTTTATCTGCCAATTGCCTCTTAAGAAGACTTTACCTACTTGGCACAAAATTAAACAAACAAAAACATGGCCTCTTAAGGAGGGCTTCAGACAGGTGCCTGCCAAAGTAACATGACAGGTCTTCCAGACTACATGAAGATTAGGGATTATACCTAAGTGGTATGCCAACCACAAGCAATGCAAAGCAAAGTTCAAATGAACTTAAAGCAACTTAAGTACTTGTGGAAACAACTAAACCAATCAGTACAATACTCAGACAAATAGACAATAGTCAATAATAAAACAATCCCAATGTACAACACATAAGCCATGAGGCAAACTCAAATGAGTTATCATCAACCTACAAAACAGCAAATGTTAGTAGTCAAAAGCAAACATCAACATTCAAATGATGAAGCAACATCAACCATGGAAATTGAGTGCTTGGTCCTGAAATTCAAAGCTCACATGTAAGTACAAACCACTAGGTCAAAGCCTAGGGTCAAAAGTGGATCAAAACAACAAAACAGAACTTGAAATTCAACACAATGCAACTTCAAACACATATTAACATGTCCTAAAAAGGATCACATCAGAATCATCAAGCAAGGCCATGTATCAAGCAAGAGAAGTCAAAGACAATTTTAAAGCTCATATTTGATCATCATAAATGAAAATTCCAAAACAAAACAGAAATTATTCAAATAATTCTGGAAAAAATCATGTGCATTCAACACATCCAACATGATCGTCATACAAAAAATCAGAAGCATCAAAGATCATTTGGCATGGAAATTAAATTGCACAAGTTGATCAACCAAATGTGTGACACAAATTGTCACACCATGCAAACACATGCATAAAACAGAAATGGTAAATGGGAAAAATACCAAACCAAGCCTACAACATCCAGCAATGTGTCTAGAATCATCATGTAAAATTTCATGTCCATTGGATTAGAATCAAGCATTTCACAATAGAAAGAGCAAGGCAAGGTCACAAATGCACATATGATCAAAGATTCTAGCACCATTCAAAATCCAGCCATGCACAACTTTCAAACTTATCATCAGTAAAAACTAGACATCTCAAGGATCAATTTGCAAAAACTTGGGAGTGATTTGGAGCATTTTTCAATTTTATATGGATTTTACAAGTTAGCATACAAAATGAAATTCAAAAATGAACATGTACATGGAAAATAAGGAGGGAAATGTGAAAATGATGAAAGGATTTGAAAACTGCCTTCGCTGAGAATCGAACACGGTCAAAATTCAAATGGAGCGCGCCAAGCCAAAACGGCATCGTTTTGGTCTGAAAACCCTAAGCCTGGAAAAAATCCAGAATCCGTCGCTAATCATGCAAAGTCCGACGCTAACCTATGATCTTCATCTTCTTCATGATGAAGATGATGAACTTCATGCATCCATTTTCCAGAAAATCCAGAAATGTCCAGAAATCCACAAAAATTATACCAAATCGAAGCTTATGCCATGTAGAACACAGATCAATCAACATCTAATCTTAATTCATCATAACAAGTGAGAATCGAGCATGAACATTTTTGGATGCAAAACTTAAATCACTCATAACTTGCTCAATAATGCACCAATTCACACGATTTTTAGCTCAGAATCATCAGGAAAACAAGATCTACCAGAATATGTACATGAATTTCAAAATTAAGAGGTTCGAAACTTCACCTCTTGAAGAGCAGAATCTTGGAAATGCACGATCCACAGCTTGTATTGATCCAAATCCAGTCCAGAATGCTTGTGATGATGTTTGATGAAGAAAAGAAAGCTTGAACACGTGTAGATCTAGCTTAATTCTGAATTTCCATCTTCAACTTCATGAGCTTCAACTGCTTGATTCTTGAACGAATTCAACAAACCAACACTTGATTCATACTCTATCCAAGTCACTGATCATGAATCTTTAACAAAAATAAGGTGTTATGTTAAAGAATTTTGAATTTTGATTTGAAGAAAATTTTGGAGGGAGAGAAGAACTAGATCTAGAAATGGTGAGTTGTGATTAACCTCCTTCAAATTCTGATATGATTTAGTATATATATGCCTTCTTAATCAACTTGCTAATCCATAATTAATTTGGTTAATGGAAATAAGGTGTTTTGCAAAAAATCAAAATTGCATGGTGCATGTGCTAATTACACGTGAACAGTACCATCTCCTTCATCAAAGTCACTTAAAATGATTTTTTAAACACATTGGCAATGGTAGAAAGTCCATACAATGCACCATTTTTGAATTTTGCAATTTCCCCCCAAAAAAGGCATGGATATGCAAGTGATTATGTGATGAGATTTTATGTAATGTGATGCATGATTTGGAAATTAGAGGTCAAGAGAAGAATATTGCAAAAAGAACAACTCAATTTGGAGCTTTGGATCAAAAGATATGGCCATTTGAAGTTCCATGTATACTTGGCAATGATTTGATCATATCTCCTCAACCATTCATCAGATGCTTATGATCTTGGACTTTTTGGAAATGGGAGAGAGGGATCTTCAACTTTCATGTTGGACGCAATTTCATTTTAAGCTTCTTTGATAATGTAAAGTTAAGTTGAAATTGGATAAAAAACTTGCCATTTTTGGAAAGTTGAAATTATAGGTCACTTTCCATTTTGGGAAACTTTTGACTTGCTTTCAAATTCTTCAACCTTGATATTTGAAATGATGAATAAGCATGATTTGGACATGAATGGGATGAAGAAACTCAATTTCCACACTCAGAGTCCACAGTTGACTTTTCAGTTGACTGCATAGGCCCTTAGATGACCTGAAAATGTTCTGATGAATTTGGGGCCTCAACCACTTGGGAACTTGCTCCAAAATGAACCTATAGCTCAAATAAGCTCAATGAAATGATCACATGATCCATAACTCAATGGAGACTTCATCTCTTGCACACAAGATTCACTTGATGCCTTGACTATTGACTGCTTAAGCTGCAAGTAACAAAGATTAATGACATATTTTTGTACATTTTTGGTTAGTGATTAAAAGAAATGCAATGATATAGAAATGCAAGCAATGCTTGGTGATCAAGAACCACTCTCAAAAGGATCCCACCCACAGGGAAGGAAGCAAGGTGTCCAATGATCCTTGAGGCAATGCAATGAAATGATATGATGCCATGAGGGATCTTAGGGACAAAATTGGGGTCTTACAACATGCACCAATGGAGTCTTCACTTTCAGGACGTCCATGATCAAATTCTCATCTTCGGTAATCATATTTACTTACCCATGCTCAGGAAATGGGTTAGTTACCATATTTGGCATATCACCAAACTTAATCATCCCCAATCTGACGAGCACTTAAACCTTCCCTTTGAATACAAAGTAATTCTCGGTGTCATGCCCTAGCACATCAGAGTGGAAAACACAACACTCATTAGGTTTATACCATCATTGGGATTGGATCAAACTGATACTGAGGCGGTGGTTGTTGTGGATTTTGATGATAAGGTTGATATTGTTATGGCAACTATGGATATAGTAAAGCATACACAGGGAACATCGGGTGAGGTGGCAAAGGAAGATTCAGCATCATAGGTACCTCTGCTGCCATTGTGGCTACCAAGCGTTGTTGATAATAACCTAACATAGACTGTTGTACTTGTAGAGATGGAACTACTTGGGAAGTTGGATGATGTTGTTGTCTTCTAATGCTTGGTCGGTGGTGGGAAATAGAGTTGGCATCTCCTTCCTTATTTTTCTACCATCCACCAAACTTCTTGTTGCTACTAGCAAATGAAGAATTATCACATGCTATTCTTCCTTCTTTTACTCCTTCTTTGAGTTGCACACCGACCCCTTCCATCTTAGTGAAGTCACGAGGCATACTGGAACTGAATTTGTTGTAATAAAAGGAGTCTAAGGTCTTCAAGAATAGTTTACACAATTCTTTCTCTTCAACAGATGGAGTGACTTGGGCAGCGACTTCCCGCCACCTCTGGCCATATTCTTTAAATGTTTCGCGTTCCTTTTGGGACATGTTACCCGATTGAGTATGATCTGGTGCCATGTCTTGGTTATACTTATAGTGTTGCACAAATGCCTCACCAAGATTGAGAAAAGTTTTAATATTTGAATGCTCCAAGCTCATATACCATCTCAATGGAGCACCAGACAAATGGTCTTGAAAGTAGTGAATTAAAAGCTTATCATCATCTGTGTAAGCGACCATCTTTCTGCAATACATGACCAGGTGAGTCTGAGGACAAGTATTGCCCTTGTACTTATCGAATTCTAGTACCTTGAATTTAGAAGGGATCCTCACATTTGGAATGAGGCACATCTCGCCTGCGTTCTTGCCAAAAAGATCCTTCCCTTGGAGGGCATTCAGTTTCTTGGTAAGAGCTTGAATTTGACCTTGTACTGCATCTTTGGCAGCGTCTGAGTGGATACTTGGACCGTGGTATAAATCAATAGGGTCCTCTTGAAGGGGGTAAGTACACACAGTGGCAGGTGATGCAGTGTATCCAGGGTTTCCTATGGGCATGGAAAGCTGAGCCCCATAGGGATTGGCGCCATAGTATTGTGAAGTGAGCGGTTGAGAAACTAGAGGTTGGGGTCCATAAATACCATAGGGACCAAAAGGACTGGTGGGAAAGCCTTGAGACAAATCTGGAGGAGGAATGAATCCTTGAAACCCATGAGGAGGTCCATAAGGATGACCAAAGGAGTAAGTAAATTCGGATGACATGCCAAAGCCAATAGTTGCAGCAGCAGTAACCACAATTGTGATAGGAATTGTAGCAGGTATAATATAAGAAACAACCAGAGTAGACACGATTGTACTCAAAGGAGTTGAAGGTATGAGGTCCAACCTTTCCATCAAGGTGTCAATCAATGCAGCTTATCTCTCCTGGCTAGCTTGGAGAATGAAAATCTCTTCATGCAGTTCACAGTTCACTTGCTCGAGAGAATCCATCCTCAACTGAATATTAGCTCTTGTTGGATATCTATGGTGGGAAGCAGGCACTTCTGAAGAAGAGAATAGACAAGAATGAGACCTTTGAAAAGTACTTTATTTTGACAAAATATTACAACAAATGATGCAAATGATGCATGGACGCACATGATTTCTTTTACTTTATTGACTCTTACTTTCAAGGACTTGATAAGTTTTAAATGTTTGCAAACTTCTTTCAAACTGAAAGTGACAAATGCATTACAAGGTGTAAGACCCCAATTTTGATCCTAAGATCCCTCATGGCATCATATCATTGCATTTACATTGCCTCAAGGATCATAAGCATCTTGGTTCCCTTTGCCTTTGGGTGGGACCTCTTGTGAGTTGGTTTGAGATCACCAAGCATGCTTGAATTGTATATCATTGCTTTTCTCATTTTATTTACTAACCAAAAGCACAAAAATATGTCACTAACATCTTTTGTTTGTAGCTTGAGCAATCACAAGGTCTAAAGCTTCTAGGAGATCCTATGTGCATTGATATGATCAAGAGAAGATGAGAGCAAGCATGGCTATGGTTCTCAAAGCTCTCATCCATAAAATATTCCTCCCAACTATCTCAATTCATCATTTTGATCAAAGAAAATCAAAGGGTTTGAGGCTTGTTTCCCAAGGACACCCTAATTCCTATGTTCATCAACTATGCCTTGCTCATGAAGCAACCTCAGCCCATGGTCAAATACAATCAAGGGAAGTCCTTTAATTCATCATTTCATGCATATTTGAACTTATTTGAGTGCCCTCAATCATCAATTCATCAAGATAGGAGTTTTGGACTTGAGAAGTTGATCAGTCAATTCATCAAATGGAGATGACCCTAAGATAAATGTTGTTCTTAACGACCATATGAACAACTTTCATGTTCACCAAAATTCATTTTAAGCTTGTAAGATCATCATCCATTCCAAGACATTATAGGTCATTTTGACTGAAACCCTAATTTTGGGTCAACTTCCCAAGGACAAAACTCCTTCATTTTTTATTACTTTGAGGTGGGATCAAGTGCATTGGAAAGCTTAAGATGTATACTTCAAATGTTATGTTGAGAAAAATTACAAAATCTCAAAAGAAATACATGTGATAATGCAAAACCTTATAGGTCACTTTGGACCAAATGCATTGAAATGTGAAAAAGTCCAACTTCAAGTGCCCATAACTTCTTCATCAAAAATCCAAATGATGCAAAATTAAAGTCCAAATTTATTGTCTTAAAAAGATATCAAACTTTCATGTTGAATATTTTATCATATGGAGCTTGCATCATTGAGGCAGAAGGGCTTGAACTTTGGCAAATTTTGAAAATTCCACATATGCATGTTTTGCACCCTACACTTCAAGTTCAATTTTCATTAATTTCCAAGGCCCAAATGGAGTTTTGATAAACATGACATTTGTTCCTTATGAAACAAGCTTTCCAACCATTACTCATAAGGTTGCATTTTGATTTTGGACATGGTATTTTCGAAGACTTGAACATTATAGCACATTTTGGAAAATCATTTAAATTTGCATTGCATGATCCATTAATACACAATCTGCACGTCTAAATTGCTTCTATCATGCATCAGCTACCAAAACCAAGTGGAATTGGGCCCTCCATGCGCCTGTACAGGCCCATGCATGGAGGCCCTTTCCATTCATGCAAGGAATTTTTCATGCACTCCAGCCATGCCTTGCCTATAAATACATTGCATATGAGCTTCATTTCACTAACCTGAAGGCGCCCTAAATGTTGTGCAATTGAAACCTCACCCTCACACCAAAGGAACTCTCTTTTTTCCTCTCAATTTTCAGATCTAGAATTTAGTTGCCTCGACTGTTTTCTTAGATCTAAAAGTTCCTAAACCTCATCACCTTGATTCATAGAGTGTACTGCAAGCTTTAGCACCAAGGAATTGTGGATCCAAACTCTGCAAATCAAAGGTTTATCTCAGTTTTTTAATTTCTTCGAATCAACTCATATATTGCTTGTTTCTTGTTGTTGCTGTGTTGTCTGAAGTCCTCTTCATAGAGGCAATCACTTGATGCTTTGAATTTTCAAAATCCAACAAGTTTCAGTTGAACTCCATGAAATTCAACCTCTGATTTCTCTCTCAATAGGAATCTAGAGTGGATTTGGTTGGTACAGGGGTGATGTACATCACCCCACCTTTCGTTTGGTACCTGGATCGTGGCATTTCCTGCACATTTATTTCTTTGTAATTTTTGGACTTCGCCGGAGCTGGCCGGAGAAGACGGTGGAGCTGGCCACCGTTTGGTCTCCAGACTGAATCATGACCGTGTATTTCCATTTCCAGATTTGATTTAGGCCCTTCAATGTTATGACCTAATTAATGGCTAGGTGTGATTGCATTGACTGAAGCGTTTGGTAGGCGCGCATGTGTGATCCGTGTGATGTGCCAGCTCATTTAATGCGCTTCATCCAACGCTTCTCCTTTTTTTCTATTTTAAATTCTACTTTTAATTTTCTTTTTATTTCATTAATTCCATTTCATTTCAAAAATTCATATCTCACTCATTACTGATCCAAAAAATATGAGACCAATTGCATTATTTCTCTTTTAATTTCTACTTTCTAAAAATAATTTTTAATATTTTTTATTTTATCATTTGATATTTTTTAGTAATTTTCTCTTTTTTTGGTTATTTTAAATTCCTTTTAAATAGTTTTGGGTATTCAAAAAATACAAAAATATTTTTCCAACCTCTTTGAATGATGATAGATCTATGAAAAATATTCTCATCAATTTATTAATTGATTTGAGATTTATTTGAGATTTTAGTTCAATTAGGTTATTTTTATGCATTTTTAATTGATTTAAAATTGTTTCTGATCTTTAAAAATGCTGAAATTTTTTGTCAAACTTTGTTTCACCTTGTTGAACTTGGGATGATTCACTTAGACTTTTCAAGGTTGATTTGAAGTGAGTTTGAAGTTTGACCTTTCTTTATTATTTTAATTCAAGTTTTATTTTAATATTAAAAAATGCCAAAAATATTTTATTTGTTTCTTGACTTCTAATCTTCATCTTGCTTCTGTTTCTATTGTTTGACCTTGATCTTCTCTATCTTTGGTCAACACTTGTTGATTGGTACATACCATTTCCATTAATGCACTTTAATTCTTCAGCTTCTTCTTCTCCTTCTTCTTTTTCTTTTGGATTAATGAGTTAAAGATTGATGGTTAGCATTGATTAGGGAGGTTTAATCTTCCTTGATTCAAGTCTAATTCATCTTGATCATAGCTCAAGTGAATGGCTTTGCATTAAGGATAGATTGTTTCCTAAATCATGCAAAGGACCTAAATCAATACAAGATAATTTCTCATCTTCTTTTTGGCATGGCAAGTTGTTGGAGTTTGATTCACTAATCAAGACCTCTAACTTGTGTTGTTGTCTACATTATTATTGACCGGCCTCAGATAGTTGTGACTTCTACATAAGTCCAATTACGATTGCTTAACATAGCGCTAAATTTGTCTTATGGCACACTAACTACTAATACTAACCATTAACTATTAACATTTAATTCTTTCTTATTACATTTATGCAATATACTATTCGTGTACATATTATTCGTTTGCTTTTTCCTTTGCTCACTTGAGCACATGTTTATGTTAATGCAATTTGCCTTTTGCTCACTTGAGCACATAATTGTGTATATATTCTTGTGCTTGTGTTTTATGGTGATTGTTGTGGACTAAATGCAAAGAAATGTACAAATGGACTTAGTTTCTAGGACTTTTCCTATGCAAATTGGAGTAAAAGGACCTTAATGTTGAAGATGGATTAGAAGGACCAAACCTCTAAACTCACTCTTGTCCATTCTTGATTTGCTTCATAAGACTCTTTAATGTGTGTGTGCTTTTGTGCTAGGGGATCCTATGAGAACTCAACTTGAAGAATCATTGCCATGCTCATCCAAAGTGAAAGATACAAGAGCCATTGGGGATCTTCTAAGAGCTTGTTTGATTATGTTGATTGCTTGAGCTTACTATTGTTTTGCTTGCATATTCCAAAGGATGGGAGCTACTTGGATCATCAATATGATCTCAAGAGAGGAACTCCATTTGTGGTCTTGTTTCTTATCCCTCATCTCTTGTATGATTAGGACTTTAGCCATTCTTCTTCTTCCCTTCACTCTAACCCAAGCCAAAACTTTTGTGCAAACATTTAACACTTCTTTTCAAACATTAGAAACCTAAGCCTTATGCTTTTTATTTTCAAACTTTCTTTTCATAACACTCATTTTGAATTGAATCTTTAAATCAACTTTGACCATATTTTGTAAATACTTTTCATCGGTAAATATAACTCATTCAAATGCTTTTGTGGTTTCAATGGCCACTCTCTTAATCAAAAACTTTTCATAACCTTTAGCTATTAGGTTTGAGTTATTCTTGAGGTAGATATAATACTCACCTATATCCTTAGTGATGGACAATGAGTCTTCCATGCTTATTATAGGGTTAACCCCTCACTAGCATGTTGAAGCTATCCTCACATGGTGGATTTGTGGTTTTTAGGTTGAGTTTTCTCCCTTGGATAACAAAAGATCTTAAGGCTTTTGAACCAATCAATTCACCAACTCATTTTGAGATTTTTACCCCGAACTACGAGGTTTTGATCCTAATCTTTTTTAAGATGGTACGTAGGCAATGGGTTTATCCATCCAAACACAAAATGTAAATAACTTATATATTCTCTCCTCATCTCTTCAATCATGTTTGCACAAAGAAAATTTTCACAAAATACCAACCTTACAACAAATGTGAAAAGGGATCCCTAGGAGTACCTAGGATGTTTTGGGTGCTTAAAACCTTCCCATTGCATAACCAACCCCCTTACCTCGATCTCTGACATTTTTACTAGTTTTTGATTCGATAAAACTTTTAGGTTTTTGTTCGCTTTCTAACCATTCCTTTGGATAAATAGAAGTGCGGTGGTGACTCGACTTGTATGGTTTACCTTAGATTTACTTAATATTTCTAATGGTAACGAATACCCCGCTACAGAAAAGTGGCGACTCTGCTGGGGAAATTTGCCTAGTGGGTTTTGCCTACTTTTCATATTTGTTGTATTGTATATTATTTTGTGACATATTTTTGTGCAATTTGGGATTACTGTATTGTATGTAATGATTGAATTGCTTGAATATTAATTCCTTATATGCTTGGTGATCTTTGTGAGATGAGTTCTATACCCGAACTCGAGTGCACTTAGGATAGGGGAATGGCATAGTCTTGTTGACTTGTGTGGAGTTATTCCTTAGCAAGTTGACTTGCGAGTCCATTCACTTGGTGGAGGTCATGTTGGGATCAATAATGTCACACAAGTAGTTGTGGTTAGACATTACTCTTTCCAATATAGACCCTAGAAGCCAAGGACCTTAGTTTACCAAGCCCATCTTGGCCTATTCTTAGGATGTAGTGCGAAAGTCGTTCAAGTGTAAGATTTGATACGATTGTTACATAATACTACACTCATAAGAGTCTCTCTTGAGAATATTTTTGGAATACGAGTAGTCGTTTCTCCGATAATATCCGAAAGATGGGATGATGACTATGGGAACCTCTTGTAGATCATGTTTGGCAGGTTTAAACCCTAATACACTCCTTTTTGGTGGTTCTTAACCGAGACTCCATGCTCGTGACTTGCAACAAACCCTTGATTCGTGGTTGATCTGTTCTTGTAACCTTAATATCAATGGAACTTGGGTGTTGATAAGGTGTAAACCATAATCCACCAAAATGGATGATTGATATTAAGGATGACATGATCCATCCCATGACCTTTGTTTGGTGTGCTTTGCTTGATCCTTGAGTGTGATTGTTGCATTCATGCATTCATGCACCCATTTGCATCCATATCATCAATAATGAGAAAATTTTCAAGGAACTTAAGAGGTCTATTTGCAAATTTTCAAACATGGAAAGACAAAGAAGGAATACAAAGAAGTACAGTTTCAGAGAATCCGACTTGAAAGAGCTAAGGAATTTGACATCCTATGTATTAGATCCCTTGGGTTTCAAGGCTCGTTATGGGAAGCTTCTAATTGTTCTGACTACTCAAGTGGACGAAGGATTGATGAGTGTATTTGTGCAGTTTTATGATCCCTTGTACCGTTGCTTCACATTTCCGGATTTTTAGCTTTTGCCCACGCTTGAGGAGTATGCCTACCTTGTAGGTATACCTATTCTAGACCAGTTGCCATTCAGTGGCTTAGAGAGTGTTCCTACTTCTCAAGAGATAGCTGATATGTTGCATATAGATGAATCTCTGGTTGGTGCTCATATGACTACCAAAGATGGAATTCAAGGTCTCCCTTCTGAGTTCCTCATTGCTCAAGCTACTATGTATGGGAAGGCCATTAGTGAGGACGCCTTTGAGGCCATATTTGTACTTCTCATCTATGGGCTAGTGTTTTTCCCCAATATCGACAAGTTTGTGGATGTGAACGCTATTAGGATTTTCTCTACTTTGTTGGGTGACACTTACTTTTATTTGCATATGAGGAATGCAAAGGGTGGTGGTACCATTGTGTGCTGTTTGCCTCTGTTGTACAAGTGGTTTATTTCGCACTTGCCACAGACGGTCGCCTTCAAGGAGAACAAAGGATATCTTCGGTGGTCCACGAGACTCATGTCTCTCACCAATGATGATATCTCTTGGTACAATCGTGTATGTGATGGTGTGCAGATTATCGATTCTTGTGGTGAATTCTTCAATGTGCCTCTTCTTGGTACATGTGGTGGGATTAACTACAACCCTATTTTAGCACGTCGTCAGCTTGGGTTTCCCCCTAAAGGATAAACCTAATAACATTCTGTTAGAGGGTGTGTTCTTTCAGGAGGGTAAAGATCCCCAAGGCTTGAAGGGCAAGATGGTCCGCGCTTAGCGCAAGATCCATAAGAAAGGAAGGAAGGAGCTAGGTCCGAAGAATTGTATCGCATTGGAGCCTTATACTTCTTGGGTTAGGAGGAGAGCTTCCGAGTACCTCGTGCCTTATGAGTATCCAAGACCTACACCTTTGGTTGTGGCTGGGCCTTCAACCCTCCCTAACCAAGGAGTAGAGGAGTTGAGAGACGAAGATTGTTCGTGTGCTTGGATCCGTGAACGAGAGGAGTTGCTTCAGCAAATCAGAGAGAAGGACGTTTTAAGTTCCTTGAGCACCATGTTATTGATGATCCTGATGACGCATGGACTTCTCTACTTCCTCAGTCTTCCAAGTTTTGGAAAAGGAAGTATGATCGTCTCGCCAAAGAGAAGGCAGACATGGAGGCAGCCTATGAGAGGGAGGTGAAGAGGCTTCGTGCATCCTATCTTCCAGTCTCCAGAGCTTTAGATGATTGCTTCTAGGGTTCCATAGGATGTTCATTTTCCTTCTCTCTTGTATTGTATTTGGTTACAATACTGTACTTCTTTGGTGTAAAAATATTTCCAAATGTTATTGATATAATATTTCCGTATGTGATAAATGTTTAATACTTCCGATATTTGGAAATAGGACTCTAAAGTTCCTCTGATATAAAAAAATTAAATCATATGCATTGCATGCATCATGTGCATGAGCAGGTTTTGCTCTAGGCTTCTTGTTCTATGGTCTAACTCTGTGTTCTTCATTTATTTTGAAGACAAGCTGACTCACCGGTATTACACCCGAGCCAACGCATCAAGACTAACAGATCATTTGGAACAAGAGAACCGTGAGCTTAAGGAGGAAGTAGCCAGATTGACTGCCCTGATGGAGTCATTCATGGCTGCCCAGAGCCAGTCATCACCGACGCCTTCAACTCCTTCCCAGAGGACAGTCATCGCTGAGATCATCTCCTCAACTGTACCTGCGGCCAGCGCCCACTTCGCACCAACAACCATGCCAGCCGGATTTCCGTGGGAGATGCCTCCCAACTTCATGCCTGAGGGTCCTGCACCCACCTTTGCTTCTCTGCCGGCATCTAGCCCGGTCCTTGCTATTCCTCCTCCTGTCGTGCATACTATGCCCAGAGTAGACGACACCATCTATCATTATGAGCCGTCTGAGGGCCCAGATGTCTATGAAAAGATGGATGCCATGAATGATTAGTTTCTTGAGCTCCGCAAGGAATTGAAAACTCTTCGAGGAAAAGACCTTTTCGGCATGTCTGCTGCTGAACTCTGCTTGGTCCCAAACGTCAAAATCCTTGTAAAGTTCAAGGCTTCCGACTTTGAAAAGTACAAGGGAAATACTTTCCCTCTCAGCCACCTGGTCATGTATGCCAGGAAATTGTCAACTCAGACCGACAATGACCAGCTTCTCATTCACTACTTCCAGGACAGTTTGTCCGGTGCAACCCTGAGATGGTATATGGGCTTGGATAGCGCGAACATCCGATCCTTCAACGACCTTGGCGAGGCCTTCATCAAGCAATACAAATATAATGTGGATATGGCTCCCGATAGGGATCAATTGAGAGCCATGTCCCAGAAGGACAAGGAAACTTTCAAAGAGTACGCCTAGAGGTGGCGAGAGGTAGCAATACAGATTATGCCCCCGCTGGAGGAGAAAGAGATGACCAAGATCTTTCTAAAGACCTTGAGTTCTTTTTATTACGAGCGGATGATTGCCAGCGCTCCTTCTGACTTCACCGAGATGGTGAATATGGGGATGCGTCTGGAAGAGAGAGTCAGGGAAGGGCGCCTGACCAGAGAAGAAGGCTCTTCTACCAAGCGGTATGGGACGTTTGGAAAGAAGAAAGATGGTGAGGCACATGTTGTGACCTCTCATGTGAAACCAAGAAAACCCTATGTGAAGAGGAAGACCGTGCGTCCTGCCGGTAACCAGCACCAGGTGGCTCACATAGCACCTGTTTTCAGCAACTCTGCTAAAAATTTTAAATCCGTTTATTTTCAAAGAGGTGATCTATTCACCCCCCCCCTCTCGATCACTAGCCACACCGTCTAACAAGTGGTATCAGAGCGCCGATTCGCTGGTGCTCTGTGGCTTCCTGTAACAGTATGGATTCTGAACCAAAGGGGGCGTATAATAGAGTGCCTATTTTCAACGGTGAAAATTATGGCTACTGGAAAGACTGCATGCGAGTTCATATAAATTCTGTTGATAGGCTAGTATGGGCTGCCATTGAAAATGGTCCTTTTCAAATTACTATGACAAATGCGGTTGGCGCCATAGTTCCTAAACCAGAAGCTGATTGGAATGAGAAAGATGAGAAAAAGTGGTCGTGTGATTGGAAAGCTCGAAATATGCTAATTTCAGCACTTGGGGTTGATGAGTATTATCGAGTATCCCATTGCACGACAGCTAAAGAAATATGGTATGCTTTAGAAGTTGCCCATGAGGGTACTACTGAAGTAAAACAGTCCCGCATTAACACACTCAATCAAGAGTTCGAGCTCTTTCGCATGAAACTAGGAGAATCTATCTCCGACATGCAAAAGAGATTTACTCATCTCACAAATAGGTTGAATGCACTTGGAAAACCTATTTCCAATGAAATAGCTACTAATAAAATTCTAAGATGTCTTAGCAGGGAATGGCAACCTAAAGTAACAGCTATTAAGGAAGCCAACGATCTAACGACACTTACGATTACAACTCTGTTTGGAAAGCTGGAAGAACATCAGCAAGCATTGGAAAGTCTTGAAAAATATGAGAACAAAAGTAAGAAGGAAAAGGAGAAGAAAAGAGACAAAGAGGGAGAGAAGAAGCCAATAGCTCTTGTGGCCTCTAGCTCTAAGTCCTCACGAAAAGAGCAAAGTGACAATGATTCTAGTAGTGACAATGATTCGGATGATGAGAAAATGGGACTGTTTGTAAGGAGATATAATAGATTCATTCGAAAGAATGGAGTCAAGCATTCCGACAAAAACCTCATGAAGTTTCGAAGACAATCTACAGATTCGAAACAGGAAGAGAATAAGAAGAGTAGAGGAAGAGGATCTTGCTTTAATTATGGTAAATCTGGACATTATAAAACAGACTGTCCTATGAAATATAAGGATCAAAGAAAAGCTTCACCAAAAGGGTACAGCAAACAAAGAAGAGCTTACATTGCATGGGAAAATGATAGTGATTCATCAAGCACACAAAGGTCAAGTGATAGTGATGAAACCGCAAATTTGTGCCTTATGGCTCACACCAAAAATCTGTCCTACCACAAGAAGAAAATCAATGACAAAAAGGTAAAACAAGCCTATTATAATAATTTCTCTTCTATGTCTTTTTCTGAACTGAAAATAGCTTTTGAAAAACTGCATAACGAAGCTGTAGATGCTTTTAAAAGATTATCTTCCGATAAACAAATTTTTTCATTTCTGGAAGGTAAAGTATACAAAGCTGAAAATGATTTAGAATCGTTAAAAGCTAGTATTGCAGAAAATTCAAAAGATATTGACATTGATAGATGTAGTAAAGTTAGGTATTGTGACGCTTGTCATATTTGGCAAAAAGAGGTAAACACTCTCAAGGTCAAATTAGAAAAAGTGTTACAACCTAAGGTTACTTATGCCGTTGACTCTAGGTTGTTTAAGAAATCATTAAATCCACCATATGCAAAATACTCTTTTATTCCAAAGGATTTAATGAATGAGAATAAACAAACACATCACCATGGTTTATGTCATTATTGTTGTCGTGCTGGCCATACCATTGAGAAATGCAAGTTTAGGAGATTTCTTGTTCCTAAAGGTATTTATCAATGGAAGCCAAAAGGCAACCATGTTAGCACTTACCCACTTGGACCCAATGAAAATTGGGTACCAACTTCTCTCTTTTGATATTGTAGGATGAGTGTCTTGCTTCCGTAGATAGAAGATGGTTTCTTGACAGCGGTTGCTCAAGGCACATGACCGGTGACTTATCGCTTTTCATAGACTTCAAGGCAAAGAAGAAGGGATATGTTACTTATGGAGACAATAACAAAGGAGCTATAATGGGCAAAGGTAGTGTGGGTAATCCCTCTACCACTACTATTTCTAATGTCCATCTAGTAGAGGGACTTAAACACAATTTGTTAAGCATAAGTCAATTGTGTGACAAGGGCTATAAAGTTTCTTTCACAAAAACTTGCTGCATAATTGAACATGCTGAACAGAACGTTGTGTTTAAGGGTGTAAGAGTAAACAATATCTATATGCTTGACCTTTTTGATGTATCTTTAACAAGTACTAAATGTCTAGTTACCTTGAATGATGATTCTTGGCTTTGGCATAGACGTTTAGCGCATGTTAATTTCGACTTGCTTAATAAGGTTGTATCTAAGGATCTAGTAGTCGATCTTCCAAAAATAAAATTTTTAAAATACCACCTATGTGACGCGTGCCAAATGGGAAAACAAACAAGGGTCTCTTTCAAATCTAAAAATGTAATTTCAACTTCACGACCCCTTGAGCTTCTCCACATGGATCTCTTTGGACCTTCTAGGACAAAGAGCTTAGGTGGAAATTATTATGGTTTTGTAATAGTTGATGACTACTCTAGATTTACTTGGACTATATTCCTTCATAGCAAAGATGAAACCTTTTCTGCTTTTAAGAATTTTGCAAATCTGTCCCAAAACAAAATGAATTCCAAAATAGTTACAATTCGTAGCGATCATGGTGGTGAATTTCAAAACTATCACTTTGAGAAGTATTGTGACAAGTATGGTATTGAGCATAACTTTTCAGCTCCTCGAACTCCACAACAAAATGGCGTTGTGGAGCGTAAAAATCGTGTTTTAGAGGAGTTGGCAAGAAGAATGCTAAATGAGGGTGGATTACCAAAATACTTTTGGGCTGATGCTGTTAGCACAGCTTGTTATGTTTTAAACAGAATCTTAATTCGCCCTATTTTAAATAAAACTCCTTATGAACTTTTAAAAGGAAGAAAACCAAATTTGTCACATCTTCACGTATTCGGTTGTAAGTGTTTTGTATTGAATAATGGTAAGGAAAATATTGGGAAGTTTGATGCAAAAGCGGATAAAGGTATCTTTCTTGGATACTCACTTTCAAGTAAAGCATATAGAGTATATAATAAGCGTTTACTTACTGTTGAAGAATCTGTTCATGTTTCTTTTGATGAGTCTTATCCGAAAAGTGTCAGAAAAGGTATTTCTTTTGATGACGCAGGTGTATCTACCAAAGACATACTCAAGGAAGCAGTTAAGGAAACTGATCAGTCCAGAACAGATGCCCATGAGAAGGAGGAAGATACTAGTCATGAAGAAGATGAGGAAGAAAGGACAGCTGAAGTGAATGACCTTCCACCAGCCTGGAAATCTTCAAAAGACCATCCTATCGACAACATCTTGGGAGATATTTCAAAGGGAGTAATGACTCGTTCTAAGATAAGTAATTTTTGCTCTCACTTCGCGTTTGTTTCACAAGTAGAACCTAAAAATGCCAAAGAGGCCTTGATTGATGAATTTTGGCTAATGGCCATGCAAGAAGAGCTTAATCAATTTAAACGAAATGACGTTTGGGAACTTGTCCCTCGTCCGCGAGATCATCATATCATAGGTACTAAATGGGTTTTTAGAAATAAGCTTGATGAAAACGGAGTGATAACTAGGAACAAGGCACGCTTAGTAGCACAAGGGTATAACCAAGAGGAGGGCATAGACTTTGAGGAAACTTATGCTCCAGTTGCTCGCCTTGAAGCTATACGTCTCTTGCTTGCCTATGCGTGTTCTAACAATTTTAAGCTTTACCAAATGGACGTAAAGAGTGCTTTTCTAAATGGTGTCATAAATGAAGAGGTATATGTCTCACAACCTCCTGGTTTTGAGAATGCTGAAAATCCAGATTATGTTTACAAATTAAAACGAGCTTTGTATGGTCTTAAACAAGCCCCTCGGGTTTGGTATGAAAGGCTTAGCAAATTTCTAATTGATCATGGATATTCAAGAGGAAAAGTGGATAATACTCTCTTTATTAAACACAAGGGAAAACACATCCTTTTAGTTCAAGTTTATGTAGACGACATAATTTTTGGTTCAACTAACATACACTTGGTCGAAGAATTTTCTAAGGTTATGCAGGGTGAATTTGAGATGAGTCTCATGGGGGAGCTGAACTACTTCCTAGGACTGCAGATAAAGCAACTTGATGAGGGTACAACAGTATGTCAAACAAAATACTGCAGAGAACTACTCAAGCGCTTTGGAATGAATGACTCAAAATCAATTGACACCCCTATGCCTACCAACGGAAATCTGGATAAGGATGAGCATGGTAAGTGTGTAGATGTCAAAAAGTTCAGAGGTATGATTGGATCTCTTCTGTATCTTTCTGCTTCTAGACCTGACATCATGTTTAGTGTTTGTATGTGTGCACGATATCAATCAAATCCTAAGGAATCACACCTAAAAGCTGTTAAGCGCATATTTAGATATCTTCATGGAACACCTAAATATGGGTTGTGGTATTCCAAAGGAAGTGATTGTAGTTTAGTAGGTTACTCCGATTCTGATTTTGCTGGCTGCAAATCAGATAGGAAAAGCACGAGTGGTACATGTCACCTGTTTTCAAACTCTTTGGTAAGTTGGCATAGCAAAAAGCAGGTATCTGTGGCTTTGTCAACTGCAGAGGTTGAATACGTTGTAGCCGGTAGTTGTTGCGCTCAGATTTTGTGGCTAAAGCAACAACTACAAGACTTTAACATTCAACTCAAACGTATTCCAATAAAATGTGACAACACTAGTGCCATAAACCTTACTAAAAACCCTGTTTTACACTCACGCACTAAACACATAGAGATTAGACATCACTTTCTTCGCGACCATGTTGAAAAAGAAGACGTTGTATTTGAGCATGTTGATTCCAAAAATCAGCTTGCTGATATATTCACTAAACCTTTGGCAACGGAACCGTTGTTCAACATTCGTCGTGAATTAGGGATCTTAGATCTTTCTTAATTGATGTCTTAAGCATGTTTGATCGTATTTATATTATGCCTCACCTTAGTTGATGAGATTTGTTTTAGATGTCATTTATACATCACACGATTACGTCAGCAGAGGTAATATCACTCCTTTCTATAATTCTTTTACAACTATGTGATTGTGTATGTTAGAACAAAAGTTCTTACTCTCATTGATGTAAATTCCCTTGCATATATTGCTTGAACATTAAAAAAATCAGATTTATGAATCATACTTGGGCATAAATATCATGACATACTTCATAATGCATATCCATACTGCATAAAAATTCATTAAAATCTGGTTTGGCATAAGTATGTATCGATCCAAACATGTATGCATCGATTCATATCTTCTGCATTTCAAATTTGTCAAAACTGGTTCAGGATGTATCGATCCATCCGTCGCTTGTATCGATACATAGACCCTTTAAAAACAAAAATGCATGATATGGATCGATCCATGGCCATATGCATCGACACATACTGACTGCTATTTGGATTAAATGCAATTTTCTCTCTTTCATGGATCGACACATCAGCCACTCTTATCACATCCTATCTCAAGACTTCATATCAGCAGTCCCCGTACCTCCCAAAATTAGCGGCTAACCCTAATTTTCCTCATCATCACTCTCTCTAAAACCCTAAATTCATTCCACTTTCCCTCAACATTTCATCATCATGCCTCCACGAACCATTCCAGCTAGAGCAAAGGGAAAAGGAAAAGGAAAGGAACCGGTTGGTACTTCTCAGCAGCTACTAGACATTCCTCCAAATGCCTTAGATTTGCTTCATCCTGCAATTGCTACTGAGTTTGAGGATTCCTTCAAGACAAGGTTAGTTATGAAACCCCATATCTTTGATAAATATGATGCTATTCATCTGCATCTCAATGATGTGGTTGAACTCCTACATGCACAAAGACTTGGGTCATTTTTGTCTACAAAGGATGAGTATCATGAGGACTTTATCCACGCATTTTATGCTGGCTTACAATCTGGTAGAGGATATATGTTTAAGTGCTCTATCGGTGTCAGAACATATACTTTTGAAGCTGCTGATTAGGAAACAGTATTTCAAATTCCGCTTCCGTCGCTTAATTTCAAGTCCTGGCATGACCTGCATTTTGATACTGAATTTAACATGAAGGAGTTTACTCCATCTATCTTGAAACTAGACAGACCACTTAGTGAGGATGAACACGTCACATCTGGTATGATTAAGAAAACTCCGCGTATTCTTCATTGGATTATATCGCACATTCTGCGTCCAACAAACAGTGGACACTCTCGGTTAGACAGGGCAAGCATACATCTCCTGTATATTCTGCAAAATAAGGTTCCCTTAAATTGGGCAAATTACTTTGTGAAGCGTCTATTTTTCGTGCGTAACAGCTCCAAGAATGTTGCTCTTGGTTATGCTTCTCAAATAATGAAAATTCTTAAGTTTTGGAAAGTTGCAATCCCTCTTGTTCCTCTCCTATCTCCATCTGCTGCTCAAGAGTTTGACTCTTCCACTTTATCTCATATGGGATATCGGTGGGACAAGGACCGTAAATGTTTCTACTTCTTTGAAAGGAAATCCAAAACAAGGATCTATAATTTTGATGTGCCTTCTGAATGAATCCATGTTGTTGAAGACCAACCTGATGAAGAAATGCATGATGCGCAAGAAGCAGATGTGCCTCCAGCTGAGGACAATGCTTGTTGGGGTGATTGGGTGCCACAAAGATGGTCTCCAACCAACTATGTACCTGAACCTACGGTTCCTCCGTTCTCTGGCGGTGCTTCATCTTCAACACCTATTGCGCACCTCACTCAAATGCTTCAACAAATGGAGCTTGCCAACAAGGAACGTCATGACGAGGCACGGTCTTGGCATGTACAACAAAATGAGTGGCATAAGGAGCATCGTGAGTGGCATGGTGAGCATACACGGATGTACCATAACCAACACTCTTGGCACCAAGACTTGGTTAAGTGGCACCAAGTCTTCTACAATGAAATGTCTGGCTTTATGGACGACTGCCGTGCCAATCCTGGTATTATGGACAGATTTAGAAGTGTTGAAGTTCAGAACCGGTTTAGGCACTACTCTTTCATGGGCCAAAATCCAGACACAATGCCTCCTCCTCCGCCTCCTCCAAGCTTCATAGATCCTGATAGAGATGATGAGGAGTCCTGTGGTGGCTACAATCCACATTAAACCATCATCATTTCATTTCACTGCATTTTATTTCATGTTGCTTAAGTTTTTAATTGTTGCACAATATATGGTTCAGCTTATGTAATTCTTAAACACATTCTACTACTTAAATGCTTATCACTTTCTGTTTACTTCTGATGTTATTGCCCTTATTTGTCATTCTTTGTGAGTGATTCTTTACTTTTAAGCTTCCTTCTTTGTGATTGTTAGCTTCTTTATCATTGTTGCCATGTCCTGCTACAACATGTTGCCTTGATAAACCTTTTTTTTTCTTCTTTTTGATGTTGACAAAGGGGGAGAAATGCAGATATGCACAAACTCAGGGGGAGTATCACACATCTTGCCAAAAATTTACCATCATCAAAAAGGGGGAGTTTGTGAGCAAATTCTTTACTTTGAATAAATTTTGAATGATAGCAAATTGTGTGATCATCATCCAATTGGTGGCTGTGCATTATTTTACATGATTCATTTGTGTTTTATCCCATACTATTGTTTCATGACTGAACATAAAGATCCACATTGATACATCTCTTAAAAAGAACTCATAAAAACTATTTTGTGTCAGTATGCATCAATACATACTCCTATGCATCGATCCATAAAATATGTTGTAAACCACAAAACTCTTTTGTTCAGTATGTATCGATCCAAACGAGTCATGTATCGATACATGGACAGGCAAAATGCTCTATGGATCGATCCATACGTGCCTTGCATCGATCCATGTTAGTTGAAATTGTCTATGTATCAATACATACGAATTTTGTATCGATCCATGCTCACATAAATTCTCTAAAATTCATCAACCTTACAGTATGTATCGATGCATAACTTCATGTATCAATACATAAGTCTGTTTTATCTACTAACAACTTATGTTTTTCATATATAAGAAGTATTGTGACAGCAGTGCAAAATACGAATTCTGAGAGGGAAAAATAGTTGAAACACCAATCAAAGGAGTGTGTAGCAACAATTGTTTGAGCAGTTAGAAACCTGAAAGAGACTTCATCTTCTCCATCTTCTCAATCTCTTCTTCAAGAACATCAACACATAATCATTCTTGTTCTTTGAATAAAGGATCAACGAGATAACGTTCAGTGGTAACGATCAAGGATCTAGCTGAGGTGTTCAGTGGAACGATCGAGGATCTAGGTGAGTTGAAGATTGAAGGGGGTTTCGAGGAAAAACCAATTGGTTTGTCCTTCAAGAACTGGAGTGTTCTTGCGGGTTTGTCAGTCACGTTTGCAGAACAGATTCAGCCGCAGCGTTGCGTTTGGAAATCGGGGGATTTCGCAAACAGGTCGTGGAACCGGTGAATTGTTTGCAATTTCTTGCAGGAAATTCTTGATCGTGCTCAGATCAAGTGGAGGTTTCATACAAGAAGAAGTTCTTGGGATTTAGAATTCTGTCTTTGTATTGTAACCTTGTATCAACGAATTCGGCATTATTGATAATCACAGTTCTCAATTTCATTTGAAATTGAGAGGGAGACGTACCCACACGCGAGGACGACGTGGGGAACTTCCTTACCAAATCTCTGCGTATCGTATTCTTTCCTTATCTCTCTTTACGTTTTCAACAGTTTCGCAATCTCAGTTAGTGTGTTGTGGCTGTACGTTTTGCGATACAACAGTGGCAAGAAAACTTCTTTAACGAAAGTCCACTGTTGTTCATAATTGATCACATACACACCAACTGTTTGACAAAACTGTTGGCTGGGTTTTATTCATTGGAATTAGGATTTAGTGATAAGTGCATTCAATTTGATAAGATTCTAGTGTTAATAATTTCTGTCATTCTAATTCAAATCCAGCAATAAATTCGCGTGTCTGGCTTTCTAGTAGCGGTTCAGAATAGACGGAAGTCGATTCGGGACTGAAATTTTCCGCTAAGTTTCAACAACTCAGATAAAAATTTTAAATCCGTTTATTTTCAAAGAGGTGATCTATTCACCCCCCCCCCCCCCCTCTCGATCACTAGCCACACCGTCTAACAGCCAAGTGCGCAAAGATGTTCAAGAAATGCTAGATGAAGGAGTCATTGAGATACTTCAAAATAGAAATGTTGACAAAGATGCTGATGAAATCAACGTAATTTCTCCAGTATTTCGGATCCTTGAGCCTGTTATTATCAAGTACGATGGTATCAAGCCAAAGGCTTCTCCTTCTTTGATCATTAAACTAGCTGGCCCTATGCCATACTCTTCTGAGAAGGCGGTTCCCTATCGCTACAATGCTGTAGCATTAGAGGATGGGAAAGAGGTGCCCCTACCTTCTTCATCTGTTGTTAATATTGCCGACGTCAGCGGCCTGACTCGTAGTGGTCCTGTCTTCTCGGCTCCGCCGAAACCTCAAGCTGATGTTCGAAGGGCTGACGTTGCTGATTATGCTGAATGCCCGGTTGGGATTACTGTGAATGTTCCGAATCCGATACTTGTTGCCAAACCTGCCTCTACGTTGAGAACTTTTGTCTCTGTTGGCCAGAGTGGCAATGAAAAAGAAGATTGTGATGAGATGTTGAGGCTCATCAAGAGAAGTGAGTACAACGTAGCAGATCAGCTTCTACAGACGCCATCCAAGATCTCTGTACTATACTTGCTGATAAATTCAGAACCACACCGAGAAGCTCTGCAGAAGGTGTTGGATTTGGCGTATGTGGATCATGACGTCACAATAGAACAATTTGATAGTATTGTTGCAAACATCACCGCTTGTAACAATTTGAGTTTTTGTGATGCTGATCTCCCCGAGGAGGGAAGAGACCAAAACTTGGCATTACACATATCTATGAGCTGCAAAGATGATGCCATGTCCAATGTGCTGGTGGACACTAGGTCATCATTGAATGTGTTGCCAAAGTCCACTCTGGTGAAATTGTCATATCAAGGGCCTCCCATGAGGCAGAGTGGAGTGGTGGTGAAAGCTTTTGATGGGTCTCGTAAAACTGTGATTGGAGAGGTGGAGCTCCCAGTCAAGATTGGACCAAGTGATTTCCTGATCACCTTCCAGGTCATGGACATTCACCCATCGTATAGCTGTCTTTTGGGCAGACCATGGATTCACGAGGCAGGCACCGTGACATCCACCCTAAACCAGAAATTGAAGTTTGTTAAAAATAAGAAGCTGGTGGTGGTAGGGGGAGAGAAGGCTCTCCTGGTTAGCCATTTGTCTTCCTTCTCTTATATAGATGCTGAGGATGAAGTTGGAACGCCATTCCAAGATTTGTCTATTACTGAGCCTATTAAGAAAGGAACTTCTTCATTTGCATCCTATAAAGATGCGAAGTTGGCCATTGAGCATGGTACAACTGCTGGATTAGGGCAAATGATTAAGCTGGAAGACAACAAATCTCGGGCTGGCATAGGGTATTCTTCTGGTGTCTTCAACAAGCAAGGGCTGTTCAAGAGTGGGGGATTCATCTACACCGGTCAAGATGAAGAGGCTGCTGCCATTGTGGAAGAGGATGCAGAGGATTCTGGCAACTTCGTCATCCCTGGAGGGGTCTGCAATAATTGGGTCGCTGCTGATGTTCCAACAGTTATCCATAAGTCAAAGTAATGTTCATTGTGTTTAAAAACCCTCCTCCCATGCCAAAAGGAGGAGTGATGACATTGTTGGCTCATAAATACAATGATATTTTCATTCAATAAATTCATGTTAAATGTTTGTTTTTCCAATTATTTGCCCTTTTCGCTTTTGCATGAAATTGGTGATCACATAAAACCCTAAAAAAAATAAAGTCAATCTTTGCATCTGCATAATGATTTGCCTTGTTTGAATTCTAAATCTCCTTTATATCCAAAATCATTATGCAGGTTGATCAAACCCATTGAACATAATGATCCAACACCATCTCCCAACTTTGAATTCCCTGTATTTGAGGCGGAAAAAGATGATGTTGAAGAGATTCCTGACGACATTACCCGTCTACTTGAGCATGAAGAGAAGATCATTCAGCCGCATCTTAAGAATCTGGAAACAGTCAACTTGGGGTCTGAAGATTGTGTGCGAGAATTAAAGATTGGGGCTCTCCTAGAAGAATCTGTTAAGAAGGGGTTGATTGAGTTGCTGCGAGAATATGTCGACGTCTTCGCCTGGTCGTATGAAGACATGCCTGGTCTGGATACTGATAACGTGCACCATTTCCTGCCTTTGAAGCAGAAGCTCAGAAGAACTCATCCTGATATGGTAGTGAAGATCAAAGAAGAAGTTCAGAAGCAAATTGATGCGGGGTTTCTGGTGACTTCTACATATCCTCAATGGGTGGCCAATATTGTGCCCGTGCCTAAGAAAGATGGAAAAGTCCGAATGTGTGTGGACTATAGAGACTTGAATAAAGCTAGTACGAAAGATGATTTCCCTCTACCACATACTGATATGTTGGTAGATAATATAGCTAAATTCAATGTCTTCTCATTTATGGACGGATTTTCCGGATATAATCAGATCAAAATGGCACTCGAGGATATGGAGAAGACAACATTCATCACACCTTGGGGAACATTCTGTTATCGAGTGATGCCCTTCAGTTTGAAGAACGCCGGAGCCACGTATCAACGAGCTATGACTACCTTGTTTCATGATATGATGCACAAGGAGATCGACGTGTATGTTGACGATATGATTGCAAAGTCAAGAATGGAAGTTGAACATGTAGAGCACTTGTTGAAGCTTTTTCAGCGTTTGAGGAAGTATAAGCTTCGTCTGAATCCTAACAAGTGTACATTTGGAGTCTGTTCCGGCAAGTTATTGGGCTTCATTGTCAGCGAGAGAGGTATTGAGGTTGTTCATGCGAAGGTCAAAGCAATACAAGAGATGCCTGCGCCCAAAACTGAGAAGCAAATCCGAGGTTTTCTTGGCCACTTGAATTATATTTCCAGATTCATATCCCACATGAATGCCACATGTACGCCGATATTCAAGCTCCTCTGGAAAGATCAGTCTCATGATTGGACCGAGGACTGCCAAAAGGCCTTTGACAGTATTAAAGAGTATTTGTCTGAGCCTCAGATTTTGTCTCCACCTGCGGAAGGGAGACCATTGATTATGTATCTGACTGTTCTTGAAGACTCAATGGGTTGTGTCCTTGGTCAGCAAGATGAATCAGGGAAGAAAGAGAATGCTATATACTACCTGAGTAAGTAGTTCACTGATTCTGAGTCTCGATACTCGATGCTTGAGAAAATATGTTGCGCTTTGGCTTGGGCTGCTAAGTGCTTATGCCAGTGTATGTTGAATCATACGACTTGGGTGATATCCAAGATGGATCCAATTAACTACATCTCTGAGAAGCCTGCTTTAACCGGGAGGATTTCCCATTGGCAGATGTTGTGGTCTGAGTATGATATTGAGTATCGAGCTCAGAAGGCTATTAAAGGTAGTATCTTGGCTTACCACTTGGCACATCAACAAATTGAGGATTATCAGTCAGTTCAGTATGACTTCCCAGATGAGGAGATTCTGTATTTGAAAATGAAAGATTGTGATGAGACTACGCTCGATGAAGGACCAGAACCTGGTTCCCGATGGAGCATGGTGTTTGATGGCGCTGTAAATCAATATGGAAATGGTATTGGGGCAGTGATTATTACTCCTCAGGGCACACATTTTCCTTTTACAGCAAAACTAACTTTCAAATGCATGAATAATATGGCGGAGTATGAGGCTTGTATTATGGGATTGGAAGAGTGTATTGATCTTAGGATCAAACATCTTGATGTTTATGGTGATTCATCCCTTGTTGTTAATTAGATTAAGGGTGAATGGGAGACGAATCAGCCTGGCCTCATCCCGTATAGAGATTATGCGAGGAGGATTTCAACATTCTTTACTGAGGTTGACTTCCATCATATTCCTCGAGATGAGAATCGGATGGCAAATGCTCTTGCTACACTTGCTTCAATGATTGTTGTAAGACTTTGGAATGAAGTTCCCAATATCACTATGATGCGCTTGGACATACTAGCTCATGTATTTGCAGTAGAGGAGGTGCAAGATGATAAGTCGTGGTATTATGATATCAAGTGTTTTCTTCAGAGCCAGATTTACCTGCCTGGGGCATCTATGAAAGATAGAAAGACTTTGAGGAGATTATCAGGCAGTTTCTACCTCAACGGTGATGTGCTTTATAAAAGGAATTTTGACATGGTTCTGCTCAGATGCGTGGATAGACACGAAGTAGACCTGTTGATGACTGGAGTCCATGAGGGTTCATTTGGTACTCATTCCAATGGACATGCCATGGCTAGAAATATGTTGAGAGTAGGCTACTATTGGCTGACAATAGAGTCTGACTGCGGCAAATATGTGAAGAAATGCCACAAGTGTCAGATTTATGCGGATAAGATTCATATTCCCCCGACACTTCTGAATGTGATTTCATCACCATGGCCTTTCTCCATGTGGGGAATTGACATGATTGGCATGATAGAACCAAAAGCGTCTAATGGTCACAGATTTATTCTCGTAGCAATTGATTACTTCACCAAGTGGGTTGAAGCGGCGTCATATGTAAACGTGACCAGGCAGGTGGTTGTGAAGTTTGTAAAAAATCAACTCATATGCCGTTATGGTGTGCCAGATAAGATCATTACTGACAATGGATCTAACTTGAACAACAAAATGATGAAAGAGCTATGTAGCGAGTTCAAGATAGCACATCATAATTCTTCTCCTTACAGACCCAAGATGAATGGGGTCGTTGAAGCTGCTAACAAGAATATCAAGAAGATTATCCAGAAGATGGTCGTTACGTACAAGGATTGGCATGAGATGCTGCCATTTGCCTTGCATGGGTATCGTACATATGTCCGCACTTCAACAGGGACAACCCCCTTCTCTCTTGTTTACGGCATGGAAGATGTGCTCCTAGTAGAGGTGGAGATCCCATCAATGAGAGTCTTGATGGAAGCCAAGTTGACTGATGCTGAATGGGTTTAGAGTCATTATGACCAGCTGAATTTGATAGAAGAGAAGAGATTGACTGCCATGTGCCATGGTCAATTGTATCAGCAAAGGATGAAGAAAGCCTTTGATAAGAAGGTCAAGCCTCGCGTGTTCCTAGAAGGTGACCTTGTGCTCAAGAAAGTCTTGTCTTTCACGCCCGATTCCAGGGGAAAGTGGATTCCAAACTATGAAGGTCCATATGGATGGGGAGGATTTCACTCGTCCTGTGAATTCAGATGCAGTCAAGAAATACTTCGCCTAAAATAAAAACAGAATAGCTCGCTAAGTTGAAAACCCGAAAGGGAGGCTTAGGCAAAAATGAGCGTCTCGGTGGATTGAAAACCCGAAAGGGCGATCCAGGCAAAAGTTAGAGACATATAAAAAAATGAATATATATCCCGCTAGATTTAGTACCTCACCCTGGGGCAATCTAGGCAAGAATTAGGGATTTGGCAAGTAACTGTACCTTGACAAGACTTTGTTCTGCAAATTATCATCTGTCAGAGATTCTCGCTCAGTCATCGTCAACTGAAGCTTCAAATACATCGGATTCAAGGTTGGTGGAGAAATGGTCATTATGTTCAATGTAGCCCTTTTCCAATATATATCACCAATTTCAAATTTGTAAAAATCTATGGAGTCTTGCCATTTAAAGACTAACATTCCATCAAATAAATTTGAACCTTTATCCAATTATTTTGCACTCTTATTTGTTTCTATTCAACAAATGTTTTGCATGTTTTAATTGAGAAAAGTCATTGTTTTAAATGAATAAATTTTTCATAATTTGTTTTTAAACAAATGAACATTCACAATGATAAAAGGATACTATGGACGTCTTCAGTGCTCTCCCAAGGATGGCATGATCCTCAACAGGGTAAGACATTTGTTCATATTCCCGGCATGATTGTATCCCCCTTCCTTCAGGGCCTGTTTGTGTTTTTCTCCCGAGCAGAGTGGTTGGTAAAGGTATTCATCTCTCCTTCCTTCAGCGAAATTGTGATCCTCCCTCCTCAGCATATGTGATTTCGTCATGGTGGTGACCCTGGAGACTTCTGATTGGTGGTTGTTCCCCACAGAACTCCATTATCCCCCTCTGATGATTTCCCTAGTAGAGTTGCTTCCGCGACGAACTTTATCTGTATATTGATCTTGCCCCCGGTTGGGATGACTGATGTTGATTCCCCTGCAGAGATCTTTGTTTCCTGGTATCTCTGGTCCCCATCAGATAGGGTATTCCCCAGTTGGACCTGGCTTTCTCTCTTGAGATGTAGTACCGGATGTTTGTTCATCGATCTTTGGACCCGTTTGTGTTAGATATATTTGTTTTGTCAGGATTCATCATACATAAACCATGCACATATGCATATAATTTTGACATTCAAATACTCATGTTGCATTTTTGCCATAAATGCCTTTGTTTGTTGTCTCCTGCTATTCAGTGATATATAATTCACCAAGCAGATGTTTGCGTCTGATCTCCCCATGTAGAGTCAGCTCCATAAGCAGAAAGCGTCGATCCTTTCTTCCATACTCCCCACTGAGTTATGTCCTCGTGGATGATTGTTACTCTTGTTTCCTCCCAACACATATATTGGGATGGAATTCCCCCTGAGTTATATCCTCATAGGGATGAGTCTTGTTTCATCGTACCTCTCTAGTTTGTTCCTAGATTGGTTTCTCGTGATTTTCCCTGCGCTTCCTCGTAGTTTAGATGAATGATTGCTCAGTAACCAGTAACCATCCAATCTTTTCCCTGGCGAAGTCTGTGGTTTTCTAGCCTCATACCGGTAGTTGTAAACCCTATTTCTATCCCCTTGCAGAGTTAACCTTTTTTTGTTCATCCTAACCGATGACGGTTACTCTTCCGTGGTTGTCTACCTAGTATTGGTAGATGTAATCCCCTCTTTGACGGTTATCTTTATCCAATATTTGGTATTGATAGTCCTTCACCCTTTTTGAGTATACCTCCCAGTAACCGGTGATATATCTCCCGGATCATTGCCTTTGTCAATGTATCCCCAGTGAGTCATCTTTCATTTGCCTTTTGTCGGTAATGATTGTTTATCCCCTTGATTTGGTCATCATTTTATACCTAGTATTTGGTATCCCGATGCCCTTTTTCTTTCGGTCGATTTATCCTTTATTAACCCAGTAATCGGTTGTGGATAATCTTCCATGCGAGTATATTATCTATGTTCTGATGGTAATAGATAATATATCTCATGCGCTCTTTGGTCGAAGTCTTTTGTTCTTCCCCAGTCGAGTAAGATTCGTATCCCCTTTTTGCAGAGTCGAATGCCCATCCTGTAATCGAGTTTGCTTTTTAGCCCTCTTTTGGATGATGAGTGTCTTGGAAATATTCCCCAATTCACGCTTGGTCGGTCACCTATTATATGCCCAGTAACCGGTATCCCTGGTGTTCCTTCCCTTCTGCTCCCTATTATGACTTGTGTCCCCTGTGGAGTCAGTTTTCCTGAGTCGAGACATACCCTTTTAGGTCCTCCTCAGATGATTTCGGATGTTTGATATCTCTCACCCTTATACCGGTCTTAGATACTCATTCTCCCCGAGCGTGTTGTTCTTTCACCCTTATACCGGTGTTTCGATCACATGTCTCCTTGAGCTTATTACTCAGTAACCGGTAATACCTCATCCTGTTGTTTCCTCAGATGGGTCCTGTTTGGACCTTTCCCAGTGAAGTCCCTTAGTGGATTTCCCCCATCTGAGTCCGGATTTTCATCCGAAGTATCCTCTGTGGATAGTTTTGCTATATTGGCATATTCCCCAATACATGCATCTTTGAGTCAGCTCGAGTCTTTCCATTGAGTTGTTCTCTTGGAATTCCTATCGTGTCTCAGCAAGTTCTAAGTCGTGACCCGCTCACGCATTTTATCCCCGTTCTTATACCCATTAGAATCCCTAGAGTCTCTATCCCATTGAGCATATTACTCATATGGATTGTCAGTTTCTCCTGATTTCTTTTCTCTTTATGGACACATATACTTTCATAGAGTACTACCTTTTGCATACATCCATTTGCATCAAGAGGTGTCTTAGGGACCAAAATTCGTCTCTTTGTTATTATTTAAGCCCATTCTACCTCGTCGAGACGAAGATTTTAACCTTCACTTCTCCGGCTAGAATGACCTTAAATAGGGGCATCTGTAAGACCCCAATTTTGACCCTAAGATCCCTCATGGCATCATAGCATTGCATTTACATTGCCTCAAGGATCATAAGCATCTTGGTTCCCTTTGCCTTTGGGTGGGACCTCTTGTGAGTTGGTTTGAGATCACCAAGCATGCTTGAATTGTATATCATTGCTTTTCTCATTTGATTTAGTAACCAAAAGCACAAAAATATGTCACTAACATCTTTTGTTTGTAGCTTGAGCAATCACAAGGTCTAAAGCTTCTAGGAGATCCTATGTGCATTGATATGATCAAGAGAAGATGAAAGCAAGCATGGCTATGGTTCTCAAAGCTCTCATCCATCAAATATTCCTCCCAAATATCTCAATTCATCATTTTTATCAAAGCAAATCAAAGGGTTTGAGGCTTGTTTCCCAAGGAAACCCTAATTCATTTGTTCATCAACTATGCCTTGCTCATGAAGCAACCTCAGCCCATGGTCAAATACAATCAAGGGAAGTCCTTTAATTCATCATTTCATTCATATTTGAACTTATTTGAGGGCCCTCAATCATCAATTCATCAATATAGGAGTTTTGGACTTGAGAAGTTGATCAGTCAATTCATCTAACTGTTTGGAAATACACTGAGACCTAACTTTTTATGTGTTGGTCAAATGGAGATGACCCCAAGAGAAACAATGTTCTTAAAGACAATATGAACAACTTTCATGCTCATCAAAAATTGATTTGAAGCTTGGAAGGTCATGATCCATTCCAAGACATTATAGGTCAACTTCCCAAGGACATAACTCCTTCATTTTTTATGATTTTAAGGTGGGATCAAGTGCATTGGAAATATTAAGATGTGTAATTAAAATTTTATATTGAGCAAAATTACAAAATCTCAAAAGAAATACATGTGATAATGCAAAACATTATAGGTCACTTTGGACCAAATGCATTGAAATGTGAAAAAGTCCAACTTCAAGTGCCCATAACTTCTTCATCAAAAATCCAAATGATGCAAAATTTAAGTCCAAATTGATTTTCTTAAAAAGATATACAACTTTCGTGTTGAAGATTATATCATTTGGAGCTTGCATCATTGAGACAGAAGGGCTTGAACTTTTGGCCAATTTTGAAAATTCCACATATGCATGTTTTGCACCCTACACTTCAAGTTTAATTTTCATTAATTTCCAAGGCCCAAATGGAGTTTTGATCAACATGACATTTGTTCCTTATGCAACAAGCTTTCCAACCATTACTCATAAGGTTGCATTTTGATTTTGGACATGGTATTTTCGAAGACTTGAACATTATGGCACATTTTGGAAAATCATTTAAATTTGCATTGCATGATCCATTAATACACAATCTGCACGTCTAAATTGCTTCTATCATGCATCAGCTACCAAAACCAAGTGGAATTGGGCCCTCCATGCGCCTGTACAGGCCCATGCATGGAGGCCCTTTCCATTCATGCAAGGAATTTTCATGCACTCCAGCCATGTCTTACCTATAAATACATTGCATATGAGCTTCATTTTACTAACCTGAAGGCGCCCTAAATGCTGTGCAATTGAAACCTCACCCTCACACCAAAGGGACTCTCTCTTTTTCTCTCAATTTTCAGATCTAGAATTCAGTTGCCTCGACTGTTTTCTTAGATCTAAAAGTTCCTAAACCTCATCACCTTGATTCATAGAGTGTACTGCAAGCTTTAGCACCAAGGAATTGTGGATCCAAACTCTACAAATCAAAGGTTTATCTCAGTTTTTAATTTCTTCGAATCAACTCATATATTGCTTGTTTCTTGTTGTTGTTGTTGTGTTGTCTGAAGTCCTCTTCATAGAGGCAATCATTTCATGCTTTGAATTTTCAAAATCCAACAAGTTTTATTTGAACTCCATGAAATTCAACCTCTGATTTCTCTCTCAATAGGAATCTAGAGTGGATTTGGTTGGTACATGGGTGATGTACATCACCCCACCTTTCGTTTGGTACCTGGATCGTGGCTTTTCATGCACATTTATTTCTTTGTAATTTTTGGACTTCGCCGGAGCTGGCCGGAGAAGACGGTGGCACTGGCCACCGTCTGGTCTCCATACTGAATCATGACCGTGTATTTCCATTTCCAGATTTGATCTAGGCCCTTCAATGTTATGACCTAATTAATGGCTATGTGTGATTGCATTGACTGAAACGTTTGGTAGGCGCGCATGTGTGATCCGTGTGATCTGCCAGCTCATTTAATGAGCTTCATCCAACGCTTCTCCTTTTTTGCTATTTTAAATTCTGATTTTAATTTTCTTTTTATTTCATTAATTCCATTTCATTTCAAAAATTCATATCTCACTCATTATTGGTCCAAAAAATATGAGACCAATTGCATTATTTCTCTTTTAATTTCTACTTTCTAAAAATAATTTTTAATATTTTTTATTTTATAATTTGATATTTTTTAGTAATTTTCTCTTTTCTGGTTATTTTTAATTCCTTTTAAATAGTTTTGGATATTCAAAAAATACAAAAATATTTTTCCAACCTCTTTGAATGATGATAGATCTATGAAAAATATTCTCATAAATTTATTAATTGATTTGAGATTTATTTGAGATTTTAGTTCAATTAGGTTTTTTTATGCATTTTTAATTGATTTAAAATAGTTTCTGACCTTTAAAAGTGCTGAAATTTTTTGTCAAACTTTGTGTGACCTTGTTGAACTTGGGATGATTCACTTGGACTTTTCAAGATTGATTTGAAGTGAGTTTGAAGTTTGACCTTTCTTTATTATTTTAATTCAAGTTTTATTTTAATATTAAAAAATGCCAAAAATATTTTATTTGTTTCTTGACTTCTAATCTTCATCTTGCTTCTATTTTCTATTGTTTGACCTTGATCTTCTCTATCTTTGGTCAACACTTGTTGATTGGTACATACCATTTCCATTAATGCACTTTAATTCTTCATCTTCTTCTTCTCCTTTTTCTTTTTCTTTTTGATCAATGAGTTAAAGATTGGCGGTTAGCATTGATTAGGGAGGTTTAATCTTCCTTGATTAAAATCTAATTCATCTTGATCATAGATCAAGTGAATGGCTTTGCATTAAGGATAGATTGCTTCCTAAATCATGCAAAAGACCTAAATCAATACAAGATCATTTCTCATCTTCTTTTTGGCATGGCAAGTTGTTGGAGTTTGATTCACTAATCAAGACCTATAACTTGTGTTATTGCCTACATTATTATTGACAGACCTCAGATAGTTGTGACTTCTACATAAGTCCAATTACGATTGCTTAACATAGCACTAAACTTTGCCTTATGGCACACTAACTACTAACACTAACCATTAACTATTAACATTTAATTCTTGCTCTTTACATTTATGCAATTTACTATTCTTGTACATATTATTCATTTGCTTTTTCCTTTGCTCACTTGAGCACATGTTTATATTAATGCAATTTGCCTTTTACTCACTTGAGCACATAATTGTGTATATATTATTGTGCTTGTTTTTTGTGGTGATTGTTATGGACTAAATGCAAAGAAATGTACAAATGGACTTAGTTTCTAGGACTTTAGCCATTCTTCTTCTTCCCTCCATTTGTGGTCTTGTTTCCTTTCCCTTATCTCTTGTATGATTAGGACTTTAGCCATTATTCTTCTTCCCTCCACTCTAACCCAAGCCAAAACTTTTGTGCAAACATTTAACACTTCTTTTCAAACATTAGAAACCTAAGCCTTATGCTTTTGATTTTCAAACTTTCTTTTCATAATACTCATTTTGAATTGAATCTTTAAATCAAATTTGACCATATTTTGTAAATACTTTTCATTGCTAAATATAACTCATTCAAATGCTTTTTTGGTTTCAATGGTCACTCTCTTAATCAAAAACTTTTCATAACCTTTAGCTATTAGGTTTGAGTTATTCTTGAGGTAGATATAATACTCACCTATATCCTTAGTGATGGACAATGAGTCTTCCATGCTTATTATAGGGTTAACCCCTCACTAGCATGTTGAAGCTATCCTCACATGGTGGATTTGTGGTTTTTAGGTTGAGTTTTCTCCCTTGGATAACAAAAGACCTTAAGGCTTTTGGATCAATCAATTCACCAACTCATTTTGAGATTTTTACCCCGAACTACGAGGTTTTGATCCTAATCTTTTTAAAGATGGTACTTAGGCAATGGGTTTATCCATCCAAACACAAAATGTAATCCAAACACAAATAGTATATGATATTGGGTTTTGATCCTAATCTTTTTTAAAGATGGTACGTAGGCAATGGGTTTCAATCATGTTTGCACAAACCAAATTTTCACAAAATACCAACCTTACAACAAATGTGAAAAGGGCTCCCTAGGAGTACCTAGGATGTTTTGGGTGCTTAAAACCTTCCCATTGCATAACCAACCCCCTTACCCCGATCTCTGACATTTTTACTAGTTTTTGATTCGATAAAACTTTTAGGTTTTTGTTCGCTTTCTAACCATTCCTTTGGATAAATAGAAGTGCGGTGGCGACTCGACTTGTATGGTTTACCTTAGATTTAGTCAATATTTCTAATGGTAATGAATACCCCGCTACACAAGGAAATATAATAAGTGCTTACAAACAAAGAAGAAAAGTACAAATAGAAATTCAACAAATCAAAGGACCCTAGGCCTAATCTTCAATTCAGCCTTCAGAGCAGTCTTCTCTTCCAATGCTTGTCCAAGAAGTCCTTCGGTATGTAGCAGCTTCTCCTTGTGTTGATTGGTAGCAAACCAAGACGCCTCGAGATCTCTATCCAGCCTTTGCCTTTTAGCAACCCCTTCTTCTAGAGCTACCTTCTGTTGAACAATCACATCATCCTTATCTTGCAGTTGACTATGGAGTTTAAAACACTCCCCATTAGAAAATAAGAATTTGTTCTCCCAAACGACTCTATCTTTCACTAACTGGGCATTCTCTTCCTTTAGCCTCTTGAATTCCTCAAAAGAGACATGAGCAGGTTCCAAAGGCTCTCTACTTAAAGGTGGTGGAGGGGGTATGAAATTTTGAGCTTGGAAGCCCAACTTTTAACCCAAGCAGTACAAGCCTCTTTTTCCATATAGTTTCGAGGACCTAACTCGGACTTTTTCTTGCGAGAAATATGAGACCAAGCCTTCACAACATCCCTTCTAAGATTCACATTCTCCTTATCTTCACAAATGACAACAGGAGTAACCAAAAGAGATTTAGGCTTATCATCCATGGAATAGACAAGATGACGGTATGCTAAAGACGGATTGTAGGTAATAACCCCCTTAGTATCGATAAGAGGTACATTAGGGAATTCTCCATAACTCGCTACAATCGTCCCAATATCATAGGTTACGTTGTACCATACTATGTCCTTATTAGTAAGAGCCATAAGCCTTTTTGACCACATGAGATTGTCCTTGTTGTATAGAGTGGACTGCGGCAAGTGCGAAATAAACCACTTGTACAATATAGGTGAACAACAACAGACCCATCCACCCTTCTTCTCGGCCGTAAAGTGGAGGAGTAATAGATATCTCCTAGAAGAGTAGGAACCGGATTACAAGTCATGAAAACCCGAATAGCATCCATATCGACAAAGTCTTTGAAGCTTGGGAAGAGTAAAATCCCAAAAATCATTAAGGCCAAGATTTCCTCAAACACATCACTGCTCCCCATGTCGGCATAATGTGAAGCTCTTTCCCCCAAATACTTGATGGGAAAACTAGAAACTCCTCCTTTGGTGATGAGACTATTTTTTACCTTGACCTTTGGAACGTGCAGAGATGCCCCGATAATGTGCGACTTAGGTTCTTTTTCTCCTCTAATGAAAGGAATCTTATCACGGATTGGGATTCCCACAATGTAAGCGAATTCTTCGAGAGTCTGGGACAATTGATAATTGGAGAAAGTGAAACAATGATACGTTGGGTCATAAAAATGTGAAAGAACCCTCAAAGCAATGCTATCCACTTTCACTTTCATCAAAGATAAAAGATTTCCAAATCTCTTCCTAAAGCCAACATGATCTTCCACGCGAGCGACCAAGTCTTGTCATAGAGACAAATCTGGATCGGGGAAACTGAACTGGAACCGACTCCTAGTTTCGTTTTCCAAAGTCATCCTCTAAATAAACGAAAGAAGTTTACAAATGAATATACTTTCGGATCCTTGAAATTAAAAATGATAACCAAAGTTTTTTTAGACCATTTTCAATGTGAATGCTTCATCCATCTTCAAGGGTCGTAACCCGATTTATTGCAAACTTGGAGAATAATTCGGACATCGTAGCTTTTAGGAACAAACCGGTATTTTTATCGAAGGGACATCAAGGTTCAAACTGGCATAATATTCCAAGGGACTCTCTTTGTCCAAGCTTGCAATAATCCGAGTAATCTCTCTTTGGAAGTGGGTGAAGGATGTTATGATGCATGAATGCATGAACATGCAATGCAAGGTTATTGGTTTAAGATCACAAGCATAGAGCCAAGATGGATAATGTCAAACCCCCTCCCACAAGGTGTGTGCTATAAGCTTAGGAGATAGAACAAGTAATCGGGTTCTACAAGGGTGCTTGAATGTCAACAATCCATCTCGAAGTTATTACCGACTTATCACGTAAGTGAGGGATAATAATAACCTAAACAGAATCTCGTTGAAGTGTGGTATCGTGTATCAATCCCAAGAGGCCTAAGCCAAAAGGGTATTATCGCACCATGTTTCCAAAATAGGCAAAGATAGGTTCATTGAGTTCTATGGCTCTTGGTGTTCAGACCCTAGGGTCGTCCTCCTCTAATACCATTACAAATGGATCATAAGGCCTCGAGAAATCAGGGGGGGTATCCACCAAGTGTGAATCTCATGTCAACCCCACATCAAATAAGCCAAGGGGGTCTCCATGACTATATCACATCCTATTCTTATGTTTTTTCTCAAGCTTGGGTCAAAGCTTATCTCACCACATATGTATCACTCATCAAACAAACAACAATATATAAGCAATTTGGCTTGACTTTGCTATTGGGGGGATGCAAATAGAAATCCCCAGTAGAGTCGCCACCTGCCCCGGCGGGATTTTTGAATGCAAGATATTGGGTTATCTTAACCCAATCGAATCACTAATGCAAGAGTCGTCACTGAACTTTATTGTATCCAAAGACGTGGAAAGGGAAAATATCGATAAAACCCTAAGAAAGAGATCTGGGTAAGCAAGTCGATTATGCGAAGGGAAGGTGTTAGGCACTAACTGTTTTCAATAAACCTACAGACTTGATCAACTCCATAACCTCCTTCACTTCCACAGCTTCCTTCCCTAGCTCCCTTTCCACAACAACTCTCCTCTGTATAACAAATTTCCACCTGGCTGCACCATCTTCGAAATGAAAGGAAATGTTGTCCAAATGCATAACTGCAACCTTAGCTGGAGACTTTCTAACAGTTTTCCTTTTAGTAGGAGATATGTCTGGGACATCGTCTTTGACATCATCTTTAGAGTCAGAACTTTCTCTGACCTTTCTTTTCTTGACTTCCACTTTACTCCATGATTTAGAAGGACCTACAGCAGCAACCTTCTTACCTGTTCTGGATGTTATCAAATCAGCCACAGACTTGCCTTTCCTGGTCTTCATTTTCTTTGCAACACTTGGTTTCAAATGATGAACCAAGGTGTCATCTTCCTCGTCTGAGCTTTCTTCTTCCAAATCAATTACCTTCTCAGCAGTGTCATCTTCCTTATCTGAGATTTTTCCACTCCACATTAATTGCTATAAATTCTCATGGATACAAATCCCCAATTTCCCTCTTAAACATTCAAATTGATCAGCATCCAAAGCCTTTGTAAATATGTTAGCTAATTGCATTTCAGTAGTAACATGCTCCAGTGCTATGATTTTCTCTTCCACATGTTCTCTAATATAGTGATGACGAATATCAATGTGCTTTGTCCTACCGTACTGAATAGGATTTTTAGAAATATTATAGCACTCAGGTTGTCACAGTACAATGTCCTGACATCTTGTGTGACATTGTATTCAGTCAACATTTGTTTCATCGAAACCAATTGAGAACAACTACTTCCAGCTGCTATGTATTCGGCTTGATATCCAGCACAAACACCTACAACAAAGGCAATGTCAGGTCTACTTGTTGTGAGGTATAGCAGACTTCCTATCATGCTTCTGCACAAACTTTGATCTGTACTAACACCATTTTCATCTTTGGAGACTTTCAAATATGTAGGAGCAGGTGTTCTTTTATGACTTGCATTCTCCATGCCAACCTTCTTTAACAATGTTCTTGGCATGTTTGCTTTGAGATAGAAAGGTAGAATCTTCTATCTTGTTGACTTGTAGCCCAAGGAAATAGGTAGTTCTCCAACAAGGCTCATCTCAAACTCAGACGGTATTTGTCTAACAACATGTTCTATCATCTGATCTGACATCCCATCAAACACAATATCATCCACATCTATTTGAGTCACCATGAGCCTTCCTCCTTCATTTTTCACATATAGGGTCTTGTCAATACCTCCCCTCCTGTAGCCATTGTTAGTGAGGAACATGTTGAGTCTCTCATTATTTCTGTCTGAGAAATCAGCTGGGGGATCATTTGGTGATGTCTCAACATCGTCTATGACATCAGTCTGTTGGTCATCAACCACAACATTGATAGATTCCACCATTACTGAAATTATGGTATCAGATATGAGATGTCGAAGGTAATGTCACGACACTAATATCTTAGTAAAACAAACAGGATAAAGATAAAGAATAGTAATGCAAGAGACACAAGCAATTGTTAACCCAGTTCAGTCCAACTCACCTACATCTGGGGGGATACCAAGCCAGAAAGGAAATCCACTAAATAGAATCAGTTCAAAGACCCTCCGTACACTTCAACAAGTTACAGTCTTTCTCACCTAATCTCTACCCGTGCGACTTCTACCTAAGCACTCTTAGATATGAGAACCCACTCACTCCCCCTCAATCACACCTATGATTTTAAACAACAATTCCTTGTGAAAAGAAGACACTTTTCAATAACACACACTTGATTTTGCTTAGCATCTTTAATCAAGTAGACACACACTTGATCTTGCTTAACAACTTCAATCAAGTAGCCACACACTCTTGCTTACAAGCTTAGAGTGACAATTTACAACCCACAAATCAGACCAATTCAATCATTTATGGATGAATTGAATGGCTTACAAGTCTCACGACTAAACAAGACACAAACCCTTGCTCTCTCTCAATATTTCGCTTTGTATTGGTTGTGTGTCAAATCAGGTTTTACAAGTCCCTTTTTATAGAAGCTTTCAGATGGGCTTGGACATCTTGAAAACCCTACAACTATTTTCCAATTAAATCTTCTCATGATAGCTGGTTAGATCTCTTTGGAAAATAAGTAAATCAGGTTGTAATCAATGATTGAATGCATCTACAAATCAGATCTTCAATCATACATAGAGTGCCATTAAATGCGCAATCACAAAACACATAACATTGTCCCTGAATGTTCTGTGTACAGGATGTCATGACATCGGGTCTGACATCCTGGAACAATCCTTCATAATTCCATTTATAATTTCCAGCAAGTACATAATATCAGATGCCATGACATTGTGTATGACATCCTAAAACAATCCTGCATAATTATGTTTTTTAAACTCCAACAGGTACATAGATATCTTATGTTAAGACATCACATGCAACATCTTGTGAACACTCTTTGTTTTACCAAAATTGCTGCCAACACTTAGAACCAACACACTCCCCCTTTGGCAAATTTTGGCTAAAACATATATCAATCCTTTTTGTTCACAAGAAAATTATCAGCAGTTAAACAACAGTTTAAACAACAGCAGAAGCAAACAGAATTACTAGTTATATAAGCAACTAGTAAAACACACAAATGCACAAGGGTACTTCTTCTCCCCCTAAATCTGTGCAACACAAACATCTCTTTTAATAATAACAGCACCTGTAACCACAACACCTGTAACAGTCAGAATCACCCTCTAACATTTGCTCCAACATCAGCTGTGCACCACATAACACCACTTGTGCACCACATCAGACATCTCCTCCAACATCACAAAACAGAACATCATTCTGTTTTACATCACACACATCTCCTTCAACAGTAGCTGTTCATCTGTTCAGCTACACCAACACATACATCTCCACACAGCTCCACATATTTAACTGCTCCACATAATCACTTCTCCCCCTTTTTAGTCAAAATTGACCAAAGGTGACCAATTGGACAAAATAAATGTCAATCAGCCTAGCAGAGAATATCACAGCAGATGTTATAACATTTAAAATGTTAAAACATAATTGTTAGGAGATACAAACCATAATTATACACAACTGTAATAGCTGAGATAATTAGAAATTCATGGAACTCATTAAGAGCCCAAATATTACATAAAGACATCAGTAAGGACTGCCACAAATTACACACATTTCAACAGAAAAAAACAAATTCTTCAGCATCAAAACAGCAGGGGGACCAGCTTTCATAACAGCACACACAACAGCCACACCAACCCAGTCTTCATTTCAGGGGGGAACCATTACCACTCAGTCTGAGGAAGAGGCATCATCTTCACCTTCAGAATCAGAGCTTCCACTAGAATGAGCATTGGACCTCTCACTTGAGGTATTGGCATCTGAATCCTTGGTCTCAGCAACTTTCTCCATCTCTTCCTTCTCTAAGCTACCAATAAGAACCTCCAAAGCCTCTTTCCTTGCCTTGGCAACCCTAATACCATTATCCAGCTCCTTACAAGTTTCCTTTAATTGATCAATCAAGCTACCTTTAGAGGCAGGATCCTTCCTTGTAGATGTCATGACAACATCATTGACATGGCTTCCTTCAAACAACTTGTAGTGAATGGATAGTGGAGGCTTTCTTCTGCTTGGAATATCACTTGTGTTGAGAATGCCTGGTTGCTGGCTCAAGATAATTCCACAAATGATGGAAGGAAAGGCAATGGGCAGCTTCACTGCATTAGTGGAGGCATGTCTGACAATTTGATCAAACATAAACCTTCCAAAGTCAAAGTTTATCCTAGTTCCAATAGAGATGATTGAGATATGATTAGTAGGCACCCAGTTGGCTGAACCAATCTTATGTAAGATGGCATATTTGACAGTTAACTTGCCAGCTGATAGGTGATTCTTGCTAGGCCACTCCTTAACTTGGCCAGCAGTAATAGTCCTACATACTTCATTGTCTGTAGCCTTTAACTCCACACCTCCTTTAGTTCCTCTCCCTAGGAACTTGTTGATTATGGTTGGAGAGAATCTCACACATCTACCTCTTACAATTTTTTTGCAGAATTCCTTGCTACTCTTTTCAGAAATATCCTCAGGGATATTCACAACAAACTCTTTTACTAACCCCTCAAAACATTGGGGTAAACCAACAACAGTTTTCATCAGACCAGCATTCTTGATCAAATCCATCACTTCCTTCACCTCTATAGCCTCCTTTCCCAGCTCCCTTTCAACAGCAACCCTCCTTTGAATGACAAACTTCCACTTGGAAACACCATCTTCTAGATGGAAAGAGATATTATCTAAGTGCACAGCTGCAACTTTTCCTAGAGACTTCTTGATAGTTTGTCTTTTAGCAGGAGAGATTTCTGGGACATCGTCTTTGACATCATCATCAGAGTCAGAACTCTCTCTGACCTTCCTCTTCTTAACCTCAACTTTACTCCAAGATTTGGAGGGTCCTACACCAACAACCTTTTTCACTCTTCTTGCTGTCCTCATTTCAGCCATAGTCTTCCCTTTTTTGGTCCTCAGTTTCTTTGCTACACTTGGTTTCACAAGATGGACCAAGGTGTCATCTTCTTCCCCAGAACTTTCTTCCTCCAGATCAATAACATTCTCAGTAGTTTCATGAGACACATCTGCTGGTTTCTTACTAGGTAAGGTTTTACCTAGAGAACATAATCCCTCAGTAGCCACTTCCTTCTCTGATCTAGATGAATCATCATTTTTATCAGCTTGGGGTTCCACCTCAGGAGAGGGGCCCCTTCTAGATAGAGGGGTAGAAACACCCTTGACTACATGCCCTTCATTCAGAATCCTAGTAACTAGGTTCCTAATGGTACGATCAGTAAAGTGCATGTCATCCTTATGAGGAGATTTTTCAAGAATGGTACCTTGCTTACTTCCAGCCATGGAAGAAGGGCCAAGGGCATCGCCTGGAATCACACAAAGAGGAGTAACATCCAACACGTCTTCATCTAGAAACTCCATGGACGGAGTCCTTGCGTGATGAGTGGGTTTTTACCAGAGGATGAGGGATGTTGAGACATTTTGTTGAAATTTTGAAAAAAAATCGCTTTGCCCTAGCAGAGGTTTTCTGAGAAGTTGGATGAAGATGGAAATGGTAGTGTTGAGGTAGCGTGTGGAAATGGCATAGATACTAGTTCCAATACTAGGTGATGATTTATCATTAAAGTGGCTCTTTCTTTTAAATGGGCAGACACTATTTTTATTACCTTTTCCATTCCACTTTAATTTCCATAACTTCACAAGAATCCAAATGCCCAATTTCCATCTTAAATATTCAAACTGATTATTAGCCAAAACTCTTGCAAATTTGTCAACTAATTGCATTTCATGCTTTAGAGCTATGAATTTGTCTTTCACAAATTCTCTAATGGAGTGATGATAGAAATCAATGTGCTTGGTCCAACTGTGCTGAGTAGGATTTTTGGACATAGTTGTAGTATTCAGGTTGTCATAGTACAATGTCATGACATCGTGTGTGTCATTGTATGCAATTATCAATAGTTTCAACCAACCCTATTGAGAACAGCTACTTCCAGCTGCTATATATTCAGCATAAACACCATTTTCATATTTCAAATGTGTAGGAGCAGGTGTCCTTTCACTCTCCATCCCAATCTTCTCAACATTGTTCTTGGCACTTTTACTTTGAGATAGACACATAGGCCCTTCTATCTGCTTGACCTGTAGCCCAAGTCCAACAAAGGTCTTTTCAATTTCAGACAGCATATGACTAGCAACATGTTCAACCATCTTATCCATCCTCCTATCTATTTGAGCCATCATGAGCTTTTCTCCTTTGGAAGTGATGTCAAGTCTGAGTTTCTGGTGTGACATTCTTGTCTGACATTTCCCACAGACTTGTCTTTCATCAATCTTGGGAGTTCCTCTAGCAGATATAATAATCTTCATCCCTTTTTCTTTGACTAAGGTACACTTTGAGGAATAACCAATTTGAGAGCTCCACATGTAACAGTTGTCTTTGGTCCTGACTCCTTTCATGATCACTTCACTTTCTTTGTTGGTAATCAGACATCCAGTTTTAGTGAAGTTAACATTTAGACCTTGGTCACATAGTTGACTGATGCTGATTAGATTTGCAGTCAAGCCTTTAACAAGTAGGACCTTGTCAAGTTCAGGAACTCCAGGGCAATCAAGCTTACCAATCCCCTTGATTTCACCTTTTGCTCCATCACCAAAGGTTACATAACTCATGGCATGAGGATGAAGGCCAGTTAGCAGGTCTTTGTTTCCAGTCATGTGTCTGGAGCAACCACTGTCAAAATACCAATCTTCTTTGGCTGAAACTCTGAAGGGAGTGTGAGCTATTAGACTTGTAACATTTGTCTTAGGAACCCATTGCTTCTTGTTGACAGGCCTGTGTTGTTTGGGTCTTGGTTGATAGTGAGTTTGATGATGAACAGGGCTAGGATAACCATACAGCTTATAGCAGAAGGGCTTCAGGTGGCCAAATTTTCCACAATAATGGCATCTCCATCTTTGATGTTTCCCTTTCTGCTGTCTTTCCTTCTGATGTTGTGACATATGATTTGACACCTCAGGTTTGCTTTTAATATGGCTGCACTTAGGATTGGATTTAGGTTTGCAACCAGTGTAACTACACTCAAGCTTAGATCCATTATACCCAATGTCAGATTTGTCTTCTGTTATTTTTCCAGTTTGGAGAATTTTGTCTAAGGAGTCAGATCCATTATTTAACATTCTTACATACTTGGTCATCTCTTCTAGTTTAGAATTCAAGAACATAGCTTCAACTTTTAACTTGGAGATGGTTTCCACATGCTCTGCCTTCTTATTCTCCAGCTGTACTATCACTTTCTTCTGGCTTTGACTTTCATCTAGCTTGGAATTCAAAACCACTTCTTCTATTTTTAATTTAGAGATGGTTTCCAAGTGTTCTACCTTCTCATTCTCTAGTTGAGTTATTACCTTCTTCTGGCTTTCAACCTGTTTACGTACCTCTGCACTTTTGTGACATAACTTTCTGTAGGCAGTGGCCAACTCTTCAAAGGTTACTTCATCATCACTTGAGTCTTCATCAGAACCCCATCTTCCAGTCAAGGCAGTCACCAAATTTGAAGACTCTTCTGTTACACTCTTATCAGACCAAGTGGCAGCAAGACTCATCTTCTGCTTCTTGAGGTAGGTTCCACATTCAGTTCTAATGTGTCCATACCCATCACATTCATAGCATTGTACTTCTTTTCCTTCTTTGGGCTTATCATCTGACCTTGTTCTTCTTCCAGCATTGTTGGATTTACTGATGTCAGATGAGATGTTCTTTACATTAGCCTTAGATCTTACATCCATCTTTTTCAACAGTCTGTTGAACTATCTTCCCATCATTGCTGCATCATTGGCCAGATCTTCATTAACATCCTGACTATTTTCCTCCTCTGTGTTTGACATGAAGACCATGCTTTTGGTTTTCTTTTTAGCACCATCATTCATTCCCATCTCAAATGTTTGGAGGGAACCATTAGCTCATCAACTCTCATGTTGGAGATGTCTTGAGACTCTTCTATGGCTGTCACCTTCATAGCAAATCTTTTAGGGAGTGACCTGAGTATTTTCCTTACTAGCTTTTCATCTGACATCTACTCTCCCAGGGCTCTTGAGGCATTAGCAATTTCAAGAACGCTCATATGAAATTCATGTATATTTTCATCTTCTTTCATCCTTAAATTTTCAAACTTGGAGGTGAGCAACTGTAGTCTAGACATTTTAACTCTAGAGGTGCCTTCATGAGTGGTTTTGAGAATGTCCCAAGCATCTTTAGCCACCTCACAGTTGTTTACCAACCTGAAGATGTTTTTGTCTACTCCATTGAATATGGCATTCAATGCTTTAGAATTTCCAAGGGCTGGACCATCCTCCTCCTTGGACCATTGTTCTTCAGGCTTCTTGTCAGTTGTGGCTTCTCCTTCCTTAGTAATTACTGGATGTACCCATCCTGTTAACACAGCCTTCCAAGCCTTATTATCCAGAGATTTTAAGAAAGCTACCATTCGAGGTTTCCAATAGTCATAGTTAGATCCATCCAAAATTGGTGGCCTATGAACAAATCCTCTATCTCTCTCCATTGTACCAGAAAGTATTGTCCCTAGATCTCACCCAGAACCAGAGCAGGATGCCTGCTCTGATACCAACTAAAATTCTGGTATCAGATATGAGATGTCGAAGGTAATGTCACGACACTAATATCTGAGTAAAACAAATAGGATAAAGAGAAAGAATAGTAATGCAAGAGACACAAGCAATTGTTAACCCAATTCGGTCCAACTCACCTACATATGGGGGCTACCAAGCCCGGACGAAAATCCACTAAATAGAATCAGTTCAAAGACTCTCCGTACACTTCAACAAGTTACAGTCTTTCTCACCTAATCTCTACCCGTGCAACTTCTACCTAAGCACTCTTAGATATGAGAACCCACTCACTCCCCCTCAATCACACCTGTGATTTTAAACAACAATTCCTTGTGAAAAGAAGACACTTTTCAATAACACACACTTGATTTTGCTTAGCATCTTTAATCAAGTAGACACACACTTGATCTTGCTTAACAACTTCGATCAAGTAGACACACACTCTTGCTTACAAGCTTAAAGTGACAATTCACAACCCACAAATCAGACCAATTCAATCATCTATGGATGAATTGAATGGATTACAAGTCTCACGACTAAACAAGACATAAACCCTTGCTCTCTCTCAGTATTTTGCTTTGTATTGGTTGTGTGTCAAATCAGGTTTTCCAAGTCCCTTTTTATAGAAGCTTTCAGTTGGGCTTGGGCATCTTGAAAACCCTACAACTATTTTCCAATTAAATCTTCTCATGACAGCTGGTTAGATCTCTTTGGAAAACAAGTAAATGAGGTTGTAATCAAGGATTGAATGCGCCTGCAAATAAGATTTTCAATCATACATAGATTGTCATTAAATGTGCAATCACAAAACACATAACATTCTCCCTGAATGTTCTGTGTACAGGATGTCATGACATCGGGTCTGACATCCTGGAACAATCCTGCATAATTCTATTTATAATTTCCAGCAGGTACATAATATCAGATGCCATGACATTATGTATGACATCCTGAAACAATCCTGCATAATTATGTTTTTTAAACTCCAGCAGGTACATAGATATCTTATGTTAAGACATCACATGCAACATCTTGTGAACACTCTTTGTTTTACCAAAATTGCTGCCAACACTTAGAACCAACAATTACTTTTGTTCTGGAATTAAAGACTCTGTAAGCTTTGCTGTTTGTTGAGTAGCCCAAAAAATTCCTTCATCACTTTTGGGACCTATCTTCCTTCTTTGTTCACGATCAGTCAAGATATATCATTTACTACCAAACACGTGGAAGTATTTGACTGTAGGTCTTCTCCCTTTCCAGACTTCATATAAGGTTGTAGGAGTCCCTTTCT